>NC_039244.1:4422430-5075727 GCF_003368295.1 Carassius auratus | reverse complement strand
GTAGATTTGCACTAAGTAATAGACACTTTTAAGTAAAATGCACTTAATTTAGATCCCCCCAGGAAACAAGGCTAAATAGCTTATACAATTTTTTTTATACAGAAAATCCAGGTTAGGTTCATAGAGTAAGTTACCAAGTTAACTGACTCTGCGTATGAGTTACCTCTCTTTCAGAAACGGGCTTAATTTACCCTGCTTTCTCGGGTTTGACAAACCTCCCATTCTGAAACAGAAAACTCAGAGTTTCCCTCCCTTCAGGGTTAACATACGCAGAGTTTTCACTTAACCTCCTTTCTTAAACCGGCCCCTGGTCTCTTAACACCAGCTGCATATTGAAGAATGCCCAGAAGTGTCTCTACTTTCGCAAAGGCTGAGGAAAGCTCACCTCTCTTTCTCCAGCTTATTTTGCTCTCACTTTCCAGCCCCATGTTCTTCAGCTTTTCATTTATCTGGAAGACCAGCAAGGAAGATAAAGAACAAAAAACATCACATATACAGGCTACAAATCATCTATAGACCTAAATAACAAAATCAACAGCAACAATATTAATGATATGAGTAGTATTGTCGTGTACACTGTCATGAAATGTATTTTAAGGCATTGTTTTTTTTAACTGCTTCACCCTGCTGTACACACTCTGCAAGCTTTTGCAACAGAAACTGAAACTGAACACAGTGTTTGAATTATATACACGCCTCATTGAGACCGTTTGTCTCAAATAATCATTTACTGTGCATTTTCCATTTCAGTTCAATTTCACTCGGACAATCTGTTTTCTAATCACTTTTCACCCGGAGCAGTGATTCTCAATCTTTTTTCTCCACACAGAAAACAGAACCATTATAACCATACATAATTCTTATTCACAATGATATGTGTTGTAACACAAAACATGATAGAGAAAGCATCCAATGAAGTGACTAATGGAAGAACAAAGTCAGATTGGATAACAGGTTAGTTGGTGGAGTTGGGGTTGGAGGAGGGAGTTAGTTGCAAGCACACAAAACAGGTAGATCCAAACACAGTGTTTATTAGAGTATCCAAAATCAATAATCCAGTCACGCAAAGGTGGAAATCCAGGTAAGCAGTCCAAAAACAAGTAACATGAACAATGGCAAGGAAATACAGGGTGACATAAGACAAGGACTCCATAACAATGACTGAAACAAACAGGGTATATATAGACAGGTGCAAACAATGTAAGTGGGAAAAACTGTGTGCAATGAAGACTGATTTTGTCCAATAAAGAAGGAATATAATTTGAACTATTGTTTTAACTATGTATGTTTTTATTATTAGCTATTTTATTACTTTATTTATTTATTGCATTGTATTAAATAATTTAAATGTAAATTCACAGTAGTAAAGGCAACCTAATATAAAGTGGGACCCTAAATTTATTTCCCTCCTCACTAAAATACATACCTAAACTCCTATTACCATTTATTTATATTTATATTATTTATATTTACATTTAAGCATTTAACTTTAAAAAATGTTATGTATGCGTCTTATTTGTAAACTGAACTCATGACCATGCTGTGGTTAGTGTCATACTAAACACCAAATAATCTTTAAAAACTCTACATCTGCTATTCTGATGCTCTATTCTACTAGCCAAACTAATAACACACTGTACTTCTGTGTAACTTAATATGCAATTAAAATCCTTACAAGGCAATACTTTTTTATACAAACTTGAATGTGTTCTCATATACAATAGTGTACTTCTGCATTTTTCTCAGAGTTGTACGGTAGCAAAGATCCAGACAATCATAATTTATAGTATGGCTCGATTGGATATAAAATGAAACAAGTAATGTATATTTCAGAAATACTTATAGTAAATATTCAGGTTTGCACCAGAAGTACTTAGTTATATGTACTATTCTTAATGGGTAAATACCTTTTAGTTTTGTGATACACAGACAGAATCATTTACATGTAATAGTATCTTGTTTTGAAAGAAACAGCCAGTTTTTGCATAAAATGTAGTCTAAATGTAAAGAGAAAATGGATACTCCCATGTTCATGAACTCACAGAGGTAGGATTTCAAGGTTTTATTCTTACAATTCAAATTGATTTGTCCTCAAATACTTCTGTGCTAAACCTTAATGTTGTTATGACAAAATAAATATACATAAATAATTGAGAACTAGATCATAAATTATTTATTTACTAAATAAATCATTCATTTTAGTTATTTACAGAACGTAAAAAAAATTCACGATTGATTCCATTAAATAAATATATTATGCAGTATCACAATTCATGATCATCTTCAATGATGGTTATTATTACTACCTCCCAGTTCTTTCAAATAATATAGTAAGTAGTTATATTTGTTTACTTTAGAGAGATTACTGCTTATTACATTTGTTATTTGAACTGGCTGTGTGGTTTCTTTCCAGATGAAACACCTCTTCACCTTCTCTCTTTCTCCAGTTTATTTTGCTCTCACTTTCCAGCCCCATGATCTTCAGCTTTTCACTCATCTGGAAAACCAGCAAGAAATTATTAAATTATCTGTGAAATATCATCACACTCCTGTTGGATACATATTATTTTTAACCCTAACAACAACACTGATGATGATATGAGTGGTGCTGGTTGGTTATAAGCTATACTTGATATATTTGCCATTCTTGGCAAATTCTAGTGCAACAACACAATTTGACAATGAAACTAAAATGGTTGTTTAAAGCAGATGCAAACCTCATTCAGCATGGCCGTCTGCAGGGACAGATCATTCAATGTGCATTTTCCATAACAGGACAATTTCAGTCTGATGATCTGTTTTTTAATGAACTTGTCATCTAGAGAAATACAGAGCTGAGTCATAGATAAATAAATAAATGAAAACATTGAATAGTTGTTTGTAAATATTTGTTTCAAATCTTCTTGTTTGAATTATTTGATTCTGTGAACTGGGGAAACTCACCTCCATAGCAGATAAAAGGCTGCTGTAGATCACAGCTGTATTGAGCCCATTTCCCAGAATCAGTTCTTGACATACCAACACAGTCATCAGATCCTGAACTCTGGGATGGTTGACCTGCTGCCCAGTGTCTGAAGAAGAGACTCCATTTATCAGACCATTCCCAAGAGTCCAGGAACAGACCAATCCAGATGTACCATCCAGATAAAATAATGTTATTTATCTGGTTATTTTGCTCAGAGTTGTTGATTGTGGGCAGGTCTCTGTAATTCTGTCTGCAGTAACTCTGAGCATCACTCCAGATTTTAGCACTCCTTACCAATATGTATCCGGAATTTTCTATCAAGAGACAAAAAGAAACAATCATTCAGTGCTTAGCTTTCTTTTCCCAGTTAAAATTCACATTTACATTCACAAATTGAAAAGAACTGGGAACTCACCATAGCACACAAAATATCGCTTATAGCTACATAACATATCATGCCAAACACCGTTATAAGTAGCTACACAATCTCCATCCCAATTTGGCTGTGCCGAAGCCCAGTTATAGTACTGAGAAGTTGTGTTTTCTCCATTAGACCAACCCCAGCGTTTCTGTGTCCCCCTCTTCAGTCCAATCCACACTGATCCACTGTATCCAGCATCCACTATATTTACCAGCCTGTTCACATCATCCATGCTGTCTACAGTAGCCAGATCAGTGAATCTCTCTCTGCAGTAACTCTGAGCCTCTGGCCACGACATTCTCACATTTATATAGTGATACTGACGAGAAAGAGCAGAACTGCTCGGGAAGAGCCCTGTTAAAATCAACATGTTAAACCATCTATATGTGAACACATCATCATAAATACAGATTACAAATGACCACACCAACCTGACAGCAGAAGCAGCACAAACAGACTCCCGTCCATGACTGCTTTTACAGATCCTCTCTACTGTTTATCACCACTTTCTGCTGCTGTATTCTAATTAGTAGGAAAGTAGGAAAATAAGTGGAACCGAAACCTATCTATTCTAATCTAATGCCACTATTGATAAGTGAAAAGAGAATCTAAAAATCACATTACACATTTCATAATTTTGCCATTAAAATTTGTAACAAAATGTAAAGGTTATATTTTTATCTGTTTTTGTACTACATTTCCTTTACACACAGTGTCACTTCTATGAAAGATGTTTATATATATATATATATATATATATATATATATATATATATATATATATATATAAATAGTGTGTGTGTGTATGTGTGTGTGTGTGTGTGTGTGTTTCACTTCTATGAAAGATTTTTATTTTTATTTTTGTTCTGTATATATTTTAAATTTCTACTGTATGTGTCTCATCTGTGCTGCGTTGAGTAGTAAACAGTCTCATTACACATAAATCCTTGGAATCATGTCCTCATTTATCGGATTGCTGGGGAAAACATTTGCAAATTAACTCACCAAATTAACATGGTTGCCAGATAAACACAGGAAATCCAAATATGGGCATGACGAGTTGAATCACAAAATACTTGTCCTAAATGCACACTTGCTGCCCTCTACAGGAACTACTTCTGGTGTCACCTGATCAGGGTCAATTACAGGGATTTTAAGTGTTTAAACTGACAGTGTTACATCCATTCTCAGCAGGCCTGGTTCTACAGGGATGCTAGAAGATGTTAATGCAATGGCCAATCAGAAGCATTTAAATTATAATCTGGATTTCTGTGTTTAGTGCTGAGCAGATCCTCTCATTAAAACACACAAAGGGCAGACTCACTGCAAACATGACATTACTAGTAAGTAGCTTCATGAGACCACAGTCAGTTGAAGAGAGTGACATATTTGAAATTATTATAAAGGGAGTGCTATTTTTGTGCTTTCTAGGCTATAATCCATTCAGAATTTGAATATCAGAATTTTTGTTTTTCATGCTGCCAAGAGCCACATACACGGCCACATACATGCTGCAAAGCTATGAGAGTGACATCCACATATAAATGCTGTATTCACTCTCAGAATTGCAATGACTGACATAATCATAGCACGGGTCAGATATACAAATACCATCTTAATTTAATTTACGTATTACTAAAGGATTTGCACACTTTTTACACTCTTATCTGCATAACAAATGGCGATTTCATACAAAAATATAATCTGCATTATTAGAAATTAACAGTAGCTTAATTACATTAGCATTTTAAACTAGAGCATTAGTTTCAGACTATGATTATGGTGGCATAAATAATGTGCAGTGATGGGGGCCTTCATGATGCTCTAAAGGATATAGTTCATGATTTTACTTTCATGTTTTGTCCATTTTAAATTATTGATGGCGAAAGGAAGGTTTTTGCAGCATAACTTTCCTCTGAACTGCATCTCAAAACGATTTGTGGTCATCTGGTGGTCAAAGGATGAACAGCTGCTAACAAACTAATGTGTTACGATTTGGCAATGACAAAATTAAATATGCAAATGAGAAATAAATGCATAATTAATAATTGCATAATATGTGATCTCAACCACGCCACAGTCATTTGACTTACTGTATAGGCAAGGTTCATGTTCAGCTTCATATGAATTACATGATGATGATGATGATAATAATAATGCGAACTAGCTATTTCTAATGGATGAATATTTCTGCATCTACAATTATTTTATTATTGTTTCAGATTACACAGGAAGTGAATCATTTCCATGAAAGAGTAACTTATATTTAAAGAAACAAGCAACTTTTGCATAGCTAGTCAAAATGTAAATACAGGGGCGGATCTAGAAAAACATTGATGGGGTGGCAAGGAGGGGGCAGGAATTTTTGAGGGGTGGCAACATATGGCAGACGTATATGTACTGAATTTAGTTACAGTTATCACAGATTGATGATAAATATATGTGCACACTACAAAAGGACACAGGCTATCATTTACAAACTTAATCTCATGCAATCAATGTCTTGCATTTGAAACAGTTATAACAAACATTACAAACATATAAGGAATAAGTGACCATACCCATAAGCACCACCACACTCACTAATGCATACAGTATGCATCTACACGTAATTAAGAGCATTACAAAAGGTTTAGTGTTATCAATATGTCAATTTATTATAAGAAACACAGGACTTTAACAGCCAATGACATTTCCAGCTGGGGAGACTCAACTGATTTTCTACTGTTTAGAGTTAATCATCATCTAACTCAACCAGTCAAGAGCTAGATTTAACCTTAGATGTTATATGAATATGGTCCCTGAAGCATAGGTTTTATTAGCTGACAATAATAATAAATAAATAAACATTATAGGCACAAATTCAAATGTAGTTTTAGAAATTGTTTCTGAAAAATATGGTGTTATTGTTTTGGCAAGTTTAAATTAAAACTAAAATTTAGATTAAAACTTCTATGAAACTTATTGTGTGATATTCCTTTAAAATAATTTTTTAGTGTATATTTTTTTAAGTATATTTTACTAAGCAATTTCTTACATAATTTCTTTGAGTTAGACCAAACTTTTATTTTGGTGGGTTGTAACCAGTTTCTGTGTTTTTTAATTAATTATTATTATTAGCTAATAGGAAGTATAGCATATAAAGTATGCTAATACTTGACGTAAAGCATACTCTACTGTGCAATAGTACTATATTTCTGTTTGAATTTCTTCAAGTTATACCAAAAGTTTATTTTGACAGGTTGTCGTAAAGACATTGCCGTTTCTGTCAGTCTGTGTATACGATACGAATGAATGATGATAGTTTTATCAAATTAAATGGTGAAATCCTCTCATAGCGTGCTGGAGTGCACATGTGTAGCATACATCATGCATCAATATAGTGAAGAGCTGAAAACACCACGCGTGCTTCAGTGTGTGTGTGTGTGTGTGAGCACACATTCCCAGAGACGTGTATAACAACACCTTAAGGGTTCCCATAAGCAGGATTTATTGTTGTGCCCCCCTTCCTCAAATATGATGATGGAAAAAACACCTACTATGGGGGTGAAAAAATAACTTTAATCAAATAAAAAACTAAATGAATAAATTGTATTATTTACAAATCACAATTGTAGCTCTCGAAATTTAAGTGGCTATAACTTTATTATGACTCTAATTTATTTTATAGTCCCAAGCATTCAGAAATCATGCAAAATGAAACTAAGCAGTTTTACTATGATAAAACCATGGTTCATTTTTGTAAGGGTTGTGATATGCACGTTTTTTTGTTGAAGAAATTATAAAGCCTGTGTCATCTAACAAAAAGGTGGCCAAAAACTAAAGATTAAGTGAATATTTGAATGAAATGTTTGGTCAGTAGCCTAAACAAGGATTTGATTGTCCTGTAAGTGTAACAGCAGCAATCATGGCATTTGTAATAACATGTAAATAAATAGTTTATTTTGTATTTGCCTACATTATGTATTTTAACAGTGTTATTATTAACCAATCATTATTGCCTCATTATTTTTTTATATAATGCATTTTAAGCCATTTTAAAGACTATTGATGGCTGGTCTGTTTTTATAGCAATGACAACAACAACAACAACAACAAAAATATTACAGTATATTAATACTTTGTAAATTATTAGAGTTTGGGGTTCGCGAATCATTTGAGTCAGTTCGGGAGTTCAAAGCGGATTCGCGAATCATTTGAGTCAGTTTGAGGATTGCAAATCATTTGGATCAGTTCGGGAGTTCGTAGTGGGATCGCGAATCATTTGAGTCAGTTATGGGGATCGCGAATCATTTGAGTCAGTTTGTGAGTTTGGAACGGGATCGCGAATCATTTGAGTCAATTCGGGAGTTCAAAGCGGGTTCGCGAATCATTTGAGTCATTTTGGGGATGGCAAACCATTTGAATCAGTTCGGGAGTTCGGAGCGGGTTCGCGAATCATTTGAGTCAGTTCGGGAGTTCAAAGCGGGTTCACGAATCATTTGAGTCCGTTTGGGGATCGCGAATCATTTGAATCAGTTCGGGAGTTCGTAGCGGGATCGCGAATCATTTGAGTCAGTTATGGGGATCGCGAATCATTTGAGTCAGTTTGGGAGTTCGGAGCGGGATCGCGAATCATTTGAGTCAGTTTGGGAGATCGGAGCGGGTTCGCGAATAATTTGAATCGGTTCGAGAGTTCGGAGCGGCTTCGCGGATCATTTGAATCAGTTTGGGAGTTCGTAGCGGGTTCGCGAATCATTTGAGTCAGTTCGGGAGTTCAAAGCGGGTTCGCGAATCATTTGAGTCAGTTCGGGAGTTCGGGGCAGGATCACGAATCAAGAAAGATTCGCGCTTGTAAATTTTCAAGTTGGCCATAACCTTTAATTCGTTGCTGTCAACTGTCTGTCAACGGTAGATCCGCCCCTGTGTAAATAGAAAGCTGAGTCTGTAGGTTAACTCAATCATCAACGCTAATCTGTGTTTATTAGCCAGCTCCTTTCAAAACAGTGCTGCTTTGTGGCCATCTGGTGGTCAAATTATGAATATTTAGCACCTAACAAACAACAAATATGATCTTCATGAACTTAACACCAGACCCCAGTCCATGCACAGAGAAACATAAGCAGTATGGCCTGTTTTGCTAAAGGTGACAATATAAGTAAATTTCCAATTTATCACCAAAATAAATAAATAATAAATGTTAAAAAGGCTATTGTAATGTGGGGTTTGTTTCTGTTTTGGGGTTTTGTTTCATGTTCATGTTTTTATGTATTTTATTTAGTTATTTTTTATGTCATGCTTCCCTTGCCCTCTTGTCTTCATACGATTGGTTGCTCTTGTTCATTGTGTCATGTTCTGATTAGTTTGTCTTGTCATTTATCAGTTCTGTTTACTAGTCATGTGCCTTGCTCCCCATTGGTTTGTTCATGTCATGTGTCCATCTTTGTCTGTTATAAGTAGTCAGGTCTTTGCCCTTGTGCCTTTGTCGTGTATTAACGTTGTAACCTGATGTCGGTGAGTCTGGTCTGTTCATGCCACGTCGAGTCTGTTCAAGTCAAGTCTGTTCCTCGTCAAGTATTTGTTTATTGTTTGGATTATGTCTGGATGTTTGGATTATCACCTTTGTAAATAAACTGCCCTTGGGTTCATCTACGCTCGATATATGCAATTGTTACCTTATTATCTACTTATAATATAATTATTATAATTTCAAAACACACAGAGAGAGAGAGAGAGAGAGAGAGAGAGAGAGACAGACAGACAGACATTTCTACTTAAGAATTTAAAGGACTGCTCCAATGATAATGAATAAAACAAAATTGATCCGAACTTCAGTTTTATAAAGCAATTTTTATTTTTAACATATAGTATATTAAAGTAATATATTAAATCAGCCATCAATTTCAAAAGAAAAACACTTAAGCTAATTACATTTTTTTTTACACATCTCTATCACCTGAGAATGCATGGGAATAATATGTACAGGATGATTTCTGCCAAACAAATTTCCATTAATAATGAAAATGACATGAACTACTTTAATTTTACGCATAGCTTATATATACCTCTTCCCCGGGCACCGCAGCATAAATGGCTGCCTTCTGCTCTGGGTGTGTGTTTATGGTGTGTGTGAGTTCACTGTGTGTGTGCATTTTGGATGGGTTAAATGCAGAGCATGAATTTGGAGAATATGGGTCACCATACTTTGCTGTATGTCACGCCATTCACTTTAGTTCTTTTTGCATAAAACTTTCAATGATTTCAATTTAAATATTTCCTTTCTAAACTATAGTATTAAATGGTATATTTAGAACAGAAAAAGTCAAAGAAAAATAATTTGACAATCATTTAAAAACATATTTTATCACTAATAATGATGTTTAAACAATGGATGATACTACAAATACTTAGTTCCTTAAAACAATCTACTTTTACTATAAATCTTTGATGTAATTTGAACCTATTTGAAAGTTGAAATAGATAAATAGAATATTACTGCTTATTACATAGATTATTTGAACTTGCTCTCGGTTTTCTCTCCTGATGAAACACTTCTCCATCTTCCCCCTTTCTCCAGCTTAATTTTCTGTCACTTTCCAGCCCCATGCTCTTCAGCTTTTTGCTTATCTAGACCAGCAACAAAGAATCAAAACCTAATAACTGCAACAATGTGAAATGAGCTATAGGGTGTTGTGGATGTTTGCCAGGGAACAGTCATTCATTCAGAATTTGACAATGAAACTGAACTCAGAGTTTAAGAGGGATACAAACCTCATTCAGAATTGCCCACTGTAGTGAAGGATCACCCAGTGTGCATTTTCCATTACAGGACAGTTTCACTCTGACAACCTGTTTTTTAATTAGCTTGTCATCTAGAGAAATACAGAGTTAAAATCATCATCAACACAGAATAAATGAAAACATATCACAGTTGTTTTAAAGCCTGTTTCAAATCTCTTGTTTGAATGGAAACTCACCTCCATAGCAGATAAAAGGCTGCTTTAGATTACAACTATATTGAGCCCATTTCCTTTCCATAGTTGCTGACATGCCAGCACAGTTACTAGACACTAAATTCAGTAATGGTTGATCTGCTGCCCAGTATCTAAAGAAGTAGCCCCACTGATTCGACCACAGCCAAGAATCCAGAAACAGACCGATCCAGAGTGATGATTCATTACTGATCAGATTCTGCTGCTCTGGGCTGCTGATACTCGCCAGATCAGTGTGTTGTTGTCTGCAGTAACTCTGAGCATCTCTCCATGTCATAGCAGTCTTATTAATAATAAAACCAGTGCTATCTGTTCAGAAACACAAGATGAGGACCAGCCCTCAGTAAAGAATCAGCTAAAGTGGAAAAACAAACTCCAACTAAGAGGACTCACCATTGAAACACACAAATGGGAGAACAGTGCTGCAGCTCTCATCATACCAGCTTCCATTAAAACTCCTCACACACTCCCCATCACCACTCGGTTCTCCTGGATACCACATACTGTACTGGGAGATTGCACCTTCTCCCATAGACCAGACCCAGCGTTTCACTCCCACAGCACGGAGACCTATCCATACTGAACCACTGTATCCAGGATCCACTGTAGACACCAGCCTTCTCACGTCATTCATGGTCATAACAGTGGCCAGATCAGTGAATCTCGCTCTGCAGTAACTCTGAGCGTCAAGCCATGTCATAGATTGGTTCATAAACTGGTACATTGGTATTGAAGGCCTGGGCACTTTAGGAAGAAAATAAAAAGATTGTAAAGCTCATAGATGCTTAAAGGTATAAATATCATAGACATATAGTCATGATTAAAGTCTTTAAAACGGAAATAATATTGCCCTTAATCAAATTGTTTTAACATTTTAGTGAACAATTTATAAGATGAAAGCCAATTAAATTATATGGGAAAATATGTAAAGGTATAACAGTAGACTGGAAATATGAAGGACCAACACACTGTCGCTTTTTGAAAAACTGGTGGTGACACTGTATTCATGCTTTCATTCACAATATGCCTTCATACTTTTCATATACTTCTGTCAAATAAAATGGTACAGATTCATATAAAATTGTCAACTCAGAAAATAGTTACGTTTTCTCATGAGATCCGGTTGTTATAAACTCAGTCACAGCTTTGTTGATTTTAAAAGGAGCATCATTTGCTCACTTTCTCTAGACTAATTTTTAGTCTATATGTTTAATAGCTATCAATCAGCACATTGTTATGGTGGAAATCACAGTCACTGTTATGAATATAGTGATGCACAACCTAAATGGTAGAACAGAACACTGGAGAAATAATAAGGCATTCTGTCTAACATGATAATTTATTAGATGCTCACTTCCATGGCAGATAAAAGGACTCTGTAGATCACAGCTGTATTGAGCCCATCTGCCAGAATTAGTTCTTGACATGCCAACACAGTCATCAGATCCTGAACTCATGGATGGTTGAACTGCTGCCCAGTGTCTGAAGAAGAGGATCCATTTATCAGACCATTCCCAAGAGTCCAGGAACAAACCAATCCAGATGTAATATCCAGATAAAAGGATATTATTTATCTGGTTATTTTCCACAGAGTTGCGAATGGTGGGCAGGTCTGTGTAATACTGTCTGCAGTAGCTCTGAGCATCACTCCATGTTTTAGCAGATCTTATCATGTATGTAGTGTTTCCTGTTGAGAGATGCCAAGTAAGAAAATCAGTTTGAAGCTCTTCTTTTCCGTCTTCAACTGTGCATTTATTATTTTACAAGAACTCACCTGTATAGCATGTAAAATACCGTAAATGGTTGCATGGCATATCATACCAAGACCCATAATAAGATGATACACAATATGCACCCTCATCTGGCTGTCCTGAAGCCCAGTTATAGTACTGAGAAGTTGTATTTTCTCCATTAGACCAACCCCAGCGTTTCTGTGTGCCCCTCTTCAGTCCAATCCACACTGATCCACTGTATCCAGCATCCACTATATTTATCATCTTGTTCACATCAACCATACTGTCTACAGTAGCCAGATCAGTGTACTTCGATCTGCAGTAACTATGAGCCTCTGGCCACGACATACTCACATTTATATAGTGATACTCTCGATAAATAGCAGAACTGCTCCAGAAGATTCCTGTTAAAATCAACATGTTAAAAATCTTTATGTGAACAAATTATGATACATACAGATTACAAACTAGATGAGTAATGTTTGTAGATAAAGTTTAAGTTGGCTTGAAAATGCCTAGCCAGAAAGTTTGGGGTAGTTTTATAAGATTGCAGTCAGATTTTTTTCCAATTGAAGTAGTTTGAAAATTAAAATAGGTTAAAAGATTACAAATAAAGATTAAAGTCTGATGTTTTCAAGGCAGAAAAATGGATAGGTGTAAAAGTTATTGTTAGGGTACCTGCAGTGGTTGCAAGGCTGTTTCTAGCATGACTAGCAACATTTTGCTAATATGTTTTAGCTTGATTAGCATGTAACTAGAATGTTGCTAACATTATTAGCATGTGGCTAGCATGATTAGCAAGTTAATAGCGTGTTACTAGAATGTTGTTAACAATTAGCAAGTCACTAACATGTTGCTAGCGTCATTCTATCATGATTTTTTTGGTATACGCACAGTGTTAGCATGATTAGCACATTATTAGCATGTTTCTAACATGATTAGCATGTTACTTTCATGTTTTGTAATCATGATTAATAATATTACAAGCATGATTCTAGCATTAGTAGCATGTTACTATAACGGTGGCCTGATTCTAACATGTTTAAAAAGTATCTAGCATTTTTCTAGCATGATTAGAAAGTTACTAGCATGTTGTTAACATGATTATAGCATGATTAGCAAGGTACTAACATGTACATGATTCTAGCATTATTAACATGTTATTAGCACGATTAGCACGATGCTGGCGTGTTTCCGACATGTTTAACAAGTCGGTAGCATTTTGTTAGGATATTTAAATGTTGCTAGCATGTTTCTAGCATGCTTAGCAAGTTTATTAGCATGTTGTTAACACGATTATAGCATTATGAACATGATTACCATGATTGGCAAATTACTATCATTTTTAGCATTTCTCTAGCATGATTAGCAAAGTGACTAGCATGTTGTTAACACGATTAGCAAGCTACTTGCATTTTGTTAGCATGTTTCTAGCATGATTCTAGCATGATTAACATGTTTCTAGCATGATGCTAGCATGATTATCATGTTTACCACCTAAAACCAGCTGATTCAGTCAAAAACATCTAAAAATCAGCTAAGACCAGTAAAAGCAGTCAATCAGCTGATTTTTGCCAAAGTCTCTTTAGGACAAGTCATGTCACTCGGCACAGCCATCTTTGAAACGCCTCTCGGGCATCCAAGTGCAGCTCCTATCTCTTTGAATGGGTAAACATAAAATTCTCAAAAATTGTTCTCTAATCTTAGGATTGAATTTCATATTTGAAATCATCAAAGAAATTTGACAACAACTGTGTCATAAATATTGTTACCTTTGCTCTAATAATGTTATAAAAATCTTATTTCTCAGGCTAGATCAGTCAGTGCACATGCGCAGTCCTACGGACACATCTCAGAGCGCTGACTGTTTCTATAGCAACCGTGATGCTTCTAAAGGCAGCTGCAGTGAGGCAATGACTTTGCCGATCAGCGATTGGCTCTTTAATTCAGAAGGTGGAGCTTCCTGCAATTGAGCGACCATATTGAGCGTTGCATTTTTCCCCATTCAAAACTATACGAGTGACATGTAATGGGTATTCTGTAGTCTTTGTTTTAGTTTAGTTGTTAAGCTTTGCAATAGCAATAGACAGCTTAAATACATAATCAGTCTTATTATATAAAAGTTTTCACCCCCAGAATGAAAGTCTATGGGATTTTCATAGTCTATGGGTTATGATAGTCTGGTTTATGAAAACCGTAAGCCGGATAAGTTAGAAAAGATATAAAAACCCGAGTCAGACCAGTCTTATGGTCTGACCAGAAATTGGTTGGTTGTAGCTTTTAAAAGTCTAGGAGGAGATACATTTAAAAATTTGGTTGAAGAAGAAGTTGTTTAAAGATTTCAGTAAATTGGCTTTTTTAAGACAACTTAATGATCACACCAACCTGACAGCAGAAGCAACACAGGCAGACTCCCATCCATGACTGTTCACACAGATCCTCTCTGCTGGATTCTAATAAGAGATGATTAAACATAAGTTTTCTCTGTCACAGATCTGCAAGAAGTGACTAAGGTGCACATCGTCACTATGAAACATTTGATCGAAGGCAATTTATGACTTTCAAGTTATTCCATCTACAGTATACAGTACATACGAGTCAAGACCAGTTTCTGCATTCCCTGGGAATCAAACCCATGACTTTGGTGTTGTTGGGTCCGTGTACGTTTTCATTTCATTTCCTATTTGGAATGCAATAACGACAAATGGAAAAATGGCTCGTTTATTAATTGATTTTGGCTCGATTTCTAAATTTATTGTGTGGGGTTTACAAATTGGTTTATCACTTCAATATTTCATTCGCACTTCTGGCTGGTGCTGAAACGCTCCTTTCATCTGATTGGTCGAATCGCTGCACTTTCTGTCACGCTGCCAGTCTTTGTTTTCCTGGGTGTTCCCTAGTGAGCTCACTTCCCCTTAGGCACTTCACCATAGGCACTTTAATTCCGCTAGTCTGGTTGTGTCTTCACAGTAATTGCACTCCAATTAGAATCGCACAGGTGTTGACAATACTCTGTCATTAGTTTCCCTATATAGAGCTGTCTTTCTCTGTTGTCATCATGGAGTCCTTACCCTATGTGTCTCATGCTCTCGTTCCCCCGAGACTTCCTCTACCCTCTCATTCTTCCGAGTTCCCCGTTTCATCCGGTTCCCTCTTTTGGTTACGTTTGTCTCTCATGACTGTTTATTTTTGTAGTTACCCCTCTGTTTAAATAAAAACCCTTACCTGCATTTGGATCTACCCTCTCTTTGTGTTTTCCCAAACCCACCGTGACAGAAGGACTCCATCATGCCTAGATCCAGCGGTGTGAGATTTCGAATCGGTTCCCCAGCCACCATGGAGGAACGGAGGGGGAGATTCCGGAACTTAACCACCCTTCATCAAGAGGGAAGGGAGGTGGGTGGCCTGGCGCAATTGTTTTGGACTTTGGCAGTCGGGTTAGGTTACAATGATGCAGCACTAAAGGATTGGTTTAATAATTGCCTGGATGATCCTTTACCTCAATGGGAGATGAAGGGGTTAGAGATCCTGGACTTTTGGGGGTTTACCAATTACCTGCACCATCGTGCTCAGTGGAATGCAACAACCACACCAGAGTTTCCAGACAAGGCTGCCAGCTCAGCCCCACAACCCAAGATGGCCACCAGCCCAGCCCCACAGCCCAAGATGGCCGCCAGCCTAGCGCCACAGCTCAAGATGGCCGCCAGCCCAGCACCACAGCACAAGATGGCCGACTCAACGCCACCGACTCTCCATCGTAGAGGGCGGAGGAGGAGACAGGCAGCTACTGTTCCTCAGGACCCGGAGAACGTTCCCGAGCGGGCGGCTGCCGCCCATGAGGCCATTCCCGATGCGGTGCCCGCTGCTGTTCCGGAGGCGGTGGCCGAGGCTGTTCCCGATGCGGTGCCCGCTGCTGTTCCGGAGGCCGAGGCGGTGGCCGAGGCGGTGGCCGAGGCCGTTCCCGATGCGGTGCCCGCTAATGTTCCGGAGGCCGAGGCGGTGCCCGATGCAGTTCCCGAGGCGGTGCCCGATGCTGTTTCCGAGGCCGAGGCTGTTCCCGAGAAGGTGCTCGATGCTGTTCGAGAGGCCGAGGCAATGCCCGATGCTGTTCCCGATGTGGTGCCCGCTGCGGTTCTGGAGGCCGAGGCGGTACCCGCTGCTGTTCCGGAGTCCGAGGCGGTGGCCGAGGCCGTTCCCGATGCGGTTCCCGTTGCTGTTCTGGAGGCCGAGGCGGTGCCCGCTGCTGTTCCGGAGGCCGAGGCGGTGACCGAAGCCGTTCCCGATGCGGTTCCCGTTGCTGTTCCGGAGGCCGGGGCGGTGGCCGAGGTCGTTCCCGATGCGGTGCCCGCTGCTGCTCCGGAGGCCGAGGCTGTTCCCGAGGCGGTGCCTGATGCAGTTCCCGAGGCGGTGCCCGATGCAGTTCCCGAGGCGGTGCCCGATGCTGTTCCCGAGGCGGTGCCCGATGCAGTTTCCGAGGCGGTGCCCGAGGCAGTTCCCGAGGCGGTGCCCGATGCAGTTCCCGAGGCGGTGCCCGATGCTGTTCCCGAGGCGGTGCCCGATGCTGTTCCCGAGGCGGTGCCCGATGCAGTTCCCGAGGCGGTGCCCGATGCTGTTCCCGAGGCGGTGCCCGATGCTGTTCCCGAGGCGGTGCCCGATGCTGTTCCCGAGGCGGTGCCCGATGCTGTTCCCGAGGCGGTGCCCGATGCTGTTCCCGAGGCGGTGCCCGATGCAGTTCCCGAGGCGGTGCCCGATGCAGTTCCCGAGGCGGTGCCCGATGCAGTTCCCGAGGCGGTGCCCGATGCAGTTCCCGAGGCGGTGGCCGATGCAGTTCCCGAGGCGGTGCCCGATGCAGTTCCCGAGGCGGTGCCCGATGCAGTTCCCGAGGCGGTGCCCGATGCAGTTCCCGATGCTGTTCCCGAGGCGGAGCCCGATGCTGTTCCCGAGGCGGTGCCCGATGCTGTTCCCGAGGCGGTGCCCGATGCTGTTCCCGAGGCGGTGCCCGATGCTGTTCCCGAGGCGGTGCCCGATGCTGTTCCCGAGGCGGTGCCCAATGCTGTTCCCGAGGCGGTGCCCGATGCAATTCCCGAGGCGGTGCCCGATGTTGTTCCCGAGGCGGTGCTCGATGTTGTTCCCGAGGCGGTGCCCGATGCAGTTCCCGAGGCGGTGCCCGATGCAGTTCCCGAGGCGGTGCCCGAGGCGGTGCCCGATGCAGTTCCCGAGGCGGTGCTCGATGCTGTTCCCGAGGTGGTGCTCGATGCAGTTCCCGAGGCGGTGCCCGATGCAGTTCCCGAGGCGGTGCCCGATGCAGTTCCCGAGGCGGTGCTCGATGCTGTTCCCGAGGCGGTGCTCGATGCAGTTCCCGAGGCGGTGCCCGATGCAGTTCCCGAGGCGGTGCCCGATGCAGTTCCCGAGGCGGTGCCCGATGCAGTTCCCGAGGCGGTGCCCGATGCTGTTCCCGAGGCGGTGCCCGATGCAGTTCCCGAGGCGGTGCCCGATGCTGTTCCCGAGGCGGTGCCCGATACAGTTCCCGAGGCGGTGCCCGAGGCTGTTCCAGAGGCGGTGCCCGATACAGTTCCCGAGGCGGTGACCACGAGGACGTGGTGGTCGTCCGCTCCGCTCTGGGGGACTCCGGAGGTGACCATGAGGACGTGGTGGTCTTCTGCTCCGCCCTGGTGGACTCCGGCCTCGACCACAAAGACGTGGTGGTCTTCCGCTCCGCCCTGGAGGGCTTTGACTTTGACCACAAGGCCGTGGTGGTCTTCCGCTCCGCCCTGGTGGACTCCGGCCTCAACCACAAAGATGTGGTGGTCATCTGCTCCGTCCTGGTGGACGCCTCAACATGCCCTTCATGGACTTATGTTTTGTGTTTTTTGAGTTCTGTTTCTGTCTGTTCCTTTTAGTTTAGTCTGGCCCTCCTTCCCTCCCCCTGAGCCTCCTCCTGTCCGCCTCCCTCCTGGACTCCTTGTTTTGTGTTGCACCTTTCCATTCCTCCTGGTTGCTCCTGTCCCTGTTTTCTGTCCCTCCGTCCCTCCCCCTGGTCCGCCGCCGTTCCACCTCCCTCCTGCCTCTTTTTCTGTTGGGGTTTTCCTGGGTTTAGGTGGAGCATCTGGTAGCTGCTCCGTAGGGAGGGGGTAATGTCACGCTGCCAGTCTTTGTTTTCCTGGGTGTTCCCTAGTGAGCTCACTTCCCCTTAGGCACTTCACCATAGGCACTTTAATTCCGCTAGTCTGGTTGTGTCTTCACAGTAATTGCACTCCAATTAGAATCGCACAGGTGTTGACAATACTCTGTCATTAGTTTCCCTATATAGAGCTGTCTTTCTCTGTTGTCATCATGGAGTCCTTACCCTATGTGTCTCATGCTCTCGTTCCCCCGAGACTTCCTCTACCCTCTCATTCTTCCGAGTTCCCCGTTTCATCCGGTTCCCTCTTTTGGTTACGTTTGTCTCTCATGACTGTTTATTTTTGTAGTTACCCCTCTGTTTAAATAAAAACCCTTACCTGCATTTGGATCTACCCTCTCTTTGTGTTTTCCCAAACCCACCGTGACACTTTCAGTATGGCCTTTTCATTCTTTCAGGCAGAATAAGAGTCAGTGAGATTGTGGCACTATAATGTCTGTAACCACCGTTCACTGTTAATTAGCACAATATTTGAATCAGATATTGCTGGGCACATAGTTTGTGCTGCTGCTACTTGCAAGTGACCCCTTTAAATTTATTTCTAGGTTGTAGTATTGTATTAATATTCTCCCAATGGTAGGCAAAAGGCACTAGGTATGTGTGTGTGACATGAATAAATAATTGTGAAAATTAATAAAGTTAAATTTATGAAATAAATAACAAGTGCAAATTAAATATTGAAGCCATAAAACCATTTGCAAGCCCCAAATGAAAAATAAGAAATCGAGCCAAAATCAAATTTTCCATTTGTTAAACTAATCCTAAAACTATCCTAATAGGTGATATGGGGTGCAGTCCAGTGCCCTGAACTCTAGGGGCCCCTGCCTTAAATATAGGGTTGCCGACTGTTTCGTATAATAGGCTGCAGAATCATCTATTATTTAAAGCATCAGAGAAGCATTCTGTATGAAAGATATTCAGAAAGCAGTCAGTCCAATTTTTGCTGGCATACGCAGAATGACCTTCATACAAATAACAAATGAATTATTTCATTTTACAAATCATTGCTTGAATTCCGAATGTAGCCGGTCCAGTAGGGTTTAAGACCATTGACTGTATAAAAACAGGTTGCAACATGCTCCTGCATCGCAGCAAGTGGGACTTATGTTTTGATTTCTGCAAATCAGTTTGGGTGAATGCAGAGACGTGACTACTGATCATAAAACACAACATCCAGCTAGTAAACATACAATCTACCTGAGGGAAGAGGTCTTTCACTATTGTAAGTTACTGTTGTTAAACAGAGAAACAAACAGAGAAGCAAAATTAGCCTATGCATTTAATTTTTTTTTACTTCTAGCATATTATTTAACTTAGGCCTCATTTTTGAAAACCAAATTAAAGCACCAAAGGCATCCCACACTCTGTTATATTCTCTTTAAAAAAAAAAAAACATGCATAGGCTACATGAAGAAGTGGTGAGTGACATTTAATTAATTGGTAAAACTTTAGAATAGTGGTGCAGATTAATTAATATGAACAAACAATGAACAATACATTACTGTATTTATTAATCTTTGTTAATATTAGTTAATGAAAATACAGTTATTCGTTGTTGGTTCATGTTTATTCACAGTGCATTAACTAATGTTAACCAGCACAACTTTTTATTTGAATAATGCATTAGTAAATGTTGAAATTAACATCAACTAAGAGTAATAAATGCTGTAGAAGGATTGTTCTTGCTTAGATCATGTTAACTAAAGTAGTTAACTAACATTAACTAATGGACCATTTTTCTAAAGTGTTACTAATTCATTTTATTTGCTGGGCTGTTTCTGATTTGTAAGATTATTACTCAATAATATTTTTTAATTTATGTAAATAATTTTTAGCCTACAATGGGATTATGACATGCACATTGAGTTTGATTATTTTTATTGCATGAATGCGCGTACAGTTCAGAATGTGCAGGTCTTTATACGCTCTTTGGTCATTGAATATAACCGGCGAATAAAGGGGGGTGGGGGCCCTCGCTGCATTAGCCCAGGGCCCCTCAAAGGCTTAACGCGGCATTGCGTACTGTAAATATTATTGGTTCTTATGATAAATTGCATGTTTTTAAGTCTGCCTCATGAATAAATGTACATGTTACTTGTTCAGGTTAGTGACATCAAATCTTTTACGAAGTGCACAGACTCTGTGAAACCAACTGTATAAACAATCCACCCAAAATTACACTTCTATCAACATTCAAACGTCAGTATGAGCATCAGAATAAGATGAGGTGGTTCTATGAGGTGGTATATGCTGATTTTTGCGTTGACAAGATACCAGTAATTTTCATATTCAAATAGCTTATTTTCAGTTTTGCATGTCTCATCTCATCACAAAGCATCTTGGGCAAAAAAAAGAGCATCTCGAAGATAGAGCAGAATTTTTTTCTACAAAAGAACAAACATTCTCCATGCCAGTCAACTCAAATTATTATTGTTACTTTTATTTTTATTATTTACATTGTTGTTTAGAACCAATAAAACCTAGATGATAGTTTAAAATGTCAATAACATAAAGAGATAACATAAACATTTTAGATATTGGGTATATGGATGTACTCTGGAAATCAGTTTTACTTCCTGTTACCCCCCCACCCCCACTCCTAATGCAGTTTAAACAATTTAGTTCACAATAATAAAAATAAGAGTATAAACTGAGCAGCATATTAGAATGATATCTGAAGGATTATGTGACACTGAAGACTGGAGTAAAGGCACCTGAAAATTCAACTTTGCATTACAAGAATTAATACAATTTGAAAATGTATTAAAATAGAAAGCCGTCATATTAATTTGTTATAATATTTCACAATATTACTGTCCTTATTGAATAAACACAGCCTTGGCGAGCATAAGAGACTTCTTTCAAAAATATAAAAAGTCATAATTATTCAAAACCTTTGACTGTTATAAATTAAATGCTCTTAAATTCAATTACAGTAAGAAGTAAAATTGTAATTTCTTACCTCAGTTTTTATAAATCTTTATATTTTTACAGAGAGACTTTGAGCTGGTACGGTCACTTCAGAGGGTCATGGACATCTACAAGAGTGACATTGCAACACTCTCTGGTTATTTCAGATGACCCTGCCCCAAAACGGCTAGTAAAAGAAAACAAACTTTCGTCTTTGGTCACTTTACATGCTTGTCTCAGTTCTCGGCTACAACAGAATAAGCTAATGTGTGGACCAGAACTTTAGCCGTTTAGTCGAAAGAACCCCTCGCCCCTTGCCTATATGTTTAGGATGCTTTCAACTTTCACACATTAAGACAAGACATATTTATTTCTTAGATTCCTTCATAACAGTCTGGAACAGAAAGTAAGCCATTACTAAAACGTGTGACAAAGTGTCTGACCCACCTGAACACACCAACACACTTCTGTTAACATATAAACTTAAAGAACATTAATTAAAGTGCAGTTGCTTTTGCTCAAATGCAGATGTAACAGAATAAAATCATGCTAATTTTGTGACAAGACATTAGTAAATTTTCATATTCAAATAGCTCATTTTCATTTTTGGACCAATGCATCACTCCACTGGTCGAAACTGGGAAAAAGCTCTCATTTTGAAGATTTCCGAAACTCTTTGGGAGAAGTCGTGTAAAATAATACTATCGAATACCAAAACATTCTGCCACCTTTCAATTGGAAAAATATTCACAGTATGATTGCAGGTGAACTTCCTATACATTTGTTATGCCAATGATATATCATATTATTTATATAAAGTAAAGGCATACTTGTATATCAAATTCTTCTCTGCATATTAGAACCTTAGAAATGTTTATTTTACAAAAATATTTACTTTGTAAATGTAAACTTGAGTATTAAGTGGTCAATTTAATAAAGAAATGAAAGGAAATAAATAAAAATATATTTGTAGCTAAAGTTAAATTAATTAATGTTGTTAATTATATTGTATACTACAAAGTATGTTAAATATATCTATTACATTTATTATTTTAAATTCTTCTGTGCAGTAGCTCTGAATGTCACTCCAGATTTGAAGTTTTTACCATTATGTATCCATCACTTCCTATTGAGAGGCGCAAGGAAAGTATCAATTCTCAGGAGCCCTCACTAGCCTGGAAGTGGAGACAAGAGCCCTCACTAGAGCAAGCTCTGGGGATGAAGCTGATTCTGGTGTGGACGGCGGGCTTGTGAGAGCTGGGGCTGGTGGGCTTGACAACAGGATGGTCTTCATAGCGAAGGGAGAACAACATAAAGAGTCTTTAACATAAAGAGGAAACATGAACATTTTTTATCTTATTTATGAATGTACTCTGGAGATCAAATTTACTTCATCTACCCCCACTTCTATTTATTTTAACATTTTAATTCACAATTATAAACATTACAGATAATATTTAAATAATATTTATAAAACAGTGCTTTCTTCCACCCTCAATACCCATAGCTGAATGCCCTTGAGCAAGGCTGTGAACCCCCAGGTGCTGGTTATATAGCTTCCCATTGCTCTTGGGGTATGTTCACTTCTCACTGTTGTGTGTGTGCACTTGGATGGGTTAAATGCAGAGCTCTGAGTATTGGTTACCATACTTGGCAAATGTCTTGACTTTCACTTAGAGACTTATTTAAAAAAACAAACATAAAATCTTAATTATTCCAAAAGTTTTAATCTATTAAGACATCATGCTGATTGCTGACATGCTGGCAGATCTGTCATGTAACATCCATTAACATTATTTTGGATTAAATTACTGTCAGACATAAAACCCTCATTCCTTAACTCAGATATTTTCTTTGTAAATCTTTTATATTTTTTACAGAAAGAATTTTAGCTACTACCTCAGCAGGGTTATACTGTAGACAGCTCATTTGCAACACTCTCTGGTTATTTCAGGTAACCCTATTTCAGGTATCGTGCTCCTGTGACTCAGTGGTAGAGCATTGTGTTAGCAGCGCAAATGTTTGTGGGTTCTGTTCCCAGGGAACACACGTACTGGTAAAAAATGTATTTGCCTGATTGCACTGTAAGTCACTTTGGATAAAAGTATCTGCTAAATGTGTAAATTTAAAGGTAAACCTAGCCCCAAAATGCCAAGTAAAACTAAACGAATGTATCTTTGGTCACTTTACATGTTCGTCTCAGTTCTTGGCTATGACAGAATAAACTCTAATGTTGACCAGTTAAGCCGTTTTATTCTAAAGAACCACCCCCCCCCCCGTCACTTGCCTATATGTTTACTAGAAGCTTAAAGCTTTCACACAATAAAACAAAATGTATTTATTTCACAGATTCATTCATAACAGTCTAGAACAGAAAGTGAACCATTACAGAAACGTGTGACACAGAGTCTGAGCCGCCTGAACACACCATCACACTTCTGGTAACATTTAAACTTAAAGAACATTGCTGCATTATCCAAAAAGCTAATGCTAATGCTTTTGCTCAAATGCAGATGTTACAGAAGATGCTAATTTTGTGACAAGACATTAGTAAATTTTCATATTCAAACAGCTCATTTTCATTTTTGGACCATGCATCACTCCACTGGTCGAAACTGGGAAAAAGCTCATTTGGAAGATTTCAGTGATATTAGTGATATAAACTAATACTATCGAATACCAAAAAATTCTGCCACCTTTCAATAGGAAAATATTTACATTATGTTTGCAGCTGAGTTTCCTATTTATTTATTTATTTATTTAATATATAATTTATTCCTCTCTGCATACTAGAACCTCACTGCTGTTACCAGTTACCACTGGTTCACATTTAAAAATATGTAGCAAAAATAGCAGAGGGCTTATTGAAAAAGCAAATTCGTTCTCTGCCAACAGCAGGTAGCTCAAGTTTATTCTGTAAAATCAGCCTATAAGTTTAATCTACATACCAGTCTATATTGCAATTCTTGTCTTTCTGTCCCAAATTTAAGACCTCTTAATAATTAAGACTCTCTGTATCATTTTAGAATTTACATGGCCTTAAATTTACCTTTTGTTGCCAATGCATTTTACCTTTGAAATTTGAGGCAAGTGCAACTCTGTCGTCCCTACTGTTCATGCGCAGTGATGTGATGACGATTCACATAGCTTAATAGATTTCCAAACATATAAGTATCCCCTTGAACTTGTAAAAAATATAATCTGTTTACCATCTTGACTGGAAAATGCTGTTTTCATGGTCAGTTTTTCATTTATTATTTGCACTTAACACTGAAATGAATACAGGGAGCGGCTGGAAACTAGCAACCTCTCCTGGTTGGAGATAGAATGAACATTATAAACTAAAATCAGAACATCCAGATGGCCAGTCTTGCAGTTGAGGAACCCTGTTGTACAGTTTATATAAATCCACTTGGGGTTCAGAGTTGTGTGTTGTTTTTAATTTATTTCCATTCTTTTACTTAAATAAATTTTTTCAATTGATATTTTTCAATTTAAAGAAATGTGACAACATGTACATCTCTTCTAATAAATTATCTAACAAATTAGTGCCTGGGGTATATTTTTAGCAATAGCCAAAAAAAAAAAAAAAAAAAAAACACTGCATGGGTCAATATTATAAATTGTACTGGACTGTTTCGATCTGATTCAGAACATTAACTTTCCAACTCACAATCATGGTCATACACTTGATCTGGTCTGTATATCTGGTTGAAATAACATCTCCATTAGTGGTCTGGCTATTCCTATCTCTGACCACAAGCTTATTATATTTTACATTAATCTGTCCAGCCAAATGCACTGATAACATAACTATTTTATACTGTCATGTACATGCTGTTGATAGCAGTACATTTTCTGATTCTGTTGCATCCTCTGTTGTTCCTGAAGTTTTAAATTGTATACATGTCCATATATGGTTTATGATATCATTCTTCTATTTCTAACATCCTGGAAGGTCTGTTCCCATGTCCCACTCCTCTCCTTGGTTTTAGGCAGAGTTTCGTGCTATGAAAGCAAAAAGCAGACAACTTGAATGTCTTTTCTGGAAAATAGGTAACTGTCCATCATCTTGTCTATTCTGATTACATCATGAACTTCAAAACTGCCTTGAATGCAGCCCGCTCTTATATCTCCAGCATCATAAACAAAGCTAATGATAGGGCTAAAGCTCCATGTTTTATGTGGGGATTTTGATGACGAACCGACTGTTTCTAATTGTGAGCAAACTCAGTCTACCCAATCATTGACTTTGACTTCACTAATCCATCTCTAATTGCTGGTGTTATACAGAAATCAAATTCCTCTTCAAGCCAACTAGACCCTGCACTTACTTTTCTCCTGAAGCACTGTATCCCTGTTATTTCTGCCCCTATCTCACACCTCATAAACATGTCTTTCATTTCTTTCACTGTTCCTATTTCACTCAAGACTGGTGCTGTTACTCCTATTCTTAAAAAAAAATGATTCTGGGTGCTGTAAATCTATCCAACTATCATCCAATCTCTAACCTGCCATTTGTATCTAAAATCATGGAAAAGACTGTTGCCTCTCAGCTGCAGTGATTTCTAGATCGCAACAGTCTCTTTGATATTTTTCAGTGGTTTTCGCACACAGCACAGTACTGAAACTGCGCTAGTAAAGGTTATCAATGATCTATTACAGTACTTTCTGGCGATTCAGTTTATCAATTCTTCTATTACTTGACCTTAGCTCAGCTTTTGATACTATTTGTCATAAGATATTACTCTCTCGCCTTGCAGAAGTTGGCATCTCAGGTTCTGCATTATCCTGGTTCTCCTCATATCTCACAGATAGGCAATACTTCATCTCACTGCACAATTCCAAAGCTCCTACTGTCCTGCTCAAACAAGGACCAGTTATCGGACCATTATTATTCATCCTTTATATTCAGCCTCTTGGCCAAATAATTTGTCGTCATGGTTTTAACCACTGTTATGGTGATAACATCCAGATATATACTTCTTGTCAACCAGATTCTACGATGACATCCTTATCTTCATGTGTCAGTTAGTTAAATGATTGGCTACATTCTAATTTTCTCAGTCTGAACTTGAATAAAACATAAATTTTAATAATTGGTCTCCCATCCCTAATAAAAAAAATTAATTGATGTTTCTTGCTTTGACCTTGACGCTATTTCTAGTTTTCCATTGTCTACTGTTAGAAGCTTATGTGCCACTCTAAATTAAATTAAAAATTAAGTTAATGCATTTAGCAGACGCTTTTAACCAAGGCTACTTACATTGCATTTAAGCTTACAATTTTCTCCTAACATGTGTTCCCTGGGATTTGAAGCCCCAACCTTGTGCTTGCTAATGCAATGCTCTACCACTTGAGCTACAGGAACACTCTAGGCCCATCACTAACCTTGGGTGACCACATTAGCAAACTCTCCAAAGCTCCTTTTTTTAAACTACGTTGAAGTGCACAACTTCATCATTTTCTGAGTAGAAAAGATGAGGAATCATTAGTGCATGCATTTATTACCACTCGCCTAGACTATTGTAACACTCTTTTCTCATGCTTACCAGCTCACTCCATTGTTCGTCTGCAGTACATTCAAAATTCTGCAGCCAGATTATTAACTTACACTTACGCGCCGTAAAACCCTTGTTTTATTTAATCTTCACTGGTTGCCTGTATCTATTCCTGTGCAATACAAAATTCTTCTGCTCACCTTTAAGGCACTTAAAGGTCTTGCTCCCTCCTATCTTTCCGACTGTGACAAGTGGGGCTTGAGAGCCGTGGGAATGGAGCGAGGCCGGTGGAGTGATTGGAAATGAGCGACACCTGCTCGACCCACCGGTCTCGAGTTCCACGGAGGAGATCGGAAGGATACAAAAGAGGAGCGACGACAGTGAAGGACGAGAGAGGACCAGGCCTTGGTTTTAGTTTGTGTTTGTTTTTTTTTTGTTGTGTGTTTATTTTCTAATTAAAGAATTGATTGTCTGCCGGTTCCCGCCTCCTTCTTCCTGATGATTATAAAGATTGTAAAGCGTTACACCGACCTACTATCTTCTTATATATCTTCTCGCACTCTCCGATCTTCTAATTCTGAACTTCTTTCTGTACCAAGGTTCCGGCTATCTTCAATGGGTCGCAGGTCCTTTTCCATTATTGCGCCCGAACTTTGGAATTCACTTCCCCTGGCACTCAGAACAGTCACCTCTTTTAGTGAATTCAAGTCAAAACTAATTTGTTTAATCAACACTATCACTAATTTACATGTGTATTTGTTCATTTTGTTTTCCATTTTTATGTCTTCACTACAACTGTATTATTTGCATTTGGCAAATGTCCAATGAAATTGTTCCGTGTTATCAATTTTTGTTGCTTTGGTGTACAATGTTCAGCGTCCCTGAGCTTGGGAAAGGCGCTGTATAAATTAACCTCATTACTTATTATTTAAATACCTGTGTGTGGTAAAATGGAAGCTCTGCGCCTGATCGAATTTTTTTTTGTCTTACTTGGATAAGGAAGTATGAACTGATATGGGAAATGAGCTTAAGAAGGCACACGAGAGTTTGGAAATATATTTCCACGACTGCCGACATTTGGAGGCATAAAAGTTTTCTTGGAATTACAGAACATTGGATTGATCCATCTACTTTTGTATGTGGGAATTCAGCATTAGCTTGTAAAAGAATTAGATGGATAGGCAACAGGTCCAATTTTATCAAAGCTTTTAAAATGATAGAACAATCAGATTCTGATGAGGAGTCAGAGGACGATGAAGAGGTGACATTTACTGATGTTGAGCAGGCTCTCTCCACAGATTCTGATAGACAGTTTTCTCCCCCGCCACACATAAGGTGTGCATCACACACACTGAACCTCATTTTTCACCATGTTAAGAAATGGCTTGAAGCAAATTAGTCCAAAGTCATCTACAGAGATGTTGTTTCAAAGTGTTCTGCTCTATTGACAAAAGCAAACCGTTCTTCTGTGGCTTCTGAGTTTAAAAAAAAAGAGAATTAAAAAAAAAAATTAAATTAAAATAAAAAACCTCATAGTGCCTACTTCACAATGGAATTCATTTCATGATGCCCTGTCCAGGATCAATGACATTCCAGTTGCTGAGTTAAATACTGTTTGCACTCATTTTTGAAAAAAAAAAATGCTACACAGATCGGGAGTAGGCTATCTGTTCCCAAAGGAATATTGTATTGTGTTGAAGACACTGACTATAGCACTAGACATATTGCAAGGAGAATATAACCTCTATCTACCTCTTCTAACTCTGGAGATTCTAATGTCCAGGACACTGGCACTGTGGAGTTTAGGATGACTGCATCTCTCCCTGATGTCATTGTTCAGGTAATCTAATGTTTACACAGATTGCTACATTTTTGGTATACATGGCTTAAATAAATGTTAAATTATCTATCATACGCTTGTATAATGTGAAGGTTCTGATGTTTATTATTTTCTCTTCCTATAATAGACAATATTTGCCTCTCTGATGGAGAAGGGTCACAGAATGAAAAACAAACACAGATCAAAGTCTGACAATATGCATATAGTACAGCTCAAAATCTTCTATGCATGTACTAGAACAGAATTATGGTTTAAAAAAAATCACAGTGAATTTAAACTACAGTACTTAAAAGAAAATTTAATCAGTGGAATTGAAGGAAAATAATGGAATTAAATTGGTTAAAAGAAAAATAGCATATAATCTTTTAAGAATGCATATATTTGTATCTAAAGTTACAGATTCATCAATATTGTATTGTATCATTAATATCATATTATTGTAATACTACTACTACTACTACTACTACAGTTGCTAAAACAGCATTGCTTGATATTTCTTTAAACTGTGTTTAGGTTATAAAAATATGTCACACAAGCCTATTACATTTATTATCTAAATTCACCACATGGTTATTTTCCTGATAAAACACCTCTCCACCTTCCCCCTTTCTCCAGCTTATTTTGCTCTCACTTTCCAACCTCATGTTCTTCAGCTTTTCACTTATCTGGAAGACCAGCAAGAAAGAATCAAATCAAATCTGACAAATCATGTCACATACATAGGCTTCATATCATCTTTAGCCCCAAATAATAAACAAAACCAGCAATAATAATGATGATGATACTGATGAAATGATTAGTGCTTGTTGGGTTTAAGGTAATTTAATACATTCTTCTTCAGCCGTTTCACTGATGTGCATAAACTTGGCAAACTGTTGTTGCATCAGAATTTGATACTAAATACTGTTTAAGACAGATACAAACCTCATTCAGAATAGCCGTCTGTAGTGAAGGATCATTCAACATGCATTTTCCATCACAGGTCACTTTCAGTCTCACAATTTGTTTTCTCTTGTCATCTAGAGAAATACATTAAGTCATGCTCAAAATGAAGGAAAATGTCTATGATCTTCAAACCTCTTGTTTGAATCATTTAATTCTGTTAACTGGGGGAAACTCACCTCCATAGCAGACAAAAGGCTGCTGTAGATCACAGTTCTGTTGAAACCATTTCCCAGAATCGGTTGTTGACATGCCAACACAATTATCAAAACTCATGGATGGCTGGTTTGCTGCCCAGTGTTTGAATCTCAGATCCCACTGATCAGACCATTCCCAAGAGTCCAGGAACAGACCAATCCAGATGTACCATCCAGATAAAATAATCTTATTTATCTGGTTATTTTCCTTAGAGTTGTGGATTGTGGGCAGGTCTGTGTAATGCTGTCTGCAGTAGCTCCGAGCGTCTGTCCAGATTTTAGCAGTTGATACCAAAAAGTAGGAATCATTTTCTATTGAGGGACACAAAGAAGGCATCAACTCTCAGCTCTTCTTTTTGAGTTAAACGGCACAATTATAAATTTAAAAGAACAGGTAACTCACCATAGCACACAAAATATCGCTTATAGCTACATAACATATCATGCCAAACACCAGAAACAGTAGCTACACAATCTCCACCATCTGGCTGTCCCGAAGCCCAGTTATAGTACTGAGAAGATGTGTTTTCTCCATTAGACCAACCCCAGCGTTTCTGTGTCCCCCTCTTCAGTCCAATCCACACTGATCCACTGTATCCAGCATCCACTATATTTACCAGCCTGTTCACATCATCCATGCTGTCTACAGTAGCCAGATCAGTGAATCTCTCTCTGCAGTAACTCTGAGCCTCTGGCCACGACATTCTCACATTTATATAGTGATACTGACGAGAAAGAGCAGAACTGCTCCAGAAGAGCTCTGTTAAAATAAACATGTTAAAACATTAATATGTGAACACATCATCATAAATACAGATTACAGATGACCACACCAACCTGACAGCAGAAGCAGCACAAACAGACTCCCGTCCATGACTGCTCACATAGATCCTCACTTTTGTATTCTGAGAGATAATCAAACACATTTCCAATGTTCTGTATCACAATTTTTGAGTAGTGTAATGAATGACTTTAAAGTTTACACTGCAAACATGCAGTGGCTAGGTGTAGGCAAGTAGCCTTAATTTCAGCCGTAAGTTCCTGTTTAGGCAAACATTTTTGAGACATAAACTTGCTATTCTGAGAACTGGACTTTAAAACTCACAATTGCGAGTTTATATCACACAAGAAAAAAAAAGAATTGAGTTTTTATCTTGCAATGCTCACTCTATTTCTCAGAATATTGAGATAAAAAAGTCGCAATAACTTTTTTTATTTTTTATTCATTAGCGGAAACTGGCATAAAATGGAGCAACTGTAAACACAGCAGCAGTATAAGAATAATGTAAATGTTTTAAAATAATTAGTGAACATTTTTAGGTTCTCCCTACAGTACATTTTCTGCCTGTTTCTCATTAAGTCGTAAACAGAATTAATTAAAGTAATTTATGTGAATTACATCCCTAACCATGCGGAGTAGCAATGTTTAGTAAAATCTTTTTACCCTCTTCACTATAGTGTTGATATGCCAACTAATAAATGCACTGAGTTTGTGACGCGAGCATGTGTGGAAAAAGGCTATTTATTCACACTACAGAGAGCAGTTTACTTTTCTATCAAAAACATGTCAAATTTACTGAAAGCAAAAGTCATATTTTGCAGCATTAAATGCTGCACAGGCTGATTTTGTGTTGATTTACATGAAAGACATAAGTAGCTTTGATATTCAAATAGCTCATTCTCAAGATGTATTTGCATATTGTATCACATCAACACCTGTAACAACAGGCTCATCTCGACGATATTTTGACTCACATTGGTAAAACAGACACTACAAAAATGGCTTAAAATACTTGATCATCTTAAGTGCAGCTAAATATTTCTTGTTCCATTTAGGTCAAAATACTGGGTACAGTCCAAAACACTTTTATATTAATACACTAAAATACTATCAAGTAATGGCTGCAGTTGCTGTGACTCCACTAATAGAAAATATGGAGAAATGTATTGTTCAATATAATTATAATGCCATCTTCCTAACACATATTTAACCCTCACTTTTAATTTAAAATGGTAAACCTAAAAATTACAAACAATATTTTATTCTTAACTAATACAATATAAAATAGAAATAAATGTAAGATTATTCTAGGTCTGCCGAACATAAACAGAAATCAAATTATGGTAAGATGTGATATTTAAATTTCTTACTTAAAAATAGCTTTTCTCCCGTAAATCCTTTATGTTTTTACTCTGGGACTTTCTGCTTCTACTGACAACAGAGGAGGGGAGTGGAAAGAAGAAGAGTGATTTCACGCCTGTTTCTCTTTCTTATTGGTTAAAGGTATAGTTCACCTTCAGTAGTTGGTCACCTGAATTGCATAGTGTTTTTTTTTTTTTTGTCATAACATGGAAGTCGATGGGGGCCAGCAACTGTAGGTGAACTATCCTTTTATGCTGTTGTTCTAACTCAACTGTAGGTGAACTATAACTTTAAGCTGTTGTTCTAACTCACCCTATATTTTAATACTCATTGCTCTCCAGTTCAACGAAACAAACTGAATCGTTTGAAGTGGTTCGCGTCTCCAATAAGCATTAATCCACAAATCTGGCTCGGCTCAATGTTCATCTTCAGTTCTCTCTTCACAGCAGTTCAGTCAGTGTACTGTTTGAGTACATGAATTACTCCGGGATATTGGTTTGTTTGAACTCAGAGGTTGTGTCAACCACATTAAAAAAGTTAACAGTTTAAGTAATTTGTGGATTAATGCTTATTGGAGACCCAAACCATTTCTAATGATTCAGCTCGATTTGGTGAACTGGTTCAAGAAGATCCAGTTACATCAAACGATTCGTTTGTGAACCGGATATCACAAACTGCAGTGAACGATCTCAAAACTGACCAGAAGACAAGACAATGCTAAATAAAGTCGTAGTTTTTGCTATTTTTGGACCAAAATGTATTTTTGATGCTTCAAAAAATTCTAATGGACCCTCTGATGTCACATGGACTACTTTGAAGATGTTATACCTTTCTGGACATGGACAGTATACCATACACACACTTTCAATGGAGGGGCAGAAAAGCTCTAGGACTAAATCTAAAATATCTTAAACTGTGTTCCGAAGATGAATGGAGGTCTTACGGGTTTGGAACGACATGAGGGTGAGTCATTAATGACATAATTTTTCTTTTTGGTTGAACTATCCCTTTAAGGCTGCTACCAAGTATTCTGCACCATTTAACTCATTTTACTATATTAAAAGAACATAGATTTCCCCCCACACCAAATTACATTTCTGCTAACATTTTGTAACCATGATACACATTAAACATAAGCTTACACTGTGCTAGGTTCGAAAGGAGCTAAGTGATATAAACTGTACCCATAAAAGGAAATATCAGACCAGGTAAGTAGTAACCAGTAACTTTTACTCACATTAAGTTGCAAATAACAGTTGAAACACAATTGCATAACATGTATATGAAAAAAATAAAATAAAAATGGGCCCTTTAAAATAAATGAGTCTCTGATTTTGTCCTATTGTAGTCGTTAAAGTCTGTTTTGTGATCACTTTCTGTGTTAGTCAATCCTGTCAATAGTTCAGTGTAAAAAGTGTGTGTCACCAGTTCTGTGACAGTTCCTCCTTTTAAAAGGAAGTTTGCACTTGGATGAAAGTGGGTACCAGCTCAGGCGACTGATACTTTCCTACCACCAGGGGAAACGTCTCCGGTTACTATCGTAACCTCGGTTCCCTGAGAGGCGGGAACGAGACATTACGTCAGCTAAGACGTATATGGGAACTCTTCCCTTCTCCACTTTCACTGAAATCTTATTGGCTAACGCCAGCTGGGGACAGCTGGCCAATTGACGCGAAGCATGCAAATACTGACAGTTCAGCGGGCAGTATAAAATGCATGGGCATGAAAATTATGTCAGAATCATGACTGTACGCTAGCACAGCTGATCAAACAGCTGACCATGGCGGCTAACGTAATGTCTCGTTCCCGCCTCTCAGGGAACCGAGGTTACAATAGTAGCCGGAGATGTTCCTTCTCGAGGCAGTAACTCAACATTATGTCAGCTAAGACATATATGGGAACTGTATAAAATCCCGCCATGAGAGCAGTGAAGATAAGCCCTGAACGGAGTCAATCACCCCCACACATAAGCAGGACAGTTCTAGCCAATGGCCGTGTCGCTAAGAGTGCTTGCATCTGATAGGCGGAACTAGGCCAATGAGACATCTGCTCCGACCCTAACAAAATTTGCATAACTTCAAGCAATATATTGAAGTCTGCACTAACCAGGGCAGACACAACGCAATAAGCACTTAAGCATGAGAGTTAAACAGAAAGTCTTTGTTTAGAAACAGCACGTCCCTTATTACATCCACCAAGCACACAAACAGCTGGACCTACTGACAAAAGGTGGTAGAGCGATTCATATACATCCCTAAAACCCTACCAGGGTCTCGGCGTTCTGAGCATCAGCGTCACGCAAGGCTGAGGCGGGCAGGGAAACAAAAAAACGGTGTATTGAGTGACTTCGGAACGAAACCAGGTCTCGGCCGGAGAGTGACATTACAGTCGGCAGGTCCGAAACCGATGCAATATTGTTCACCAAAAACTCATGAAAGTCTCCAAGGCGCTTCGCCGAGAGCAAGAAGCAAGGCAGTCTTCAGGGAAGCTCCTTAACCGGGATCGAAGCTAATGGCTCGAACGGTAGTAAGAGATAGAGCCCTCAAAACTAGAACTAAATCCCACAGCGGCACGGAGGGCAATCTCCTTGCTCCCCTGAGAAAACTGATTACTAGAGCGTGCTTACCAATCGTTTGCCCGTCAACCGGGGAACGAAAGCGGCAATAGCGGTCACATACACCTTCAGCGTGGATGGTTTCAAACTCCCGCTATCCATACTGTGCTGTAGAAAGCAGATCCGACACGGAACAGGTCCCCGGGTCAATATAAATGTCCTCGCACCATTTTGTGAAAACTCCCCACTTCTGCGCGTAGCAGCGAATGTTTGATGGTGCTCGCGTCTCTGTAAGTGTGTTTAGCACTCGTGAGTGCAGAGCATCCCGCTTGTTAGGGTCCCCGCAGCGGCCACACATGAAGGTTCCACAGCACGGGGCTGGGGTGCTATATTGTGCCATTCGCCTGAGACAGCAGGTCCTGCCTGAGGGGGATTCGCCATGGGGGAGCCATGATTAACTCTCTCAGGTCCGTGAACCAGGGCTGATTCGGCCAGTTCGGGGCCACGAGTATAACTGACGCTTTCTCCTCCCTGATTTTGCACAACACAGGCAGAATCTTCACCGAAGGGAACGCGTAAGCCTGGCTCCCGGTGAACGCGATGTCAGAGCATCTCCCAGCAGGGGGGAGTGAGATAGCGAGAAGAACATCTTACAGTGTGTGTTCTCACTCATGGCAAACAAATCCACTTCCTCCCTCCCAAATCATTAGATCTGATCCTGGGTGAAGCCTATGGAGATAAAGTGTCAGTCCGCCCACAACAGGAGACTCGCTGCCTGTTTGAATAGAGCTCTGGAGCACACGCCGCCCTGGCGATTTATGTACGAGACCACAGACGTGTTGTCAGTTTGAATCAGTACATGTTGTCGCTCCAATTTCGACCGAAAGGCTTGCAGGGATATTAGGACACTGCTTCCAATTCCAAACGGTTTATGTGCCACCTTCTCTCTGACTCCAACCACAGGCCTGAGGCAGGTACGCTCAGACGCACTGATCCCCAGCCTGAAGTAGACGCGTTCGCAGAGAAAAGAACTCCTGGGCTGAACATATCCGGGCTGTTCCACGGTCTCAGAGTGCTGACGCCACTGTGAATGAACGTATGTATTGTGGACCGAAGACAACGCCCTCGGCGGAACTCGAGTTACAGCCAATATTGTAGCGGCCGCATTGTAGCAGACCCAGATGGCACACTGAAGAAGCCGCCGCCATCAGTCCTAGAAGCCTCTGAAATTCCCTCAGAGTAAACGACCTGCCCGGTCTGAAACAGTGCAGAGTCGATTAAATGCTCTAGAGAGAGATGGGCTCGCATCGCCATCGAGTCCAAACATATTCCCAGATATGTTATAGTCTGACTCGTAAAAACACGCTCTTCTACATATTCACACGCAGTCCCAACGTATCCAAACGGCGAAGCATTGTTTCCACGTGACTGATAGCACATCTCTTGAGTGGGCTAAAATCAGCCTATCATCCAGATAATTCAACATGTGCATTCCGCTCGATCTGAGGGGAAATTTCGCTCTATCGCTCCCTCTTGAGCAGACTGAGAACTTCCTCTCGCAGAACAGGACAGTTTTGGGGCAAAGTCAGTGACGGGACAACGCCATTGAAGCGGGGAGGTCTGCGTTTGAATTGGAGAGAATATCCGTTGTGAATTATTCCCAGTATCCACGGTGAAACGCCCGGGATAGCCCTCCTACCGTCCATGAAATGACACCGCGGACGCGTTACCTCTACAGCCTGATGGCTAATTTTGGCCAGGGCATCGCGTAATGGTGTGACACTCTTGCGCCATCGAGAGGCCATTATAATCATGGGTTGTGGCTCTGCGCTGTTTGAGACAAGGCGAGTGACACAATTTTGGGTGCAAGAATTTGCATACCTGCTTCTATAGTAAAATTTTACTCACAAAAACATCATTTAAACACATATAGCAAACGTCACCCATAGTGATGTGGGGGAGATGATGCATGTGTCTTTGTGGTGTTGGCACTCTCGTTCCCTCGCGAGGCCATTATAATCATAGGTTGTGGCTCTGCACTGTTCTGAGACAGGGCGAGTGACACAGTGATGAGTGTAAGAGGAAGTAAAGCTCTTTTGTTGATTGTATACATGCTTTTATTGAGGACAATACTCAAATGCAGAGGGAGACAGGCACAGGTGTGCAGTAACAGTTTCCTCGATGGGGGGAGGGTTTCCGCCTAGTCCACGTGCGTGAACATGGCCTGCGTAGCAGAGTGACTTCACCACAAGCTCTTGCATGCCTAAATGCCGTCTGGTAGCAGCTATACTGGAGGAGCCACGAGTCCAGTTACCTTTCACAGGCTCGTCAGGTGCAATGCATTCGAGACCCAGCTCCATGACAGCCTTTCCGAAGACCCTGACGAGCTACTCCTGGAGGTCTGCAGGGCCCTCTTGGTCAGGGCGGTACCACTGAGAGGCCCAAACCTTTTTCGACGTCGAAAGCGACATGGAGTCGTTTTCCACACCAGCTCCGAAGAGGACAAGGCGGAAGCTATTGTCCACCACGCCGACGTCAAACTCGTCTTCGGGCAGGGGAGGGCCCAACAGCGGCTCGCTGCCGGCAGTGGGCCTCATTCCCGCTGTTTTCCGAGCCACTCTGGCTCTGAGGGCACGCACTGGCAGCTAAGCACAGTGGGCGCATGTGTGGTCCGTGTGAGAATCCCAGGCAGGTCACACAGAACTGGTGAAGGTCCATATCTAGCCTTAGCAGCCATCGGATGCGGAGAGGAAAAACAAGGTGAGTTGTCCTCTATTGCAACTTCCACGATGACTTAGATAAGACTTCTAGTGTGAAGAAAGAGATTCTGAGGTAATTTTCGCGCCCATGCATTTTATACTGCCCGCTGACCTGTCAGTATTTGCATGCTTCGCATCAATTGGTCAGCTGTCCCCAGCTGGCGTTAGCCAATAAGATTTCAGTGAAAGTGGAGAAGTTAAGAGTTCCCATATACGTCTTAGCTGACGTAATGTTGAGTTACCTGCTCAGGACCAGTTTGGGACCAGCACATGACAAGCTTAAACCAGCTCAAACCAGCAGATATGCTTCAAAACCTAACTAGCATATGCTGTTTTTTTTTTTTACTGGCTACAAACACACACACCACGCCCACTTTTTTAGGTACTGTACACCTGTTCAATTGCTTGGTAAACCAAATTGCTTATCAGCCAATCACATGGTAGCAACTCAATGTATTTAGGCATCCAGATGTGGTGAAGACGACTTGAAGTTTAAACCAAGCATCAGAATGGGGAAGAAAGGGGATTTTAGTGACTTTGAACATGGAATGGATGTTGGTGCCAGGCGGGCACAACCATATCTCAAGGGTTTACACGAGAATGATCTGAAAAAGAGAAAATATCCAGTGAGCGGCAGTTGCTTGGATGAAAATGTTTTGTTGACGTGAGGCCAGAGCAGAATGGGCAGACTGGTTAGAGATAATAGAAAGGCAACAGTAACTCAAATAACCAATTGATACAACCCAGCTATGCAGAATACCATCTCTGAACACAAAACGCATCGAACCCTGAAACAGCTGGGCTACAGCAGCAGAAGACCACACTGGGTGTCACTCCTAATAAAGTAGCTAAGGAGTGTACATATATATATATATATATATATATATATATATATATATATATATATATATATATATATATATATATATATATATATATATATATATATATATATATATATTGAGTTACTCCACCACATCTTTCCACAACTACTAACTGTTGTCAGATCTTGATAAAATTTCAAGCTTGTCTGACAAAATATTTGACTTGTCTTGATGTTCTTTACTCTGTTGAGCCTACATATTTACCAGTATGAACATTATGATCAATTTATCCCATATATCAATGAAGGCAGCACAACAAATCAATGATGGTTCAACCTTTATGGTTAGGACTGCATTTCCCAGTGTCCCTCTTCACTTTCATCCCTGTCTAACCCTGCTTAATTATATTGATTACCTTTAGTATTATCACCTGCACCTTGCCTATCCCCTTTTTCTGGACTGCTCTCCCCTTTGTTATTTGTGAAGGTTTGATTTACCCAGGTCTGCGTTGCACCTTTCAGTATTATCTCTGGACTCTGAATCCTGATTAATTATCCTTTGCTACACGTCCTCATCTAAGCTGGGGGGGGGGGTGTGTCATCCTTTCACTGTGCTTACTGACCACAGAAATCTGGAATATCTCAGATCCGCCAAATATCTGAATGCTTGCCAGGCCCGCTGGTCCCTCTTCTTCTCCAGATTAAATTTCAAAATCACTTTCAGACCAGGTTCTAAGAACGGCAAGGCGGATGGATGCTCTCTCATGCCAGTTCGACAGTAATGACGAGTGTTCAGAACCAGTCCCCATTCTGCCCTCCTCTCTCATTGTCGCACCAGTGCACTATGATATCATCACGGAGGTTTCTACAGCTCAGCAAAGACATCTATCACCCCCGGAGTGCCCGGGGGACCGCCTCTTTGTTCCTCCCAATCTCTGCAATCGTGTCCTCCAATGGGTTTATTTCACTCCTAGCACGGGGAATCCAAGTATCACGGCCACCACTCAGCTAGACTCCAATCGCTTCTGGTGGACTTCCCTTCGAGCTGATCAAGTTTGTTCATCAGTGTTCCATCTGTAACATGGTCAAGTCTTCTCACCTGAAACCAGCTGGCCTCTTACAGCCTCTGCCGGTACCACAACACCCTTGGTCCCATATCGCTGTGGATTTTGTCACGGACCTTCCTCAGTCCCAGAGTTTCACCACCATCCTCTCTGTAATTGACCGGTTTTCAAAATCATGCCGCTTCATCCCTTTGTCTGGTCTTCCCACAGCCTTACAGACCGTCGAGGCCCTCCTCAATCATGTGTTTCGGTTTTTTGGCCTTCCTGAGGACATTGTAACTGACTGAGGCTCTCAGTTTACTTCTCGTATGTGGAGGGAACTTTGCTCGAAGCTCAATATTAATGTTAGCCTCACCTCTGGCTACCATCCTCGGGCCAACGGACAGGTTGAGAAGTTGAATCAGGACCTAACTTGTTTCCAACGGACCTACTGCCATCAAAATCAGCAGGAGTGGAGTCGTTTCCTTGTATGGGCTGAATACGCTCAGAATTCCTCGGTTAAGCCCCCTACTGGACTGACACCTTTTCAGTGTGTCCTGGGATTTCCCGCTCTTCCTGTGGTCGGGCAAGCCCTCAGATCTCCTCGCGGTAGATTCCTGGCTTCGGCCCAGCGAGGCTACTTGGGATGCTGCTCATGTGCAGTTACTGCGGGCCATCCGCCAATATCAGCACTATATGGATCGGAGCTACCATCCCGGCCAGTGGGTGTGGCTTTCAGCCCGAGATTTCCGTCTCAAACTACCCAGCAAGAAGCTATCCCCTTGCTTCATTGGTCCTTTCAAAATTCTGCACCAGATCACCCCTGTCTCATTTAGGTTGGCTCTTCCTTCTCATTACAAAATTTCACCTAACTTTCATGTGTCTCTTTTCAGACCCGCAGTCACCCCCAGGAGAGAGGAGGTCCAAGAGGGGAACAGGCCGGTGCAGAATCCTCCTATTGAGTTTGACGGCAATGAGGCCTACTGGGTGCGAGCGGTACTGGACTCCAGATGTCGTGGCAGGGCTCTACATTACCTCATTGACTGGGAGGGGTATGGTCCTAAGGAACGCTCCTGAGTCAGGTCTCAGGATATCCTGGACTCCTCTATACTTACCGGCTTCCATCATGACCATCCTGACCATCCTCGCTTCTAGAGCTGCTCGCAGGGGAGGGGCTATGTCATGGAACGGTCTGCTACACCCTCCTCTGGCGGCATCAAATCCCTCTCACCTGAATATTAGGACTGCATTTCCCAGTGTCCCTCTCCGCAATCATCCCCGTCTAACCCTGCTTAATTATCTTGATTACCTTTAGTATTATCACCTGCACTTTGTCTTCTTCCCTTTATCTGGACTGCTCTCCCCTTTGTTATTTGTAAAGTTTTGATTTACCCCTGGTCTATGTTGCACGTTTCAGTATTATCTCTGGACTCTGAATTCTGATTAATTATCCTTTGCTACCCGTCCTTATCTATGCCGGTGCCTGACTTCGTATGCCAAATTGCCCCTCTGTTTGTACTTATCTGAGTTCTCTACGAACGTCTGCCTGAGTTCCCTTTTGATGACAGGCTGAGTTTATTTTATGTTTAATTACCTGTATTAATAAACTGCTGCAGATGGATCTAACTGACTCAGCCGTGTCATCACAATCATGTTTTTATTTTTATTTTGGGAATAACATACACAGTATGATTCTAATGAAATATCCATCAAATTTATTATGGAAAGAAATCGTCATACTTTATATTTCAATTTTACATTTTAATATGGTAAATAAAATGTGACCCTGGACCACAAAACCAGTCTTAAGTGTCAGTTTTCCAAAATCTTAAAGCTGAATACATAAGCTTTACATTGATGTATGGTTGATATATGATGTATTTATTAGAATCAGACAATGTGTCTGAGATACAACTATTTTAAAATCTGGATTCTGAGGGTGCAAAAAATTCCAAATAGAAAATTGCCTTTGAAGTTGTCCAAATAAATTCTTAGCAATGCATATTACCAATATTAATAAAAAATGGAACATGATCTTTACTACATATTCCAATGATTTTTGGCATAAACAAAATGTATAATGTTGATCAATAAAGTGTTTTTTTGGCTATTGCTAAAAAATATACCTCAGCGACTTAAGACTTAAGGTTTTGAAGGTCCAGGGTCACAAATGCAGTTATTGATGTAGAACTTCAAAATCAATTGTAATAAATATATTAAACAATGACCATTTATCCATTATTATTTTTTAAACAATGGATACTACTACTACTACAACTACTACTTCCAAGTTCCTCCGAAAAATATAGTTAAAGGGGTCATGATGCGATTTCAAGTTTTCCATTTTCTTAGTAGCGTTACAAGCTCTTGGTGCATAAAGAAGATCTGTAAAGTTGCAAAAACTTAAGTCTCAAACCCAAAGAGATATTTTTTATAAAAGTTAAGACTCATCCACTCCCTCCTAAAATGCCTAGTAAAAACACAACCCCACATGTCGACGTCACTTTGTGGGAAGATTTGCGTAATGGTAATTTGCCACCCAAATGTTTACACAAAGAAAGAAGGCATAACCTTTGATTCTCGCTGTTGGCTCTGGCACCATGTTGTGGAGAAACTGTTTTGTTGTGAAAGCGAAAATACTTTGTATGGTTTTCCAAAAGAGGACACAACTGGAAATCAGTGGTTAAGTTGCATTTACAACACTGTTCCAGAACAGTTCAACCCAAATATTCAGATGTGTGTAGCATTTTATGGAGGACTGTTTCCTGATCCTGGGAGAGAAGACGACAATGCTGGGTGTTATGACTCACAGTCTGTAAGTACGTTTACATATGTAAAGGATTTGCCATTGATGATTCACACGTGAGTTCGAGCACTGCAGAACAGCGGTTCGTAATTTCATATATCAATGAAGGCAGTTGGCTATGAAATAAACTAATAATTTGTATGAAAAAAAAATTTGTACATGTAAAAGTAAAAGCACACCAGTGTTCTGACCGGGACACGCATCATATTATGGTGAGGGCCATAAAAGTTTTGTAACACACTTGAGGCTCTTGGCCAATCACAACGCACTAGACAGCTGGCCAATCTGAGCACACCTTGCTTTTTAGAACGATGGACTTTGTAAAAAACACACTTTTAAATTAGCCAGTGCACAGAGGAGAAACAATAATGTATATTATATGGAAATTAATGTGTTTTTTGAACCTTAAACAGCATAAACACATTGTGTTATTTTTAACAACATCTTATGACCCCTTTAATATTTACATAATATTCTTTGAATCTGTTTCAAAAGTTAAAAGAAGTACATTGATGATTACTGCCTATTACAATGATTATTTTAATAGGCTGTATGTTTGCTCTCCAGACGAAACACCTCTTCATCTTTCCCCTGATTCCAGCTCATTTTGTTACTTTCCAGCCCCATGCTCTTCAACTTATCACTTATCTGGAAAACCAGCAAGAAAAAAAATCAAACAAAACTATGTCCTACTTATAGGCTATACACAAACATACATATATATTTATACACACATAGATGTACATACCCCATTTAGAAAGGCAGTCTGTAGTGAAGGATCATTCAATGTGCATCTTCCATTACAGGACAATTTCAACCGTACAACCTGTTTTCTAATTAATTTTCCATTAATTAGATTTTCAGATAACTTTTCAGAAATGGAGGCTAAAAGAAACATAGAAAATACATAAATTAATAAAAATCATATTATCACAGTTGTTTTTAATCTCTGTTTAAAAATGACCACCAAAACTTACCTCCATAGCAGATAAAAGGCTGCTTTAGATCACAGCTGTATTGAGACCATCTCCCAGAATTGGTTCTTGACATGCCAGCACAGTTAGTAGGCGCTAAACTCTGTAATGGTTGATCTGCTGCCCAGTATCTAAAACTGAGTTTCGTTTGATCTGACCACTGCCAAGAGTCCAGAAACAGACCGATCCAGAGCGATGATTCATTACTGATCAGATTCTGCTGCTCTGGGCTGCTGATACTCACCAAATCAATGTGTTGTTGTCTGCAGTAACTCTGAGCATCTCTCCATGTCATAGCAGTCTTATTAATAATAAAACCAGTGCTATCTGTTCAGAAACACAAGATGAGGACCAGCCCTCAGTAAAGAATCAGCTAAAGTGGAAAAACAAACTCCAACTAAGAGGACTCACCATTGAAACACACAAATGGGAGAGCAGTGCTGCAGCTCTCATCATACCAGCTTCCATTAAAACTCCTCACACACTCCCCATCACCACTCGGTTCTCCTGGATACCACATACTGTACTGGGAGATTGCACCTTCTCCCATAGACCAGACCCAGAGATCTTCTGTCCCAGCACTGAGACCTATCCATACTGAACCACTGTATCCAGGATCCACTGTATTTACTAGCTTGTTCACATTAGACATGTTGTCAGCAGTGGCCAGATCATAGAATCTCGCTCTGCAGTAACTCTGAGCATCTTGCCAGGTCATAATTTCATTCATATACTGGTATACGCGGTAAGGAGACTTGGGCCCTATAACAAATTGAAATGACAAACAGGAATGTAATAATCATAAATACTTTTATGGTGATACAATCATGATTAAATATTTTTTCTTCTCGATGAGTGTTTACATTTTACAGTAAAAAAAAACTTGTTGATTGGTATCAAAATATTATGTGCACATAAACACATTCATAGTTAAATAATGCAAAAAAATTACAGAACATGGAGAAACAACATCTCATCTTATTTGTTTAAAGAAATCCTCACATCCATGGCAGATAAAAGGACACTTTAGATCACAGCTGTGTTGAAACCATTTTCCAGAAACAGTTGTTGACATGCCAACACAGTCACCAGATCCTGAACTCTGGGATGGTTGACCCGCTGCCCAGTATCTGAAGAAGTTGCTCCATTTGTCAGACCATTCCCAAGAGTCCCGGAACAGACCAATCCAAACCCATGCTGACGATGGAACAATACTCTTGAGCTGATTCTGTTCCTGAGAGTTGTGGATGGTGGGCAGATCTGTGTAATTCTGTCTGCAGTAGCTCTGAGCTTCCGTCCAGTTCTTCCACATCTCTACCCAGATGTATCTAGTGCCTTTTATCAAAAGAGGAAAAATAACAATATGGTCACATCTCTTTTTCTCAGCTAAACTGAATATGAGTTACTGAATATAGTAACTTACCACTGTAGCACACAAAGTAATTTGGAAATGAGCACTGGTAAGTACGCCAAACTCCATCGGCAAGACAAGCGCATTCGCTTAAATTGTTCGGTTGTCCTGCCTCCCAGGCACTGTACTGTGCAAGTGTATCTTCTCCCTGAGACCACCCCCAGTGTTTCTGTGTCCCCCTCTTCAGTCCTATCCACACTGATCCACTGTATCCAGCATCCACTATATTTATCAGCTGGCTTGCATCACTCATGCGGTCTATAAAAGCCAGGTCAGTGTGCTTCGCTCTGCAGTAACTCTGAGCCTCTGGCCACGACATTCTGGCATTTATATAGTGGTACTGACGAGAAAGAGCAGAAGTGGTCTTCAAGAGACCTGTGAAAGTATTTATATGGCTGTTTGTTTCTATGAAGCATATGCATTCACATGTACATTAAAACCATTACAAATGACCATACCAACCTGACAGCAGAAGCAGCACAAACAGACTCCCGTCCATGACTGTGGATCCTCTCTGATGTTTTCTAAGAAGAGATAATCAAATATACTGTAGATTTTCTATCAGAAATAAGACTGAATACACATGGTGCACTCCAAATTTATGGCAACTTCACATATTTTGTCTTTTCCTTTTCTTAATATGTTACATTACACTGTGGCTGGATGTTGTTGATATCAAGAGTTAAGCTGTACACATTTTCTATAGTCTCGGCCTCAAACAGCACCACATGCTCACTGTCATATTACAAACAAAACTGCAACTTTCTTAGTCTGGTACGATTTAGAACAAAGCTAGATTACAAAGTGCAGGTGGGGCTTACTACTCCTGTATTTTACATGCACATTTTATTTATTCATTTGCCAGAAAATTAAAAAAAAGAAGCAATTTTTTTATTGTATTCAAGGTATAATATACATTTGATCTTTTCATGCTTTCACTCAAATCAGTGAAATCCATTTTGTTGACATGCTGTTTTTGCTTCAGGAACACAAATGTACTTTTACTAACACACACTTGAATGACACTTGATCAGATCTGCACCATATCATAATATATTATCTGAAAGCATGTCTTAAATGTTAAAATTCTTCCAACATAATAAAACCATATGCTTGTTTTTGTGATGAATCATTTCACATTCAAATACTGTATCTCATTGTCACTGAAGATGTTTTTCCACTGGTCACAACGTCATGCACCAAAAGGGACAATTACTGAAAAAAACTTTTAGAACATCTAAAACACATTTCCAATAATTTGGATATTCTATAGTGGACATGATATTTTCTCGAACTCATTTCTGAGACCGGACTCATTTTCAAATTTCTTGTCCTAAATGAAAATCTCAGAACAACTTTGGTGAGGTTTGAAAGCAGAATATGATTTTCCTTTGTGAGACTTGCATCGGTTTCATACATGTCCACTGTTGAGGACACCAGGACATAGTTCATGCTTATCAGGCATTTCAGTGAGACATAAGTATAGAGATAGAGAGAGAGAGAGAGTGAGAGAAAGAGAAAACATACATTCATATTTCATTTAATTCAAATTATAAAATATGAGATTTTATATGAAAATTTAATTATCATTATTATACTTCTTTTTTCATTATATGTTGCCCAAAGAACAAATGAGAGGCAATAAATAGGTACATTGATTATAATAGGAAAAGCCATTTTTGGGTTAAGTAAAACATTATATCAAATTATGTTGTAACATATTTCATACCGTAGTCGAGAATCTTTATACAAATCTTTGTGCAGAAGAAATCTTTGGTTCAAGTGGAAGTTTCCTGCAGATGTCAAAGTCCTGAAAACTCTTATTTCCATTAGACACCTATTGAATGCAGGTGCTAGTATGCATACAAAATGCAAAATAAAAATATTCTCTGAAAAAATATTCTCATATCTGCATTAAATAGAATGAGATAAGGACAAAAACAGACAGGCAAATTTGTACATTTGCCTGACTGTTTTTTTCCTTAGCTTGTTCTATTTATATATATATATATAAACATTGTTTTGGTATAGAATCTTGTTTTTATTTTCTTATTAACCGAAACCTGGTTTCCTCTACATAGGACATAGAAAAATAAAATAAAATAAAAAATTTGTTTCTAATGCTCTAAACAATGTAATGATGTAAAAAAGACTAAATTTACAAGTCAAATCCATACCAACTACTAACATTAACCAACTACATTGTTGCCAGATCTCATCAAATGTGTTTATAAATAAATTGGTGATATTCAAATAATTGGTGATAATCAAATTTACAGGCTAAAAATTAAAAAATTAAAAAACAACTATCATTACATTCTTAATCTTTGGATTCAGAATGAAATAAACATTTGAATTAAAACAAGTAGGAAACCAATCTAGGCTGACAACTCTATAAATATAAAAGATGGTGTTAACGTGGCAAATATAGTCTTATTCCATGCAATTTTTATAGGTCCAACAGAAGTTACAAAATATACATACACACACACACACACACACACACACACACACACACATATATATATATATATATATATATATATATATATATATATATATATATATATATATATATATATATATATATATATATATATAAAATATAGCTTGCTTGGATGTTAAATAAATTATATGTAAGAACCTGCTCTTTCAGATCTGTCATGTTAATATAAGTACATACAATAATGGACAGACATAAAAAAACATACCTTAATTTTTCCTGCAAATCCTCTGTATTTCTTACACAGAAACTTCTATAGTAGCTTATTCATAGTTGGCTAAAATGATAATGTTATAATTCACTCAATTTGAAACACCATATCCAATTCATTTAAAATAAACCCACCTCTAAACGGCAAGTAAAACCTGGTTGGTCACTACATACTGATAAGTCTAAGTGGGCGGTTCTTGACCAAAACAGAATAAGCTGCAATATATATATATATATATATATATATATATATATATATATATATATATATATATTTAGCAGATAATGTTATATAATATTTAGCAGATAATAGTAATACTTCATATTAGCCTGTAACTGAAAATGAACTATTATAAAGACCTCTGAGGTGAATGACATCAGGTCTGACTTAACTGAAAACCCTAATTTTCACTTCTATTAAAAATTTCAATTAAATTATATTAAGTTTTATTATGTGGTTCAGAATGAGATGGCGAGCTTCATACTGAACCATAACATGTTATATACTCTGAAAACAAATAACTAAAATGTTTACCTGTCACCCTACAGAACACTTAAGAATTTTGCATTTGCCCACTGACATGTAAAGCACAACACAAATATATGTAGATTTTTGTGAAGAAAAAACAAGAAATTTTCATATTCTGATAGCCCATTTTCATTGAAGACGCTTTTGGGCATTGGATTTTGCTTGTCTTTAAGATATCTTTACATCAGACTGAATCAAAACGGAAATGGAAAAATGTAAATAAATCTCAAGGTGTGGAGACAATGAGAATCAACTGCATGAAGAAGCTTCACCATGTTTGCTCAACAGAGCAGAGTCTTAAATATTCTACTCCGGAAAAAAATCTAAGATGATAAAAACACACCACCTCAATTGCGAAGATGAGCCAACAACACTTGCCTTTATTCAGACACCTGTCTGTCTGGTTTGGCTCTCTTCTAGAATCACAACAATTTTAATCCCAGCACCTTAACCTGCACTGTACATCTTTAAAGGGTTTTACTCGTATCCATGAATAAATGCAGGATAAAGATTTTTTGAGAACTATTTAAGCATACTGCAGCAAAGGATTATATCACATTTTAATGTGATGCCAAGCAGGGCATAATTTTCATAATCAAATTGCTCATTTCCATTTAGGATTTAGGATTTAGGATTAGGATTTTTTCACATTATATCACATTACTTCACAGTCACTGGTCACTTGAATAAAAAAAAATAATAATAATAATAAAAAAAGAAGAATTATAGTGCTACTGTATTATCACATTACATAAACATCTTGTCTTGATAATACACAGCATTTACTGTGAATCACTACAAATTCTACATCACTATTCTGAAATATGCTCTCTCTCTCTCTCTCTCTCTCTTTCTAAATATATATATATATATATATATATATATATATATATATATTATGCATTATATTATACTTGTGAATCCTAAATTCACTCACCTGTATAATAAGTGATACCTCTTTTAACATTTTTGAAAAACAAGGCTTAAAAGGTATACTCTACCCCAAAATGCAAATTGTGACATTAAACACATTAAACACTTAACCCCATGTTGTTCAAATACCGTAAAAGCTTTGTTCGTATTCAGAACACAATTTAAGATATTTTGGATGAAAACCAATGATGCGCTGCAAGGATGCACTGTTTTCTTTCAAATCAATGCTAAAATACATGTAGAAAATGTATCCTTGTGGCACGGCTGTCACAGAAGAGCGTAATCTGCCTGTGTTCAGCTCATCATCTCCAAAATGGTTCTACAGTGATGTGCAAAGACGAATTGTGGAAAAGGTATTCTCATCGCTTGATAACATTATGGTTGAACCTTTAATTTGTCTGATTCGGGTCAGATACGCCACAGATGGCTGTAATGTATTTTAGAGGTCCCCTTCTTCGTGATCCCATGTTTTAAACTTTAGTTAGTGTATAATGTTCTTGTTAGAGTATAAATAATATCTGTAAAATGCTAAAGCTAAAGATATGACTACATCCCTCTAGTTCCTGCAGTAATGACGTCACTAAAACAGTGTTTTGACTAACCTCTGCCCACATGAATTCACAAAAAGGGGGGTGTGGTCTTGTTGCGCTCTGTTTGGGCTTCCCAGGGACGCTGTACTTGGAGATTAATGGTTACAATTTATGTTTAACTCGGTTCCTGAAAATTATAATCCACATGTAAAAGTATGTGCAGCACATTTTGCTGAGGACAGCTTGCTGAGGACAACTTCCTCAATCTCAATCAGATTAATGCCGGATTCGCACAAAGATTATTCCTGAAAGATGGAGCAGTTCCCTCTTTGTCTGGAGAAGGCGTTGTTTATGGACCACAACTGGTAAGTGTATTTTATTATTTAAGTTGGTGCGTTTAACAGTTTCTGTAACTTATTACACAAAGGGCAATGCTGTTTAGTTTTGTTAACTAGATGTTAGGGCTGTGCAAAAAAATGAATGCGATTTTCATGAGCATCTCGTCAGTAAAAACGTTCCTGTGATTATAAATACATCTCCAGCACGTGTGTTCTAGCCCAATCGCGTTACCAGGAGGGCAGTGTGCACTCAGCTGCTGTCGAATCACAACACAGGAACCGCTGGCCCAATCAGAACTCATTATGTATTTCTGAAGGAGGGACTTTATAGAACAAGAAAGTCATCAGTTTGTTTTTATGACAGTGAAAACAGCAGTATACAGATAGGTGAATTGTGTGAAAAATACTGTTTTTTTTTACAAGCGAAACATGAACACGTTATATTGTAAACACAATCAAAGCTTCAAAAAAGCGCGAATAATGGGACCTTTAAGACATAGTAGAAAATAAAAGAGCAAAGACATTACCAAAGAGACAATGTATTTTATGACACAGTAGAAAAAGAGCAAAGACATTACCAAAGAGGAAAAGGTTGGAGGAATATTATTGGAACAGGAAAATCAGAGAAGAGCTAGAACCCACGATTATGAGGGATTTCTGCTCGACATGTGTGTAACATTGGTTTTATGTTTCACAGAACAATCTGTTACATGCGTTGCATGGTGTGTTCATGAATTTGTTGGTGGAGCAATAAAGGGAGGGATGTGTTTGTTTGGCTGTCTATTTCAAATATCAATATTGTATCTCAGAAATCCCTTACTACATCTTTAAGGCTGATACAAACCTCATTCAGCATGGCTGTCTGTAGTGAAGGATCATTCAGTGTGCATTCATTACAGGACAATTTCAGTCTGAAAATCTGCTTTCTGTTCAACGTTTCTATATATATACTCGAAGAAATTACACCTGTTTGTTATGGCTGTTTCCTAAGTTGTATTTATTTTAATAATTTTATTCTGTGAACTGGGGAAACTCACCTCCATAGCAGATAAAAGGCTGCTGTAGATCACAGCTGTATTGAGCCCATTTTCCAGAATCAGTTGTTGACATACCAACACAATCATCAGATCCTGAACTCTGTGATGGTGATCTGCTGCCCAATGTCTGAAGAAAAAACTCTGTTTGTCTGACCTTTCCCAAGAGTCCTGGAACAGACCAATCCAGACCCACGATCCTGATGGAATCACACTTGTTATCAGATTCCGTTCCTCAGAGTTGTGGATGGTGGCCAGGTCTGTGTGATGCTGTCTGCAGTAGCGCTGAGCATCTGTCCATTTCTTCCATGTCTTTACCCTGATGTATGCAGCATGTTCTACTGAGATATGGAAAACAAGAATCAGGCTTCGACCCAAGCTAAACTGAATATTAACACAAATCAACTTATAACACACCACTGTAGCACACAGAGTGTAAAAGTGATGAGCACAGAGAACTATACCAAACTCCAAAGGCAAAAGAGCCGCATTCTCCTTCATTGTTTGGATGTCCTGTATTCTATTCACTGTATTGTGCAAGTGCATCAACTCCATTAGACCAACCCCAGCGTTTCTGTGTCCCCCTCTTCAGTCCAATCCACACTGATCCACTGTATCCAGCATCCACTATATTTACCAGCCTGTTCACATCATCCATGCTGTCTACAGTAGCCAGATCAGTGAATCTCTCTCTGCAGTAACTCTGAGCCTCTGGCCACGACATTCTCACATTTATATAGTGATACTGACGAGAAAGAGCAGAACTGCTCCAGAAGAGCCCTGTTATAATCAACATGTTAAAACATTAATATGTGAACACATCATCATAAATACAGATTACAAATGACCACACCAACCTGACAGCAGAAGCAGCACAAACAGACTCCCATCCATGACTGCTCACATAGATCCTCTCTTTTGTACAGTATGTGTGCTACGGTTGTAAAACTAGGAAAATAAATTAAACTGAAAGAAGATTAAACAAATCACAAATAAGGGGGGTGATGAATACAAACAGAACACTGTACATGATGTTGATTACACATTTTCTTATTTAAACATCAGACAGTGTGAACTTTTTTTAAACTTGGAATTTGTAACTAGAAGGCTGCTGGTTTATTCTCCATAAGCTGCATGGCTAAAACAAAGTACAATTAGCGTACTGTAGCACAAGTAACGTGTAAATAAGGTTTAGTATGCCATTTTGACACCACTGTTAATGCACTAGAAAATATATTTAAATTCTATTGTTAGATTTACTAAAAGGAATTATAATCACATGAGCAAAACTTCTAGTTGAGTTTGTGTAAATGCTATTTGTCATGTACTGTCGTGTAATGTACTTTAAGACATAGGTTTTTTTTAACTGCTTCACCCTGCAGTACACACTCTGAAAACTGTTTTCAGTTCTCTTAAGATACAAAATTAAACTCTCTAATCCATAAGTATATATCGTTTTAAGATTTAGGTTATCCCCTACCATCTTTCAAAGTTCATTATTATACTTTTGACAAACACAAATAACATGCTCTACAGATTCACATAATCTTGTAGGATGTTTATTTATTATTTTCAAGGTTTTATTCAGCATAGTATGCCCAACCCTTAATCTTGTTAAAATATTTTCCTCTTTGGTGCTGGATTGAATTGTGGTTTTGCTCCGCTTTTCAGCTGTTTGCTCTCTGATGGGTTCATCGAGGACACCTACTGTTTTTTTCCCTGTCTTGCCACTCAAAAATGGTGCTTCTCAATATCCTTCCTCCTTTCCTCGATCCTCCGTCCTCCATCCTACAACCCGGAAACCGATCAAGCTCAGCCATCTTGAAGGACATCTCAATTCTCTAATTGCACCATGAGGAGGTGAGGATCGAGGAGTGAGGAGTACTCCTGAGGAGCTATGAGCGAGGATTCACATCTGTTGTAATAATTTTTCTTTATATTTTACCTTTTCACTTCAAATAAACCATGCATGTCATATATTTCAAACAAAGCATCTTGCTTTATTAATATTATGAATGTCTTAATTAACAAACTTTAACAACATAAGGGCAGATCCCTTTAATCACAGCTGATGACACTTTGAAGTAACGCTGAAGGGAGCGATGATAAATCATTTCACTTGATTCAAGTCCTCCATCCTCATGTCTTTTCCTTGCATTCTTCCCTTGCATCCTGAAGGTGTGGAGCTAAGACATGAGGAAAGGAAGGGAGGAAAGGAAATGAGGATGCAAAAATAAACACGAGAAGCACCCTATGACACCTGGCCAGGAGGGAGGTGCATTTTGGACTTGCCTTGATTGGGTTCTTTTTAAACCTTGTTTTATTTGATGCAGCCAACAGACATCAGACCACTCTGTCATGTCCCCCACTGTAGTCCTTTATTTTTTCTAATAAAAAAGAAGGAAGATAATTTGAACATTAGCTGTTTCATTATTTTTTTTATTGCATTTTATTAAATTATTTAAATGTAAATTCACAGTAGTTAAGGCAATCTAACATAAAGTGGGACCCTAAATTTATTTCCTTCCTCACTAAATTACATTCCTTAACTCCTATTATAATTTATTGAGCATATTTACATTAAAACATTTGTTTAACATGAAACATTTTTATGCATGTTATTTGTGAATTGAACTCATGACCTTGCTGTGGTTAGTGTCATACTAGACTCTACCAAATAATCTTTAGAAACTCTACATCTGCTATTTTGATTCTCTATTTTACAAGCTGAACTAATAACACTCTGTAGTTCAGTGTAACTAAATATGCAATTAAAAGGATATAGTTTTTTTTATACACTCTTGAAAGTGTTCTCGTATATACAATAGTGTACTTCTGCATTGTTTTCAGAGTTGTACGGTAGCAAAGGTCCAAAAAGTCATGATTTATAGTATGGCTTGATTGGATATTAAATGAAACAAGTAATGTATATTTCAGAAATACTTATAGTAAATATTCAAGTTTCAACCAGAAGTATTTAGTTATGGGTAATATTTTTAATAGGTAAATACCTTTTGCTATTATAGTTTTGTGATACACATACAGAATCATTTCCATGTAATAGTAGTAGTATGTAATATGTAATAGTAATAGTTTTGAAAAAAACATTTTTCATTTAGAAATGAAGTCTAAATGTAAAGAGAAAATGGATACTCCCATGCTAATGAACTCACAGAGGGAGGATTTCAACGTTTTATTTTTACAATTCAAATTGATTTGTCCTCAAATACTTCTGTGCTAAACCTTAATGTTATCATGACAAAATAAATAGACTTAATTAAATAATTAAAATAATTTAGAAATAGATCATAAATTATTTACTTACTAAAAGAAAATCTGGAATACACAATAGAGCAAAATTTTTGCTAGATTCATTTTAGTTATTTACAGAACGTAAAAAGAATATTTTCACAATTTATTTCTATTAAATAAATATATTATGCAGTATCACAATTCATGATCATCTTCAATGATGGTTATTATTACTACCTCCCAGTTCTTTCAAATAATATAGTAAGTAGTTATATTTGTTTACTTTAGAGAGATTACTGCTTATTACATTTGTTATTTGAACTGGCTGTGTGGTTTCTCTCCAGATGAAACACCTCTTCACCTTCTCTCTTTCTCCAGTTTATTTTGCTCTCACTTTCCAGCCCCATGATCTTCAGCTTTTCACTCATCTGGAAAACCAGCAAGAAATTATGAAATTATACTTTAAATATCATCACACTACTGTTGGCTACATATTATTTTTAACCCTAAAAACAACATTGATGACGATATGAGTGGTGCTGGTTGGTTATAGGCTATACTTGATATATTTGCCATTCTTGGCAAATTCTAGTGCAACAACACAATTTGAAAAATGAAACTAAAATGGTTGTTTAAAGCAGATGCAAACCTCATTCAGCATGGCCGTCTGCAGGGACAGATCATTCAATGTGCATTTTCCATAACAGGACAATTTCAGTCTGATGATCTGTTTTTTAATGAACTTGTCATCTAGAGAAATACAGAGCTGAGTCATAGATAAATAAATAAATTAAAACATTTAATAGTTTATAATAATAGTAATAGTAATGTTTGTAAATATTTGTTTCAAATCTTCTTGTTTGAATTATTTGATTCTGTGAACTGGGGAAACTCACCTCCATAGCAGATAAAAGGCTGCTGTAGATCACAGCTGTATTGAGCCCATTTTCCAGAATCAGTTGTTGACATACCAACACAGTCATCAGATCCTGAACTCTGGGATGGTTGACCTGCTGCCCAGTGTCTGAAGAAGAGACTCCATTTATAATGCCATTATCGATAAGTGAAAAGAGAATCTGAAAATAACACTTTACATAATTTTGCAATTAAAATTTTAAACCAAATGTAAAGGTTACATTTTTATCTGTTTTTATACTTCATTTCATTTACACTGTGTTACTTCTATGAAATATTTTTTACATTTTTGTTCTGTATATATTTTAAATTTCTACTGTATCAGTGTCTCATCTGTGCTGCGTTGTGTAGTAAACAGAGTCTCATTACACATAAATCCATTTGCAAATTAACTCACCAAACTAATATGGTTGCCAGATAAACACAGGAAATCCAAATATGGTCATGACGAGTTGAATCACAAAATACTTGTCCTAAATGCACACTTGCTGCCCTCTACAGGAACTACTTCTGCTGTCATCTGATCAGGGTCAATTACAGGGATTTTAAGTGTTTAAACTGACAGTGTTACATCCATTCTCAGCAGGCCTGGTTCTACAGGGATATACAAATCAGATATACAAATACCATCTTAATTTAATTTGACCCATAACAAAAGGATTTGCACACTTCTTACTCTCCTCTCTGCATAAAAAATGGTGATTTCACACACAAAAATATAATCTGCAAACTAGAGCATTAGTTACAAGCTATTGATTATGGTTGCAGTGCAGTGCAGTGCGGTTGCAATAATGTGCAGTGATGGGGCCTTCATAATGCTCTAAAGGATATAGTTCATGATTTTACTTCCATGTTTTGTCTATTTTAAAGTATTAATAGCGAAAGGAAGATTTTTGCATCACCGCTTTCCTCTGAACTGCATCTCAAAACGATTTGGCAATGACAAAACAAAAAAATGCAAATGAGAATTAAATGCACAATTAATAGTTGCATAATATGTGATCTCAACCACGCCACAGTCATTTGACTTACTGTATAGGCAAGGTTGATGTTCAGCTTCATATATGAATTACATAATGATGATAATGATAACAATAAATATATGGATGAATATTTCTGCATCTACAATTATTTTATTATTGTTTCAGATTACACAGGAAGTGAATCTTTCCATGAAAGAGTAACTTATTTTCAAAGAAACAAGCAACTTTTGCATTAAATGTAAATAGAAAGCTGAGTCTGTAGGCTGACTGAATCATCAACTAATGATTTAGAACACTAATCTGTGTTTATTAGCCAGCTCCTTTCAAAACAGTGCAGGGTCTGCAGGCTACTTTGTGGCCATCTGGTGGTCAAATGATGAATTTGTAGCACCTAACAAATAACAGATATGCTCTTTATGAACTCAACTTCAGACCCACTCCATGCTCCAGAGAAACTAAGCAGTATAGAATGTTTTGCTAAATGAAACAAGATAAGCAATGTACATTTGAGGAATACTTAAAGTAAATTTACAATTTAGCACCAAAAGAAATATATATGAGATGCTTTGTCTTGCATAAGATATAAACATATGCAATTGTTACCTCATTATCTACTTATCTAATAATTATTCTATTTTCAAAACACACACACAAAGAGAGGGAGAGAGACAGACATTTTATTTAAGAATTTAAAGGGCTGCTCCAATGATAATAAATATTTTTTTTGATGATCCGAAGTTCTGTTTTATAAAGCAACTTTTATTTTTAACCTATGGCATATTAAAGTTCCCATATTAAACCAGTCATCCATTTCAAAAGAAAAACACTAAAACTAATAAAAAAAATTACACATCTCTATCACCTGAAAATGCAGTGTAATAATATATTCAGTATGATTTCTGCCAATCAAATGTCAATTAATAATGAGAATGTCATCAACATACTTTAATTTAACATATAGCTCATATATATCTCTTCTTTTCCCAAAAAAATCTTTTTTATACTTTCAATGATTTCAATTTAAATATTTCCTTTCGAAACTATAGATATTAACTATAAATACTATAAACTATAAATATTTAGAACAGAAAACGTTAAAGAAAAATAATTTTACAATCAATTAAAAACATATTTTATCACTAATAATGATGTGTAAACAATGGATGATACTACAACTACTTCACAGTTCCTTAAAACAGTCTACTTTTACTATGAATATTTTAGGTTATTTGAACCTATCTGAAAATTGAAATAAATAGAATATTACTGCTTATTACATTCATTATTTGAACTTGCTCTAGGTTTTCTCTCCTGATGAAACACTTCTCCATCTTCCCCCTTTCTCCAGCTTAATTTTCTGTCACTTTCCAGCCCCATGCTCTTCAGCTTTTTGCTTATCTAGACCAGCAAGAAAGAATCAAAACCTAATAACTGCAACAATGTGAAATGAGAGAAAAATCAAAGCTATAGACCCTTTGCAAACACGCGACTACGACCACGTGATGACGCCATGACAGACGGCAGAATCACAGGAAGTTAAAGCTAAATAGTAGTGGACGAGCGGGAAGTTTCAATCAGTTTAAAATAAATAACACTAAACTTTATGGTTTATTCTAATGAACAAGCTGTCGTGCCGCTATCGGTTAAGGTAGGGCATCTAGTAGGTCCTCACAAAGAACAGTATTTGGAGAAGTTGGAGATCGCAGGATTGGATACCGATCCTTATCTTTTTCCACCAGTTTCACAGACCTCATTAAATAAAGTTACCTTTGTTCACTGGGTGTGCCAATGCAACTTTCTAATGCAGTTGATCTATAACTTTTTATACCAAGTACCACCTCAGAAAATATTTGGCTGTCCAAGTACCACCACAATGGCCAATATTAAAATTACAGTAGTGTAGTACGCCAAACTATTCAGCAACGTTACTGCTCTGCACAGTTAAAAATGACGCAGTTTTATTCCTAATAAGAATATTTATTGCTGTCAGCCACTTTAACATTGTAAATAAACAGTTGACACACAGTACACACTGCACTGTGCTTACAAAAAAAAAACACGAAAAAAACACGAACGAACACAAACAGCATGGCTTTTCTGCCGTCCGTCATGGCGTTCACAATTCGCGCAAGTAGAGGGTGACGTCACATGCAAAGGGTCTATAGGGTGTTGTGGATGGTTGCCAGAGAACATTTATTGATTTAGAATTTGACAATGAAACTGAACTGAAGTGTTTAAGGGGGATGCAAACCTCATTCAGAATGGTCGTCTGTAGTGAAGGATCATCTAGTGTGCATTTTCCATTACAGGACAGTTTCACTCTGACAACCTGTTTTTTAATTAACTTGTCATCTAGAGAAAAACAGAGTTAAAATCATCCTCAACACAGAATAAATGAAAACTTATCACAGTTGTTTTAATATCTGTTTCAAGAGTGGCCTGAAAATCTCTTGTTTGAATGGAAACTCACCTCCATAGCAGATAAAAGGCTGCTTTAGATCACAGCTATATTGAGCCCATTTCCTCTCCATAGTTGCTGACATGCCAGCACAGTTACTAGACACTAAACTCTGTAATGGTTGATCTGCTGCCCAGAATCTAAAGAAGTAGCCCCACTGATTCGACCACAGCCAAGAATCCAGAAACAGACCGATCCAGAGTGACGATTCAATAGGGAGCAGATTCTGCTGCTCTGGGCTGCTGATACTCACCAAATCAGTGTGTTGTTGTCTGCAGTAACTCTGAGCATCTCTCCATGTCATAGCTGTCTCAATAATAATAAAACCAGTGCTGCCTGTTCAGAAACACAAGATAAGGACCAGCACTCAGTCAAGAATCAGCTAAGGTGGAAAAACAAACTCAAACTAAGAGGACTCACCATTGAAACACACAAATGGGAGAGCAGTGCTGCAGCTCTCATCATACCAGCTTCCATTAAAACTCCTCACACACTCCCCATCACCACTCGGTTCTCCTGGATACCACATACTGTACTGGGAGATTGCACCATTTCCCATAGACCAGACCCAGCGTTTCACTCCCACAGCACGGAGACCTATCCATACTGAACCACTGTATCCAGGATCCACTGTAGACACCAGCCTTCTCACATCATTCATGTTCATAACAGTGGCCAGATCAGTGAATCTCGCTCTGCAGTAACTCTGAGCGTCAAGCCATGTCATACTTTGGTTCATAAACTGGTACATTGGTATTGAAGGCCTGGGCACTTTAGGAAGAAAATGAAAAGATTTTAAAGCTAATAGAAAGCATAAATATCTTAGAGATATATAGTCATGATTATAGCCTGATCAAAGTCACTATCAAGCCCATTGCATTGCATACTAGTGGCGACTTTGTATTCATGCTTTCATCTACAATATTCCTTCATACTTTTCATATTCTTCTGTGTAATAAATTGGTAAGGATTCATACAAAATCACCAACTCAGAAAATAGTTGCTTTTCTCACGGGATCAGATTGTTTAGAACTCAGTTAAAGCTTAGATGATTATAAAGGGAGCGTTCTTTGCTCACTTTCTCCAAGCTAATTTTTTAGCCTTTTCAGTATATTGTTGTGCTGGAAATCACTATCACTGTTATGAATACAGTGATGCACAAACTAAATGGCAGGACAGAACACTGGAGAAATAATAAGGCATTCTGTCTAACATGATAATTTGTTAGATGCTCACTTCCATGGCAGATAAAAGGACTCTGTAGATCACAGTTGTATTGAGCCCATCTGCCAGAATTGGATCTTGACATGCCAACACAGTCATCATCAGATCCTGAAGTCATGGATGGTTGACCTGCTGCCCAGTGTCTGAAGAAGAGGATCCATTTATCAGACCATTCCCAAGAGTCCAGGAACAAACCAATCCAGACGTGCCATCCAGAATAAAGCATATTAGATATGTAGTCATTTTCTGAAGAGTTGTGGATCGTGAGAAGGTCTGTGTAATACTGTCTGCAGTAGCTTTGAGCATCAGTCCAGTTTTTGTTCATTTTTATTAGATATGAAGTATTTCCTTTTGAGGAAAAAAATAAACAGTTTGAAGCACTTTATTTGCAGGGTAAACTGCACATTCAGCTTTTTACAAAAACTCACCTGTATAGCATGTAAAATAATATGAATAGCTACAAAGCGTATCATGCCAAACCCCGCCATAAGTAATGACACAATCTTCATTGACATTTGGCTGTCCTGAAGCCCAGTTATAGTACTGAGAAGTTGTGTTTTCTCCATTAGACCAACCCCAGCGTTTCTGTGTTCCCCTCTTCAGTCCAATCCACACTGATCCACTGTATCCAGCATCCACTATATTTACCAGCCTGTACACATCATTCATGCTGTCTACAGTAGCCAGATCAGTGTACTTCGATCTGCAGTAACTCTGAGCCTCTGGCCAAGACATTTTCACATTTATATAGTAATATGGACGAGAAAGAGCAGAACTGCTCCAGAAGAGCCCTGTTAAAATCAACATGTTAAACCATTAATATGTGAACACATCATCATAAATACAGATTATATATGACCACACCAACCTGACAGCAGAAGCAGCACAAACAGACTCCAGTCCATGACTGCTCTTACAGATCCTCTCTGCTGGATTCTAATAAAAGATGATCAAACATATGTTCTGCAGGAAGTTAATACATATGGTATACTGAAAATGTTTTGTGACTTCACACACCTCATATCACCTCGCTACAGTATACAGTGCAGTTTATGCATTCTCTGTATGTTTATACTATTAAGATTTTCAAACTTAAAATAAAACAAAGATTACTGGAGTAAATTTGAAAAGAAAATATTATTTTAATCTTTCTATTCAAAAATATAATGTTTATTCCAATGTGCTACATGTAATATTTTCTTTGTACTTTGTACTACAATTTCTTTGTAATTAATTGTGAAATTGCCACAGATTCCTTCATATTAGCCTGAAACTAAAAGTGAACTACTTTATAAACTCTGTGTAACGATGAGTCAGAGACATTCGGATCCATATGTAGAACTTTTATTAAGAATGGTCAGACAGGCAATAATCAGTAACGGCATCAGGTATGTCAGGGATAACCAGAATCAATAACAGAAACGAGCAGAATGTCAGGGCAGGCAGCAGAGAATCAGAGTCGGTAAAATAATCCAAAGGTCCGGTACGGAAGGAACAAACACATGGAAGACCACTCGGAAATGTCTGACAGGCTAAACAAGACTTCGCAATGTGGCTGCGTGTGAGTGCTGCTTATAAGTGTGTGTAAATGAGGTACAGGTGTGGCAAGGAGATTAGCTGATGAATAAGGTGCAGGTGTGGCAAGGTGATAGTGATGCAGTTGGGAGATGTGGTTTGGGTGTGGTGCAACAGATGAGAGGCGCTAGTGTCCAAGTGATAATATGGTGACATCTGGTGGTTGATGGGTGGAATGGTCCTGAGTGGAGTGCCCTCTACTGAAGTTCATGGGCGGTCCATCTAATGATCATGACACTCTGAGTCTGACCCACCAGAACACCCAAAATTATGCTTTTATTAACATTTAAACTTCAGAATGAGATGATAAGGTTCGGTTTGCACTACAATTTGGCTTTATGCCAGTGGAACAAACACACACTCACGCTGACTTTTGCAATTTGAAGATGTGAATAATAAGATATGAATAATTTTCCTATTCAAATAGCTCATATTCATGTCTGCATGTCTCATCTCATCAATGGACAAAACATTAAAAAAAGTAAAACATTAAAAAAAAATTAAAAGTTGTCTTGAAACTCCCTTGATACTTCAAAGACAAAATACTAACATACAAAATAACAGTTCTAACAATCATTTCATTCTCCGTGTCAGTCAATTCCTTGGCACCATTAAGAGAAAGAAATTGTTATCATTATAATTAATACTATTATTACATTATTAATAACTGCGTTGTTGTTTAGGGGAGACCAATAAGTTTAAATGTGGTTTGTTTTAAAAGTCTTTAACATAAATAGGAAACGTGAACATTTTTAATCTCATGAATTAATGTACTCTGGAGATCAAATTTACTTCGACACCCCCCCCACCCTTCTTTTTCTTTTTAAATATTTTAATTCACAATTGTAAACATTACATCTTATAACTGAGCAGCATATTAAAATGATTTTATGAAGGTTTATGTAACACTGAAGACTGGAGTAATGACTGATTTTAAAATGGATTTAAAAAAGGAAAACAATTATTTTAAATTGCACTAATATTTCACAATAGTACTGTTTTTATTGTACATAAACATAAAATCTTAACTATTCCAAACACTTGAATCAATTAAAGAAGACATCATGCTGATTCAGATGCTACCAGATCTGTCATTTAATATCTGTTCACATTCATTTAGTTATTATGGTCAGATATAAAACTCTAATTGCTTACCTCTGATTTTTTTCTTTGTAAATCCTTTATATTTTTACAGAGAGACTTTCAGCAGCTGCTGTCACCTAGGTTATAGACATCTACTTTGCAACTGTCTCTGGTTATTTCAGGTAACCCTGCCCCAAAACGGCAAGTAAAACAAAACAAAATATCTTTGGTCACTTTACATGTTCGTCTCAGCTCTTGGCTACAACAGAATAAGCTGCAATGTGGACCAGAACTTTAACCGTTTAGCCTAAAGAACCCCCAGCCCCTTGCCTATATGTGTACTAGATGTTTCTAGATGTCACACATTAAAACAAGACACATTAACACAATTCTGTTAACAATTGAACTTAAAGAACATTACTGCATTACCTAAAAAGAAAATACTTTTGCTCAAATGCAGATGTAGCAGAATAAGATCATTTGCTTAGTTTTTGACACGACATGAGTAATTTTCATATTCAAATAGCTTATTTTCTTTTTTGATGGCACATCACACTGGTCGAAACTGGCATAAAGCTCATTTTGAAGCTAACTTTTATTTCTTTACATGGAATCATAAGTTTAGGTGAAGTCTTTTTTGTTATTTGTAATTATAAAATAATGTAATGTCATGGTTGATCAAAAGTCAACAAATAAGTTGTGAAGCAAGTGGATTATATTGTAAAAAGATTTGAAAAAAAAAGTAAAACCTTCTTGATTTCGAAGAATAAACAAGGACAAAGGATTTCATTGACTGAGTTGTACTGGAAGTACTTAAGAGGATAAGAAAAAATATATGCAATATAAATATGCTTCCAATGAAGAGACTGTAAAGAAAGAACAAAGTTAGGTCGGATTACAGGTTCAGTTGGTGGAGTTGGAGGAGGGAGTTAACTGCAAGCAGCGATGCGATGGAGATACACTGAAGAATGGGAATTTAAATACCGCATGTGATAGGTGTCAAGACTGGATTGGTACAAGTCAGGAACAGCTGACTGTTGGCTGGAACTAAAGTGGCCTGACTGAACTAATGCAATGCTGAATATCCCTACAGGCAGAGAGCACCGTTGAATCACATTCAAACCGCTGACCTAAAATCACCTGATTTGAAGCAGATCAATCAAACGGGATTAGTTGTTATATTATGTGTAAGTAAATACATTTTTACTTCAGGTGTTATTTGCATTGTTTATGGTCTTTTGGGGCAGGATAGGCAATATATTTAAACCATCTAGGTGGACGACACAAGTAACGATCCAACACAAAATATAGAGTATTTCTTTATGAACATAATTATTCAGGAATTATTAAACATAAATGTATTAGTATCAGAAATGGATTTAAATATATTACAATGAATAATTCAATAGCCTCTGTTAATATTGCTCTATAATGAAATTAAAAGCTTAACTTACCATCTTAGAAATAAAGCTTTATGTCTTTAAATCTGTACTGTATAGTCAGCTTTTCTCTGAATAAATGATGATGTTTTTTTAATCTCCTGATTGAACAATATCTATTTCAGACTGTCCAAGATCACACAAATATGTTTACTAGCATATCTCGTGATCATTCACTAGCATTTCCAAGTTGTTTACTAAATTAATAGTTATTTTAACCGTCGTTTAAACCATTACATGCTTCAAAATTCTTGATTTTAATTAAATCATTGTTAGCTACTGTATGAATAAAAACACTAGAACTAAATTATATAAACAATGAATAACTGTACAAGGCAAATAAAGGTATACAAAGAATAAATCTTTCTGCAGATTTCAGAATGAGTATTTTGTTGTTTGTTATAAAAATGTTGAGGTTGTGACCGCCTGATGTCATGTTCATGATGTTCTCTATACTGTAATTAATTAATGTAGCTTTTTAATAAGTAGGGGTAATTCCCAACATTAAAAAAATTACTGTTTACATGCCTAGGGTGTTTGCATTGTAATAATCTACAGAGATACTTCAGATTTAAAAACTCTGACTTGTGATGTTTTCTCATTAAAATCATACAATTTTCTATTAATTCAATAGATGTTTTCACACACTAGTGATTACCAATATGGTGGCGTGGTGGCTTCACCTTCATGACGTCATGAGCAATCCAGTTCTATATTATATATCAGTGGTTTTTGCTTTAACCCTGACATGGTCTGGGCCAACACTGGAGCAAATTCTGGGGCCTGAGCCAACACTAGAGCGGAAAACTAAAACTTTTTAAACAACGTTACTGTTTCGGTCTGTTGTTCTGTCACATTAGTGGGGGTGAAGAGCAAGGAGACACTGGAAATTTCTTCAACATTGAATTTTAATTTAAAGACATGGAAAACACAGAAACTCACAGAAGACACAGGCACTCAAAACTGGAACACTATAGGCTATATACAGGACTTGAAGAGGACGAGTAACATATGGGACTAATGAAACAACATAGGAAACACCTGGGGCAAATTAACACAATGTGGGGGACAGAAACTGGGCCACAGAAAGAAAAACAAACACAGATCAAAGTCTGACAATATGCATAAAGTACATCTCAAAATCTTCTATGCATGTACTAGAACAGAATTACTATAAAAAATCACAGTGAATTTAAACTACAGTATTAAAACGAAAATTTAGTCAATGGAATTAAAGGAAAATAATTGAATTAAATTGGTAGAAAAATAGCCTATAATCTTTTAAGAATGCAAATATTTATATCTAAAGTTACAGATTCATTAATATTGTATTTTATCATTAATATTGTATTGTACTACTAATACTACTATTTTCCAGTTGGTAAAACAACATTCATTTTTTTTTACAACTGTTTAAGTTTTACAAATATGTCACAGATGCCTTTTACATTTATTATCTAAATTCACCACATGGTTATTTTCCTGACAAAACACCTCTCCACCTTCCCCCTTTCTCCAGCTTATTTTGCTCTCACTTTCCAACCTCATGTTCTTCAGCTTTTCACTTATCTGGAAGACCAGTAAGAAAGAATCAAATCTGAAAAATAACAATAAAACCAGCAATAATAATGATTATGATGATGAAATGATTGGTGCTTGTTGGGTTTAAGGTAATTTAATTTTGATTTAAGTTAATTTAATACATTCTTCTTCAGCCGTTTCACTGATGTGCATAAACTTGGCAAACTGTTGTTGCACCAGAATTTGATACTAAATACTGTTTAAGACAGATACAAACCTCATTCAGAATAGCCTTCTATAGTGAAGGATCACTCAACATGCATTTTCCATCACAGGTCACTTTCAGTCTCACAATTTGTTTTCTCTTGTCATCTAGAGAAATACATTAAGTCATGCTCAAAATGAAGGAAAACATATTTCAGATGTTTGTAATGTCTGTGATCTTCAAACCTCTTGTTTGAATCATTTAATTCTGTTAACTGGGGGAAACTCACCTCCATAGCAGACAAAAGGCTGCTGTAGATCACAGCTCTGTTGAAACCATTTCCCAGAATCGGTTGTTGACATGCCAACACAATTATCAAAACTCATGGATGGCTGGTTTGCTGCCCAGTGTTTGAATCTCAGATCCCACTGATCAGACCATTCCCAAGAGTCCAGGAACAGACCAATCCAGATGTACCATCCAGATAAAATAATCTTATTTATCTGGTTATTTTCCTTAGAGTTGTGGATTGTGGGCAGGTCTGTGTAATGCTGTCTGCAGTAGCTCCGAGCGTCTGTCCAGATTTTAGCAGTTGATATCAAAAAGTAGGAATCATTTTCTATTGAGGGACAAGGCATTAAGTCTCAGCTCTTATTTTTTTTTGTTAAACGGCACAGTTATACATTTAAAAGAACAGGGATCTCACCATAGCACACAAAATATCGCTTATAGCTACATAACATATCATGCCAAACACCAGAAACAGTAGCTACACAATCTCCACCATCTGGCTGTCCCGAAGCCCAGTTATAGTACTGAGAAGATGTGTTTTCTCCATTAGACCAACCCCAATGTTTCTGTGTCCCCCCTGTGTCCCCCTCTTCACAATCCTTATCCGTTTCTAAGGTGTGAAAATGTGTGTAGAGTTTTACAAATCACTGTGTGTAATGTTTAGCAAAAAGGGTGAAGCAGACATTGTGTGTAATGTTGTGCAAATCTTTGGAGGTGTTTTGCTCATTGGAGTAAAATTTTGCTAATTGTGTGGAAATTTTAATTTGACTGTGTAAACAATCGTAAAAAACTGTAAAGTGGCTAGTCATTGTACATATATATATATATATATATATATATATATATATATTAGGGGTGTAACGGTTCACAAAATTCACGGTTCGGTTCGATACGATACACTGATGTCACGGTTCGGTTCGGTTCGGTTCGGTACGTTTTAGATACAGCAAAATGTAAAAACATCTCAACTTTTCAGAATGCCGCAAGCGCACCGCGGGTCATGTGACAAGAACCAACCAATCAGCTTCATCCTTTCCCGTAACAACGTTGAGAGCTCAGCCAAGATGAAGGAACAGCTGATCGTAGTTGTATATGGATTGCAATTTTGAAATAAATTTAGTAGCAGAGCTACTGCAAGCGATTTTTAGAGCTGCAAATCCATTTATCCTTCGCTGAAATTTCCGCGTCTCATGGAGAGAGCACGTCATTGTTGCTTAGCAAAGACAGACGCCTCATGAGCGCTTCTGCCCGAGCGCTTTGGAAAGGAGGAGAACGACATACCGTTGTTTTTTTATCCACCACTCTCTTGCCATCACCATTATAGCTTAAAGGGAATCCAAAGTGCACCCAAACACCAGACCTGTTGGTTATTGGGGGATCTTCTCATTTCTAGTCTGTTAAACGCATTGGCTATTTTGCAACGAGCCTTCAGCGCGTACTGAGTGAGCGAGCGCCTGCTGAGTAGCCTAACATAAACATATAAGATGGTGTTTTTTCCTTCTTCGGGAGTGTCAGGGGCGTTGCCTGTTACGTTGTTTGGGTTATTGGGCTACCTTGTTGAACGCATATCATTATATTTCTATCTCTCTCTTTTTTTTTTTTTTTTCCAAATATAATTAATTACTCCAACGAACCGTTCGGTATACATAATGCGTACCGCGTACCGAACCGAAAGCGTCGTACCGAACGGTTCAATACGAATACGCGTATCGTTACACCCCTAATATATATATATATATATATATATATATATATATATATATATATATATATATGTTGAGTCTACATATTTACCAGTATGAACATTATGATCAATATATCCGATATATCAATGAAGGCAGCACAACAAATCAATGATGGTTCTACCTTTATGGTTATGAAATAAACTAATAATTTGTATGAAAAAAATATTACTACAAGCAAAAGTAAATGGAAGTAAGTTATTGTATTACAGTAGTCATTTCAAAATAAGATCACAATGTTTTATTTTTATTTTGGGAATAACATACACAGTATGACTAATTTATTATGAGAAAGAAATCATCATGGCAAATAAAATGTGACCCTGGACCTGGTCTTAAGTGTCAGTTTTGCAAAATTGAGATTTATACATCATCTGAAAGCTGAATACATAAGCTTTACATTGATATATGGTTGATGTATGATGTATTTATTAGAATCAGACAATATTTGTTAGAGATACAACTTTTTTGAAAATCTGGATTCTGAGAGTGAAAAAAATTCCAAATAGAAAATTGCCTTTGAAGCTGTCCAAATAAATTCTTAGCAATGCATATTACCAATAAATAAAAAAATAAGTTTTAATGTTTTTACAGTAGGAAATTTACAAAATATCTTCATGGAACATGATCTTTACTAAATGTTCTAATGATTTTTGGCATAAACAAAATGTATAATTTTTAACCATACAATATTTTTTTTGGCTATTGCTAAAAAATATACCTCAGTGACTTAAGACTGGTTTTTGAAGGTCCAGGGTCACAAATGTAGTTATTGATGTAGAACATCAAAATCAATTCTAATAAATATATTAAACAATGACCATTTATCCATTATAATTTTTCAAACAATGGGTACTACTACTACTACTACTACTACAACTACTACTTCCAAGTTCCTCCAAACAATATAGTTAAAGGGGTCATGATGTGATTTCAAGTTTTCCATTTTCCTAGTACTGTTACAAGCACTTGGTGCAAAAAGATGATCTGTAAAGTTACAAAAACTTAAGTCTCAAACCCAAAGAGATATTTTTTATAAAAGTTAAGACTCGTCTATGCCCTCCTAAAATGCCTAGTTAAAACACAACCCCACATGTCGACGTCACTTTGTGGAAAGATTTGCGTAATGCCACCCAATCTGAGCACACCTTGCTTTTTAGAACGATGGACTTTGTAAAAAATGACACTTTTCAATTAGCCAGTGCAATAATATATATATTATATATAATATATATAACAAAAATGTATATATTATGGAAATTAATGTGTTTTTTAACCTTAAACAGCATAAACACATTTCAATAAACCAAATACACACAATAGTGTTCTTTTCAGCAACATCACATGACCCCTTTAAATCTGTTTCAAAAGTTAAAATAAGTACATTGACGATTACTGCTTATTACAATGATCATTTGAATAGGCTTTATGTTTGCTCTCCAGATGAAACACCTCTTCATCTTTCCTCTGAATCCAGCTCATTTTGTTACTTTCCAGCCCCATGCTCTTCAACTTGTCACTTATCTGAAAAACCAGCAAGAAAAAAATCAAACAAAACTATGTCCTACTTATAGGCTACACAAATACATATACATATATATGTATACACACATAGATATACATACCACATTTAGAAAGGCAGTCTGTAGTGAAGGATCATTCAATGTGCATTTTCCATTACAGGACAATTTCAACCGTACAACCTGTTTTCTAATTAACTTGTCATCTAGAGAAACGCAGGGTTAAAGAAAACATAGAAAATTAATAAATTAATAAAATCATATAATCACAGTTGTTTTTAATCTCTGTTTAAAAATGACCACCAAAACTTACCCCCATAGCAGATAAAAGGCTGCTTTAGATCACAGCTGTATTGAGACCATCTCCCAGAATTGGTTCTTGACATGCCAGCACAGTTAGTAGGCGCTAAACTATGTAATGGTTGATCTGCTGCCCAGTATCTAAAACTGAGTTTCGTTTGATCAGACCACTGCCAAGAGTCCAGAAACAGACCGATCCAGAGCGATGATTCATTACTGATCAGATTCTGCTGCTCTGGGCTGCTGATACTCGCCAGATCAGTGTGTTGTTGTCTGCAGTAACTCTGAGCATCTCTCCATGTCATAGCAGTCTTATTAATAATAAAACCAGTGCTATCTGTTCAGAAACACAAGATAAGGACCAGCCCTCAGTCAAGAATCAGCTAAAGTGGAAAAACAAACTCAAACTAAGAGGACTCACCATTGAAACACACAAATGGGAGAGCAGTGCTGCAGCTCTCATCATACCAGCTTCCATTAAAACTCCTCACACACTCCCCATCACCACTCGGTTCTCCTGGATACCACATACTGTACTGGGAGATTGCACCTTCTCCCGTAGACCAGACCCAGAGATCTTCTGTCCCAGCACTGAGACCTATCCATACTGAACCACTGTATCCAGGATCCACTGTATTTACTAGCTTGTTCACATTAGTCATGTTGTCAGCAGTGGCCAGATCATAGAATCTCGCTCTGCAGTAACTCTGAGCATCTTGCCAAGTCATAATTTTATTCATATACTGGTATGCGCGGTAAGGAGACTTGGGCCCTATAACAAATTGAGATGACAAACAGGAATGTAAGAATCATAAATACTTTTATGGTGATACAATCATGATTAAATATTTTAGCTTTTTTGCTTTTCAATGAGTGTTTACATTTTACAGTAAAAAAAAAAAAAAAACTTGATTGGTATCAGAGTATAATGTGCACATAAACACATTCATAGTTAAAAGCACAAAAGACAGAAAATGGAGAAACAATATCTCATCTCTTTTGTTTAAAGAAATCCTCACATCCATGGCAGATAAAAGGACGCTTTAGATCACAGCTTGAACGAATCCATTTTCCAGAAACAGTTGTTGACATGCCAACACAGTCACCAGATCCTGAACTCTGGGATGGTTGACCCGCTGCCCAGTGTCTGAAGAAGTTGCTCCATTTGTCAGACCATTCCCAAGAGTCCTGGAACAGACCAATCCAAATCCATGCTGACGATGGAACAATACTTCTGAGCTGATTCTGTTCCTGAGAGTTGTGGATGGTGGCCAGATCTATGTAATGCTGTCTGCAGTAGCTCTGAGCGTCCATCCAGTTCTTCCACATCTCTACCAAGATGTAATTAGTGCCTTTTATCAAAAGAGAAAAAATAAGAATATGGTCACAACTCTTTGTCTCAGCTGAACTGAATATGAGTTACTGAATATAGTAACTTACCATTGTAGCACACAAAGTAAATCGGATATGAGCACTGGTAAGAACGCCAAATTCCATGGGCAAGAAAAGCGCATTCGTTTAGGTTGTTCGGTTGTCCTGCCTCCCAGGCACTGTACTGTGCAAGTGTATCTTCTCCCTGAGACCACCCCCAGCGTTTCTGTGTCCCCCTCTTCAGTCCTATCCACACTGATCCACTGTATCCAGCATCCACTATATTTATCAGCTGGCTTGCATCACTCATGCGGTCTATAAAAGCCAGGTCAGTGTGCTTCGCTCTGCAGTAACTCTGAGCCTCTGGCCACGACATTCTGGCATTTATATAGTAGTACATACGAGAAAGACCAGAAGTGGTCTTCAAGAGACCTGTGAAAGTATTTATATTGCTGTTTGTTTCTATGAAGCATATGCATTCACATGTACATTAAAACCATTACAAATGACCATACCAACCTGACAGCAGAAGCAGCACAAACAGACTCCCGTCCATGACTGTGGATCCTCTCTGATGTTTTCTAAGAAGAGATAATCAAATATACTGTAGATTTTCTATCAGTAATAAGAGTGAATACACATGGTGCACTCCAAATTTATTGCAACTTCACATATTTTTTCGGGTGGGGATAACTATTCCTGTACTTTACATGTACATTTTATTTATTCATTTCCCGGATACTTTTATCCAAAGCATTTTTATTGTATTCAAGGTATAATATACATTTTATCTTTTCACGCTGTCCCTCAAATCAGTGAAATTCATTTTGTTGTAAGTGACATGCTGTTTTTGCTTCAGGAACACAAATGTACTTTTACTAACACGCACTTGAGTATCAGATATAATGAGTATCAGAATGAGATTAGGAGATTCAGTCTGTGTCATAGCATACTGTAATATATTATCTGAAAGCATGTCTTAAATGTTTACTCTTTACCTTAAAAACTATTTTGCACTGAATGCTTTTGCCCTCAGGTCAAACATAATACAATCATACGCTTATTTTTATGTAAGTACATAGTAGTTAAGGCCACTTAATATAAAGTGGGTCCAAAAAAACTATACATATTGTATAACCATCTTCAGAACATCTAAAATACATTTTTTTGTAATTTGGATATTCTGTAGAGGACATTATATTTTTGTGAACTTCTCTGAGACCGGACTCATTTTCAAATTGCTTGTCCTAAATGAACATCTCAGAACAATTTTGGTGGGGTTTGAAACCAGAATATGATTTTCTGTTTCGAGAATTTCATCAGTTTCATACATGTCCACTGTTGAGGACACCAGGACATAGTTCATGCTTATCAGGCATTTCAGTGATTCATAAGTAAATTGAGAAATAAACCATGTATTCATATTTCTATAAAATATAATGAAAATGTAACTATCATTATTATAATTCTTTTTTCATTACATGTTGCCCAAGGAACAAATGAGAGACAATAAATAAATACATTGATTATAATAGGAAAACCCATTTTGGCCATTTATAAAAAACATATTGTGTAAAGTAAAACAGTAAATCAATCATGTTCTAATATCTTTAATACCATAGTTGAGAATATTTATACAAATCTTTGTGCAGAAGAGATCTTTGGTTCAAGTGGAAGTTTCCTGCAGATGTCAAAGTCCTGAAAACTCTTATTTCCATGAGATGCCTATTAAATGCAGGTGCTAGTATGCATACAAAATGCAAAATAAACATATTCTCTAAATTATTATTCGCAACATTATTCTCATATCTGTATTAAATACAATGTTCTAAGGACATAAACATTTAGGCAAATTTTTACATTTGCCTGACTATTTTTTCCTTAGCTTGTTCTATTTATATATATAAATATTGTTTTGGTATAGAATCTTGTTTTTATTTTCTTATTAACCGAAAGCTGTTGCCCTCTACATAGGACATAGAAAAAAAAAAAAAAAACATTTGTTTCTAACGCTCGAAACAATGTAATTATGTAAAAAAGACAAAATTTACCAGTCAAATCCATTCAAAAAATAGTAACAACTATCATTAAATGTTTAACCTTTGGATTCAGAATGAAATAAATTAATCATTTTAATTTACAAAACAAATATAATAGGAAACAAATATAAAAATATGCGAAAGGCTGGTGTTAACGTGGCAAATGTAGTCCTATTCCATGCAATTATTATAGGTCCAACAGGGGTTGCAATATATATATATATATATATATATATATATATATATATATATATATATATATATATATATATTTAGCTTGTTTGGATGTTAAATAAAGTATATGTAAGAACCTGCTCTTTCAGATCTGTCATGTTAATATAAGTACATACAATAATGGACAGACATAAAAATCCGTACCTTAATTTTTCCTGCAAGTCCTCAGTTTTTACACAGAAACTTCTACAGTAGCTTATTCATAGTTGGCTAGAATTATAATGTTATAATTCACTCAAGTTGAAACACTATATCCAATTCATTTATGATAAACCCACCTCTAAACGGCAAGTAAAACCTGGTTGGTCACTACATACTGATAAGTCTAAGTGGGCGGTTCTTGAGCAAAACAGAATAAGCTGCAACTTTGGACCAGGTCTTTAGCCATTTAATCAAACAAATCAATATATATACATTTAGCAGATAATAGTAATACTTCATATTAGCCTGGAACTGAAAATGAACTATTATAAAGACCTCTGAGGTGAATGACATGAGGTCTGACTTAACTGAAAACCCTAATTTTCCCCCTGAAACCCCTAATTTTCACTTCTATTAAAAATTTCAATTAAATTATATTCACTTTTATTATGTAGTTCAGAATGAGATGGCGAGCTTCATACTGAACCATAACATGTTATATACTCTGAAAACAAATAACTAAAATGTTTACCTGTCACCCTAAAGAACACTTACCAATTTTGCATTTGCCCACTGACATGTAAAGCACAACACAAATATATGTAGATTTTTGTGAAGAAAGAACAAGTAATTTTCATATTCAGATGGGCATTGTATTTTGCTTGTCTTTAAGATATGTTAACATCAGAATGAATCAAAACAGAAACGGAAAAATGGAAATAAATCACAAGGTCTGGGGACAATGAAAATCAACTTCATGAAGAAGCCTCACCATGTTTGCTCAACAGAGCAGGGTCTTACATATTCTACTCCGGAAAAAAAAATCTAAGATGATAAAAAAACACCACCTTAATTGCAAAGATGACCCAACAACACTTGCCTTCATTCAGACACCTGTCTGTCTGGTTTGGGTCTTTACTAGAATCACACAAATTTAAATCCCATCACCTTAACCTACACTGTACATCTTTAAAATGTTTTAATCGTATCCATGAATAAATGCAGGATAATAATCATAATTTAAACATACTGCAGCAAAGGATTATATCACATTTTAACGTGATGCCAAGCAGTGCATCATTTTCATAATCAAATTGCTCATTTCCACTTAGGATCTTTGCACGTTGTACCACATTACTTCACACGCACTGGTCACTTGAATAAAAAAAAAAATAATTCTAGTGCTATCATAACATTACATAAAACGTCTTGTCTTAATGATACACAGCATCTCTCTTATTATATATATATATATATATATATTATGCTGTAACTTATTAAATAACAATCCTAAAGTCACATTTAACAAGTGACACCTCTTTTAACCATTTTGAAAAACAAGGCTTAAAGGCATACTCTACCCCAAAATGAAAATTGTAACATTAAACACTTACCCCCATGTTGTTCGAAACCCGTAAAAGCTTTGTTCATCTTTGGAACACAATTTAAAATATTTTGGATGAAACCCAATGATGCGCTGCAAGGATGCACTGTTTTCTTTCAAAAGAAGTGTATTTTTGGTTGCCAGGGCAAGACAACCCTGCACAGATTACCAAAAAAAAAAAAAAAACAGCATTAAGGGACCAGTGGATGGAGTTTATTTTTACAGAGCATCAACGGAGTTGTGCAAGTGTTTTTGTTTGTTCCCTGCGAAGATGCTTGTTTTACAAACAAGGCCCAGTTTGACGCCGGATTTGTATATCATTTATTTCTTAAGGATAATGCAGTCCCAACAAAAAAGGGTCACGATTGTGTGTTGGAACCGCAGGCAGTGAGTAAAACTGCTTCAAATATCTCTGTGTTGTTAGCTTAGCTATCGGCGCGTAAGCACATCAAGTAAACAACATGCAATGTTGTCATCAAACTGCACTTTCCACATGTACAGCTTAAAAAAAAAAAAAAGACGACATAAAGTGGAACTTAGTCATTTTCCAAAACCGCTAAGCAAATATATACAGTTTCAATACATACCACATAGAGATGTCGTTGCTGATGCTGCTCTTGTTAAATTTCAGCCTCTGGATCTGATTCTGGATAATAAATATACGGCTGAATCTGACTGTTAGCCATGGTTTGTTTTGGATGATGTTTTTTTCCTCACGGTAATGTCACAGCTTCCAAACGCTCTTAACGCAAAAGCTTACTCGCGCTCGTGATTCTTTAGCTCCGCCCACACGTCATGCCTCCAGGCGCTCGTGTTTTTACGGGAAAAATCGGTACAGACTATCTTTCTCTTATAAATATAATAAAACTAAACTTGAAGTTATGAAGGATGCAGTACTACTCTATAGGTACTCAAGATTAACAGGATATTGAGTGAAAACGAGCATTTCACCCCCCCTTTAAGTAATATGTTTCATTATGATTAGGGTTTTGATATCCCCACCAAAGTTTGAGGCCTGTGAGAGGTCTGTGTAGCACAGTGTTACAGTAAGGGTGTATGCTTACATAAGAATAAAGCGCTCGAGGAGGATCTTGATCAAATGAGGAGTTTACTGAACATCGAAGCAGAATAACAGACAATATCTTAACTTACAATAACTTACAAATATCAGGTTATCAATCACGGATGAGGAAGAACAGAACAGACAGGGTATTTAAACACACAGGAGGTAATCAGGGAACTGGAGACAGGTGGGGAATAATCAATTAACAAAACAAGAACAGGAAGAAGACCAAATAAGGAAACAGAAAGTTCATAAACGTAACAGTTCGCCCCCTCCCGGAACGGTGGGTCCTTGCACCACAAGAGAAATACCAGTGGAGGGAGGGTGGGGGTTCTGGAGGCAGGCGTGGGGCAGGCAAGGGGCAGGCGAAGAGGGAACAAGGAGCAAGGAACCAGGGTGGAGTGGATGGAGGGAGGAGCCAGGGAGGAGCCCGGAGCAGGAGGAGCCAGATGGTCCTCCAGAGACCAGCCAGTATGGAGATCCACGGTGGAGTCGACGGTGGGAGGAGCCATGGTGGAGGAGGAGCCGATGTCACCAGGGGGACGACAGACGGAGACTGCATGTGGGTGAGGAGCCCAAGATGAATCAGCGCAGCCGCAGAGCCAGGGTGAAGCCGAGGATCTGGAGGGTCAAGGCGGAGCAGAAGTATCAGGCGACCAAGGCGGCCACGGTGGAGACAAGGGAGCTAAGAGCCAAGGCGGAGCCGCTGGGTTGAAGGACCGAGGAGGAGTCCAGGGCTCGGAGGCTGGAGGCGGAGACAGGCAATTCACATGCCAAGGTGGAGCTGGAGACTGGCAGTCCAGATGGCGCGGACTGAGGGTGAGCTGCGGGACTGACTGGCACCAGCAGAGATGAGGTCGAGGAACTGGCTGGTCTAGGAGGAGAAGAGAGAGGGAGGATGGGAGGAAACACAGGAGGAACAGGGCTGGACGGAACCAGCGGAAGTGGAGCAGAGGAACTGGCAGGTCTAGGAGGAGGTGGGAGAGGGAGGCTCAGAGGAAGACAATCGGTAAGACAATACGTCAATACGTCTTGTATTATTATTATTATTTTTATTTTTTCTAAAATCCTGTCAAATGTGCACAAACTACTAGCTACTACTAAATATTGTAGAAACATAATTTTCTGTAAAGTTGCTTTGTAATGATTTGTTTTGTAAAAAGCGCTATACAAATAAACTTGAATTAAAAAATTAATTTGAATTGAAATACAGGAAACACAGGAAATTCAAGGCTGGGCGGAACCAGCGGAGACATAGAAAATTCAGGGCTGGGTGGGACCAACGGAGACACAGAAAACTCAGGGCTGGGCGGAACCAGCTGAGAGACAGAAAATTCATGGCTGGGCGGAACCAGCGGAAATAGAGCAGAGGAACTGACTGGAGGAGGTGGGAGTGGAAGACTGAGAGGGTAAACAGGGGGATCAGGGCTGGACGGAACCAGAAGAGAAACAGGGGATTCAGGAATTACCTCCGCTCACTCAGGCCGGTGTAGAAGAAGTTTGAAAGCGAGCAGTCGGGGAAGTGGGTAAGGCATGCCAGATCTAGAAAGTCCCTGGTATGGTCCTCCAGCGAATGGTCCAGTTGCTCCAGGCATAGGAGTTGGACTGCTGGAATCACCATTCCGGTAGAGAAAGGGAAATAAAAAAATGAAAAGAAAGAAAAACGCCGCTAACTAAATTGTTTTGGTCTGTGATTCTGTTACAGTAAGGGTGTATGCTAACATAAGAATAAAGCGCTCGAGGAGGATCTTGATCAAATGAGGAGTTTACTTTAACATCGAAGGAGAATAACAGACAATATCTTAACTTACAATAACTTACAAATATCAGATTATCAATCACGGACGAGGAAGAACAGAACAGACAGGGTATTTAAACACACAGGAGGTAATCAGGGAACTGGAGACTGGTGGGGAATAATCAATTAACAAAACAAGAACACGAAGAAGACCAAATAAGGAAACAGAAAGTTAATAAACGTAACACACAGTGAATAGTGTCAGATAATATACTACTGCAAATCAATTTATGCTTTACATTGGACATGTTTAATGGAAGTAACAAGCACTTGGAAGGAGTCAAAAATAGAAATGGCCAAAGTTTACTGTTCAGGACTTATTTATAGTGTCATGGCAAAATTTAGTGTAAACAGTACCATCGATTATAATTAGTTTTATTGTCTTTTGACATGTGGTGTAACGCCGCACCACTCAAGTCTGATGTAGACACAGTATTACTGAACTGCAGTGATTGGCTGGGCCGCATGTTCTTAATGTCTTCCTTTGAATTGTAAATCTCAAGGTTCAACCAGGCATATTCCTGTGCCATTTACAACCATGCACTGGATCTCAGTTAATCTTGTACAGTGAAATCTCGGCTGTAGATGGCTGGAAATTAAAATACATGGCTTAGTTCGGATGTCAAAACCAAAATAACACATATTACGTAACAATGAGTTAACAGTCAGGTGCCTCAGCACGTGAAGTTATAACATAATTATGTCTTTGCAAAACATTAACTAATTAAAGTAAATATATATATGTGTGTGTGTGTGTGTGTTAACCTTTATTTAACCAGGATAATCTCTCTAAGATAAAATTCTCTTTCACAGGAGTTCTGGCCAAGTATAGGCAGCAATTACATTAAAATAAAAACAAATAAAAACATCTGCTCTTCTCCAAGTGACTGCATAATAGATTTCAAATGTTTAATTGACACCAAAGTTTGTCTTTAAAATTTTTTTTGGAGTAAATTTCAATCAAATGGAGCTGCGTACACAAAAGCCCTTTTCCCCAGTTCAGTTCTGGCAAATGGAACAGAACTGAGTTATGTGAGGGCTAAATTATAATGTATAATTAACAACAATGGCAAGATATTTATACTTTCTTTCTAACTCTCAATCGCATTTCCTTGATTTAATTTAATTAACAGCAGTTTGTATTTTACATGATCTATTAATCAGATAGACTCTTTATTAGTTGCTGATGTAGTAATCATTAATGAATGGTGTAGTTCTTTATGAGTCATGCATTAACTTATGATTAGCTCTGCATTAGTTAAGAATAAACTAATGCTTATAAGTGCACCGGTATTGTAAAGTGTTAGCCAAAAACTCATGTGAAACATGAGTCATTCTTTCCTGACAACAGAGCAGAGTTATCTAGCAATTTTGGGCATTTTAAGTTGCTGATGGTGTTGATGTGAAAACAAGGATGTGAAATCATCACTGTAAGTGACATTCTGAGACAACAAATGTTGCTTTGAAATTACTGAAATCTTCATGTGAACACTAGGTGGAAACACCATCTCTGCTACTCAAGCCAGGCAACATATTGCACAGTTTACAATTGTATTCGCCATTTCTTACCAGTAGACTTTTAAGAATTAAGGTTATTCATTGGCATCTTTGACTTCATGAGAAACCTTTAACATCCATGGTATATTTCCATTACACAAGAACTGTTCACTGAAACCTATTTAGGGAACCAAAACTGGTTCCTCTGGTATCCCTGTGAACCCCCCTTTTGGAACCTTATAGATTGAAATTACCTATGTTCAACTTTAAGTTTGTATAACTGTTCAGAATTTGGTCATTACTGTGTAACCTGACATCACATTTATATTACCAAAGTAATTCTGAACAAATTATGCATTCTTTGAAAACACTGACAGTGTTGATGTGTCTGAATGAGTTTGAAGCTACTCAATATGAGAAAAGTGCTAAAGGTGGCAAAAAAGAAGACCACAAAACAGGAAGTCATTCATCATACTTGCAGATAAAACACAGAGCTCTCAAGTGCAGATGTATTTTTTTTTAATATGCCAAAAGATTTTATTACAAAAAGACACCTTGACAACATACTATTTAAAATCATTAACACTGTATACAAATATTATATTATTTTTGAGAATTAAAAAGGATAAGAAAATGTGCTATGACTTTGATGTGTATGATTAAGCAATGGCAAATTTGAACATACAGAAAATGAGAACCATAGTGAAAAACAAAGGGTGCGACGTACATTCAAATACAATACACAGCACATTGAGAAAGCAAAACCTCGGGACTGCCCAAGTTCTCTTCTCAAAGGCTACAATTCAGTGTGAATGTTTGATGAATTAAATGGCCTGACTGGTTTACTTTTCCAGTAAACTGATGTTTATCTGGTAAATCTGTTTAATCCACTTTTTCCTCATGTGTACCACTTACTTCCGCATGCACTTTAACAGAAACATCAGAACTGACAAGCTCACATGCTTGTTTCTGTAAAATAATTTCTCTGAATGCCAACAAAACTTTGTTTAATTTTTTTTTTTTTTTTTTTACAATATTAACAAAATATCTAAGGTCCAAAACAAAAGCCTGAAGCAAATTACAATAAAATATTCAAAAGTTACCTGAAAATATATATAATTTTTTTTGTTATAATAATATTTTATGTATATGGCGATGGCGATGGCGGGCTCAAGCCACAAGAGCAAATGCCACCCCTTTTGCATCAGGAAAACTGTGTCCAACAGACACAGTTGCATGCCTTTACAGTAACCCTCTGGCAGTCAGGTTTTAAGGGATACGCCAATTAAAGGGTTAATCCGAATCATCAAGACTTTTAAATCACACACACAGAATAATGTCCCCCCTCACAATTCTAACTTTTTTTCCTGAAATTGTGAAAAGTATATATTTATATATATATATATATATATTAGGGATGCACGATAATATCGGCACAATATCGGTATCGGCCGATAAAAGCTTAAAATGACCATTATCGGTATCGGCCGATATGAATATTTCTGCCGATGAGCCAAACCGATATTCTCCAAGTGAAATAATTGACCTGTTTTTCAGATGTGAATGTCTGTCTACATTTGTAAAATAATAAATTTATGGTAGAATCATTACAGAAGAGATACATGGATTTCTCTTCAGTAAAATTAAAGTTGAAATATATCAGTATATATTTGTATATATATCGATATCGGTATCGGCATCGGCCAAAATTATTTTGAAAATATCGGCATATCGAATATCGGCCAAAATCCAATATCGTGCATCCCTAATATATATATATATATATATATATATATATATATATATGCAGGTGTTCTCCGTTGGTTTCCAGGGCGATGCTGATTCCTCTGAGAGTGCTCGTCACCCCCCAAGCGTCGTTCTGGTCCTGTGTAGACATGTAGAGAGTAGGGGTGAAATTAGGGGAGGGTGGGGAGTGACCCCTGACAGACCTGAATAAGCTGTCCAGATCCGGAAGAGGCCATCGTCGTTCACGTTGGCGGCCCCAGCTCGATGGCGGACTTCGAAGTGGAAGTCCTGGAGAGCTAGGAACCAGCGAGTCACCCTGGCGTTGGTGTCCTTGGCGTGGGCCATCCACTGTAGGGGCGTTTGGTCGGTTACCAGGATGAACTTGCGGCCCAGGAGGTAGTACCAGAGCTCCAGGACTGCCCACCGAAGCCGGGCCAATCCCTTCCAAGCAGTACGGCCACCGGCAGGTCCTTCACCAGGCCTACCTCCACCAGCCAGGTGCCTTGGGGGGACGAAATGACCATCTCATGGGCCGGTACTTGCCGAGTGTCTCCGTGCACACATGTAATCGGTAGGAAGTTTTTTCCGCGACTTGGATGAGGGTGACCGCACTGCCTGAGAACCGTCAGCCTGCTGACTGGTCACGCGGTGCCTTCGAGCGGGCGTCGCTCCTGGACCACCCTCCGGGGGAATGGCGGCAGCCGGTCCCCTGCCCCGCTGGGATGGACAGCATCCGCCAGCTCGATCGCCTCCACTAGTTCCCGGACGTCACGTGGGTTCCTAATGCTGACGGCCTGTCGGTGGGCGCGAGGTAGTGCGCGCAGGAGGCAATCGACCACCACTCTTTCCGCTACCTGTGTTGGTGTGGGGTTTCCTTCCAACAGCCAGTGCTGGGCGATGCGGCTGAGTTCGGCTGCCTGGGCACGGGCTGGCACCCGGGTTTTTTTTAAGGTGAAAGTGGGTGTCCAAACGTGCTCCAAAGTGGCTGGGCTGTCGGTCACTCGCTTCTTTCTGAAAAGTGAAGAGAGAGGGGTTAGATCAGCGTTGCATTCGGTTCAAGAACCTCGTTTGAGTGCAGCGTGTGCTGCTTAAAAGTGTGTGGGCTGATGGGGAGCAGCTGTTCTCCGTTGGTTCTCCGGTGTTCTCTGTTGGTCATGTGACAAGAACTAACCAATCAGCTTCATCCTTTCCCGTAACAAAGTTGAAAGCTCAGCCAAGATGAAGGAACAGCTGATCATAGTTGTATATGGATTGCAATTTTGAAATAAATTTAGTAGCAGAGCTAGCCTACTGCAAGCAATTTTTAGAGCTGCAAATCTATTTATCCTTTGCTGAAATTTCCGCGTCTTCATGGAGAAAGCAGGTCATTGTTGCTTAGCAAAGACAGACGCCTCAGGGGTGCTTCTGCATGAGCGCTTTGGAAAGGAGGAGAAAGACGCGCCTAGCGTTTTCCATGTGTTTTTAGGCGCGATATGTGAACGGCCCCTAAGGCGCTCGCTCACTCAGCACGCGCTGAAGGCTCGTTGCAAAATGTCTAATGGATTTAACAGACCAGAAATAGAAGATCCTCCAATTACCAACAGGTCTGGTGTTTGGGTGCACTTTGGATTCCCTGTAAGCTATAATGGTGATGATAGAATGAATGGTAAATAGTAAAGTCTCATATCCGCGGCTATAATGTAAATGTAGCGTAAATATAGCCTACCAATCGCCGCGGTGATGTCTTTTGCCCTGTTTGAGTGAGTTGGAAATGTCTAAATGCTGCGGGGATAGTTTGTTGCCTTTTTTTAGTCTTTTCCCAGATATTGACACGCTAAGGTGATGTCGGCGTAAATGTGTTGACATGTTTCAAGTATTCCCGCTGGTGTTTTTTTTTTTTTTGTATTCCCGCTGGTGTACCCTATTGTCATGTAGCAGATGCGACATATCGTAGTTTTTTTATCCACCACTCTCTTGCCATTACCATTATAGCTTACAGGGAATCCAAAGTGCACCCAAACACCAGACCTGTTGGTTATTGGAGGATCTTCTATTTCTGGTCTGTTAAATGCATTGGCTATTTTGCAACGAGCCTTCAGCGCGTACTGAGTGAGTGAGCGCCTGACTGAGTAGCCTAACATAAACATATAAGTTGGTGTTTTTTCTTCTTCGGGGGTGTCAGGGGCGTTGCCTGTTACGTCGTTTGGGTTATTGGGCTACCTTGTTGAACGCATATCATTATATTTGATTTTTTTTTTTTTTTTTCAAATATAATTAATTAGTCCAATGAACCGTTCGGTACATAATGCATACCGCGTACCGAACCGAAAGCCTCGTACCGAACGGTTCAATATGAATACGTGTATTGTTACACCCCTAATATATATATATATATATATATATATATATATATATATATATATATATATATATAACTTTAGTAACAGTTTACAATAAGGTTTCATGTATTAACGTTAACTTTGTTCACATAAACAATAACTACATAACATTCATTAATATCAGATAATATTCCAAAGTTAAATATTAAAACATTGTTTTGATGTGATTTTTTTTCCAAGTAGATTTTACCAATTCCAAACCATATCAATCTTAATAACTACCATTATTTTTTCATTTAATCTGTGATTTTTATTTTATGAGTGATATATAATTGTCCATGAAAGCTTGAAGAGAAAAAATCCTTATATTCAGGTGTGCAGAATTATTAGGCATGTTTTCTTTAACAGATGAAATGAGCCAAAAAAGAGTTCTAACTCAGACTGAAAAGTCAAAAAGTATTAAATCCCCATGAGATATATAAAAAACTAATGCAATAAAGAAATTGCAAAGTTGAGACATGACCATTGGACAAAAAAAAAAAAAAAAAAATGCTGACTGTGTCAGCGGGGTCAGAAAATAAAAAAAAACAGCTGGAGAAGAAAAGACAAAAAGAATTGCAAAAGAATTAAGAATTAATGTGAAGATTAATTTTAAGTCAACTCTTTTCAGGATAGGAGATGGAATATTAATGAGCTCCTAAAACTTAATGCCAAATTTGGGAAGATATATATATATATATATATATATATATATATATATATATATATATATATATATATATATATATATATATTTATAGATATATATATTTTTCAAACAGTCGTACAAGAGGAGGTGGTGCTGCTCCTTCAAGAGTCACTCAAAACCGATCTGTCCATAAAGCCTATATATAAAAAAGTCTTAATATATAGTATTTCACAATACTTTATGTTATTCAATTATTTTTTATTTTTTTTACCCAAGCAAAGTAATTTTAATTATCAAGGAACTGTGCTGTTGTAACATGGCCACAGCAGACACAGTGATATTACGCAATCCCTAGAAATAGTTCCCTGTAAATTATTACTCTGAAATTGAAGTATTGTTCCTAATTATATTGGCCTAGAAAATCGCAACTTTTCATTTTCCGCTGGTCTTAGTACACGATATAACTTCAGAAGAGTCAAGTTTTAAATAGGAAAAATATAAAAACTCTTTGGTCATTTTTTAATGCAATGCTACTGGTCTAATAGGAATCAATGATGTATGCTAAGCTATGCTAAAAGTGCTATACCCAGACCAGAGATCAGCTGAATGGATTCGAAAATGGTAAAACTCAATTTATTAACTCTGGGGAAATTGGAGAATGAGCCAAAGAAAGTGGAGTTACTATGTAACCGTTTATACTGAAACCTGTGTTTGCTTTCATTGAAATTGAAAGGTTAATATTTTTTTATTTGCATATTTAGACGTAGCTAAAAAAACATTAATTTGTGAATTTGGTGTAATGCAATTAGGGCTGGGACAACGCGTCGAGGTCATCGATGACGTCCACGCAAAAAATACTTCTACGCAAAATATGCGCATCGATTCGTCGACCTGTTTTTATTTCTCTAAAAAACGTTTGCAAAACGTTTACCTTATGTGCACTGAATATACGCGATGGCCGGATCAACATTCTGTCCAACGTTATATAACCAATCCAGGGGTTTTTCTGGATTGATCTTTTTTTTGGCGGCTGTCAAAGCCTTATTTGATCGGTGAGTTATGTAGAATAGAAAGACTGCTGCGCCTGACAGGGCGCGTACGAGAGAGAGCCCTGGCTGCGCGCGCACACTCACAGTCTTCAAACAACACGAGCGCTTCTTGCTCTCTCTCTCCCTTGTGCATATTAATCAAAATCATTAAACACGATAGAAAAAGGGCAAAACAAAGTTTCACGCGCGCTCTACTTGGGCGCTTGCGCACTCAGTCTTCAAACTACACGCTGTCTTGCTCTCTCTCGCTCTCTCTCTCTCTCCCTCGTGCGTATTAACCAAAATCATTAGACACGAAAGAAAAAGGGCGGTACGCAGAGGTGGGCACAAATACATCAAAAATACATATTTTGTTACAAACTACAAATACTGTCTCATGAAATGTAACAAAATAAAATACAAAATACTGATGTGAAAAAGGTATTTAAATAAAATACAAGTAATTAGTATTTTGAAAATACAAAAATACTCTCACAATAATCTTAATATGTCTTTTTTTATTACTGAAAGGTCAATACCACAAATAGTAGCAATAGCACAAATATAAGAAATGTGTAAATTCAAAAAAAAAAAAAAAAAAAAAGCATCTCCATCTTGCCCCTTTCTCCAGCTTAATTTTCTGTCTCTTTCCAGCCCCATGCTCTTCATCTTTTTGCTTATCTAGAGCAAGAGAGAATCAAAACCTAATAACTGCAACAATGTGAAATGAGAGAAAACTCAAAGCTATAGACCCTTTGCAAACACGTGACTACGACCACGTGATGACGCCATGACAGACGGCAGAATCACAGGAAGCACAAGCTAAATAGTAGTGGACGAGCGGGAAGTTTCAATCAGTTTAAAATAAATAACACTAAACTTTATGGTTTATTCTAATGAACAAGCTGTCATGCCGTTATCGGTCGAGGTAGGGCATCTGGTAGGTGCTCACAAAGAACAGTATTTGGAGAAGTTGAAGATCGCAGGATTGGATACCGATCCTTATCTTTTTCCTCCATTTTCACAGACTTCATTAAATCGCAGAGTCTACCTGTCTTCATTCCACACGATCTGTACCACTGTATGGTAAATGGGGTATCCCCATACACTGGTGTGTCATGATCCTGCCCTCGTGTCCTTGATTTTTCCTAGTCTTGAGGCAGGATCATGACAGACCCTTGTTTTGTGTACAAGCGCATGGCCTTGTCTTTGGGCCATGTGCTTGTGTTGTCTCGTTCCCTTGCCCCGCCCCCCTTGTTAACCTAGTCGTGTCTTGATTGTCCCATCTGTGCCACCTGTCATGTCTTGATTGTTTCCCCTATTTAGGTCTCCAAGTGTGCTCTGTCTTGCGTCGGTTCATTGTCATTGTACCTCAACTGTGTCCTACAATTGTGATTGTGTGTGAGATTGTGCTGTACCCGCTGAAGTCCTTGTATTACCGTGAGTGTTCATAGTTAGTATTTAGAGTCCTTGTTTATCTTGTCAGTCCAGTCCTGTTTTAGTTATTTAGTCTTTACCTTGCTCCGTGTTTTCCCCCTCGTGGGTTTTGTTTTCCCCTTTTTGTAATAAACCCTTTGTTTGAGAATCCCTGTCTGCACCTGAGTCTGTCAAGGTTTTGGTAAGGGAGGAACTCAGGTGCAGACAGGGATTCTCAAACAAAGGGTTTATTACAAAAAGGGGAAAACAAAACCCACGAGGGGGAAAACACGGAGCAAGGTAAAGACTAAATAACTAAAACAGGACTGGACTGACAAGATAAACAAGGACTCTAAATACTAACTATGAACACTCACGGTAATACAAGGACTTCAGCGGGTACAGCACAATCTCACACACAATCACAATTGTAGGACACAGTTGAGGTACAATGACAATGAACCGACGCAAGACAGAGCACACTTGGAGACCTAAATAGGGGAAACAATCAAGACATGACAGGTGGCACAGATGGGACAATCAAGACACGACTAGGTTAACAAGGGGGGCGGGGCAAGGGAACGAGACAACACAAGCACATGGCCCAAAGACAAGGCCATGCGCTTGTACACAAAACAAGGGTCTGTCATGATCCTGCCTCAAGACTAGGAAAAATCAAGGACACGAGGGCAGGATCATGACATGGTGCTGATGTTAAAGCTTTTAAAAGTCTGGACACTTACCAGCATCGGCACGGGGAGGTACCTCATAATGGCAAAGGTAAGACATCAGTCTAGGGTTTATTTTGTATTAATATCTATTCTTTACTTAAGTAAAGATTTATATAACACGTAACCTGGTTTTAGAGGACCTGTACATGGAGATTGCACCATCTCCCATAGACCAGACCCAGTTTCTCACTCCCACAGCACGGAGACCTATCCATACTGAACCACTGTATCCAGGATCCACTGTAGACACCAGCCTTCTCACGTCATTCATGGTCATAACAGTGGCCAGATCAGTGAATCTCGCTCTGCAGTAACTCTGAGCGTCAAGTCATGTCATATATTGGTTCATAAATTGGTAAATTGGTATTGAAGGCCTAGGCTCTTAGAAAGAAAATGAAAAGATTATAAAGCTCATAGAAGGCATAAATATCTAAGAGATATAGTCATGATTATAGTCTGATCAAAGTCAGTATCAAGCCCATTTACTTTTTTGCATACGACTTTGTATTGATGCTTTCATTTACAATATTCCTTCATACTTTTCATATTGTTCTGTGTAATACATTGGTAAGGATTCATACAAAATCACCAACTCAGAAAATAGTTGCTTTTCTCACGGGATCAGATTGTTTAGAACTCAGTTAAAGCTTAGATGATTATAAAGGGAGCGTTCTTTGCTCACTTTCTACAAGCTAATTTTGTAGCCTTTTCAGTATATTGTTGTGCTGGAAATCACAGTCACTGTTATGAATGCATTGATGCACAAACTAAATGGCAGGACAGAACACTGGAGAAATAATAAGGCATTCTGTCTAACATGATAATTTGTTAGATTCTCACTTCCATGGCAGATAAAATGACTCCGTATATCACAGTTGTATTGAGCCCATCTGCCAGAATTGGTTTTTGACATGCCAACACAGTCATCAGATCCTGAACTCATGGATGGTTGACCTGCTGCCCAGTGTCTGAAGAAGAGGATCCATTTATCAGACCATTCCCAAGAGTCCAGGAACAAACCAATCCAGACGTGCCATACAGAATAAAGCATATTAGATATGTAGTCATTTTCTGAAGAGTTGTGGATCGTGGGAAGGTCTGTGTAATACTTTCTGCAGTAGCTTTGAGCATCAATCCAGTTTTTGTTCATTTTTTTAGATATGAAGTATTTCCTTCTGAGGAAAAAAATAAACAGTTTGAAGCTCTTTATTTGCAGGTAAACTGCACATACAGCTTTTTACAAAAACTCACCTGTATTGCATGTAAAATAATATGAATAGCTACAAAGCGTATCATGCCAAGCCCCGCCATAAGTAATGACACAATCTTCATTGACATTTGGCTGTCCTGAAGCCCAGTTATAGTACTGAGAAGTTGTGTTTTCTCCATTAGACCAACCCCAGCGTTTCTGTGTTCCCCTCTTCAGTCCAATCCACACTGATCCACTGTATCCAGCATCCACTATATTTACCAGCCTGTAGACATCATTCATGCTGTCTACAGTAGCCAGATCAGTGTACTTCGATCTGCAGTAACTCTGAGCCTCTGGCCACGACATTTTCACATTTATATAGTAATATGGACGAGAAAGAGCAGAACTGCTCCAGAAGAGCCCTGTTAAAATCAACATGTTAAACCATTAATATGTGAACACATCATCATAAATACAGATTATATATGACCACACCAACCTGACAGCAGAAGCAGGACAAACAGACTCCCATCCATGACTGCTCTCACAGATCCTCTCTGCTGGATTCTAATAAAAGATGATCAAACATATGTTCTGCAGGAAGTTAATACATCTGGTATACTGAAAATGTTTTGTGACTTCACACACCTCATATCATGAAATGCACCCTTAATATGGTAAACTTTTAAAAATTTAATCATTTTATTTATTGTAAATTTTCCATTTTTAATTATTGTTCCAGTTACATTATATTTTGTAAAGGTATTATTTAAAAAATATTTGTAGTCTAAAACTGGCCATACAGTCTTTTAAAGATAACAATGAGTGTAATCTACCTAGACCTGCACATAATGTACTGTTGCAAACTCTACAGCTTCCAATTACAGAATTGTACACATCGGGCAGCATGAGACACTCACAGTTTGGAAGTTTCTTGGTCTAGTGAGATCTAATCTGCTGGAACCAAAGATAGATACTTTTACCCAGAGTGACTTACATGTTATTCACACTACAGTATACAGTACAGTTTATGCATTCCCTGTATGTTTATACTATTAAGATTTTCAAACTTAAAATAAAACAAAGATTACTACTAGTACATTTGACAGGAAAATACTATTTTAATCGTTCTATTCAAAAATATAATGTTTATGTCAATGTGCTACTTGCTGTTTCTTTGTAATTAATTGTGAAATTGCCACAGATTCCTTCATATTAGCCTGGAACTAAAAGTGAACTACTTTATAAACTCTGTGTAACGATGAGTCAGAGACATTCGGATCCATATGCAGAACTTTTATTAAGAATGGTCAGACAGGCAATAATCAGTAACGGCATCAGGTATGTCAGGGATAACCAGAATCAATAACAGAAACGAGCAGAATGTCGGGGCAGGCAGCAGAGAATCAGAGTCGGTAAAATAATCCAAAGGTCCGGTACAGAAGTAACAAACACATGGAAGACCACTCGGAAATGTCAGACAGGCTAAACAAGACTTTGCAATGTAGCTGTGTGTGAGTGCTGCTTATAAGTGTGTGTAAATAAGGTGCAGGTGTGGCAAGGAGATTAGCTGATGAATAAGGTGCAGGTGTGGCAAGGTGATAGTGATGCAGGGGCTGCGTCCGAAATCGAATACTTCTCTACTATATAGTATGGAAAAAGCAGTATGCGACAAATTAGTATGTTTGAATCTTTTGCGTTCATAAAAGAGTAGGCGAGAATTGCAATAACTGTTGTGAGATTGAGTTGTACGTCTACTTAATTTGCGTTCTAATATGCCTACTCACCTACTATATAGTAGGGAAAAACAGTATGTGAAGAGAGAAGTACGTTCGAAACCTTGAACCATAAAACAGTAGGCGAGAAGTCCCCGGATGTCCTACTGCTTCAGCCAAGATTCTGAAGGGTTCGTCGATGGATACTTTTCAATCCCAGAATGCCACGTGAAAGGGATAAATCGTCATCGAACCATATACATCCTAAAGACGATTAATTGTCTGTTTAATATGAGACAGAGAAATGTTCTAAGAGAATTGCAAAAGAGCAAATCACATGAACAGACATTTGAGTGAGAGATGTGTATTATGTAGAATCAACTGTCTACATTGCTTTAGATGAATGTAAGTAATGTAAATAAATAAATCTACATTAAGTAAACATAAGTTATCTATTTCATTTGACCATTAGTATTGTTGATAAATTGTGGAGCTCTTGTGTTGGATAAAGTGAGTGAACACATCAGCATCTAGCTCAACATGTAAATCCAGTATATCACAGATAATGACAGAGGAGACTGACTCTTGTCTGGATGTTACAGGGACAGATGAGACATGTGTTTATCTGCTGCAGAGAGACTGATGAAGCAATCCTGCCATCAAAGACTCTCAGTGAGTACACTACAGTCATCAAAACATATTTTAGATCTTAAGTTGTAGTTTATTAATAAACAGTTATTACAGCACTTTTCTGATTCTTGTTTGCTGTACATTTGATGCAGATCTTTTGTGGTGGAGCAGGTGAAAGCAGCATCTGTGGAAAAAATCTCTAACCAAAGTCTAAAGTAAGATAATTCTGTTACTTCTAATACAGAAATGAAGTGACACTGTGCTGTTAAAATGACTGCTTTTGTTTTGTGTTTGTGCATCTTTAGAGGATCTGAAATGTCTGCAGACTGCTGTGTGCACTGAGGATGGAGAAGATGGAGTGCCATAGGTGAAATGCTCCATCACTGCATGTCCTCTTGTTTTCTCATCAGGACCAGATGCTGCTGTGGTCTCTTCATCTTCAGTGACCCCAGAGCCAGCGAGAGCATCTAGAGAAAGACCAAAAGACACTGAGGTTGTGATTTTGGTCAGGTTTGTTCTGCTGGTTTCTGTTCATACATCATCAGTCAATAAAGCCTGAGTTTCAGAAGTTTCTAAAGTATCATCAAATAATGTCACGAAGAATCTGAAAGTCAGTCTCCATTGACTGATACTGTATGAACACAAACCAGCAGGAGAAACTTGACAAAAATCACCTTTTATGTTCAGGCAAAGAATTGAACAGAATGGAGGCAAGTCAGTAATGACTGAATTTATATGTTTAGATGACCTGACCCTTTAAAACCTCAAATAGAAACTGTATTATATGTATGCATGCATTAATATTATAGTAGAACATTGAAGAAAAAGCGCTTTAAGAAATAAGCAGCTTTATTAAGCATTTTTCTGCCCAAGACACAAAAAAAGCATTCACAAAATTCACATTTACATGTATTAATTGGCCAGACACTTTTATCTGAAGTGACTTACAGTGCTCTTATTACAGGACCTCAATCCCTCTGGAGACCCTGGAGTAAAGACACACCGGTGGAGATTGATCCAGCAGCCTTCTGCTGACCAGTCCAGCTCGCTACACCACAGAAGTAATGAAGCTATATCAAATTAACATGCAATTGTAAAAATATACAATTAAATTCAGCAATAAATAGAATGCTGACAACATGATATAAAGTGTTTTACTCTGTGTAAATGTTTTCAGGGAGTAGTGCTCATGGTGAGCAGACACAGATGTTTGGAGCAGACACAGCAGCAGTCAGATCGTCCCGCACATGTTTTCCTGCTCTTGTTCAGGGTTGTGTGGTCCAGGGTCTTCATCATGGTGTTCCTGATCCTCTCTGTGCACTCAGACAAGGACTCGATGTCCCTCTCTCATCATGATCAGATTCAGTCTGACTGCAGCAGTGAGGGATGTGATGGACGGATGTGGGTTCACCGTCTGTACTCTTTCAAAAACAGAACAATGTCTGAATAAAGTTTTGTTTCATGTGTTGTTGACTTGTATTTTATTTATTGTGACGGTTAATTTTATTTATTATTTTACTTGTTTATTCATGTCTCCTGCTGTTGTCAGTAAATAAAAAATAGCCTAATTGTTTCATGAACACATGCATTCATTCATTACTTGACTTGAATATTTAGATGTATTCATCTTGGCTGCATTTGTCTAGTGTGCAGTCATGCATAGATATGAAAAAAGAAAATGAATTACAATTTGTTAGTCCCCATTTATCATTATTATTGTTGATAATTGTTGGGGTGGGCTAGAAATGCTTTCTGAGGTAATCTTAATTTCTAAGTAGTAGTTACATTTTTCAAGTGTAAAATCAACAATCTTCTCCAAAGGCAAGATCTTCAAGCAGTTGATCAACGTCTTATTTGTGCAGATATTACAAATACCGCAAAAGCTGAGGAAAACCTTATGAGGTAGAGTTGTGGAGTTATTGATGCTATGAAGGGTTTAATCTTCAAGGATTAAACTCTGGGTCTTTAATAGAGTTAAAACATAAAAACAACACAAATATATTGATTAAACTACAATAACAATAAAAGGGCATTTGTGTATTCAAAAAGGAGCAAATTGCATCAACCTCAAAATATTTACATCGTAAATATTAAACCTGTAGCAGTCAGTCATATATTTGAAGTTGTTGCGCTTGTTATAACGTCATAGGTCACATGATAACGTAAACATGGCGGAATTCATTCATACTCGACGAGATTTGGCTGTAGAGTACGTACTCTTTTAGCGCTCGTTAAGTAAGTACTTATTGAAATGTAGTACCTACTCGTTAAGTATGCGATTTCGGACGCAGCCAGTGACTCATGGGAGATGTGGTTTGGGTGTGGTGCAACAGATGAGAGGCGCTAGTGTCCAAGTGATAATATGGTGACATCTGGTGGTTGATGGGTGGAATGGTCCTGAGTGGAGTGCCCTCTAATGAAATTCATGGGCACTCCAGCTAATGATCGTGACACTCTGAGTCTGATCCACCAGAACACCCAAAATTATGTTTTTATTAACATTTAAACTTCAGAATGAGATGATAAGGTTCAGTTTGCACTACAATTTGGCTTTACGCCAGTGTAAGAAACACACTCATGCTGACTTTTGCAATTAGAAGATGTGAATAATAAAGATATGAATAATTTCCTATTCAAATAGCTAATTTTCATGTCTGCATGTCTCATCTCATCAATGGACAAAACATTAAAAAAGTAAAACATTAAAAAAAAAGTTGTCTTGAAGCTGCCTTGACACTTCAAAGACAAAATACTAACATGCAAAATAATCATTTCATGCTCCGTTTCAGTAAATTCCTTGGCACCATTAAGAGAAATAAATTGTTATCATTATAATTAATACTATTATTACATTATTAGTAACTGCATTGTTATTTTAGGAGAGACCAATAAGTGTTGAAATGTGGTTTGTTTTAAAAGTCTTTAACATAAAGAGGAAACGTGAACATTTTTAATATTATGTATGATGATTGAAAAATTTACTTCAACACCACCCCACCCTTCTTTTTCTTTTTAAATATTTTAATTCACAATTGTAAACATCACAGCTAATAACTGAGTAGTATATTAAAATGATTTCATGAAGGTTTATGTAACACTGAAGACTGGAGTAATGACTCATTTTAAAATGCATTTAAAAAAGGAAAACAATTATTTTAAATTGCACTCATATTTCACAATAGTACTGTTTTTATTGTATTTTGTATTGAATAAATGCAGTCTTCATGAGCATTAGAGATTTATTTTGAAATACATAAAATCTTAATTATTCCAAACACTTGAATCAATTAGAGAAGACATCATGCTGATTCAGATGCTACCAGATCTGTCATTTAATATCCATTCATTTAGTTTAAATTATGGTCAGATATGAAACTCTACCTCTGATTTTTTTCTTAGTAAATCCTTTATATTTTTACAGAGAGACTTTCAGCAGCTGCTTGTCACCTAGGTTATAGACATCTACTATGCAACTGTCTCTGGTTATTTCAGGTAACCCTGCCCCAAAACGGCAAGTAAAACAAAACAAAATATCTTTGGTCACTTTACATGTTCGTCTCAGCTCTTGGCTACAACAGAATAAGCTACAATGTGGATCAGAACTTTAACCATTTAGCCCAAAGAACCCCCAGCCCCTTGCCTATATGTTTACTAGATGTTTCTAGATGTCACACATTAAAACAAGACACATTTATTTCACAGATTCCTTCATAACAGCCTGGAACAGAAAGTGAACCATTACAGAAACGTGTGTCACAGAATTTGACCCACCTGAACAGATTAACACAATTCTGTTAACAATTAAACTTAAAGAACATTACTGCATTACCTAAAAAGAAAATACTTTTGCTCAAATGCAGATGTAGCAGAATAAGATCATTTGCTTAGTTTTTGAAACGACATGAGTAATTTTCATATTCAAATAGCTTATTTTCTTTTTTGATGGCATATCACACTGGTCGAAACTGGCATAAAGCTCATTTTGAAGCTAACTTTTATTTCTTAACATGGAAAATAAAATGTGACCCTGGACCACAAAACCAGTCTTAAGTGTCAGTTTTCCAAAATTGAGATTCATACATCATCTGAAAGCTGAATACATAAGCTTTACATTGATGTATGGTTAATGTATGATGTATTTATTAGAATCAGACAATATTTGTCCTAGATACAACTGTTTTAAAATCTGGATTCTGAGGGAATAAATGTCAAATAGAAAATTGCCTTTGAAGCTGTCCAAATAAATTCTTAGCAATGCATATTACTAATTTAAAATTTTTTTTTTAAATATTTTTACAGTAGGAAATTTACAAAATATCTTCATGGAACATGACATGATCTAAATGTTCTAATGATTTTGGCATAAAAAAAAAAATTATAATTTTGAACTATACAATATTTTTTGGCTATTGCTAAAAAATATACCTCAATACTGGTTTTGAAGGTCCAGGGTCACAAATGTAGTTATTGATTTAGAACTTCAAAATCAATTGTAATAAATATATTAAACAATGACCATTTATCATTATTAATTTTTAAACAATGGATACTACTACTACTACTACTCCTACTTCCAAGTTCCTCCAAAAAATATAGTTAAAGGGGTCATGATGCGATTTCAAGTTTTCAATTTTCTTAGTAGCGTTACAAGCTCTTGGTGCATAAAGAAGATCTGTAAAGTTACAAAAACTTAAGTCTCAAACCCAAAGAGATATTTTTTATAAAAGTTAAGACTCGTCCACTCCCTCTTAAAATGCCTAGTAAAAACACAACCCCACATGTCGATGTCACTTTGTGGGAAGATTTGCGTAATGGTAATTTGCCACCCAAATGTTTACACAAAGAAAGAAGGCATAGCCTTTGATTCTCGCTGTTGGCTCTGGCACCATGTTGTGGAGAAACTGTTTTGTTGTGAAAGTGAAAATACTTTGTATGGTCTTCCAAAAGATGACACAGCTAGAAATCAGTGGTTAAGTTGCATTTACAACACTGTTCCAGAACAGTTCAACCCAAATATTCAGATGTGTGTAGCACATTTTATGGAGGACTGTTTCCTGATCCTGGGAGAGAAGACAACAATGCTGGGTGTTATGACTCACAGTCTGTAAGTACTTTTACATATGTAAAGGATTTGCCATTGATGATTCACACGTGAGTTAGAGCACTGCAGAACAGCGGTTCGTAATTTCATATATCAATGAAGGCAGTTGGCTATGAAATAAACTAATAATTTGTATGAAAAAAAATTAGTACACGTAAAAGTAAAAGCACACCAGTGTTCTGACCGGGACACGCATCATATTATGGTGAGGGTCGTAAAAGTTCTGTCACACACTTGAGGCTCTTGGCCAATCACAACGCACTGGAAAGCTGGCCAATCTGAGCACACCTTGCTTTTTAGAACGATGGACTTTGTAAAAAATTACACTTTTCAATGAGCCAGTGCACAGAGGAGAAACAATAATGTATATTATATGGAAATTAATGTGTCTTTTAACCTTAAACAGCATAAACACATTTCAATAAACCAAATACACAAAATAGTGTTCTTTTTAACAACATCATCTGACCCCTTTAAGATTTACATAATATTCTTTGAATCTGTTTCAAAAGTTAAAATAAGTACATTGATTATTAATGCCTATTACAATGATTATTTTAATAGGCTGTGTGTTTGCTCTCCAGATGAAACACCTCTTCATCTTTCCCCTGATTCCAGCTCATTTTGTTACTTTCCAGCCCCATGCTCTTCAACTTATCACTTATCTGGAAAACCAGCAAGAAAAAAATCAAACAAAAGTATGTCCTACTTATAGGCTATACACAAACATACATATACAGGTCTTTCTCAAAAAATTAGCATATTGGATAAAAGTTCATTATTTTCCATAATGTAATGATAAAAATTTAACTTTCGTATATTTTAGATTCATTGCACACCAACTGAAATATTTCAGGTCTTTTATTGTTTTAATACTGATGATTTTGGCATACAGCTCATGAAAACCCAAAATTCCTATCTCAAAAAATTTGCATATTTCATCCGACCAATAAAAGAAAAGTGTTTTTAATACAAAAAAAGTCAACCTTCAAATAGTTATGTTCAGTTATGCACAAAAATACTTGGTCGGGAATCCTTTTGCAGAAATGACTGCTTCAATGTGGCGTGGGATGGAGGCAATCAGCCTGTGGCACTGCTGAGGTGTTATGGAGGCCCAGGATGCTTCGATAGTGGCCTTAAGCTCATCCAGAGTGTTGGGTCTTGCGTCTCTCAACTTTCTCTTCACAATATCCCACAGATTCTCTATGGGGTTCAGGTCAGGAGAGTTGGCAGGCCAATTGAGCACAGTAATACCATGGTCAGTAAATCATTTACCAGTGGTTTTGGCACTGTGAGCAGGTGCCAGGACGTGCTGAAAAACGAAATCTTCATCTTCATAAAGCTTTTCAGCAGATGGAAGCATGAAGTGCTCCAAAATCTCCATAAAGCTTTTCAGCAAATGGAAGCATGAAGTGCTCCAAAATCTCCTGATAGCTAGCTGCACATTTTTTCCTTCCCACAGACTTCCCACTGAGGTGCCTTGATACAGCACTCTGGGAACAGCCTATTCGTTCAGAAATTTCTTTCTGTGTCTTACCCTCTCGCTTGAGGGTGTCAATGATGGCCTTCTGGACAGCAGTCAGGTCGGCAGTCTTACCCATGATTGCGGTTTTGAGTAATGAACCAGGCTGGGAGTTTTTAAAAGCCTCAGGAATCTTTTGCAGATGTTTAGAGTTAATTAGTTGATTCAGATGATTAGGTTAATAGCTCGTTTAGAGAACCTTTTCATGATATGCTAATTTTTTGAGATAGGAATTTTGGGTTTTCATGAGCTGTATGCCAAAATCATCAGTATTAAAACAATAAAAGACCTGAATATTTCAGTTGGTGTGCAATGAATCTAAAATATATGAAAGTTTAATTTTTATCATGATGGAAAATAATGAACTTTTATCCAATATGCTAATTTTTTGAGAAGGACCCGTATATATGTATACACACATAGATGTACATACCACATTTAGAAAGGAAGTCTGTTGTGAAGGATCATTCAATGTGCATTTTCCATTACAGGACAATTTCAACCGTACAACCTGTTTTCTAATTAACTTGTCAGCTAGAGAAATGCAGGGTTAAAGAAAACATAGAAAATAAATCAATTAATAAAATCATATAATCACAGTTGTTTTTAATCTCTGTTTAAAAAATGACCACCAAAACTTACCTCCATAGCAGATAAAAGGCTGCTTTAGATCACAGCTGTATTGAGACCATCTCCCAGAATTGGTTCTTGACATGCCAGCACAGTTAGTAGGAACTAAACTCTGTAATGGTTGATCTGCTGCCCAGTATCTAAAACTGAGTTTCGTTTGATCAGACCACTGCCAAGAGTCCAGAAACAGACCGATCCAGAGCGATGATTCATTACTGATCAGATTCTGCTGCTCTGGGCTGCTGATACTCACCAAATCAATGTGTTGTTGTCTGCAGTAACTCTGAGCATCTCTCCATGTCATAGCAGTCTCATTAATAATAAAACCAGTGCTATCTGTTCAGAAACACAAGATAAGGATCAGCCCTCAGTAAAGAATCAGCTAAAGTGGAAAAACAAACCCAAACTAAGAGGACTCACCATTGAAACACACAAATGGGAGAGCAGTGCTGCAGCTCTCATCATACCAGCTTCCATTAAAACTCCTCACACACTCCCCATCACCACTCGGTTCTCCTGGATACCACATACTGTACTGGGAGATTGCACCATTTCCCATAGACCAGACCCAGAGATCTTCTGTCCCAGCACTGAGACCTATCCATACTGAACCACTGTATCCAGGATCCACTGTATTTACTAGCTTGTTCACATTAGTCATGTTGTCAGCAGTGGCCAGATCATAGAATCTCGCTCTGCAGTAACTCTGAGCATCTTGCCAAGTCATAATTTCATTCATATACTGGTATGCGCGGTAAGGAGACTTGGGCCCTATGACAAATTGAGATGACAAACAGGAATGTAAGAATCATAAATACTTTTATGGTGATACAATCATGATTAAATATTTTAGCTTTTTTGCTTTTCAATGAGTGTTTACATTTTACAGTAAAAAAAAACTTGATTGGTATCAGAGTATAATGTGCACATAAACACATTCATAGTTAAAAGCACAAAAGACAGAAAATGGAGAAACAACATCTCATTTCTTTCGATTAAAGAAATCCTCACATCCATGGCAGATAAAAGGACGCTTTAGATCACAGCTTGAACGAATCCATTTCCCAGAAACAGTTGTTGACATGCCAACACAGTCACCAGATCCTGAACTTTGGGATGGTTGACCCGCTGCCCAGTATCTGAAGAAGTTGCTCCATTTGTCAGACCATTCCCAAGAGTCCCGGAACAGACCAATCCAAACCCATGCTGACGATGGAACAATACTCTTGAGCTGATTCTGTTCCTGAGAGTTGTGGATGGTGGGCAGATCTATATAATGCTGTCTGCAGTAGCTCTGAGCGTCCATCCAGTTCTTCCACATCTCTACCCAGATGTAACTAGTGCCTTTTATCAAAAGAGAAAAAATAAGAATATGGTCTCATCTCTTTTTCTCAGCTGAACTGAATATGAGTTACTGAATATAGTAACTTACCATTGTAGCACACAAAGTAAATCGGATTTGAGCACTGGTAAGTATGCCAAACTCCATAGGCAAGAAAAGCGCATTCGTTTAGATTGTTTGGTTCTCCTGCATCCCAGGCACTGTACTGTGCAAGTGTATCTTCTCCCTGAGACCACCCCCAGCGTTTCTGTGTCCCCCTCTTCAGTCCTATCCACACTGATCCACTGTATCCAGCATCCACTATATTTATCAGCTGGCTTGCATCACTCATGCGGTCTATAAAAGCCAGGTCAGTGTGCTTCGCTCTGCAGTAACTCTGAGCCTCTGGCCACGACATTCTGGCATTTATATAGTAGTACATACGAGAAAGACCGGAAGTGGTCTTAAAGAGACCTGTGAAAGTATTTATATTGCTGTTTGTTTCTATGAAGCATATGCATTCACATGTACATTAAAACCATTACAAATGACCATACCAACCTGACAGCAGAAGCAGCACAAACAGACTCCCGTCCATGACTGTGGATCCTCTCTGATGTTTTCTAACAAGAGATAATCCAATATAGATTTTCTATCAGAAATAAGAGTGAATACACATGGTTCACTCCAAATTTATTGCAACTTCAAATATTTTGTCTTTTCATTTTCTTAATATGTTACATTACACTGTGGCTGGATGTTGTTGATATCAAGAATTAAGCTGTACACATTTTCTATAGTCTCGGCCTCAAACAGCACCACACGCTCACTGTCATATTACAAACAAAACTGCAACTTTCTTAGTCTTGTAAGATTTAGAACAAAGCTAGATTACAAAGTACAGATGGGGATAAATATTCCTGTATTTTACATGTACATTTTATTTATTCATTTCCCAGATACTTTTATCCAATGCATTTTTTATTGTATCCAAGGTATAATATACATTTGATCTTTTCATGCTTTCACTCAAATCAGTGAAATCCATTTTGTTGTAAGTGACATGCTGTTTTTGCTTCAGGAACACAAATGCACTTTTACTAACACACACTTGAGTATCAGATATAATGAGTATCAGAATGAGATTAGGAGATTCAGTCTGCACCATAACATACTGGAATATATTATCTGAAAGCATGTCTTAAATGTTTCAGTTCTTTACCTTAAAAACTATTTTGCACTGAATGCTTTTGCCCTCAGGTCAAACAAAATACAATCATATGCTTATTTTTGTGATGAGCCATTTCACATTCAAATACTGTAGCTCATCGTCACTGAAGATGTTTTTTCCACTGGTCACAAAGTCATGCACAAAAAAGAAAAAAAAAAAAAAAAACTATACATATTGTATAACCATCTTCAGAACATCTAAAACACATTTTTTTTTTAATAATTCGGATATTCTGTAGAGGACATTATATTTTTGTGAACTTCTCTGAGACTGGACTCATTTTCAAATTGCTTGTCCTAAATGAACATCTCAGAACAACTTTGGTGGGGTTTGAAAGCAGAATATGATTTTCTGTTTCGAGAATTGCATCAGTTTCATACATGTCCACTGTTGAGGACACCAGGACATAGTTCATGCTTATCAGGCATTTCAGTGATTCATAAGTAAATTGAGAAATAAACCATGTATTCATATTTCTATAAAATATAATGAAAATGTAATTATCATTATTATACTTCCTTTTTCATTACATGTTGCCCAAGGAACAAATGAGAGACAATAAATAGACACATTGATTATAAAAGGAAAACCCATTTTGGACATTTATCAAAAAACATATTGTGTAAAGTAAAACAGTATATCAATCATGTTCTAATATCTTTAATACCATAGTTGAGAATCTTTGTACAAATCTTTGTGCAGAAAAGAGTTCAAGTGGAAGTTTCATGCAAATGTCAAAGTCCTGAAAACTCTTATTTCCATTAGATGCCTATTAAATGCAGGTGCTAGTATGCATACAAAATGCAAAATAAACATATTCTCTAAATTATTTTTCGCAATATTATTCTCATATCTGTATTAAATAGAATGAGCTAAGGACAAAAACACTCAGGAAAATTTGTACATTTGCCTGACTGTCTTTTCCTTAGCTTGTTCTATTTAAATATATAAACATTGTTTTGATAAAGAATCTTGTTTTTATTTTCTTATTTACCAAAACCTGGACTCCTCTACATAGGACATAGAAAAAAAAGAAAATAAATGTAAAAAAGATTAAAAGATTAAAAAAGATTAAATTTACCAGTCAAATCCATACCAACTACTAACATTAACCAACTACATTGTTGCCAGATCTCACCAAATGTGTTTATAAATAAATTGGTCATATTCAAATAATTGGTGATAATCAAATTTACACGCTAAAAATACAAAAATTAGTAACAACTATCATAACATTTTTAACCTTTGGATTCAGAATGAAATAAATTAATCATTTTAATTTACAAATTAAATAGGAAACAAATACAGAAATATGTGAAAGTCTGACAACTCTATAAATATAACAGATGGTGTTAATGTGGCAAATGTAGTCCTATTCCATGCAATTTTTATAGGTCCAACAGAGGTTACAATATATATATATATATATATATATATATATATATATATATATATATATATATATATATATATAGCTTGTTTGGATGTTAAATAAATTATATGTAAGAACCTGCTCTTTCAGATGTCATGTTAATATAAGTACATACAATAATGGACAGACATAAAAATCCGTACCTTAATTTTTCCTGCAAGTCCTCTGTATTTCTTACACAGCAACTTCTACAGTAGCTTATTCATAGTTGGCTAGAATTATAATGTTATAATTCACTCAAGTTGAAACACTATATCCAATTCATTTATGATAAACCCACCCCTAAACGGCAAGTAAAACCTGGTTGGTCACTACATACTGATAAGTCTAAGTGGGTGGTTCTTGAGCAAAACAGAATAAGCTGCAATTTTGGACCAGGTCTTTAGCCATTTAATCGAACAAATCAATATATATATATATATATATAAATAGATAGATAGATAGATAGATAGATAGACTGATAGATATAGATATAGATATAGATATAGATATATATATACATTTAGCAGATAATAGTAATACTTCATATTAGCCTGCAACTGAAAATGAAATATTATAAAGACCTCTGAGGTGAATGACATGAGGTCTGACTTAACTGAAAACCCTAATTTTCACTTCTATTAAAAATTTCAATTAAATTATATTCACTTTTATTATGTAGTTCAGAATGAGATGGCGAGTTTCATACTGAACCATAACATGTTATATACTCTGAAAACAAATAACTAAAATGTTTACCTGTCACCCTGAAGAACACTTACCAATTTTGCATTTGCCCACTGACATGTAAAGCACAACACAAATATATGTAGATTTTTGTGAAGAAAGAACAAGTAATTTTCATATTCAGATGGGCATTGTATTTTGCTTGTCTTTAAGATATGTTAACATCAGAATGAATCAAAACAGAAATGGAAAAATGGAAATAAATCACAAGGTCTGGGGACAATGATAATCAACTTCATGAAGAAGCCTCACCATGTTTGCTCAACAGAGCAGGGTCTTAAATATTTTTTTAACCTCCGGAAAAAAATGTAAGATGATAAAAACACACCACCTCAATTGCGAAGATGACCCAACAACACTTGCCTTTATTCAGAAACCTGTCTGTCTGGTTTGGCTCTTTACTAGAATCACAAAAATGTAAATGCCAGCACCTTAACCTACACTGTACATCTTTAAAAGGTTTTACTTGTATCCATAAATAAATGCAGGATAAATAATTTGTGAGAACTATTTAAGCATACTGCAGCAAAGGATTATATCACATTTTAACGTGATGCCAAGCAGTACGTAATTTTCATAATCAAATTGCTCATTTCCACTTAGGATCATGCACGTTGTACCACATTACTTCACACGCACTGGTCACTGGAATTAAAAAAGAAAAATAATCTAGTGCTATTATCACATTACATAAACATCTTGTCTTGAAGATACACAGCATCTCTCTTATTTTATATATATTATCCAAAGCGACTTACAGATGAAGACAGTGGAAGCAATCAAAAACAACAAAAAGAGCAATGATATATAAGTGCATTTATTGAATGAGCACTGTGCAATGTCCGAACTGATTGCACTATATTTTCACTGTTTTTTATTTTTTTATTTTATTTAATGTAAAGTTTTAAAATTGCTTGTTTTATTCTTGTTATTATTTTTCTTCATTATTATTTTACTTTCTTTTATGTAAAGCACTTTGAATTACCATTGTGTACGAAATGTGCTATATAAATAAACTTGCCTTGCCTATAACAAGTCTCAGGTTAACACAATACACGTAGCATGGGATTTTAAATAATAATATAGCTGCAATCAGCGATGGCGGGCTCAAGCCATCAGTGCAACGCCACCCCTGTGGCATCAGGTAAATTGTGCCCAGCGAGCACATGCATTCACAATAGCCCTCTGGCAGTCAGGTTTTAAGGTATACGGCAGTTAAAGGGTTAGTCCGATCTAGACTTTGAAATCACATTCACAGAACAATCTATATAACTGTAGTAACACATTACAATAATATTGAATTCATAAACATTAACTATGTTAACATGAACAATAATTATTTTAAGATAATTAACAACAATTAGGTTAAGACTTGACCATTGGACAAAAAATGGTGACTGGGTCACAAAAAAAAAAAAAAAAAAACGGTGAAGAAATGACAAAAAGAATTGCAAAAGAATTAAGAATTAATGTGAAGATTATTTTTTTGTCAATTCTGCAAGACAGACTTTTCAGGATAGGAGATGGAATAAAAATAAGATCCTAAATCTAATGCCAGATTCTGGAAGATATATTCCTCAAAGTGTTGTACAAGAGTCACTCAGAACCCATCTCTTCATAAAGCCAATATATAAAGTCTTAATAAATAGTATTTCACAATACTTCATGCTATTCTAATTAAGTCATTTTGGGGATCTTTCAAGTCTCTCAGAACCTGACACCTTGTAATTCTGGAGACTCCAGGAAAGTTGCAGCTCTGAAAAATTGTGGTACTGTAGACTAAATGCTCCCTGATAGTTTAACACCTAATTCTTCACTTTAATTCTTAATTATTTTCCAGTTAATGTGTTTCTGTTCTTCTACACTTGTTTTTTTCTGACCCCTCTGACCCAGTAAGCATTTTGCTGTCCAGTGGTCATGTCTTAACTTTGCAATTACTGTACTGTACTTTTTTTGAATATTTCTCATGGGGATCTAATAATTTTGGATTTTCAGTCTGAGTTAAACCTTTGTTTGTGGCTCTATCAGTAAAGGAAAAATGTCTAATAATTATTCACACCTGAATATGAGTTTTTTTCTTTTCCAGTCTTCATGGTCAACTACGTATATATATCACACTCATTGCCTTCTCTAGTGCAGCTCAACCAATTTACATCCCATTCGTCAATATTTGTGATATCACAAATCCCAGAAAATATTTGTTGTAGTCCAAATAAGTTGTTCGGTGTAGTTTTAATGTGCTTTTTGTTAAATAAAATATCTCCTTTTGAATTGGACTTTGAGCTTTGTAACTTTGCAGAACTTTTTTATGCTGAAACAGCAACATTACAGACTAACTAAAGTTTAAAGTGTGAAACTGTACTGGCTTTCCAATGCCGTTGCCATTGATAATAGGAGTAAGCAAGTTTAGAACACCTACAAACAAGAGTCCATGCAGACGGATGTAGATGCATAACTCTTAAATTCAATTAAATGTCATGTCATGTCACAGGATGTCATAGGTCAGTATCAAATGAGTTAGAAATTATTATTTACAGCACAAATAAGGATTCTTAGGATGTTTTTAAATTCCTAAAACTGTCAGAAAAGGATAAGGCCTAAGATATTTCTTAAGCTGTAATAAGACAGGGTGCAGGTGAGGGAGAAAACGTTAACAGGGATAACAAGAGGGGTGGAGAAAACATAGTGGGAATAGTGAAACACCTGGCGAGCCAGCAAAACCTAAATCATGTGCTCCAGGAAAGAAAAAGCCTCAGACCCCACTGAGATCATGACAGTACCCCCTCTCCCAGGGATGCCACCAGGCGACTTAAGGGAGGGGCTTACCATGTTAACGGCAGAAGTCATCGATCAGCGACCGATCCAGAATATCCTGAGCCGGGACCCAACTCCTCTCCTCCGGACCGTAACCCTCCCACTCCACCAGGTATTGAAAACCCCTGCCACGACGACGAATCTAGTAATCTCCTAACAGAATAGACAGGAGAACCATCCACTAGACGAGGGGGAGGGGGGCAGGGGAAGAAATGTTGGTATTAAGGGGGGACCTTAAAACTGATTTAACCCTGGATACATGGAAAACAGGGTGAACCCGACCAAGAGAGGAGGGCAACTTGAGCCGTATCGCAGCCAGATTAAGGACCTTGGTGATCTGGTATGGGCCAATGAACCTGGGTGCCAATTTGCGAGAGACAGCCCTGAGAGGCAGGTCCTTGGTAGACAGCCAAACCTTCTGACCACAGACATAACGGGGCGCTGGAATCCAGTGGCCATCAGCCACTGCCTTGGTCCGTCTAGAGGCCTGGACCAGGACCTTCCTAGCCTTCCTCCAGATGCTACAACATCTTCGAACAAAGACTAGGGCAGACGGAACTGCAGCATCGGGGTTCCTGAGAGGGAAATAAGGGAGGAGAGTAACCAACAGAACATTCAAAGGGTGACATACCTATGGATGCTACTGGAAGAGTATTATGGGAGTACTCAGTCCAAGTGAGCTGTTGGCTCCAGGAGGCAGGGTTACGGAATGCCAGGCAGCGGAGGACTCGCTCGAGATCCTGATTGGCTGCCATCCATACTGACCGTTGGTCTGGGGATGAAACCCTTGCCTTACTTGTTGAGCCACATGTCTTTTAGCTCATTGTTAAGTAATATGTTTCATTATGATTAGGGTGTTGATATCCCCACCAAAGTTTGAGGCCTGTGAGAGGTCTGTGTAGCACAGTGAAAAGTGTCAGACAATATACTACTGCAAATCAATTTGTGCTTTACATTGGACATGTTTAATGGAAGTAACAAGCACTTGGAAGGAGTCAAAAATAGAACTGGCCAAAGTTTACTGTTTGGGATTTATTTATAGTGTCATGCCAAAATTCAGTGTAAACAGTGCCATCAATTATTATTCATTTTATTGTCTTTTGGCATAGTGTCACGCCGCACCACTCAAGTCTGATGTAGACACAGTATTACTGAACTGCAGTGGTTGGCCAGGCCGCATATTCTTAATGTCCTGCCTTTGAATTGTAAATCACAAGATTCAACCAGGCATATTCCTGTGCCATTTACAACCATGCACTGGATCTCAGTTAATCTTGTACAGTGAAATCTCGGCTGTAGATGGCTGGAAATTGAAATACGTGGCTTAGTTCGGATGTCAAAACCAAAATAACACATATTACGTAACAATGAGTTAAAAGTCAGGTGCCTCAGTAAGTGAAGTTATAACATAATTATGTATTTGCAAATCATTAACTAATTAAAGAATATATATATATATGTGTGTGTGTGTGTGTGTGTGTGTGTGTGTGTGTGTGTGTGTGTGTGTGTGTGTGTGTGTGTGTGTGTGTGTGTGTGTGCGTGTGTGTGTTAACCTTTATTTAACCAGGATAGTCTCTTTAAGATAAAAATCTCTTGCAGGAGTTCTGGCCAAGTATAGGCAGCAATTACAACAAAATAAAAACAAATAAAAACAACTGCTCTTCTCCAAGTGACTGCATAATAGATTTAAAATGTTTCATTGACACCAAAGTTTGTTTATTTTGGAGTAAATTCCAATCAAATTGAGCTGCGTACACAAAAGCCCTTTTCCCCAGTTCAGTTCTGGCAAATAGAACAGAACTGAGTTATGTGAGAGCTAAATTATAATGTACCATTAACAATAATGGCAAGATATTTATACTTTCTTTCTAACTCTGAATCGCATTTCCTTGATTTAATTTAATTAACAGCAGTTTGTATTTTACATTATCTTTTAATCAGATAGACTCTTTATTAGTTGCTGATGTAGTAATCATTAATGAATGGTGTAGTTCTTTATGAATCATGCATTAACTTATGATTAGCTCTGCATTAGTTAAGAATGCTTATAAGTGCACCGTTATTGTAAAGTGTTAGTCAAAAACTCATGTGAAACATGAGTCATTCTTTCCTGACAACAGAGCAGAGTTATCTAGCAGTTTTGGGCATTTTAAGTTGCTGATGGTGTTGATGTGAAAACAAGAATGTGAAATCATCACTGTAAGTGACATTCTGAGACAACAAATGTTGCTTTGAAATGACTGAAATCTTCATGTGAACACTAGGTGGAGACACCACCTCTGCTACTCAAGCCAGGCAACATATTGCACAGTTTACAATTGTATTCGCCATTTCTTACCAGTAGACTTTTAAGAATTAAGGTTATTCATTGGCATCTTTGACTTCATGAGAAACCTTTAACATTCATGGGATATTTCCATTACACAAGAACTGTTCACTGAAACCTATTTAGGGGAACCAAAACTGGTTCCTCTGGTATCATTGTGAACCCCGCTTTTGGAACCTTATAGTTTGAAATTACCTATGTTCAACTTTAAGTTTGTATAACTGTTCAGAATTGGTAATTACTGTGTAACCTGACATCACATTTATATTACCAAAGTAATTCTGAACAAATTATGCATTCTTTGAAAACACTGACAGTGTTGATGTGTCTGAATGAGTTTGAAGCTACTCAATATGAGAAAAGTGCTACAGGGTGCAAAAAAGAAGACCACAAAACAGGAAGTCATTCATCATACTTGCAGATAAAACAAAGAGCTCTCAAGTGCAGTTGTTCTTTTTTAATATGTCAAAATATTTTTTTTACAAAAAGACACCTTGACAACATACTATTTAAAATCACTAACACTGTATAAAAATATTATATTATTTTTGAGAATTAAAAAGGAGAAGAAAATGTGCTATGACTTTGAAGTGTATGATTAAGCAATAGAAAATTTGAACATACAGAAAATGAGAACCATAGTGAAAAACAAAGGGTGTGACATGTACATTTGAATACAATACACAGCACATTGAGAAAGCAAAACCTCGGGACTGCCCAAGTTCTCTTCTCAAAGGCTACAATTCAGTGTGAATGTTTGATGAATTAAGTGTTGTGGCCTGACTGGTTTACTTTTCCAGTAAACTGATGTTTATCTGGTAAATCTGTTTCATCCACTTTTTCCTCATGTGTGCCACTTACTTCCGCATGCACTTTAACAGAAACATCAGAACTGACAAGCTCACATGCTTGTTTCTGTAAAATAATTTCTCTGAATGCTAACAAAACTTTATTTATTTATTATTATTATTATTTTTACAATATTAACAAAATATCTAAGGTCCAAAACAAAAGTCTGAAGCAAATTACAATAAAATAATCAAAGCTTATCTGAAAATATATTCATTATTTACACATATTTGAAAATAATAATAACATATCAACTACTGTTTTGGCTGCTCTTTGCTAATTTTTTTGTTATAATAATATTTTATGTATGTGCTTTTATATTTATATTTTATGTGATGGCGATGGCGGGCTCAAGCCATAAGAGCAAATGCCACCCCTTTGGCATCAGAAAAACTGTGGCCAACAGTCACAGTTGCATGCCTTTACAGTAACTCTCTCATCAAGACTTTTAAATCACACACACAGAATGATGTCCCCCCTCACAATTCTAACTTTTTTCCTGCTATTGTGAAAAAAAAAGAAAAAAAAAGAAAGAAAAAAATTATATATAACTTTAGTAACAGTTTACAATAAGGTTTCATTTATTAACATTAACTATGTTCACACAAACAATAAAAAATGACCAAAGAGTTTTTATATTTTTCCTATTTAAAACTTGACTCTTCTGAAGTTATATCGTGTACTAAGACCAGCGGAAAATGAAAAGTTGCGATTTTCTAGGCCGATATAATTAGGAACAATACTTCAATTTGAGAATAATAATTTTCAGGGAACTATTTCTAGGGATTGCGTAATATCACTGCGTCTGCTGTGACCATGTTACAACAGCACAGTTCCATGATAATTAATTATTTTGCTTGGGTAAAAAAAAAAAAAAAAGGAATAACATAAAGTATTGTGAAATACTATATATTAAGACTTTTTTATATATAGGCTTTATGGACAGATAGGTTTTGAGTGACTCTTGAAGGACCAGCACCACCTCCTCTTGTACGACTGTTTGAAAAATATATATCTTCCCAAATTTGGCATTAAGTTTTAGGAGCTCATTAATATTCCATCTCCTATCCTGAAAAGAGTTGACTTAAAATTAATCTTCACATTAATTCTTAATTCTTTTGCAATTCTTTTTGTCTTTTCTTCTCCAGCTGTTTTTTTATTTTCTGACCCAGCATTCAGCATTTTTTTTTTTTTGTCCAATGGTCATGTCTCAACTTTGCAATTTCTGTATTGCATTAGTTTTTTATATATCTCATGGGGATTTGATACTTTTTGACTTTTCAGTCTGAGTTAGAACTCTTTTTTGGCTCATTTCATCTGTTAAAGAAAACATGCCTAATAATTCTGCACACCTGAATATAAGGATTTTTTCTCCTCAGTTTTCATGGACAATTATATATCACTCATAAAATAAAAATCACAGATTAAATGAAAAAATAATGGTAGTTATTAAGATTTATATGGTTTGGAATTGGTAAAATCTACTTGGAAAAAAATCATATTAAAACAATGTTTTAATATTTAACTTTGGAATATTATCTGATATTAATGAATGCTATGTAGTTAATGCAATGCTACTGGTCTAATAGGAATCATTGATGTATGCTAAGCTATGCTAAATGTGCTATACCCAGACTCGGAAATCGGCTGAATGGATTCGAAAATGAATTAATTAACTCAATTTATTAACTCTGGGGGAATTGGAGAATGAGCCAAAAAAAGTGGAGTGTTCCTTTAAGAAACAGCAGACCAGTTACTATGTAACCGTTTATACTGAAACCTGTGTTTGCTTTCATTGAAGTTGAAAGGTTCATATTTTTTATTTGCATATTTAGACGTAGCTAAAAAAACATTATTTTGTGAATTTGGTGTAATGCAATTAGGGCTGGGACAACGCGTCGAGGTCATCGATAAATATGCGCATCGATTCGTCGACCTGTTTTTATTTCTCTAAAAAACATTTGCAAAACGTTTACCTTATGTGTACTGAATATACGCGATGGCCGGATAAACATTCTGTCCAACGTTATATAAAAAATAATAATTTATCCCAGCCCTAAATGCAATGTGCAATTTAAGGTAAAAAAAACCCCAAAAACATTATTTTCCACATAATGTACATTATTGTGGCCTCTCTACGCCCTGCCTTCTGAATAGTGTTGTGCCATGTAAACATAAAACCATGTCTACATCTGTAATCTGAGAAACGAAAAACAATCATTAATTTACACTGCTTTAAACTCACGTTTTAATCGCCAGAGGCAAATTATTTAAATATAAAAACGTACTTACAGACTGTGAGTCAGAAGCGCCAGACTGTCCTTACAAAGTTGAAATTGCCCCACTTTATAGATACAGAGACCGTATTAGAGCTGAAACAACGAATCGATTTAATCGATTAAAATCGATTATTAAAATAGTTGTCAACTAATTTAGTAATCGATTCGTCGCTAAATAAATTTTATTTGCCATAAGCGGCTCATTTCGTGCATATTTCAAATCTGCGGTGACCAAAGGTTGGCAGTAATGAGCCACCGGAGGTTTTACTCAGCCAGTACAGCAGGTGAAGTAGCGAATAGCCAATAGCTGGCCTCGTTTTATGTCACGTGCTTCCCGAACAGCGTCTCTGCCAGGGGGCAAAGAACACGACCGGAAGTTGAAGTCGGGTGGGGGCTGCCATCTTTTAGCAGAACTTCACTTGCGTTAGCATTCCCATTGACTCCCATTCATTTTGGCGTCACTTTGACAGCGAATAACTTTACATCTGAGGCGTTTAAAGACTCCGTTTGTCCATTATTTATTTCTGAAGATACACGACAATGAATAAAGGGCTCCATTACCTTCTATGTTACATTATGGCCCCCTATAAACAGATTTTGTAAAAAATAGGGTAACGATTGCGTCATAACCACTTGTCTCTCTGTCGCATTACCGTACAGACAGGAGGAGAAGCTCGCAGGCAATTAACTTAATATGGAGTACTGGCGTTACATTTTAAAATACTATACAAAATAATTAATCAGAATACTTACTCCTGCTCACTGACTACAAAGAACTCCCCGCTCAAGCTCGCCGTCACTGCAAGATTAACGATGGCAGTTTGCACGCATAGCCACTTAGAAGATTTACATCTGGGCAGACAGGTTGCTGACGTCGTCAAGCTTCGTTTGAGTCTGCGCGTCAGAAACGGAAGTGCTAAAAAACGCTAAAAATGGGCTTCACTTGTCTCAATTGAGTTCCAATGGGGTCGCTGTGTCCATTTCTTTTACTGTCTATGGTCTCTGCAGCATTCAGCGGGAAGTGGGAGTACTTTACTTTGAGCCTTCAAAATGAAGAGTAACCTGTAAACTCTGCACTACTGAACTGTTTAAGGGGCCGTTCACATATCGTGTCTTTTGCGTGCTCAAGTTCGTTATTTCCTATGTAGGCGCGCAGTATGCACTCTCATAATGGAAGCGACGCGGTCGCGACACGCACGCGGTGCGATGCGCCCGTTTTTCCAGGCGCGTCCACACCGCATCCATTTATCCTTTGCTGAAATTTCCGGGTCTTCATGGAGAGGGCACGTCATGGAGAGAGCACGTCATGGTTGCTTAGCAAAGGCAGACGCCTCAGGGGCGCTTCTGCCCGAGCGCTTTGGAAAGAAGGAGAAAGCGGCGCGACTAGCGTTTTCCACGCGTTTTTAGGTGCGATATGTGAACGGCCCCTAAGAATTTTATTTGTGCAGATTCTCCAGTACAAGGTTGTTTGTAAATGTTTAGTCGTAAAAGCTGATAACATTGCTTTTTAACAGTTAACATTTAAAGCTTTACAAACATGTTATGTGATCAGTTGTCGTTTACCAGTTCATAATTCAGACTTGCAGCCTAATTATGACTGAATGAGAGAGGTAAATGTTTGAGTATATTTAAAATGCACTTCTTTTCTAAGTATTCACTGCTCTTTTTCACACAGCAGGTTTTTTGTGTGTGTCCCAATTTTTTTTTTCTGGACAACCTTCTGATGGATTTTACTTTAAATTGTGAGTTCCATTCAGGTTTCATGCCATTGGCGCTTTTTTTTCGAAGGATTGTTTACAATTTCACAGCATAAGCTATAAAGCTTTTTCCCAGTAAATAATAAAATACAATGCACTGCAATTTTATTCTGTTTTATCCTTATACTTCGTGAAAATATGTTCTCAAAGATTCCTTAAGCTTTGTTTGGGATTTTAAACTACTTTAGGAGCTCTAAGGACTGCCATGGTGAAAACAATATTTGAAATCTCCTTGTGAATTTTGCTAGAGTATGGGTCAGTGTTTTGATTGCAGAAGAGTTCGACAAAGGATTACTAACATAATAAAACAACTCCAGGTATATTTTTGATGAGGATATGACAATGCAAAATGGTTAAAATCTCTTAAAAATCTATGCTGAATGATAAAGACCCTTTATTAATAATTTACTAAAATTTACTTAATAATTTATTAAAAATGGAAAAAACTAAAATATAAGTACATAAACCGATTAATCGATTAATCGTAAAAATAATTGACAGATTAATCGATTATCAAAATAATCGTTAGTTGCAGCCCTAGACCGTATTGTAGGCTATTCTGCCAGAAACAGTCCTCCGTAAAATGCTGAAATCTGAATATTTGGGTTGAATAAAACAGTGTTGTAAATAAAACTTAACCTGCTCTGTAAAAATAAACTCCATCCACTGGTCCCTTAATGCTGTTTCGCTTTAGGTGCAGGGTTGTCTTGCCCTGGCAACCAAAAACACACTTCTTTTGTGACTTTTCGCGACGCTCTTGCTCTGATCAGGCTGTGCTCAGCCTCTCTCAGTGCTCTGCTATAAGGGAGCCTGCGCTCTTTCGGCAGAAGAGCGCTCACTTAGGACCCATATAAGGAAATTCCGCTCCATCTAACGTCACACAGAGCCATACTCGAAAAAAACTTTCCGAAACTTGTGACAAACCGGAAGAGGTTTTTTTGGAACAAAAATACTCCTTCAAACGTACAACTTAATTTTTGAAACTTTGTCCATGTTTAGCATGGGAATCCAACTCTTTAACAGTGTAAAAAACTCAGTATGCATGAAATAGCATTTCACCCCCCCTTTAAGGTATTTTTAGCTTTTATAAAGAGTATCTCTTTGGATTTGAGACTTTTAGTCTTTGCAACTTTACAAATCTTCTTTATGCACCAGGAGCTTGTAACACTCCAAAGAGAAATGAAAAAAGTTAATCGTATGACTTCCCTTCCTGTGTAAGTCACTTCCTCTTCCTACACTTCCTCTTCAGAGTATGCACATAAGCCATCATGAAACTACGTGATGAGTTTCTTCAAAATGGCATTAACTCATCTACTCCTGATCTTCACTGTGGCAGTTATCAATCCTCTGAGCTCCAGCACAGGTACCAAGCCATTTTAATCTACTCAAACTGAAAAGTACTACATCTGGTTATTGATTAATGTGCAATGATACAATTACATCAGGAATTTTTATGAAGATAGGGTCGTTTTCAGATGTAAATCATACAATATCAACTTATGTGCTTTGCTTGATATTTCTGTGCTGCCTCCAAATGGCTGGCTGGATACTCTTGATTTCTTTATTGTATTTTCTATAGAGAAAAACAAACAGAGATTACAAACCCTTTCATCACAAGTAAAATTTTTGAATATTACTATCCTAATAGTAGAACAATAAATTACTTCACAGTGGAATAAAACTGGAACAAACAAAATAACACGAATACCTTTAAAAAAATTAACTATTAATAATAAAAAGGGAATTTAAAAATGGGTACTCACTTTCTATAGAGTAAGCCAGTGTTTTATACAAAAAGGGCAGCTTTATACAAGTAAACACCTCTAGTTTATCTAGTGGATTTCAATAATCGAACACTCTCTATAACAATAAAGAAGACACAGGAGAAAGACAATGGAGTCTACACTGCTAAAGCAAGTGGAAAAACAGATATCATCATTGGTCATTACAGAGTAACTGTTGGTAAGTTATTTCAGAGTTCTGTTGTAATTAAGAACCTCACAATTTACTCAGCTATAAACATGTAAGTTTGAACTGTAGCACATACTGTGCTCAACTCATAGATGATTACAATTTTATAGCTTTCAGATTAGCACATTTTGTTCATTAAAGGAATACTGTAATTCACCCCAAAATGACAATTTGCTGACAATTTACTCACCCATAACCTCTTAAGACCCTGCGGCCTCATATGAGGACATTATATTTTTGTGAATTTCTCTGAGACCGTACATTTTTTAAGTCTGGATGTCCTGTACAGAACTCCTTTTGGGCTCTTCAGTTTCACCATGACCACTCCCACTCCTTGGTCTGAAATTAATTTAGTGACACTCTGATGGAAATATGATAATATTTTGTAAATATCATTTAAATCTATTTTTTTTAATTGTGTGTCATAAATCAACATATAAGGAAAATGTTATGGGGTTTTAAATCAAAATATGACTTACTGTTGTGAAACAGGACGATGATTTAATATTGTACATGTCCTCATATGACTAAAAGCATGTTTATTGCATATTTTTTTTGAGACATTACAAATGAATAGTGAAAGAAATTATAAATTAATATTCTATGAAATATTATATATTATTATGAAAATCTTGTCAATTATTACTATTACACCTCTTTTTTCATTACATGTTAACCAAAAAAAAAACATTAATATGCAAATTAGATTTAGTTTATAGAAACACTGTTTATAATGAGAATACCCGTTTATGTTCATTTTACACTCATTTTCAGAAAGGAAAATTGTATCGAATCATTCTGTTATAACATAGTTGAAAATCATCTTTATACAAGGTTTGGTAAAAAAAATAATAATCTTGAAAACTAAAAATGTATTGGTGTTTTAAAAAATTTATTGCTTTTGCCTGTATGTTCAATCATGTATTCTAAATTTTTTTGTATTTTTTTTTAAGAAATTGAGCCCTGATGTCCTCTACCATGGACATAACATAACTTATGAATGAAATATGAAAATTATTTTTAATGCTCTAAAAAATGTATAGACATGGAAAAATCTTTTTTTTTTTCCCTAAATCTTTTTTTCTCTGGTCTTTTAAAGGATTAGATTACTTCTGAATTAAAATTTCTTCATAGTTTTCTCACTCCTATTTCATCCAAGATGTTCATGTCTTTCTTTCTTCAGTTGAAAAGAAATTAAAATTTTTCAGAAAAACATCCCAGGGTTTTTCTCTATACAGTGGACTTCAGTGGGGTTCACTGGATAGAAGGTAAAAATGGCAACTTCAGTGCAGTTTCAAAATGCTCTACAAAATCCCAGATGAGGAAGAGGGGTCTTATCTAATGAAAAGATTGGTGATTTTCTAAATAAATAAAAATGTATATACTTTTTAACCTCAAACGTCTGTCTTGTCTAGCTCTGTGCATTCCGGTTCATGACAGTTGACATCTCATTTTCTCCTCCAACTTCAAAATTGTTCTATAGTCTACATCGCTGTTTTATCTTTTTTTTTTCTTTTTTTTCGTGAAGGGCATTTGACCTTTTGCAGTGGCATCAGTGAATCTAATTTTCATAAACAAATGTTTTCTGCCTTCACACATTTTGAACTCCATTACTACAAAACTACAATAAACAAAATGTTTTATTTTTTATTTTTTTATTTCTTTGTCCCTATAGTGTCCAGTGACATCCCACCAATAGCAAAATCTGTCCTGGAAGGCAATCCTCTTACACTGGAAACACAAGAGGAAGCACCATTTGATGATTTTTATTGGATCAAAGATGATTCAGTTACGGTAGTCTTGTATGATTCTAAAAAAGTAAAAATTTACCCTTCATACACGAACAGAGTGGATTTCAATAATCGAACACTCTCTATAACAATAAAGAAGACACAGGAGAAAGACAGTGGAGTCTACACTGCTAAAGCAAGTGGAAAAACAGATATCATCATTGGTCGTTACACAGTAACTGTTGGTAAGTTATTTCAGAGTTCTGTTGTCACATTTATAATTAAGGACCTCACAATTTACTCAGCTATAAACATACATTACATTAATGTATCAAAAAATACATTAATATGCAAATTAGATGTAGTTTATAGAAACATTGTATATAATGAGAATATCAGTTTATTTTCATTTTACACTCATTTTCAGAAAGAAAAATAATATCAAATCATTCTGTTATAATTCATTCTGTTATAAATTTTTCAGAAAAACATCCCAGGGTTTTTCTCTATACAGTGGACTTCAGTGGGGTTCACTGGATAGAAGGTACAAATGGCAACTTCAGTACAGCTTCAAAATGCTCTACAAAATCCCAGATGAGGAAGAGGGGTCTTATCTAACGAAAAGATTTGTGATTTTCTAAAAAATAAAAATACATATTTATTTTTTAACCTCAACATCTGTCTTGTCTAGCTCTGTGCATTCCGGTTCATAACAGTTGACATCTCATTTTCTCTTCCATCTTCAAAATTGTTCTAAATAGTCTACATCGCTGTTTTATCATTCTTTGTAGAAGGTGTTTGACCTTCTTTGAATGTTCACTTTGTAAAGACTGGGTCGGTACTTTTGCAGAGATGTAGGACGATTTTGAAGTTGGAGGAGAAATTGAGATGGGAGATTTTCGACCCTAATACCCTAACAGCAAAGAGTACGCATGCGCATTGCAGAGCTACACAAGATGAGTGTTTGAGATGAAAAAGTGTATAATTGTTTTTTTTTTTTTTTTTAATGACCGATTGTTTCACTAGATAAGACCCTTCTTCCTTGGCTGGGATCGTGTAGAACACTTTGAAGCTGCAATTTGGACATTCAACTCCAAAGTCCACTGTATAGAGAAAACTCTGGAATGTATTCTTCAAAAACCATAATTTATTCAACTTAAGGAAGAAAGAAAGACATGAACACCTTGGATGGCATGGGTGTGAGGAAATTATGAGGAAATTTTGATTAAGAAGTAAACTAGTCATTTAAGCGGCCCAAGATGTAGACAAGTTTGTTTCTTTAACAGACAAATTTACAATTACATCACTCACTCACCAGTGGATCCTCTGCAGTGAATGGGTGCCGGCAGAATGAGAGACCAAACAGCTGATTAAAAACATCACAATGATCCACAAGTCAACCCCACATGACTCCAGTCCATCAGTTAACCTCTTGTGAAGTGAAAAGCTCTGTTTCTAAAAAACAAATCCATTATTAAGGCATAATCCATAATAACGCTTCCTCCAGTGAAAAAGTCCACCCCGTTTTGTACTGTTTTCACTTGCAAATGGTTCTGGATCTGTACATATTTCTCGCCTGATTCAAATAAGACTAACATTTCACTGGAGAAAGAAATATGATGGAAAGAGGTATTTTAGCCAGAAGCAACAGTTTTGAGTTAAAAACTTTTTAATGATTACAAACAGCTTTTAACTTGGCAAGATGTTAATTTATGGACTGGAGTGGTGTGGATTATGTGGATTGTGTTTTTATCAACTGTTTGAACATCACCGCAGAGGATCCATTGGTGAGCAAGTAATTCAATGCTACATTTTTCAAAATCTGTCTGATAAAGAAACAAGTTCTTTCATATCTGAGAGTAAGTACATTTTAATTTTTACATTAACTAAACCTTTAAAGTCAATGCTATTAGTTCAAATTTGTGCACCAGACTAATCTTTTTTTATTAAAACACAAATAAATTTCCTTCATTATTATGAACTGACACATTCTTTCATTTCTCACTAGGTAAAAACAATCATGGATCACATACAGTCCCTTTCTCTTGGATTATATTCCTTTTTCTTTTTGGTGCAATTATGATTTGAAACAACTACTGTACTGTAGCTACAGATGAACAAAAAAGTAAACATTATGGTTTGCTTTATTATAAATAATTGCATTTTCTGCATGCACAAGCACTTCGAATGCAAAAATGTTGAAGAATTTTAATGATTTTCTAGATTAATAATTAGCATTTAGAATTAATAACAGAGGTTTTACTTTTATATTCTGATGTGTGTATCTGAATTATGAAAACATTTTGTACTATTGTGCTACACAGTGAAAGCTACTTTAAATAATAAAAATTATATTGTATAACTCAGTATAACTCATATGTATATATACATTCAACAATAACAATTATTATGCATTCACTGCACAGTGTACTGCCACCTTGGAATGCCACTTTTCCATAATCAGCAGGTGATTTACAGTAAGCTATAAATCACACAAACAATCTTGCTGTTGTGTTGCAGCAACAGGTGATACGTACAACACCAACATATTCACTATTCAGCAAATCAGCAAGACCAAAGAAAACATCAAGTTTATTTATTTATTTACAGTGGGTATAGAAAAGAATAAACCCTTTAAAATAATCACATTTTGTTGCTATGCAGCCTGACATGAAGACGGATACAGTTTTTGTTTTATCCAGGTTTATTTACTCAATGCAACTTATAGCATCCGATGACGTATTCAATGATGTTTTGTCAAAAGACTGACTCGAAAAGAAATGTCTCTGGTTGCCTAACGTAACCTTGGTTCCCTGAAAAGAGGGAATGAGACATTGCATACGCTGCTGTGGTACATAGCTCAGACTCCATGTCAGCTGCACTCTGCTTCAGTCCAAAGATTCTGAGGCAATGATGTTAAGCGCACCTGATTGTGTGGGGGAGCCCACCTATAATTTACAAGCTTAAACGCTATTGGTGGCCAAATTATCACCCCTGAGACTTCATAAGGCTTCATAAATAGATTAGATTCACTGATGAAACCCACCGTGTGTAGTGTGAGATCACATACCTCTGTAAATAAATACAAATTAAATTGACGTCTCACACACTTAAATGCCCTTTGAATGTAATACACTCCATCTGAGTGTCATCTGGAATCATTGTGGAATATCCTGTGAAGTACACTTCGCAAGGCGCTTAAGGTCGAACAGAGCAAATGTCTGAACTGATAAGAAAAACAAACAAAATGTGCAGAGCAGTGGGTCACAAAGAGTGGAATGGAGAACCACTGGAATATGAAAGTGAAAGTGACATGACATTCAGCCACGTATGGTGATCCATACTCAGAATTCGTGCTTTGCATTTGACCAATCCAAAGTGCACACACACACAGAGAAGTGAACGAGTAGTTGGCACGAGTAAACAGGTACTGTCTTTAATCAAGGAAATTTAAGAGATAATCCACAACAGACACTTGAGCCCACAAACATCAAGAACGAGTAGACCTGACAAACACAAGCTGAACAGACTATGACTCATAAACAAAGGACAAAAAGGGGAACAACGGTGACATGAGTGAAACATAGCATACTCAAACTAAATGAGGACAGGAACATGACCAAATAAGGACAAACAGGAACAGAAACTGGGGTAAAACAGAAACAGGTCCATACACTTTTTTTTCAAAAAAAAAAAAAAAAAAAAAAAAAACACCTTGGGTTAAATATAACTCAGTTTGGTTTGTTATTAACACAAGGGCTGGGTAAATATAGGACAGAACCCATATTGGGTTAATTTTACACAGCAAATTGGGTTGTTTATTTAATCTAGCATATAAGTGGTTGATTTAACCCAGCTATGGTTTATTCATTTTAACTATATTATTATCTTATTTTTTACTTAATATATTAAATAATGTTTACAGATTAACATAAATCCTCTAAACTTTTCTAAAATACTCCACACAACCACTGGTTTGCATGATATCTTCCTTTATTTTCCTTTATATATCATTTTCAGCATTGTTTATATAATTTTTAATAGGCTATAAATATTGTCCATATTGAAACTATTTTAACACACATTAAAAGTAAAAATTGAACGTTAAACAGAAGTAATTTGCATGTTATTAACCAGTTTCTCTGTGTTATTCCGTAACTGCGCTGCGTTGGTTCTCGTGCCCGAGCTGGAGTCGTGTTCGGCGGGGAACTGCAGACGCCTGAGGCGTTTCACTCATACTGTAGCTGATATATACTGCTATAGACTTTATAACCTGCCCAAAACAAACACTAAACTGCTCTGATGAAATAATTTAACAACCAAAGTATTTGTATTCTGTATCTTTATGAATAAAATTGTTTATTTTATGAAAAGCATATGGATTTTCCATCACATGAAAAGACTGCGACACTCATTAAAGGTGATTCTTACCACGCATTTATTTTACTCTGCATAAAATTTTATGATATATAGCCCAGTAACATGTATTTAACCAACGAATGCATCAATTTGATGGCGTTAAGAACTGCTCTCTCCAGAAGAAAAACTAAATCCCAGCAATAAATAACTCTAATGTAAGCATATTAAATTACATATTAACATATACATCATATATTAAATTTCATTATTTAAGTAGACACTTAAACTAAAAAACAACTGTTGCTTTCATGCTTTACTCTAATTTTAGGCTACTTAGTTATTTCCACATAAAAGTTTCTGTGAATGCATCATGTCTGTTCATGGTTAAAACAAAATGGATGTTTGCATGCAGATTAGGCTATATTTATTTTTCATTGGTAGAGTGGTGAGAGCTTAAACGTCTGTCAGATCAAAGGGAGGAAGTAAGATGGAGAATGTCCAAATAAGAAGAGGCTCACAAAAGCTCACATCTCAAGAAGACTATTTTCTCAAAATGTGATATTTAGGAACACAACACCTACTAGAGTATACCTAAAAATACCCAGACTAATGTAGCCAAATAAAACGACAGAAAGTGCTCTCCACTGACCATTTCTGAGAACAGCCTTCTTTTACAAAGAAATTTTCAAGCGCCCCTCTCAACAGCAACAGCTTCTGACAGTAAGTGCTTCTGCTTAGATGTCCTCATTGATGTAGGAAGACAGGCCTACGTGGGCTTCAGGCAATCAGTTATCTGATCTGAAACCCACATCTTTCTCTCTGTCGGTAAACTAAAACAGCCAACATATAAGGCAAAGATGAAGACACAAAAGCTAACGGAAAAAAACTCACTCTTCTCAGTCTGCTTTACTAGACAATTCTTGCTTGTGTAGCAAATAGATACCCTCTACTAAATTAAATTAGTAGAGCCTATGCTGGACTGCTCCCTTTACTTAATGTATACATAATCAATTATTATTATTATTATTAATATTGTATGTAGAATTGTATTTCCCAGTTGACTTTGTGCTATAACATATTGTTAAAGATTGGACTTGAAATGTAAATCAAACAAATGAGAATATGAGTTGAGATTTTAATGCAGACAGGTTGACAAGTACAAAACCCTCTAGGGTCTGCACATGCTCGCTGTTTAGGGCTAGTGCTAAGTAAAAAGTGGTTAACCATAAAGCATCTTCCTTTGCTCTGAAATCGCTTTTCTCAGTGGGGGTCGAGTCGTGCTCACATCACTTCGGCAGTTTTGGCTTCAGGCTTTCACGGTCAAGAACAGAACAGACATATTGCATATTTACATGTAGTATTTGCAATATGTTTTAATTATTTAATTTCTTGGTTAGACAGTTGAAAGAAGGTTCAAAGGATTTGAAGGTGTTTCACACAAAACCTCATTGACAGCAGGTAATGAATCACCACAGCAGGACATACTGTAGACTGCAGACTGCAATGGATTTTGGTCACATCCTTGTATTCTTCATGACAGTTCTGATGTCCAGCACAGGTACCAAAAACCTATTAATTTGATCTCCTTTTAATTTATTATTATTATTTTATATATTAAAGCAATTTATGGTTAATCATGTTACGCTAATGTATGTAAATTGTATACAATTTTCAAAACCTTTACTTCTGTTAATCTAATTTACAGATCTGAATACATGGAAGTAAATCTGAATATACAGAAGTAATTCTGAATATAGGCTATAAATGTAAATCTGCATATATAGATACAAATCTGAACATATACAAGTAGGCTACATCTGAATACATGCACTAGAATTCAAAGGTACAGCATGCACATCCTAAACCTTAAAACTGGGTGCTGGGCAGACAAGTAGTTGCAAAGGTAAACAATGAGTCCGCACACCAGAAAATGCTACATCTGAATACATCTCAGTAAAAATACATCTTTATTAACAGGCATGTCAAAAGACAGATGTTCGTATTTATTGAATGGGGGATTTGCATCTCTATTTAATATATATACACCCTTTATACAGGTGCATCTCAATAAAATATAATGTCATGAAAAAGTTAATTTATTTCAGTCATTCAACTCAAATTGTGAAACTTGTGTTTTAAATTAAATTCAATGCACACAGACTGAAGTAGTTTAAGTCTTTGGTTCTTTTAATTGTGATGATTTTGGCTCACATTTAACAAAAACCTACCAATTCACTATCTCAAAAAATTGAATATGATGACATGCCAATCAGCTAATCAACTCAAAACACCTGGAAAGGTTTCCCGAGCCTTCAAAATAGCCACTCAGTTTGGTTCACCAGGTTACACAATCAAGGGGAATACTGCTGATCTGACAGTTGTCCAGAAGACAATCATTGACACCCTTCACAAGGAGGGTAAGCTACAACATCCATTGCCAGAGAAGCTGGCTGTTTACAGAGTGCTGTATCAAAGCATGTTAACAGAAGGTTGAGTGGATGGAAAAATTGTGGAAGAAAAAGATGCACAACCAACCTAGAAAACCGCAGCCTTATGAGGATTGTCAAGCAAGATTGATTCAAGAATTTGAGTGAACTTCACAAGGAATGGACTGAAGCTGGGGTCAAGGCATCAAGAGAAGTCCAGTGTTAAGTTTCCACAGTCTGTGATGATTTGGTGTCCAGTGTCATCTATTGGTGTTGGTCCATTGTGTTTTTTGAAAACCAAAGTCACTGCACCCGTTTACCAAGAACTTTTGGAGCACTTTATACTTCCTTCTGCTGACCAGCTTTTTGAAGATACTGAGTTCATTTTCCAGCAGGATTTGGCACCTGCCCACACTGCCAAAAGCACCAAGAGTTGGTTAAATGACCAAGGTGTTGGTGTGCTTGACTGGCCAGCAAACTCACCAGACCTGATCAAGAGAAAGATGAGAAACAAGAGACCAAAAAATGCAGATGAGCTGAAGGCCACTGTCAAAGAAACCTGGGCTTCCATTCCACCTCAGCAGTGCCACAAACTGATCACCTCCATGCCTCGCTGTATTGAGGCAGTAATTAAAGCAAAAAGAGCCCCTACCAAGTTGGGTACATGTACAGTAAATGAACATACTTTCCAGAAGGCCAACAAATCACTAAAAATGATGAGATCGTGAGTTGGTGTTTTTTTTTTTTTTGGATCCAAAATCATCACAATTAAAAGAACCCAAGATTTAAACTTCTTCAGTCTGTGTGCATTGGATTTATGTAATACACAAGTTTCACAATTTGAGTTGAATGACTGATATAAATTAACTTTTCCATGACATTCTATTGAGATGCACCTATTTATAGGCTGTCCGTTGCTACTCAGTAATCAAAAAGTCTTGGATTGATTTGATTTTTTTTTTTTATGTCATATTCAAAACTGTTTTATTGTCTTTTTATGGTTAGTGCCATTTCTCAGGCCAGAAATCCTTTCTAAATAAATGTGTTTAAAATGGGTTAAAAAGAAACTCCTTATAGTAAAATCCATATTGAAATATGTCTTTTGTTAAACTGAGATAACAGCTCCACCCTGTGGGCGTTTATTGTGTAGATTTAGAAATGTGGAACATGGTCATGCAGAATAAGTGCATTATAAGTTCTAATAAACAAGAAAAATATTAATAATAGACATACTAATAAGCAACTAGTTAATAGTGAGAATTGGTCATTATACTAAATGTGAATTTGATAAACAAAGCATGATACATTCTTTAAAAACACCCTTTCTTCTCCTTGTTTCTCACAGGATCCAGATTTGAAGACCATGTGTTTGTACAGACAGGGGACTCTGTTAAACTGGACGTAAAAATTAAAGCGCTGCCACACTTCAGTAGATTAGTCTGGATGAAAGATCAAACAGAAAACATAGTCAGATTATCTGATCAATCTAGAGAAATAAAACGTTACAAGGACAGAGTTGATTTCAGTAATACAACTTTCTCTTTAACACTGTGGAATATGCAGAAGACAAACAGTGGACTCTACAGAGCAAAAATATTAGGAGAAAAAGAAGAATTCGTTGCTGAACACAACGTATCAGTTATAGGTGATTGCACATTGGACAATTTTTTTTCATACTATGGGTGTTTAGACCTTTCCGATAAGAATATCAAGAGAATATACATTATGATGTAACAGAAACAGCAGCATATTGAGGTTATTGTTGTGCATCAGTTTAAAACATATTTTCTATTATTATTTTTTAATCTTATGCTTGTCTGCAATGGCAACGGTTATTATTGTTATATGTAAATGGGAGCAAATAAATTTTTACATTAACTAAATTGTGAGGCTAGCTTGCTAACATATTGTCATGTGATTTGGTGGTTGCTAAATTTAACTGTAGTGATCTATAAAGAGCATCTACGAAAGTGGAATATAGAATAGTTATATTATTTTATCATATTTCTTTGCATTGCATGTTCACAGCAGGCTTCACTTTAGCGGTAAAATGCTCTTTAAAAAGTTTTAACCTATAAACTCTTCATGCATATGTTTCAGATCCAGTGGATCCTCCTGTTCTGAACTGGAATGCCACCATGATCAGTGTCAACTCCTGTATGGTGAATGTCTCATGCAGTGGGCATGATCGTTTAATCACAGAAATCTACCACAGCAACAACTGCACTCAGGAGGAAGTGACATCATTTGGAATCCAGACTCTAACCCTGTATTGTATAGAAAATGTAGTTATTTGTAACTATAGCAACCCAGTCAGCTGGAAGAATGACACAAAAGAGATTACCCAACTATGCAACTCTCATGAATGTAAATAAGAACTCTTACATCATACATATTTGAATTCCTAGCTGTTTTTTTTTCTCAAATAAAATACTAAAAAATTATTTTTAACTGGGATATGACTGCTCAGAGAGTTAATATGAAAGCTTTCATTTCAGCAATTAAACCCAAAGAAAACAATACTTCCTTTCCTCTCTATTGGCTCTCGGGGATCGCTGGTGTTTCACTGTTGGTTTTCTCAGTAGTTTCTGTAATATGCTGCTCTCACAAGAAGCATAAAAGTGGTATGTCTGCCTTAATAAAATATAATGACTTGTAGCTTCAGCAAGTAGCTTTAAAATGATACTATTCTACATCTCTTAGGTGACCAACAGAATGATCAAACAGTCTATGCACAAGTTCAGGTAAGCTTCAAATATTTTGTTTTGTATAGCCATCATAGAAAATGAACGCTCTTAATTCAAGAATGAATCCAAACATAATTCTCAAAAATGCTGACTTATGTTGTAGAATTATGTAGGAGGATTTTGTCCACATAATATCAGCCTTAATTTCTAAATGCAAATGTGCATGTACACAAGGATTTATATGAATGTTTGACTGGATTGTTCTGCAGCCAAAGAATGAAGTTCAGAGACCTCTGGAGATGCTGGAGAAATCAGCGAATCCTCAAACTGTGTATGGATTTACAGGAGAACACAAACAAACTCACAATACCAGTCAGACCATGCCTAGTCCTCAGGTACGAAAGACATGTACACTTTTCTTCTTTATGCAGATGTTTTTATGCAAAACCTCACAACTATGTGATAGTAAAAAAAAAAAAACATATTTAACTGGTATCTATGTACTTCATTTTATATATTTACTGTATATACATTTATTCACAGATAGAGGAACAGGCACAAACAGAAAATCACCCCAGGACCACCTACAGCACAGTAGGAAAACACCAAAACCAAAACCTATCATTAGCAACTGAACCAGACCATACAATTTATTCAGTAGTGTGTAAATCCACGCACAACAGACAGAAATAGCAGGGGTTAACCCTGGTTTTGTAAAAGGGAGTCACACTTGTGTTGTTCACTATCAAAGGTGACTGGACACCTGACATTCATTTCTTTTCTTACTTTTTTTCAGTGAAATCAATTTAATTTATTTTTGTTCGATAACATTATATATATATTTACACATACATACATAGATACATACACACACACACACATACATTTTTGGGAGAATTTCATGGCACTAATGAATATTTATGCCATAATTTTGATACATATTTTCCCATTGAAAATAATACAAAAAAAAAAAAAACTATATTATATATATAATTGATTGGTTTCCATCAGTTTGCACTCATCCACACACACACATTGCTGTTTATTGTTTAGCCTTGACCATGTTTCTAGTCTCCTGTGTATCCTTGCCTTGCCTTCTTGTTTTTTGACCTTGGACTGTTTATCAGATTACTCTTTGTCTTGCACTGGATTGTACCTGTTTGCTGGTGTTTGACCTTGTCTGTTTTTACTACTCTTGTGAATGAAATCTGGATTTGGATCCTCAACTATGTTGTCACACCTCCTTCATTACAAATGTAACAAGCAAAAACAGAGAATCACTCCAGCACCAACTACAGTACAATCGTGAAACACCAAAAAACATAATTTGCCTCTGAAACAGATCATACAATATATTCAACAATGTATTAGTCAAACGTCATGGAAGACAACCTGTGCATTAACAGCAAAGGGTAGATATATGAAAAAATGTGCATTATCAATAGATCTCTTAAAATTATTTTAAAATTATTTTAACCTACCATGCCAAGATTCAAATTCAGTGATCATTCATTAGTAAAGAGTGATAATATGGGTGATAATTGTTTTGTGAAGTTGCCTTTTTGCCATTAAACTATTTGATTGTTTAATTAACTCTGTTCTGACATAATCTAGTATTTTTTTGTGTGTGTACATATATATATATATATATATATATATATATATATATATATATATATATATATATATATATATATATATATTTTTTTTTTTTTTTTTTTATTGCAAGGAAACAGCTCATAATATGAATTGGATTTACATAATCATTGGAGTATAAGTAAATAAAGGTGAGGTGTTATGCCACTCTCTTATAGCCAGGAGCAACGTTTATTTATTTATATAAAAATCAACGGAATGTTACGGGGTAATGTGAGTTCAGCACTTTAAACATTTGGCATTTTTACTATTTTTTGACTCAAATGATATGATTTTAAGTCATATTTTGATCTGTTTTTCACACAAAGCACATGCATGACTTTTAGTCGTCTACCAGTTCCATTATCTTTTAATATATGTATAATTTCGTTTTCACCAACATTTAAGATAAGTTTTTGGGTAACACTTTAAAATATGATTCCATTTGTTTTGTTAAGGATAATGTACATCCAGCCGGTTGTTATCACAGAATAACCCCCGACAGGGTGACCAGGATCCCAACTCGAAGTGTGGGCAGGATATACATTATCCCATTTATTACACTGCTACTGCAATACAAGTAAATAATTAGACCTGAAATATTGATTTAAGTTGAAATATTTGAACAAAAAGTTTCCATGAACACAGCAGTTGCAGTCATTCCAATAATTACACAACATTTCACTTCGTAATAATTCTGGCAATAAAAGATTTCAGATGTTTTAAAAATGTTTCAAAACCTTTCCGATTTGTTAGTTATCTTATAATCCATTACAGTGTAGCAAAATGGCAGCAGCTGCATTTGTATGAAGCATACTGCGATAGCAGTATGACATAAATTAATAATTATAAACTATTTTGATTCAAATTTCATTGTTCTATTAGCTAAAGAAATGCAAAGCTTCCACCAATAAAAAACATCTTGGTTACATAGGTAATCTTGGTTCCATGAATACCTTTGGTGTTATGAATATTTGAAGCTAGATCTTTGGCCAAAAAGACTTGGCACTACACCCTGCACACATATTGCATGTTCATATATGTGTGCTATGCGCTATTTAATCATATTTCCACATGGCGAAGAAAGCACCATTGAAGGTACCAAATGAACCCCACATTAGCAGAGAGGAAGCCTCCAAAACAACTGGCTTAAAGCGAAAAAGAGTCAAAGCGACCTTAGGAAGAAACTAAAATGTGCTGTATCCACCTTTTTCCTTAGGTAAAAATGGGCATCGCCATTTGTAAATTCTATGGGTCTAGCTTTTTGTACAGTCTAATGGAACGCGAGTCTCCCCCATAGGCTTAACTTCCACGTTGAGGAAAAAGATGGTTAAATAAATTCTGACGGTGTATTTGCGTATTGAAATGGATGACAGCTGTAACTGTTGCAAAATTACCATTTTATATCGACAAACTTTACAGATTTCTGTTCTAAATGAAAGGATAAATCTAGGCTACCTACTGTAATTTTCTAAGCATAATGCATAACTGTGACATTTCATTCCAGTGTTGCCAGATCTCGCGAGACAAATAAGCAACCAGGCCTGTGAAAACAAGCCCAAAACAAGGACTCCCCCAACGGAACCCCCTAGGTTCTGGGAAGAGAAAAATAAATAAACCGTGTGCCCGGTTTAACAATTCGTGGGGACGGATTTTAAACTGTGGGTACAGATTGTCAATTTACATCCATGTGGACAGATTGGTAAACTCGGTGCAGTTTATTTATGTTTCTCCCCCCTGGGCTTCAGGACAATGACCACAAGAGGGAGTTAAACCACCTTTTAACATTATTTAACATTAGAATACTGATGGGATATCAAATATAGACTGATGTACCGACAGTGGCGGTTCTAGGATTTTTCTGTAACAGGGGCCAATAAGGGGACACATGTTACATTAAGGGGTCAAGTATAGGGTACATTCAAGCACACAAAATAATTTATTCAGTACGGTGCAAATACATTTCGGTAGTCATTTCTTTTTTTAAATGCTCTTATAAAAAATGAGCCAGTAAATGTATTAATTATTTTTTTCATTTATTTATACTGTGCATAAAGGACACAACGCATCAAGTTTTACACATTTCAATGACTAATGTGTGCTGTTCCCAAGCAAACACAGCACTTCTGTGATGTTCTGATTTGCAATGATCTCTAAAGTCACTATTTCTGCACAGTGCTTTTTTCCAATTAGAGAACCCTGATTCTGACCTGAATATAGACATTGGGGCATTAGGGAGCGACAATGGTAGCAAAAAACAGAATACTCCAGCCACGTAAAGAATGTACTGTCTTCTCGTTTCCATGGCGACGCGTTGTACTTGTCATGTGACACAACACAGCCGAAATAGATCTGTATGACACATGAATCACTTTTATTCAAAATATTTGCAAACATACTCACTATATTATGAATTATCTGATATTCTGATTCTGAAATATGTGCAAGTAAATATATTTGTTAGCTTAAACACTTTTATATCGACTGTGTTAGTTGATCTATACCGGATGACGAGCGCCGCCTTGTTGGTTAGCGCTGAATCCGAGCTGTGGGATTTACAACACGCACATTCATCCTCTCCTCCTGAAACACGTTGATATAGGTATCCGGTAAACCCGGAGAAGGGCAGAGTAAACTTTAGTAACCTACACAATCTGTATATGATATTTCTTCCCCTTTTCCATAGTGCACCATCATCTGCGTACAGTGACCTCCCTATTCCTGTGTCAATTTGTGTATAAAGAATCATTAATCATAAATGTTAAAAAGTATTGGACTACATACGCTACCTTGGGGAGTTTCCAATTATAACTTGTATTGTCCTATTCAATAAGAAATCCTTGATCCAATCATACATCTTTCCAGTAATTCCCATTTTATCAAGTTTAATTAATAAACCCTCTTTCCATAACATATCGTATGCCTTCTCAATATCGAAGAACACTCCGACTACTACCTCTTTATGTACTTGAGCCTTCCTTATTGCTGCCTCCAGACTAACTACAGAACCATAGTACTACGCCCCTTCCTAAAACCACTCTGGTACTGTGAAAATAACCCCTTTTTCTCAATAAAACATACTAACCTTGACATTACCATTCTCTCCATAAGCTTACATTGGTTTGTCAGTGCTATTGGCCTATAGCTGCTTGGTTGAGCTTTGTCTTTCCCTGGCTAAGCAATTGGCACTATGACCCCATGTTTCCATTCAGGAGGAAGTTTCCCTATTTCCCATACTTTATTAAACAATCCTAGAATGATCTTTAATGATTTTTCTGATACATTTTTTATCAACTCAACACTAATTTTCTCCTTCTCCTTTCCTGGAGAAGTTTTTCTTACCCCTTAGACCTGCTCTCTTAATTTCATACATTGTAAACTCTGCCTCTATTATACTACCCAAATGCCCTAAAATTTTTGGATTTTCTCTAATGCGTTGTCTTTTTTTCTTCTCATTTCCTCAGGAATAATATCATTACTATGCACCTTTATAAATGTTTCTGCTAACACTTCTACTTTTTCTTTATCTGTAACTGCTGATTTTTCTTTTTCTGTTAAAATTGGTATGCTACTATATCTCTGAATTCCACTCATCTTTCTAATCATCCCCCATATTTTGTTAATTTCAGTATCTTCACCAATACTTTCACAAAATTCCCTCCAATATTTTCTCTTTGCTACTCTTATTACACACCTCACTTTTGCTTGTGCTTTTTATAGTTTATTAAATCATTAAAATTAAAACTTGTTCTTACTTTCCTAAGAGCTTTATTTCTTATACAAACTACATAACAGCATTCCTCATTCCACCAAGGAACCACCTTTTTTCTATTCCCTGATTTATTTTTTCCTATTGTTTCTACCGCTGCTCTCCGTATTGCTTTACAAATATTTGTATTCAGCTCATCTACATCCTCGATTACACCCAAAATACCCTCCAAATAATCTTCTAAAATCTCCTTAAATTGCTCTCAATTTGCATTTTTAAATGCCCATCTTTGTATTCTCACTACCTTTTCTTTTTGAATATCTATTCCTATTTTACATAATATTGGAAAATGGTCACTTCCTATGTTGTTCTGAGTTATTACTACCCAAGTACTTTTCCTTGCTAAATTATCGGATTTCAAAGTTAAATCTATAGCTGACATCTTTCCACTTCCAATATCAATTCTAGTTCCCGACCCATCATTTATACACACTAATCCTCTTAAACCTAACATTTCTTTCACTACCAATCCATTATGATCTGTATTTTCACTCCCCCACAATGTATTATCAGAATTAAAATCTCCACACCATACCATCTTTTGTTTACCTTCCTAATCTATTTTTTCCAAATCTCTAATATTTAGTTTCTTACATGGATTTTAATTTACTATTTTTATACTTTCAGATCCTTCCCATATTTCAACTAGCATAACCTAATGTTCCTGATTAATTTCTACAATCCTGTATCCTATATCTTGTTTTATGAAAGTTACTAACCCCCCTTCATTTCCACCTGGTCTGTCTCTATGTATTGCAATATATCATAGAACTGTAAAATTAAGACATGGTTTCAACCAAGACTCCTGAACACATATTATATCTGGGCATCTTTCTTGTTTTAATATAAAGTTCTTAAACTCCTGTCCGTTTGCAATCAAACTTCTTGCATTCCATTGCAATATTTGTAATACCATTATGAACCACCACATGTTGTCTGGGTGTTTCCTACCTGTACTTTTAGTTTTTCATTTATCATCTCCACACTGATTCCCTCTATTTCCAAATACTTTTCTGCTGCTCTCACTATGATTTTAATTCTCTCTGGCCAACTTTCCGTTTGTGCGGAGCAATTTACCACTTCCTTCTCAGTCTCTTCTATGCCTTTGTTAATTCTCTGAGGTTCAACTTTCTCAATTTCTTTTGTTTTTGTTTCCTGTTCCACTTTCTTCAGGGGCTCAGCATATGTTAACCCACCTTCATATGCATATGTTCATCAGCATATGTTAACCCACCTTCCACTCTTTCATTTTGTACTTTCAAGACCTTTTGTCTCGCTTGACATCCTCACTGTAAAAACTAAAGGTTCCTGGAGGCACCTTTTGGGGTTCTTCACTTCGCCACGCCGGCGGAACCCTCTGAAGAGCTTCTAGGCACCACTCTAAATGGGGGTGGTTCTCTGAGGAACTTTCAATGGTTCCTGGGGGAACCCTTTTATTAGGATGGCCAGGAACCACCTGGGGTTCTTCAAGGCACCATTTCCCTAATTTCAGTTCTTCACCCCCAACCCCCCACCCCCGGTTTATTTATTTTTCCTGCTATTGACATTTTTTATGAGTTAAAAAAACAAACTGAAAAAATAAAACAAATGCATATAAAACAGTTTATTGATAAGCAACAATATCCATAATCACCTTAAATAGTCAATACTGCACATCACAATCCCATTCATGGACACATCAGTGTTAATATTGCTATAAACAAATAACAACAACAAAAAAACATTTACACCTTGGTAAAATTATAAACAAATAAATGTGACTCAATTATCTTAGAACTTTAAAAAACATTTCATGTACCTAAAACAATGATACAATTTAAATTAATAAATTCAATTCAATTTTAGACACAATGCAATTCATAGTAACATTTTCTTTCCTGTTCTAAATTATGGAAACTGATTGGAAGAATTATCACAGGACATTTTAAGAAATTGATAAGCCTCAAGATAGCTTAATAAACCAGTTTCTCAGCAGCGGAAGTTGTTATAGTTGAGTTAACTTCGAGAGCAGTGAATGGGAGAGTATCACAAATATTTTTGCATTCTCATTTACTCAAATAACAAAACAAAAACTCTAAAGATAGCATTTTCACAACTTTCAATCAAAGGCAAAAATGTCAAATTTAGCATTCCTCCAAAAGACTCTGGATTTGAAACACCCTTGCATTAGCTATTTTTTTTTGTAATTTGATACAAATGTGATATAATATAATAGCACATAATTTTTAAAAAATCAAAATATAAAAAAATGGTGAGGATTTACGATGCTGATGGCCGCTGAAACACATCATCAGTCTTATGGAAATGGTCCATGGTCTCCTCCTGAATGGCCAACAGATACAGCAGAAAAACAGTGCGCTTTAGTGTACTTTTAATTGCTTTTCTGTATAATCTTGAAAAGAACATAGACACTCATAGTAAGGTGAACTCATGTCGGCAGGTTCATCAGCAAGAAGCTCCTCACCATCAGGAAAGACTGCAGTGCTACTCTCACCAAATGGGGCTCTTGTTATTACCACAGCTGTTCTGAGATTATGTGTAGGCTGTTCATTGAAAAAAAGAGTGATTTACTAAAAATTAAATAACAAAATATTTACATTTATTCGTTTAGCACAGGTATTTTTTTAATTATCTTAAAAATGAGGAACACCACAGGAATTATTTTGTCATATTAGTGCATTGATTAATGGTCGTGGGCTAATTAAGTGCAAAATGTGTGTATAAGTTGTGTGTGTACACTACATATGTATACACACATGGACAAACTCATACTTACCTCATCATATACATCCAGGACAGCAGGATCATCATGTTACAGGAAGGGCAATGTTAGAATTACTCTGGAAACAATAAAAAAAGAGAAAAGAAAAAAAGAACTGTTAATAAGCTATAAATAATTGAATGTTTTAGAAGTGTTTCTGGTGTGTCTCTGCAAAACTTATTTACACACCTACAAAAGATGAGGCACATCCAGAGAGGTCTGTTTATTGTCAGCCAGCATCAGACTTCAGCAGCTGTCTGTCCACTGCCTCACAGGTGTCCACTACAGAGACACATTTCTTTATTAACTGCTGAATAAAAAGAAGGGTAGTTTTTTTTATTGTTTAATTCAGTTCAGTGTAACAGTGTACACAGTCATATATAATTTTGGATTAGGCCAAGCTGAAACACCATTTCAGTTATTTCAATGTCAAATAAATAATTAAATACTTACATAGTGCTGCTCTGTGAATCCTTTGAGATTTTTAGAGAAGTCATACTGGATTTTCTGAGGAGAGAAAATTATCAAAACCAGTTTTATGTAACGTAACGTTACGTTATGTGCAAATGACTAGAAAAATAGGCTAACGTTAATAGCCTTACGTTACATGTACGTTACTTTAACATGGATGTGTAACTATTTAACAAACGTAAAAGACAACAATAATTTAGAAAAGTTGAAGAAAAGAGTTATAATGAATAAAGGTAAACAATAAACATCATGTGTAAGTTAAACCTAACTAATAATTATTGTTTGTGACCTTGTGTTTGTAACGTTAGTCTCCATTTCGTCCCACAAGTGCATTAGACTCGTAAGCATCGCAGCTATTAAATTAATGGTTAAAACAAAACATTTTAATTAAAAAAAAACATACAGTTTAATGTGTCAGTGTATGAATCAGTATACAAATAATAAATCTGTATATTTATATCGGAGCCTTTACTCACCTTGCGCAGCAGTTGTTTCTTTCTTTGAGGAAAGGAGCCGTTACTTCTTTGTATTTGATTTGAAATCGCTCTTCCACGCGCACGCGCGCGCACGCGAGCAAACAGCAGGAGCGCGAGGACGCCAAGCCTCATGAATTTTCTTCTTCTTGACAACGGCTGAACAGTTATTTCTGAATAATTTTAACTTATTTCATTAGGGGAAAAAAATCTAAATATTACTATTGTACCGATTGTTATAATTAGAGTTTTTTGTATTAAATTAATGCGTTTAGTCATATTTAGTTAAATAATATTTTTAATGTTTGCTTTAAAGTTTCAAGGTAAACTATCCTCCTTCAAATGATTTAACATTTAGCCTATTTCAATAAAACTATTTTTAGTTATTGCAGTATTTAAGTTTAAGTCTGGAGGAAATTAATAAATAATAATAACAAACATGGTGTAGCCACTGGATGCCTGTTTGCTTGTATCTATTCCCTATTGCTGAGAAGTGTTTTCAGAAATAATTGTAACATTTTAGTTGGATATTTTGTCTGTTTAGAAGATTTTGTATGTCCTTTTGCTTTTGTTATTTAATTTATTTATGTTTTGACAGATCAAATGTGAAGATTTGTTCAACCATTTAGGTTTTTTTTTTTCACATGCAAGTGCCACAAAACTAATTGTTCCATCACATTCCTTAAAAGTAAATAATAATAATAATAAGTCACATTTAATTTTTGTCACTTCTCTGGGTTCTTCCAGATGCTGGCTTTTACAAGTGAGATCTTCCAGGAACCACTTTAATGTTAACAGAGCTTGCAGTAACCCTTTTTTAAAATGTGAGTTCCTCCAGGAACCTCCAGAGCACTTTGAGGTCTCAGTGTAATGAAAGGGTGACTCCAGAACCTCAGAGCTGGGAACAAAGTGCTTCAAGGATCCCATGAGTTCCTGCACGAACTGCAAAGACTATAATGGTTCTTCCAGGAACCCTATTATGAGAAAAAGAGCTTTGAGGCACTTAAAATACATTTTAAGGTTCCTGGAGTACTCAAAAGGATACCTGAGGCACCTTTAGTTTTTACAGTGAGAAATGCTTTCTGAGGTAATCTTAATTTCTAAGTAGTAGTTACATTCTTCAAGTGTAAAATCAACTATCTTCTCCAAAGGCAAGATCTTCAAGCAGTTGATCAACGTCTTATTTGTGCAGATATTACAAATACCGCAAAAGCTGAGGAAAACCTTATGAGGCAGAGTTGTGGAGTTATTGATGCTATGAAGGGTTTAATCTTCAAGGATTTTAAAACATAAAAACAACACAAATATATTGGTTAAACTACAATAACAATAAAAGGGCATTTGTGTATTCAAAAAGGAGCAAATTGCATCAACCTCAAAATATTTAGATCGTAAATATTAAACCTGTAGCAGTCAGTCATATATTTGAAGTTGTTGCGCTTGTTATAACGTCATAGGTCACATGATAACGTAAACATGGCGGAATTCATTCATACTCGACGAGATTTGGCTGTACGTACTCTTTTAGCGCTCGTTAAGTAAGTACTTATTGAAATGTAGTACCTACTCGTTAAGTATGCGATTTCGGACGCAGCCAGTGACTCATGGGAGATAGGAATTTTTTGAGATAGGAATTTTGGGTTTTCATGAGCTGTATGCCAAAATCATCAGTATTAAAACAATAAAAGACCTGAATATTTCAGTTGGTGTGCAATGAATCTAAAATATATGAAAGTTTAATTTTTATCATGATGGAAAATAATGAACTTTTATCCAATATGCTAACTTTTTGAGAAGGACCCGTATATGTATACACACATAGATGTACATACCACATTTAGAAAGGAAGTCTGTTGTGAAGGATCATTCAATGTGCATTTTCCATTACAGGACAATTTCAACCGTGCAACTTGTTTTCTAATTAACTTGTCAGCTAGAGAAATGCAGGGTTAAAGAAAACATAGAAAATAAATCAATTAATAAAATCATATAATCACAGTTGTTTTTAATCTCTGTTTAAAAAATGACCAACAAAACTTACCTCCATAGCAGATAAAAGGCTGCTTTAGATCACAGCTGTATTGAGACCATCTCCCAGAATTGGTTCTTGACATGCCAGCACAGTTAGTAGGCGCTAAACTATGTAATGGTTGATCTGCTGCCCAGTATCTAAAACTGAGTTTCGTTTGATCAGACCACTGCCAAGAGTCCAGAAACAGACCGATCCAGAGCGATGATTCATTACTGATCAGATTCTGCTGCTCTGGGCTGCTGATACTCGCCAGATCAGTGTGTTGTTGTCTGCAGTAACTCTGAGCATCTCTCCATGTCATAGCAGTCTTATTAATAATAAAACCAGTGCTATCTGTTCAGAAACACAAGATAAGGACCAGCCCTCAGTCAAGGATCAGCTAAAGTGGAAAAACAAACTCAAACTAAGAGGACTCACCATTGAAACTGCAGCTCTCATCATACCAGCTTCCATTAAAACTCCTCACGCACTCCCCATCACCACTCGGTTCTCCTGGATACCACATACTGTACTGGGAGATTGCACCTTCTCCCGTAGACCAGACCCAGAGATCTTCTGCCCCAGCACTGAGACCTATCCATACTGAACCACTGTATCCAGGATCCACTGTATTTACTAGCTTGTTCACATTAGTCATGTTGTCAGCAGTGGCCAGATCATAGAATCTCGCTCTGCAGTAACTCTGAGCATCTTGCCAAGTCATAATTTCATTCATATACTGGTATGCGCGGTAAGGAGACTTGGGCCCTATGACAAATTGAGATGACAAACAGGAATGTAAGAATCATAAATACTTTTATGGTGACACAATCATGATTAAATATTTTTGCTTTTTTGCTTTTCAATGAGTGTTTACATTTTACAGTAAAAAAAAACTTGATTGGTATCAGAGAGAGTATAATGTGCACATAATCACATTCATAGTTAAAAGCACAAAAGACAGAAAATGGAGAAACAACATCTCATTTCTTTTGATTAAAGAAATCCTCACATCCATGGCAGATAAAAGGACGCTTTACATCACAGCTTGAACGAATCCATTTTCCAGAAACAGTTGTTGACATGCCAACACAGTCACCAGATCCTGAACTCTGGGATGGTTGACCTGCTGCCCAGTGTCTGAAGAAGTTGCTCCATTTGTCAGACCATTCCCAAGAGTCCCGGAACAGACCAATCCAAACCCATGCTGACGATGGAACAATACTCTTGAGCTGATTCTGTTCCTGAGAGTTGTGGATGGTGGCCAGATCTATATAATGCTGTCTGCAGTAGCTCTGAGCGTCCATCCAGTTCTTCCACATCTCTACCAAGATGTAATTAGTGCCTTTTATCAAAAGAGAAAAAATAAGAATATGGTCTCATCTCTTTTCCTCAGCTGAACTGAATATGAGTTACTGAATATAGTAACTTACCATTGTAGCACACAAAGTAAATTGGATATGAGCACTGGTAAGTATGCCAAACTCCATAGGCAAGACAAGCGCATTCGCTTAAATTGTTCGGTTGTCCTGCCTCCCAGGCACTGTACTGTGCAAGTGTATCTTCTCCCTGACCACCCCCAGCGTTTCTGTGTCCCCCTCTTCAGTCCTATCCACACTGATCCACTGTATCCAGCATCCACTATATTTATCAGCTGGCTTGCATCACTCATGCGGTCTATAAAAGCCAGGTCAGTGTGCTTCGCTCTGCAGTAACTCTGAGCCTCTGGCCACGACATTCTGGCATTTATATAGTAGTACATACGAGAAAGACCGGAAGTGGTCTTCAAGAGACCTGTGAAAGTATTTATATTGATGTTTGTTTCTAAGAAGCATATGCATTCACATGTACATTAAAACCATTACAAATGACCATACCAACCTGACAGCAGAAGCAGCACAAACAGACTCCCGTCCATGACTGTGGATCCTCTCTGATGTTTTCTAAGAAGAGATAATCAAATATACTGTAGATTTTCTATCAGAAATAAGACTGAATACACATGGTGCACTCCAAATTTATTGCAACTTCACATATTTTGTCTTTTTTCATATTTTCTTAATATGTTACATTACACTGTGGCTGGATGTTGTTGATATCAAGAATTAAGCTGTACACATTTTCTATAGTCTCGGCCTCAAACAGCACCACACGCTCACTGTCATATTACAAACAAAACTGCAACTTTCTTAGTCTTGTACGATTTAGAACAAAGCTAGATTACAAAGTACAGATGGGGATAACTATTCCTGTATTTTACATGTACATTTTATTTATTCATTTCCCGGATACTTTTATTCAAAGCAATTTTTTATTGTATTCAAGGTATAATAAACATTTTATCTTTGCACGCTGTCCCTCAAATCAGTGAAATCCATTTTGTTGTAAGTGACATGCTGTTTTTGCTTCAGGAACACAAATGTACTTTTACTAACACACATTTGAGAATCAGATATAATGAGTATCAGAATGAGATTAGGAGATTCAGTCTGCATCATAACATACTGTAATATATTATCTGAAAGCATGTCTTAATTGTTTCAAACAAAATACAATCATATGCTTATTTTTGTGATGAGCCATTTCACATTCAAATACTGTAGCTCATCGTCACTGAAGATGTTTTTTCCAATGGTCACAACGTCATGCACACACACACACACACACACACACAAAACTATACATATTGTATAACCACCTTCAGAACATCTAAAACACATTTTTTTTTTATAATTTGTATATTGGGACATTATATTTTTGTGAACTTCTATGAGACCGGACTCATTTTCAAATTGCTTGTCCTAAATGAACATCTCAGAACAACTTTGTTGGGGTTTGAAAGCAGAATATTAATTTCTGTTTCGAGAATTGCATCAGTTTCATACATGTCCACTGTTGAGGACACCAGGACATAGTTCATGCTTATCAGGCATTTCAGTGAGACATAAGTAAATTGAGAAATAAACCATATATTCATATTTCTATAAAATATAATGAAAATGTAATTATCATTATTATACTTCTTTTTTCATTACATGTTGCCCAAGGAACAAATGAGAGACAATAAATAAATACATTGATTATAATAGGAAAACCCATTTTGGACATTTATAAAAAACATATTGTGTAAAGTAAAACAGTATATCAATCATGTTCTAATATCTTTAAAACCATAGTTGAGAATCTTTATACAAATCTTTGTGCAGAAGAGATCTTTGGTTCAAGTGGAAGTTTCCTGCAGATGTCAAAGTCCTGAAAACTCTTATTTCCATTAGACACCTACTAAATGCAGGTGTTAGTATGCATACAAAATGTAAAATAAAAATATTCTCTAATTTATTTTCCGCAACATTATTCTCATATCTGTATTAAATCAATTGAGCTAAGGACAAAAACACTCAGGAAAATTTGTACATTTGCCTGACTGTTTTTTTCCTTAGCTTGTTCTATTTATATATATAAACATTGTTTTGGCATAGAATCTTGTTTTTATTTTCTTATTAACCGAAACCTGGTTTCCTCTACATAGGACATAGAAAAAAAAAAAAAAAAAAAAGTTTCTAATGCTCTAAACAATGTAATGATGTAAAAAAAGACTAAATTTACAAGTCAAATCCATACCAACTATTAACATTAACCAACTACATTGTTGCCAGATCTCACCAAATGTGTTTATAAATAAATTGGTCATATTCAAATAATTGGTGATAATCCAATTTACACGCTAAAAATTCAAAAATTAGTAACAGCTATCATTAAATTTTTAACGTTTGGATTCAGAATGAAATAAATTAATCATTTTAATTTACAAATTAAATAGGAAACAAATATAGAAATATTTGAAAGGCTGACAACTCTATAAATATAACAGATGGTGTTAATGTGGCAAATGTAGTCCTATTCCATGCAATTTTTATAGGTCCAACAGAGGTTACAATATATATATATATATATATATAGCTTGTTTGGATGTTAAATAAATTATATGTAAGAACCTGCTCTTTCAGATGTCATGTTAATATAAGTACATACAATAATGGACAGACATAAAAATCCATACCTTAATTTTTCCTGCAAGTCCTCTGTATTTCTTACACAGAAACTTCTACAGTAGCTTATTCATAGTTGGCTAGAATGAAAATGTTATAATTTACTCAAGTTGAAACACTTCATCCAATTCATTTATGATAAACCCACCCCTAAACGGCAAGTAAAACCTGGTTGGTCACTACATACTGATAAGTCTAAGTGGGCGGTTCTTGACCAAAACAGAATAAGCTGCAATTTTTGACCAGGTCATTAGCCATTTAATCGAACAAATCAATATATATATATATATATATATATATATATATATATATATATATATATATACACACATTTAGCAGATAATAGTAATACTTCATATTAGCGTGTAACTGAAAATGAAATATTATAAAGACCTCTGAGGTGAATGACATGAAGTCTGACTTAACTGAAAACCCTAATTTTCACTTCTATTAAAAATTAAATTATATTAACTTTTATTATGTAGTTCAGAATGAGATGGCGAGCTTCATACTGAACCATAACATGTTATATACTCTGAAAACAAATAACTAAAATGTTTACCTGTCACCCTAAAGAACACTTAAGAATTTTGCATTTGCCCACTGACATGTAAAGCACAACACAAATATATGTAGATTTTTGTGAAGAAAGGAACAAGTAATTTTCATATTCTGATAGCCCATTTTCTTTGAAGATGCTTTTGGGCATTGTACTTTGCTTGTCTTTGAGATATCTTTACATCAGACTGAATCAAAACAGAAACTAAAAATGGAAATAAATCACAAGGTCTGGGGACAATGAGAATCAACTGCATGAAGAAGCTTCACCATGTTTGCTCAACAGAGCAGAGTCTTAAATATCCTACTCCGGAATAAAATCTAAGATGATAGATTTTATCAATTGCAAAGATGACCCAACAACACTTGCCTTTATTCAGACACCTGTCTGTCTGGTTTGGCTCTTTACTGGAATCACAAAAATTTAAATCCCAGCACCTTAACCTACACTGTACATCTTTAAAAGGTTTTACTCGTATCTATGAATAAATGCAGGATAAATAAATGTTTTGAGAACTATTTAAGCATACTGCAGCAAAGGATTATATCACATTTTAACGTGATGCCAAGCAGTGCATCATTTTCATAATCAAATTGCTCATTTCCACTTAGGATCTTTGCACATTGTACCACATTACTTCACACGCACTGGTCACTTGAATAAAAAAAAAAAAAAAAAATTATTGTGCTATTATCACATTACCTAAACGTCTTGTCTTGATGATACACAGCATCTCTCTTATTATATATAAGTCACGGGAGCAGCACAAGACCGACACAGTGGGCGTGGCGTCAGGCCTCGAAGAGGCTTTTAATAACAGAAATCATAAAATAACACGGGGATAAAAGGTGGCCAAAGGGGAAAAGTGTCCAAAATAACAGGGAATCTGGTGTCCACGTCGTGCTGCAGGGTTCGTGTGGGTCGGGCCGTGTTCATGGAGGAAGGGTCCAGGTAAGGGGCGGAGTCCGGCGGCCGCACGCGTTCCCCTCCTCGGTCCGGGGCGCGAGGGGCGGCGGCTTCCTCTAGCGGCCGCATCTCCCTCGTTGGCCGCGGTGCTGGTAGGGGATGGACGGCCCGGCTTCCTGGCCCGTCGGCCGTGTAAACGGGTGCGGTTCTCCTCCGGATCGCGGGTCCGGCAGCTCACGTCTTTTGTGGCGCGGGAGTCCCTCAACGCACCCTTCCTGGACCCACGAGGACACCAGTGTGCATGCACGGGGAAGAGACCGGTCTCTCGAGGAGAGGCGCGTTGGGCTTTTAAACAGCGGCGGGGATGAACCTCGATTTCCTTCGGGTGACCCATCACACGCCGCCAGCCCTGACTCGTCCAGCCCCCCTCCTCTCACACACCCACTCCAGTCGGGAGCCTGGTGAAGGGCGGCAATTTAGGACGGGGTGCCGGTGACAATCAGGGAGGAGGCAGCTGACTCGTCACAATATATATATATATATATATATATATATAATATTATGCTGTGACTTATTAAATAACAATACTAAAGTCAAATTTAACAAGTGACACCTCTTTTAACCATTTTGAAAAACAAGGCTTATACTCTACCCCAAAATGAAAATTGTGACAGTAAAGACTTACCCCCATGTTGTTCGAAACCCGTAAAAGCTTTGTTCATCTTTGGAACACGATTTAAAATATTTTGGATGAAAACCAATTATGCGCTGCAAGGATGCACTGTTTTCTTTCAAAACAATGCTTAAATACATGTAGAAAATGTATCCTTGTGGCACGGCTGTCACAGAAGAGCGTAAACTGCTTGCGTTCAGCTCATAATATCCAAAATGGTGCTACAGTGATGTGGAGAAACACAGAGGAGACGAATTGTTGAATAAAGTTGTTATTTTTGTTTTCAGCTCATACAAAAGGTATTGTCGTCACTTTATAGCGTTACGGTTGAACCACTAATGACAGATGGACAATCCTAATGATGCTTTTCATACTTTTCTGGATCTTGACATTGTATTTTACATGGCAGTGAGTGGGACAGTCACAAGCCTCCTGGTTTTCATCCAAAATATTTTAAATTGTATTCCAAAAACGAACAACACATTTACATGTTTGAAACGACATGGGGGTAAGTGATTAATGACAAATTGTTCATTTTCGGATGGAGTAACTGTCACGGTTGGTAAACCGTGGCCTCTGGCTTTGCACTATCTAGGTGGAGTTTGTGTGTGTCTCATGTCAGCACTGATTGTTTCATGTGGGTGTCTCCGTTAATTGTTCATCTCACCAGCTGCTACTCGTTACCCGATCCCTACTTATTGCCCTGTCTTTCGTCTTGTGTTTGTCAGAGCGTTGTTTCAGTCCCTGTGTTTATGCCTGGTCTTTCGTTCCTGTTCTCTGTGTTCTTCTCATCGTTGGATCGTCTTTGTCTTCGGAACCCCATCCACTCCTCACCTGCCACGGATATCACCCTTCACCACCACGGCTCGCTCATCTCAGTTCCTGTGTCACACTCTCCTGCTGCCTCTCCTCACCGCCACTTACTGGATCACCATCAGACATTGTCACTCCCTGGATTGCTATCGGACTTCGCTGCTTTTATGTTACTTGTTTGTTTGATTGCTTCATTAAATACTATTGACTTGCACTTGCTTCCTCCCCTTCTTCCGCCGTTATAACAAGGCTTATTAATGATAAACAATATGGTATTACAAAACCTGTCACACTTTAAAACACAGGTGCACTAATATACATATATTCATTATTAACTAATGTACAGATAATCATGAGCTTGTGTTTTATAAAGAACTAAACCATTCATTACTGATTACTACATCAGCAACCAAGAGAAAGTCTGATTAATAAATCAAGTACTATATGAATTCCTTGACAACATAATATTAAGCAAATACTGTAGGCCTACATTAATTTGTTAATTACCACAGTGAGTCAAAGCTATGCATTTCAACTTCCAGTTGTCTGTTTAACAGAGGCCAGTGAGCAGATGGTATGCAGATAAACCTCACTCTCCTGATCTCAAGAGATGCTCTAGTAGTTGATGCTAGTGGCAACAGGCATTTAGCCTCCCTTTTAGTGCATCCACCTCCCATGTCAGAGGCCCGCTTTTGAGGCCCACTCGGAGCAGGGACAAGGTGTGGCAGTGAGGACCAAGGAGAGAGGGGTTACATCTGCTTTAGTTAATCATTAGGTAATAATTTACAAAGACATCATTATGTCGTGGCCTTACTTGTTGAGCCACATGTCTTTTAGCTCATTGTTAAGTAATATGTTTCATTATGATTAGGGATTTGTATCCCCACCAAAGTTAGAGGCCTGTGAGATCCAAATCCAAAATCAAAATCCAAAAACAGGCTAGAGGTCAAGGAACAAGGAAAACAGTCCAAAAACAAGAAACATAGAAAAAACACAAGGGAACACAAGAAAGCCAGGTGACGGAAAACAAGGACTCCATGAAACAGATAGAAACAGACCAGTTTATATAGACAGGTGAAAACGATGAAAGTGGAGACAGCTGAGTGCAATTAACAGGTGTGCAATTAACAGTAATGAAGGGACAAGTCTTTGTGGGAAATGTAGTGCCTGCAGTGGGGTGACTATAGGGAAGTGAGACCACTAGGTGACACCCAGGGAAACACAGACCAGACACTGTGACATACCCCCCCCACCACCCCCCTCTAAGGAGCAGCTACCAGATGAACACAAGAACAAACCAAGGAACACAGAGACCAGGAGGGAGGTGGACTTGTAGAGGATAAAGGTGAGGGATGGAGGGCCAGATCCATAGAGGGAAATAGAGACAGGAAGTGAAAAAAAAACAACAACAACAACAAGGAGACCAGGAGGGAGGTGGACCGGTGGAGGACCAGGGAGAGGAACGGATGGCCAGGTCCATAGAGGGAAACAGAGACAGGAAGTGAAAAAAACACCGCCCACCAGGACGGTGCAGAGAACCACCACTGCCTTGCGGTCGAGACAGAGGCCCACCAGGGCGGCACAGAGGGCCACCACAGCCGAGCAGACAAGACAGAAACCCTCCAGGGTGGCGCAGAAGACCACCACAGCTGTGTGGTCGAGACCGAAGCCCACCAGGGCGGCGCAGAGGACCACCACAGCTGTGTGGTTGAGACAGAAGCCCACCAGGGCAGCACAGATGACCACCACAGCTGTGTGGTCGAGACAAAAGCTCACCAGGGCGGCGCAGAAGACTACCACAATGGGATCGATGGCACAGGAGAGCAAGTCTAGTTAGGTAAGCCTGAAATAGAGAACATGAACAGGTTAGGGGTGGCCTTCATGGCCCTGATGAGATGGTAGATGGTCTCCCTGGCCATGAAAGGGCAGGCGGTGAGTTCCTGGGTGGCCTCCATGGCCATGACAGGATAGGACAAGTGCTCAGGAAGTTTGGCTGAGATGTGACAGGGCTCTAGTAGTTCAGCAGAGAAGTGACGAGGCTCTGGTAGTTCAGCAGAGACGTGAAGAGGCTCTGGTAGTTCAGGAGGGACGTGAAGAGGCTCTGGTAGATCCGTGGTGATGTGACTGGATTCAGGAAAATCAACTGTGGTTTGACTTTGTTCAGGAAGATCAACGGTGACTTGCCTTGACTCATGAAGATCATTGGTGACATGAGGTCTAACTGTGATCTTGCTTGACTCATGAGTGTTAATGGTGACTTGACTCGACTCTGGAAGGTCAACGGGGACCTGAGTTGACTCTGGAGGGTCAAAAGGAACTAGTCTCGACTCTGGAGGGTCATGGGGGACCTGACTCAACTCTGCAGGGTCAACGGGGACCTGACTTAACTCTGGAGGGTCACCTTAGGCTGCCATCTTGTGCAGTGGCTCTGGGCTGGTGACCATCTTGTGCAGTGGTGCTGGGCTGGCGGTGCTCCTTTCTGGAGACATAGGTCTAGAGTCGGCCATCACAACTGGAGAGATAGGTGTGACTGGGGTATCCCACTGAGACTGATGTTGTAGGTACATGGTGAACCCCCAAAAATCCAGGATCTCCAGCTACTTCATCTTCCACTCAAGCACAGGGTTATCCAGGCAGGCGTTAAAAAGGTCTTTAAGTGCCTCATCATTGTACCCCATTCCTACCACCATGGCCCGGAATAATTGCGCAAAACCACCCACCTCACTCCCCTCTTGATGTAATGAATGCACACAGGAAACGAGAGATCTAATTGTAGTGTTTCAATGGGGTAATCCAAAATCAATATCCAAAACAGGCTAGAGGTCAATAACAAGGAAAGCAGTCCAAAAACAAGAAACATGGAAAAAACACAAGGGAACACGAGAATGCTGGGTGACGGAAAACAAGGACTCCATGAAACAGATAGAAACAGACCGGTTTATATAGACAGGTGAAAACGATGAAAGTGGAGACAGCTGAGTGCAATTAACAGATGTGCAATTAACAGTGATGAAGGGACAAGGCTTTGCGGGAAATGTAGTGCCTGCAGTGGGGTGACTATGGGGAAGTGAGACCACTAGTGGACACCCAGGGAAACACAGACCAGACACTGTGACAGTAACAAGCACTTGTTCGGGATTTATTTATAGTGTCATGTCAAAATTCAGTGTAAACAATACCATCGATTATAACTACTTTTATTGTCTTTTGGCATGTTGTATCACGCCTCACCACTCAAGTCTGATGTAGACACAGTATTACTGGAATGCAGTGGTTGGCCGGGCCACATGATCTTAATGTCCTGCCTTTGAATGTATCATTAACAATAATGCCAAGATATGTATACTTTCTTACTAACTCTCAATCGCATTTCATTGAAATGCATCGTTTTTACCTACTGTGGTAATTAACATATTAATTTACACTATTAGTTGATATTAAATAAGTATTTAATACATGATGACATTTAATTAACAGCAGTTTGTATATTACACGATGCATTAATCAGGTAGACTCTTTATTAGTTGTTGATGAAATAACCATTAATGAATGGTGTAGTTTTTTATGAGTCATGCATTAACTTATGATTATCTGTGCATTAGTTAAGAATAAACTAATGCTTATAAATGCACTGGTATTATAAAGTGTTAGCCAAAAACTCATGTGAAACATGAGTCATTCTTTCCTGACCACTGAGCAGAGTTATCTAGCAGTTTTGGGCATTTTAAGTTGCTGATGGTGTTGATGTGAAAACAAGGATGTGAAATCACTCTAAGTTACATTCTGAGACAACAAATGTTGCTTTGAAATGGCTGAAATCTACATGTGAACACTAGGTGGAGACACAACCTCTGCCACTCAAGCCAGGCAACATATTGCACAGTTTACGAATGTATTCGCCATTTCTAAACAGTAGACTTTTAAGAATTAAGGTTATTCATTGGCATCTTTGACTCCATGAGGAACCTTTAACACCCATGGGATCTTTCCATTACACAAAAGAAGGGTATCTTAAGAACTGTTCACTGAAACATTCTATTTAGGGAACGAAAACTGGTTCTGGTTCTTCTGGTATGACTGTGAAAACCCCCTTTTGGAACCTTAAAGATTGAAATGACCTATGTTCAACTGTAAGTTTGTATAACTGTTCATTTATTGTTTATTGTTTAAATTACTCATTCTTTGAAAACAGTGACATTGTTGATGTATCTGGATGAGTTTGAAGCTGCTCTAAAATTTTAGAGTAAGAAAATGGCTACAGGGTGCAAAAAGACCACAAAACAGGAAGTCAGTCATCATACTTGCAAATAAAACACAGAGCTCTCAAGTGCAAAATGTTTTTTTCATTTTTATATGCCAAAAGATTTTATACTTTACACCTTGACAACATAGTACTATTCGAAATCATTTACACTATATGAAAATATTACACTATTTTTGAGAAGAAAAATTAGAAGAAAATGTGCTAAGACTTTGATGTGTATGATAAATCAATGGCAAATTTGAACATACAGAAAATAAGAACCACACTGAAAAACAAAGGGTGCGACATGTACATTTAAATACAATACAACACATTACAGCACATTGAGAAAGAATAACATCGGGACTGCCCGAGTTCTCTTCTCACAGGCTACAATTCAGTGTGAACATTTGATGAATTGAGTGTTGTGGCCTGACTAGTGTACTTTTCTTCTGCATGTAATTTAACAGAAACATCAGAACTGACAAGCTCACATGCTTGTTTCTGTAAAATAATTTCTCTGAGTGCTAACAAAATTTTATTATTTTTATTTTTATTTTTTTTCAAGGTTCAAAACAATAGTCTGAAGCAAATTACAATAAAATATTCAAAGCTGATCTGAAAATATATTAATTATTTCCACATTTTTTTAAATTATAATAACATATGAACTACTGTTTTGGCTTCTCTATGCACATTCTTTTTGTTAACATCAATAAATAAAACTAATTAAAAAAGGAGTTTATGATGTGAAAGGTTTCCAAAATTTTATTAGAAATATAAAAACAAACAAAGGACAAAATGCAGCTTAAAGGAACAAAAATAGGCTCAAAAATCAAGTTTTACCGTTTTTGAATCCATTCAGACAATCTCTGGGTCTGGCAATAAGCATAGCTTAGCATACTGTATATGACTGAATTGTATTAGACCAGTAGCATTGCGTTCAAAAATGACCAAAGAGTTTCAATATTTTTCCTATTTAAGACTTGACCTTTCTGTAGATATATCTTGTACTAAGACCTGCGAAAAATGCAAAGTTGTGATATTCTAGGCTGACATGATTAGGAACTATATTTCAGTTGTGTGGTGTAATTATCAAGGGACTGGGCTGCCGTAACATGGCACAGTGATATTACTCAATCCAAGGAAATAGTTCCCTGAAAATTATTACTCATTATTTTGGCCATCTTACTTTTCACAAGTGGTCTTTGCATATAATACCACAGAGCACCAGTCTACGGGTTATTGTCCATATTTCCTGATGTTTGGACAAGAACCCCACTTACCAGTAGATTTTATGCTAGGACTGGATGACTATGGCCAAACAAATGTGGACTGGACGGCTGACCACCGAGATAATTTGGAAAGGATTTTTAATAATGCCCGAGCCTGTCTCCAGGAGGCTGCAGCTCAGTGTGCCTGTTTAAATGATTCTAAGCTGTTGCAGATGACCTTAAGGGGAAGGCAAGCTGGTATATAAAAAAGCACATGACCATAAAGGCAGAAGGAAAATCCAGGATGCCTGGGACCCAACCACTTACCGAATTGTTTGATGTCCTGAAGGTCAAGAGTATGTATATTCTATTGTTCCAGTTGCTGGTGGAAAAGTGAGACAAATACATCAGAGTGAGTTGTGACCAGTTTATGTCCCAGCAGATGGTCAAACCAAAAATCCGGGAATATTCCCTTTGAGTGAGTATCCCAAGGAGTGGAGGAAGGATGATATGATAGTCATGGTGTCAAGTGAACCTGGTGTGCCTGGAGAGAATGAAAGTGACGTGACATACAGCCAAGTATGTTGACCTATACTCAGAATTCATGCTGTGCATTTAACCCAGCCAAAGTGCACACACACAGCAGTGAACACACACCCAGAGCAGTGGGCAGCCATTTATGCTGCAGCGCCCCGGGAGCAGTTGGCACCTCAAAGGCACCTCAGTTAGGGTATTGCCAGCCCAAGACTCAAAATACACAGCATTAGGGTTAGGAGTCAAACTCTCTAACCATTAGGCCACAATTTCCCCAGAATGAGTTGTGCATGCCACTTCCAGCAGAAGAAGGTGATCCTGATGAGCTGACATTACAGCCATGTCAACAATAGGAACAGTCTGTGCAGATACAGGTGGACCTAGTATGACGGACAACCAGGTCCACAATGGGGCAGCGTACAAATCCACATAATCTCCCTCAGTCAGCCATGCGTATATAGAAGTCCAGGCAAATGGTTATATCTCTCTCCTTATGATAGAGCACTCCAGTGGTACAAACACCCCGTTTTTTTCGACCATGGTCATAGAAATTTGATCGACGGGACGTCAATTTAAATTAAGGGGGGTTACTGTAATGGGGTGGAGGTAGTAAAGGTAGTGGCTCTATATTAGGCTTGTTTAGTACTAAAAATGTGTTGGACTACAAATCCCATGAGTCCAAGAACTATAAAGAGGGAAACAAACTTTTCGGCCTTCCTCTTTGTGGGACAGTATGCTAAACAGGAGAAGCTGTGTGGCATGTTTCAATGCTGTGTGATAGATAAAATGACTCTTTTGGTTATAATTAGTGTGACGCAAGCACTTGGGATGAATCAGAAATAGAACTAGCCATCAGTTCACTGTTAGGGATTTATTATGTCATGTAGTGTCACGTTGAAAATTCAGTGTAGACAGTATCATCAGCTATAGTGGGTTTTGTCTTTTGGCGTGTTGCGCCACACCACACCACTCGTGTCTGATGTAGCTACATGTAATCATTAATGAATGGCTTAGATCTTCGTAAGTCATGCATTAACTCATGATTTTCTCTGCATAAGTAAAGAATGAATTCATGCTTATTAGTTTCTTGGCAACAGAACAAAGTTTTCTATCATTGGTTTGGTTTATTTTAAGTTGCTAAAATAACACTTAAAGTGACATATTCTGAGATGGTAAATGTTGTTTTGAAATACAGTAGGTATATAACTTCATGTGACCACTAGATGGAAATGTTATTTACATTAAGAAAAATGGTGGTTCTCTTAAGAACGTTTCACTGGAACTTTTTGCTTCTTGTATGACATCAGTGGAAAAACTGCCTTTTGGAACCTTTACATTTAAGATTGTAGAGTGGAAATTATATACAGTACATGTTAACATACATTATAGTTTATACTAATTACACTAAGCAAAATGTGAAATTTAAAAGTGTCTGTGCATGCATACATGGGCCAAAGATGTTTGCATGCAGAAAATAGTTTTTCCATTATATTTATTTTTATTACATAGAGTGGTGTGAGACTTAACCCCAGTCAGCCAGGCAGATCAAAGGGAGGAAGCAAGATGGTGAATGTCCAAATAAAGGGAGGCTAACAAAAGCTCAAATCTCAAGATTAAGACTAAATATCAGTCTTCAGCTGGTGTGCCCAGGATTACCACCATATGACACTCTCTTTCTGTAAGCACGTGGCTTGTGTTGTGTTTGTTTGGTGCCATGTGCTCTCTCCTGTCTATTTTCTAACCCTGCCCATCTTGTTACCTCATTATTGTTTTATTTGTTCCGCTTGTATTTCTCCCTTTCCTCTGGACTCCATTTCCCCTAAACTCCACTCACCTGTTCTCTCTTTACCTTGTTGTAATTTGTCCCAGCTGTTTAACTGGTTGCCTTTCCTTTATAAGCTTCCTGTGTTTTCTGTTCTGGGCTTGTTTGTCTCATGTATGTACTGGTTCATGTCTTTGATGGCTGTTTGTCCTGTGTTTAGTCTATGTTCTAGTTGTAAGCATGAATTCTATTCTGTTTTTTTCCCCTTTGGGGTGGTTTCAGTTGTGTAACTACAGAATGTACTGTGCACTCTTATTTCTCAGAACAACCTTGCAGGACCTAACAAATAAGTTTTTAAGCACTCCTCTGAACAAAAGCAGCGACAGTAAGTGCTTAGATGTCCTCATTGATGTAGGAAGACAGGCCTATGTGGGTTTCAGGCAATCAGTTATCTGATCTCACACCCACATCTTTTTCTAAACCTGTAAGCTAAACAGGCCAACATAAAAGGCAAAGATGAGACACAAAAACTCACTGGCACAAAAACTATATAAAAAAAAAAAACCCAACAACTTAGACTCGTCTGCCTTTTGAGACAATTTTGCATGTGTATCAACTGGTTTATTTGTACTAAGCTCAATTTCTTAAAAAGTAACCTAAATGGGATCCAGTATATAACACTTTTTGATGCATGCGTAACTTACATGTGGCATTAAAGTTGAATTAGCTGATCTAATGTACTAAAGTTTTTATTTTTATTGAAAAACCTTCTTGGGCTCAAACTGCTAAGGGTTGGTGGTTTCTCATAGCATCATTCTTTGCTTTCAGATCCCTTCTTACATACTGTAGGTGGGTTTGTGTGAACTCAGACTAGCAGGAAGCTAATGAGTAGCAGGAAGAAGTGCTGCTTGTTTAAGACGGACTAAGCTCTGAATGCACTGCAAAGTTTAAACATTGTGTCAGAAAGGGTTCCTGAATTCATGTGTGATTTATTGCAGTGCTCTAACTGTGAGAATATAATTATTATATTATATGGACATGGCACATGTAAACACACGCACACGCTTTTATGATCCAGCATATTATATGTTTGTTGAAAAAGAAAAAATGTGTTTCCACACTTAACTGAACTTTTATGTCCATTACTCAATTGTGTTATTTCATTTCTTAATAATATTTTAGTATTAAATTAAAAACTAGGACCTTCGGTTGCGCAATAACTTGGTTTCTTTTTGCGTTTCATGCTGAACTTCCATTTTTAATAGGAAGTCAACGCAGCGGTAGTCATTTTGAGCTGTTCCTTTCTCTCTTTTACTTTTTTTATTGTAATAATGCCAGGAAATATCGTACTCGTATCACTTATTTTTCTACTTACCTTCAAAACAGGTAAAACATTGTTTATTATGTTTATTGATTATTAATGGTTATTGTGACAATAATGACTGCACGTTATGGCATCACTGAGCTTTTAACCGGCATACAGTTTCATCTAAAGAATATTTTGATGATTTATTCTTTAAAATATCCTGAAAGAAACTTTCTACACCATAGTTCTCATTTTTGTCATTTTGAGAAGGATCATTAAGCTACTAGTAAAACAAAATCATTATTTTTATTTACTTCCTGTTTTTTAATACAGATACACTCCACCATTCATTTTAGAGAGATTATGCATTTGCTAATATCTGTCATAGCATATATAAGATCACTACAAGCAGGATACACAATAAATTTTTGATCATTTTTAATCAAGTCATAATATATTTGGGAGTTTGGTTCACTAAACTTACCATCAGTATAATATAAACACTAATTATATTAGTGTATTTTTATTTTTAACATAAACCTGTGCAGCACACTCAAAGGAAAGTCTGTCACCAGTTGTGGGCAGGGCCAAACCCATTTATGGCATCACAAAGAGAAGCAGACATTAACAATTAATTTTGAGACACTGTTTCGGACTTAAAAATAGGAGTGGGTGATTTTTACCTGGTTGTGTACACACAATTATAATTTTGATTAATAGATCCTTGCATAATGACTGGAAAACATCATTACAATTTAATTAAGAGAACTTGACAACTACCTTACTAACTATAAATAAGCAGCAAATTAGAAGTTTATAATTCACAAATTCACTAAGGCACATACATGTTAAAAACATCCATCATGCAGGTACCAGCAAAATTCCCTGCATAATGGATCAGATCTTTTTCAAACTAAATTACATTTTCTCTCCCTGCAGTGTCCTTTGCTGAAATGCAGCCCCTAAATCACTCTGTGCATGCAGGGGACCGTTTTGAGTTTGTTCAGAGAGAAGAGCTTCCACAGTTTTCACAGTTAATGTGGATGAAAAAAACGTTTTCCAGGGATAACTCAGAAACCATTGTGACATACTACAGTAAGAATAAAGAAGTTGACCCTGCCAGTTCTTACAAGGACAGAGTGGTGTTCAATACTGCAAATTTCTCTCTAACACTGAAGGAAATGCAGAAGACAGACAGTGGACTTTACTGCACAATAACAATTGGAAAAAAAACCAAAGAAGTTTGTCAGTACAATGTATCTGTTGTAGGTAAGTATAAAATTTAGGACCTTAAATCAACAACAGTGAAAGCTGATTCTGCTCTCAAAGGGAAGTAACATTAATAAAATCTGGATTTTCACACCAATCTTTTTCTTGTTTCTGGTATACGTAGCAATAGCAACATAATTAAACCGTAGGATTCAGTTTTGTGAGCATTACATTAAATAATTCTGTTTATGTGTTAATCTATACGTGAGTCATTCATAAGTCATCTCTCAGCTTCATTGTCAAAATTGCAAATCTTATTTTCTATCTCCAGACTTTAATGTTACATTTCCGTTCTTTTTTTGCAGATAATCATGGATCACCCACTTCCATTTTTCTTCCATGGATATTACTTACCTCTACACTTAGTACAATAATGTTCTAAATTAACATGTGAATAAAGATGAATGTATATATATATACATATTTCAACTTACTAATAGCAATTATTTCAAAGGGAAATGCCATGACAAGTGAAATTATTATGCTCAAACAAGGATTATGAATAACAAAATACAACAAAATATACCTTCCAAATTGTATCTGACTTTGTCAACAAATACTCATTACAAATTGCAGAGGAAAACCTCGCCAAAAAGTGTGCTGTGGCAGATGTATACATATTTATGAATTGGTCTGAATCAGCGGGAAACTCCAAATGTTTTATTATTATTATTATTATTATTATTATTATTATTATTATTATTTTATGTTTATAGAACATAATCTTTCAGATGGGGCTAGAAAGTAAGGTGCAAATATAAATTAAGTGTGCATTTCATATAAATTATCTGGTGCATTTCATATGTTCAGAGGTGGGTAGTAACGAGTTACATTTACTTCGTTACATTTACTTGAGTAATTTTTCGGGGTAACGAATACTTTTCGGAGTATATTTAAAGATGGGTACTTTATACTCTTACTTGAGTACATTTTTTGGGAAAAATCTGTACTTCGTTACTGTGGGCGACGCCCCTCTCGTTACTTTATCTTAATGCAATAAATGCTTCAGTTTATTCCAAACGCGCCGTCTACTTTTCTCTGGACAATGAGCGATGCCCATTCGCGAATGATTCATTCTTTTGGGTCAACTCTGTTCAAAGGCTTGATCAAACCAATTGGCAAACGAGTGAATTGGTTCATGAATCAGTTTGATTGAGTCGTTCAGTTCCATGCTGCACGCGCTGAGCTCTGAAGCGGTTCACTCAGAGTTGTAACGTTTAAGAATATTAGCAGCGTTGAAAACGGGGCTATGGAACTGCACTGAATTGAAAGCTAATCTGCAAAGGCTATTCTTTGCTTGCGATGGAGATCCTTATTAGATGAACGCGTGTGCTGTCTACTGTTTAACAGGTAATAACTTGGGCTACATTCGATTACAGTACACGATACCACTGTGACATTAGTTTGTTGTACGTGTGTGGCTTATAACAGGTTGAATGCAGCTTCCAAAAGACAAAGAATAGCCGATTAAGATTTTATTAATTTTAATACAATCACACCAGTGCGAGTACGTTCAGCAAGTCATATCATCAGCTGCTAAATTCAGATCTGTGATCGCTTGCTGCCGCTGAGCCAGAGACAGACGCGTTTTTACAGCGCTGCGCATTAACCAATCACACACGGTTCTGTTGAGCTTTTGAATGCAATGGCCAATCAGAGGTGTTCCGATGAGTCATCGCTGAAATGCCGGTGCTTCCTTCACTCGCTCACTTACTGAATACCTCTTTCTGCCGAATTCTCTCGTCAGAAACAACAAAGTGCAGATGTGTGTACGAATCTATAATTAAGATATTGATTTCACAGTGTTAACAGTTTCAGTGATTTTAATGGTAGTTTCTGAGAGTGAATGAAATCTAGACTGTCAGTGAAAATTATGTTTAATAATGTAAATGTTATTTGCTCTCTTTCTGAACAATGAAAGATTAGTAGCAATATTTATATCACATTAACTTTCAATGTTAAATTCACATTTAAAATAAAGTCAGTCGTATTAAAAATATGTTATGGCATGACACCTATATTTGTTACTTAAATAAACAGACAGGGTTTTATAATAAATTACATAAATTGGATTAAAGGCTGATGAAATATATACATTTATACACACACACATACATTACATACATTTTTTGTCTATATATCTATATAAAAAAAGGCTCCGTATATATGACCCAAAGTAACTAGTAACTAACTACTTGAGTAGATTTTTTATCCGATACTCTTTTACTCTTACTCAAGTAACTATTCAAGACTAGTACTTTTACTTTTACTTGAGTAAATATTTCTAGAATTACTTTTACTTTTACTTGAGTAAAGTTTTTGGGTACTCTACCCACCTCTGCATATGTTCTTGGAATCTTGAAACTTCTTTTTTAATATAGCCTACTGTATATTTTGTAATTAAAATTTTTTTGTAGACATATGTTTATGGAATGTAAATAAATATGGTAAATCAACATCAACAAAAAAGCAATTGATATCTACACTCAAATGAATTTATTGTCCTTAATTTAATTGAGTTTTTTTTAATGAAAAACTAAATTTATTCAGTTCATTCTAAATAAATCTGTTTATTTGGGTCAAAACAATTTAGTTGGTTTAGGTACATTAGCTTAACTTTATTACATTTCTAAAAATAAATAGTCTTAAGTGAGATCGTTTTTTTATCAACTTACTGTAGTTTATTTAATAATCTTACTGTATGTTTACGAATCAGTTGTTTTAATTATTATATACAATGTATATAACAAAGTAATAAGAAAAGACTACACAGCAAAAAATCCAGTGTTGTTTATAATTGTTTTTATAGGGATAATTTATCAGAGTTGAAAAGTGTTGATTCTGGTGTTGATCTGAATGGCATTAACACTTGCAGTGTAAATCAGTGGTGATCAGTGGGGAATCAGAGTCAGAGTAATTACAGTTATTTTAGTATAACTGCATTGTTCTACAAATAATCTCTGACTGTTTAAGTGAGCAGCAATCAGTATTTGTTTAGTTTTTTAAACCTGGACCTTTAACGCACAGCTTTGGATGGTCAGAGGAATTTACATGAAATATATTGTGGTAACTCTCATGCAAAGTAATAAGCAGCAGGGATAAATCAACAAATAATCAAGCAAGAAGCGTTTTGCTGAACTACCAGCATATGACTATGAACTAATAAGAATTCGCTCATCATACTGAATATGTGTTTGATGTGCGCACGCTTCATCTGCAATAGTAGATAAATTAACTTACAATTAATTTGCTGCAATTTCACTTTAATTTAATGTTAACATTTGTGGGGTGAGAATTGAAGCTTCTGACGAGCAGCAAGCTGGATTTTCTTTAACATTAACAACATCCTAAATTGCATTTTTCTTGACCAATAGTTTTCGTCGAGCATCTCAGAAATTCATATTTGGTTACTTGTTATTTATTGTGAGCACTAAATGTTTGTTGTTATTTTCCTAAATCGCCCACCACCTCCGAAACCTACTCATTTTGATTGGGACAGTGACATGTTATCTGTCAAGCTGCAGTTGCATCTCCTGCTCCAGGGAGGAAGAAGACCAAGATCAGTCCAACAGAGGCTGTTGACAGACTTGTGCATTTCCATAAGGTGAAACTAACAATACTGGTGCAATGTCCTTAGGATTCAACATGTCTGCACATTTTTCTAGACACTGGCTTAATGTGTCTAAATGTTCCTTTTGGATTCTCTAAATAATTGCATGTGTTCACCTGCAATATATTGACTTACAGCTCTCGATGTCCATGAACAACTGTGTTCTAAAGAAGTCAGTCAATCACATAGCTTGGTTAGGCTGAGGGTGTATCAGCAAATTTAATTAAAAAAAAATTAATAGACGCAATTTGTGGGGGGTGGTGAGGAATTTCATTTACTGACATATTACTTTCACTGTAATACACAAAGCATGATATCAACTGTTTCTTGTCTTCAACCCGTCCTACATGGAAACCATGGTGTCAAAAGCCAACAGCTTGAAGTTCTACAGTCCTTTTGATCTGCAATCAAGTGTTTATATGGGTCAGATGATGGTGAATATATTGTACCTTCTTTTGTGTTTGTGTAATTGTTACATCTATGTTAAAAATTTCAAACTGATACAGCATGTTGACTTTTAAAAAAAAAAAACAACGCACAGGTATTTTTAATTTTCTTAATCAGGGTTTGTACGAACAATATATTTGTGCGCAAAAACAAGCCTCATTGTGTTAACATATCACCTAGTGTAGCTTCAACACTAGTTGTATGTGAGGGGGAGGGAAAACACTAATGGTGTTAACGGTGAACACAGTGTTGTTTTTACTGTGCAAGTGTATAAAAAAAGTAACACTTTTTAAAGTGTTAGTTTAACTCTATGTTTAATGTTGACATATATAAATGAAAAAAATAAATGACTCATGTAGTTTTAACTCAAATGAATCAAGCAAACTTCCATTTTGAATATATTTGGTAGATTTACAAAAAAATATTTCTGATCATTTTTATATCATCATATTCATATTTTTATAATAAGTAGAGTTAGATAAAGAAGACTTTGGACCTGTATTTGAAGAAACTTAAATGTGAACTTATATGAACAGTCACACTTGCTCTCACAATAGGGGCTAGTTTCCTGTGGTAGACAATGTGGTTGGAGAAAGCAACTAGCTCCTCCTCTTTCTTTTCTAAGCTGCTTTTGTGACTTGGTGGGCAGCAGTTCTGTTAGTTGTTCAGGTAATGGTAACAGGACTGGTTTTTAAGCATAGACTAGAGTTTGACATTTGCTCAAATTAATAAAAAAGACAGTATTCGCATATTTACATATTTTATGTCATATATTTCAAGGTGAGTGGCACTGCGTGGACAGTTTTAATAAGGTGATATGAAACAAAGTATTCTCTAATATATATGGTATAACCACAGCAGAACAGGCTGTTTATTGCAATGGCTTTTGGTGATCTGATCATGATCTTCACCGCAGTGCTGATCTCCAACAGAGGTATGAAAATCATTCTCTTCACAGGAACAGCATGACTAGTGCATAACTAGATAAACTAGATAATGTCTGTTATCATTTTAATAAATATCACCATTAATATGTGTGTCTGCTAATCATTGCTGTGATTAAAATGGGAGGTTACTACATGACTTATATCCCAGGATTCTTATTTTTTAAATATAAATTACTGTTGAAATACTGTTGAAATATTTAACCTTTATCACACAGTTTTTATTATTTATTTCATCCATTGGTGATTCAGGTTTATTTTTAAGAACTAAAAAGAGATCATAGAACTTGTTCTATAGCACTACACTCGCTTACTTTACCCTAATTTTATAGCAAACAGCTAGATTAAAAACCTTGATGTAAGTGGGTGAGCACAAAATGTGAAATATATAATTTTTTTATTCAGTTTTGTTTTTCATCATATCTAATTATTTTTGCAACAAAAATATAGAATTTGTATGCCAATATTACATTTTTGTGTACTTTACTTGTTGAATAATTGGACACTACCTTACCCATCTTTTGCATTATTTTATTCTCTGTTTCTAGCATCCGTGTGCAAAGCTGAAAATGCCGTCTCTGTGCAGACAGGAAGTTCTGTTCAACTGGACATACAGCCTGATAAACTACTACCTTTTAATACACTGGTCTGGATGAATCATGAATCTGAAAATATTGTGACATTCATTAAGAAAACTATAGAGACCGAGATTATCAACGGTGCGGTTTTCAATGAGTCAACATTCTCTCTAACACTGAAGAACATACAAAAGACAGACAGTGGACTCTACACAGCAAAAATATTTGGATCTAACAATATAAATGTGGCTAAATACAGAGTATCTGTTATAGGTGAGTCTGAGTTGCATTTTGAACCACATAAAAAAAAAAAAATCAATAAAGGGTATGTGCTTCAAAAAATTCTAGGGTCTGTCATATTTGATGCATTCTCATGCAGCAGTTTTCATGAATATGTTTCAGATCCAGTGGATTCTCCTGTTCTTAACTGGAACATCATCATGATCACTGTTAACTCATGTATTATGAATGTCTCATGCAGTGGGCATGATCGTACGATCAGAGAAATCTACCACAGCAACAACTGCACCCATAAGGAAAATATATCATCTGAAATACAGACTCTAACCCTGTATTGTAAAGAGGACATAGTTGTTTGTAACTATAGCAACCCAGTCAGCTGGAAGAATGACACAATACAGATTAAACATCTCTGTAAATTTTATCAAAGTAAAGTGACCCACAAACCCAATGCAAAGCATATAAATGCATTTTAAATGCATTTTCTAGTCTTGCATTTTTTATTTATTAGCCTTTTATCCTCGATGCCTCTTAAGTGTTCTAACGACTAGCTGTTAATGTAATTTCTTTTGTTTCAGATGAGAATCAACAGACAACAGGAGACAACAACAGTTATTTTCCTCTCCATTGGCTCATAGTCATTGTTATAAGTGCTTCATTGTTGATTTTAGTTGCAACCACTTTAATATACAGCTCTTACAAGAAAAATGACAAAGGTATGTTTAGCTTTTATCTCAAATATTTAACACAATTATCAAGCACTTATATGCTTAGATTTATAGGATTCAGAATGGTTGTGTGATATGATAGACCAGTTACAATTTTACTTGCACTTATTTTAATCTCTGAATACACAAAGGTGAAGCAGTCACATACTGAATGCACAAATAAATACAATATGAAAAGCTTTCACACAACAACATCAGATCTAGAACTCTACACAACACTTACATTATAGTTGACTGTATGGAAGTATATGGAGATTTATGTAAATACTGTATTATATGGTGCCTCATAGTAGAGAAACCAAGGATCTATGGTAATAGTAACTGACAGGAGATTCTTTAAAATTATACTATTCTAAATCTCTTAGGTGTCCCTCAGAATGATTCTACAATCTATGCACAAGTTCAGGTAAGCTTCAAAGTACTACTTCACCATGACATCGTTATTATTATTTGTTATTGGAATATTGCAGTGTTTATTATATATGATTTATCCACGCACATCATTCATTTGTTCAAATGTATGTGTCCTCATAACACTAATTAAATCAAAATGAACTTCCTCTCTCCTTGCATCAGCATCTCTAAGCTGATGACGTGGCACTGGTGTTCCAGCAGTTCATCACTCAACAGTGATTGCAACAATAGCAAACAGTAATCCAATTAATTCCTGACGGAGAATACCAAGTCTCGCCTTATATTATTTTCTCATTCAAGAAGCCATTTCACTATGATATATACATATCACAATATAGACGAAAATATAACTGCAACTTCCATTCATGTCGATTTGAATCCTTTTGTGCCGCCATGACATATTATAATTGCTCTTAATTCAAGAATATTCACGAGTCATGTGATGGACATTTCGGAGTTTGTGTGGCCAGTAGCTCAGGGGTGGTTTGAGCCCTAGAAGGAACGTGAAATGAGTCATCATCATAATTATACATGTAATAATTTTATTGGAAAACAATTCTGATAAAACCATTCACCATATATCTACTTCATTTTACACCAGAGGAGACCAAACTTTTCAGTATAAAGGGCCAAAAATCTAACTTAGTTGACGGCTGAGGCCCAAAAGTAAATTTTATATTATGAAAAATCAGTTTATTCTCAAAAATTGAATGCAAAAATAGAAAAAAGTAGTCTTAAGACACAATGGCATATTACCCTCTGTTAATATGGCATGGAATGCAAATCAGAGGTCATCATGGGCCAACTTTGGTCTGTAGAATCTGATTTGGGCATCTCTCTCTCTTTTTTTTTTTTTTTTTTTTGGCAATTTATTGCAATCATATACTTTGTGTAGTTAATCAAAGCAATGAGTTTTTCAGAACACACACTATATGGCCAAATTCATATGGACAGCCAACACTACACGTATAAAATAATGCATACACTATACTATTAAAGAATACTGCCCTACATGTTGTGGAAACATGACTGTATGTATCATACTGTATGCACAACAGCATAAGTCAGCTTTTCAGTTCAGTTCAGGTCTGGCCATCAAGTTTTTCCAGCCCAAACACAATAAACCATTTCTATGTTAGGCCTTGCTTTGTGCACAAGGCCACTTTCATGCTGAATTTGAAAAGGGCCACAAATGTTGCTCACAATTCCCTTGACTAGAGTAACATTGGAAGCCTTTTTATTAAAAACTTGTCTTCACTGGCAGAAGCAGTCTAAACACTATCTACCTTGTAAATTTAAATGTGCATAATATTAAGTAGTATAGAAGGATTTGTATGACTTATTATTGTAATTGGATTGTTGTTCCATAGCCAAAGAGCAAAGTACAGAGACCCCTTGAGATGTTGGAAAAATCAGCAAATCCTCAAACTGTGTATGGATTTACACAAGAACACAGACACCCTCACAATACCAGTCAGACAATGTCCAGTTCTGAGGTAAGAAAGAGACAATAACATCCATCTGGAAGAATTTTCTGTTTTAAAAATAGTTTAACTATATATATATTCAGACTAAAATAATTTCCTAATTTGACTTCCATGATTGTCTGGTTATGTTCATTGCATTGTTAATATGGCTTAACAATTCACAGATACCAGTGGAGACGCAAAAAAACAATCACCCCAGAACCACCTACAGTACAATTGGACCCCCAAAAACATCACTTTACACTGAAACAGACCAAACAGTTTATTCAGTAGTGTGTAAATCCTCAAATGGTAAAATGCCTGTGTATTAACAAAGCTGGTTAATGTGAAATTTGGCTGAGTATATACTGTATTTGTGAATATATCTCAAATATTTCAATAGGACATTCTTGTACATTTGTCACACATTATGTAAAAGCATACAAAGTCATGTAAAGTGTAAATTAGTGTTAATTGGGTAGACTCAAACGCTATCCCTGAGGTGGTACCCTTACGGTCTAATATTGTTTTTAATTGAATTGGTGCAATTTTCACACAAGCAAGTGGTAATTTTAAAACTAATTTAGGATAAGTTCACTTCCAGAATAAAAATTTCCTGATCATTATAGTTTTTGAGGAAAACATTCCAGGATTTTTTCTCTTTATAATGGATTTCAATTGAAACCAAAGGGCTGAAAGGGCTGAAGGAAAAAAATTCAGTTTAAGTGCAGCTTCAAAAAGGCTCTACACAATCCTAGCCGATGAATAAGGGTCTTATTTAGCAAAACTATCGGTCATTTTCTTAAAACAACAAACATTTATATACTTTTTAAACAAATTCTAGACGTGCACTAGCTCGACTTCACTCATAACGTAATCACGTAGGAAAGGTCACACGTAACATAGGGTGGAAGCACCCAGTTTTTACAAAGTTAAAATGCAAAGAAAGTCAATGGCCTTTAGAAGGAAAAAAATTATAAACTGAAGTTGGAGGAGAAGATGAGATGGAATTTTACGCCCTACCCTACCTTTCTGAACTGCAGTACACAGACTTAGAGCTAACCACACTTGACCTTTCCAACAGAATTGCACAATGCATGAAGACACGCAGGCAGCAGAACTAGAGCACAACCAGCATTTTTATGATTAAAAAGTATATAAAGGTTTATTGTTTTAAGAAAATTACCAATCGTTTTGCTAGATAAGACCCTTATTCCTCAGCTGGGATTGTGTAAAGCCCTTTGAAGCTGAAAGGAAACTGCAATGTGGACCTTCATCTGTTTGGTAACTGCTGAGGTCCACTATATGAACAAAAATTCAGGGATTCTTTCCTCAAAAAACCTTAATTTCTTTTTGAACGAAGAACAAAAGACATGAACATCTTGACTGACACGGGATGATTAAATTATCAGAAAAAGTGAAATTTGAAAGTTAACTAATCCTTTAATCTTTAAACTTTGGTTTCCTGAGATAAGGGAATGACTGTTGCATGTGCTGCCGTGCTGTAAGGCTGCACTTGAATCGTTGACTGTCACTTCAGTCTAAATAGAGGTATAGAGGTTGGCTCCTTTCCTTTGGGCAGGCTGAAGTACCATGTGTTTATACAGCTACACAAACATGAACAAATCAGACTCCATTATAAGAGTAAACAGGAGTTTCCCCATAAGTGTGTCAATGCAATGCTTGTTCCTTTATCTCAGAGAACCGAGGTTCAATCAGGACCACTTCCGTCAAGTATATTTATTACAGTTATATTGCATACAGTTAGTGTTTGCGGTATGGTTATGCTCTGGGCAACACTCCATATGCCTGTCCATGCAGCCATGCTTGGACAGAGCGGGGAAAGCAGCAAGACAATCCCCCAACACAACTGCTGCAATTTGAATGGTCAGTGATGGGAAATGTTGACTTAATACTATATTAATGGGGGAAGCATCACCCCAAGTGTGCTTCTGATGCTGCGTGTAGCCGAAATCAACCCCACACTCACACAGCTAATGAAAACAACATCTGCCATGGCCTGCTCGAATTAACGCAATGCTGAATTTACATTAGTTACCAGTGATTTTATGTTAGTTATGCAAGTTAGGTAATGTAAGTGCATTTAATGAACGGTGTCATGATTCTGCCCTCGTGTCCTTGATTTTCCCTAGTCTTGAGGCAGGATCATGGCAGACCCGTGTTTTGTGTACAAGCACATGGCCTTGTCTTTGGGCCATGTGCTTGTGTTGTCTCGTTCCCTTGCCCTGCCCCCCTTGTTATCCTAGTCTTGTTGTGATTGCCTATCTGTGCCACCTGTCGTGTCTTAATTGTTCCCCTATTTAGATCTCCTAGTGTGCTCTGTCTTTTGTTGGTTCATTTGTGATTTGTGATTGTTCCACGTCTGAGATTGTTCCACATATGCGTTTCTTCCCGTCAGCCTCCCAAGATATCGTGTCCTTGTAACCCCTCCAAGAAGTCTTTGTACTACCGTGAGTGTTTGTTAGTAGTTAGTGTTCAGAGTCTTTGTTTACCTTTTTATTGTGTTTTGTAGAATATTTAGTGTCTTCCCTAGTCATTGTTTTCCCCCTCGTGGGTTTTGTTTTCCCCTTTTTGTATAAATAAACCCTGTGTTTGTTACATCCTGTCTGCATCCGAGTTCTTTCTCAACCCCTCCACATAACAGGTAGCCTATATTACTGTAACATATTTAATTCACCATTGATTGCACTGCATTAATTGCATTGTTTGCTAATGAATTAACTGACTGTAAAATTAAAGAAGATCATACTGTTGTTTCGGTGATTTAAACTAATGAAAGCATGAGATCAGGTTTCGAAAGTTTGACTAGCCAGCGGTTTTACTAGCAGAAGTGTGATTTCGGATTTTTGCAATCAGAGTTTTGAAAATGTACAACTTTCATGTAAAAATAGTAGGCTGCAAAAAGTAAAAAAAAAAAAGTATAGTGACTTACAAGTAGTAACATGTACCTTTTATGTTAGATGGTGTAGGCTATTTACAGAAAGGGTATCACTGAAACAACAGTTTTATACCTTTTTCTTCTGAGTGTGTATAGTAGATTTTTCATTCGAAGGGATGGAAGGGGTTACTTTCTCAAACAAGACCTTGTTGAATGCTGAGTTCTGTACTTCATTTTTGTTTTATCATGTGTATATCATTTATTTAGTTGATCATGCTTTGCACATTCCTTAAGTTTCCATCTGGAATATCCATGAGTGTTGTGAAAGTTAAGTCCACCATTAAATGGTTTCCTTAACAGCAGTGTTCTGACTTTTGCCACTTTAATTTTACATTTTTGCATTTAAACAGCTCATAATATTAATTTTATTGATGGAGTATAAATGAAGATAATCTATCAAGATGTGGTATCACGTTGCTATAACATATATATACAAATTACTTATAAATCATACAACAGAACTGGCATAGCTCTGATTTCAAACAGCTGATAGAGAAAACACACACATATACTTGATTACTGAAAGATAATCAGGAATAAATAACTTAAATGAAAACTAGCCCTGACTATTTACTACTTTACCCATTTTAAAATTGTCAATTACCAAACACATTCAAATTATAATTATACAATCAAACACACCTGATTCTAGGTCATTAGCTCATTAGTAGAGACATGGATATGAACAGATGCTCTTTTAACTGTTTCTATGGGCTGATATAGGTAAGCCATCCGCCATATTGGAATAGCAAAAAGTAGGGATGCACCGATCCGATACTGTGCATATACTATTTGTGTTATTGTCAAACACCTAAAAAGATATTAAACATTATAAAGCCCCATACAATTTCATGCACTATATTCCAAGTCTTCTGAACCTGCAGGTGATGAATATTTAAAGGCAGGGTAGGTGAATCAAAAACGTTTTTAACTAAGATAACCTAGTATAAATATTGTGAACAACAAATAGCCTACATAATATAAAATATATGTAAAGGTCAAAGGGGTTTCCATGGTTAAAAGGTTAATTGTAGCAAATATATACATTTTATAAACAAAGGCCTGAATAAAATACAATTTCTTATTGTATTCTCTCCTCAGTATCCAGAGACCATGTGTTCGTGGGGCTCGGTTAAACTAGACATAGAAACTAAAACACTACCACACTAGTAGATTAGTCTGGATGAATGATAAAACAAGAAATGTAGTCAGGTTTCAAAATCAAAATGGAAAAAAAAATCGAATGACTGAACTCACGCTGCGATCGATTATGTCAAAGAAAGAGTGTAACAGAAGTCATTGAGAACAATTTTTTTTATATCCTGGGACATCCTACTATACATTTGTTGTGTTACATCTGAGGATAAAACTGATTATGTGTCATGTGTAACTGTATTATTGTAGTATCCAATGATTTCCTTCCTCAATTTCACAAGCAATTAAAAAAAAAATGTATACAGTGAATAAAATATGAAATTGTATTTATTGTCAAATGTACTCCAATAATCCCTTATCAGAAAAATGATTTTTACAGTGAGGTATTCAACTTCAAACAAAAAAAAAAAAACATTTTCTCTATGCATTTCATTGGGCTGAAGTCCTGAGACAAGAGGAAGTGGAAGGTAATGGACACAAACACAGTCTACTGCACAGTAGGAAAACACCAAAAACCTACAACTTCCCCTGCAACAGACCATACAATTTATTCAGTGGTGTACAAACAACGAAACAAAAAAACATTTGCCATCACTTCCGATGACTCTTAAAATGTAACTGTGGCTATTTGTCATGTATGGGAAAGCTGTCACAAGGCCTTATCACAAAATGGAATCCTTTGTTACACCTCACATGTTTTGTATTCCTTGTGCTTTACTTTACTGGTGCGCTTTAGATGGACTTTGCATTTTGCCCTGATCTGTTCCTGTTTCTTGTGCCATGTTTGTAGTTCCTTTATAACAGTCTCCATCATGTTACAGATAAGTGATATTCTCTGCAATATCTTTATATATGGTTAAATGGTTTATATGCTGTTCTGATATTCAGCCAAAGTTGTTTGTCCAATTTGTTTGTATTTTCTCTGCAATTAGTTTTCAAACATCCACATCCAAACTGTCTTAACATTGTGTGAATTCTTAATTTGATTTTATTATACAGAATGCATATAGCTTCTAAAAAATAACCCCAAAGTGAGCAATATCAGCTGAAGTGAAAAATAGTCTGACAACTGTCTGCCCCGCATTAAAATCAGCAGATGGGTGTAATATTGACACCTCTCATGATATATTTAACAAGTAGGCCTATACATTTCAATTCAAACAGGTATGAAGTCAGACAAGCTAATGCAATATACTTCTACCATTCTCATAAATGCAGTGGCCAAATCAGAAGTCTTTTCATTGTATTTTTATTGAAAACCACTATATGACATTAGATCTTATTTCGAGCCATTTGTTTCTCATACAGTAATAATGATAATAAAAAAATACATTAATTCATATCTTTTTTAAATTGTGCTTTTGTTAATTCTTGGTTTAGTCTTGGAGCTATATTTACCAGAGAAAGTGCTGATGAAGCTTACGAATTGGCCTATAGGATACACTTATACACAAATTAAGAATTTGTTCCCTTGCAGATTTATTCTCTTATTTTAGTTAAATCGTGCTCACAAATTAAGAATATGTAGCCACTAATAGATTTGTTCCCTTGTGTTGATTTAATAATAAAAGGGGGGGGGGTGTAATATAACCAATCATAAATCATGACTTATTTTACAAAATTAAAAGAGGTTTAACATAAAAAAAATAAAAAAATAAAGACATTGTGGGACTAGTTCAAGTCAGGGACTGAAATCAGCAAGTCAGATATACTGTTAAATGTATACATTTAGCAGATCAACACTTTTATCCAAAGCAACTTACAGTACATTCAGTTTATAATATATTTTCTTTTTTTTATCTAGCACGTGTTCCCTGGGAATTGAGCCCACAGCATTTTGCACTGCTAACACAATGCTCTACCACTGAGCCACAGGAACACTTGTTTATAAAAAATAAAAAAAAAAGCATCACACATGCTGCCTTCGGAGGCAGCATGCCAAGGCAGGAAGGTGTCAAGGCACGTCTAAATCCAAATTCTACTTTACTCTCCGGAGGTACATTCGAATTTTGAAGTCGGCATAGATGTATCTTTTTCTGCCTTTAACCCACAATCCTGTGCGCTCCATTCTATGACTGTTGTGCTATATATGTAAATGTATATTTCTGACTAACTTTGGAACTTTTGATGTTATTTCTAGAGAGAAAACAGTATTATAGTATTATTTGTTTAGTTATCACCAAAACTCATTTTTTATTTTGTTGTAGATCATTAAACCGTTATGCTGCTTCAGAAGTCTGTCTCTTTTACGAGGTGCCTTTGTACCTAAACACTGCCTGCAAAGTTCCTCTTCAGGAACTCGAGCTGCGTCGAGAACATTTGGGGAACGCTTCCAGCATGACATCTCTGAATAACGTGTGCAATCAGTCCAATTGATGGGCGAGACATCATAGGCCGGTGACGTCGGAGATCAGGAAGCATAAAAGCACGAGCGTTGAAGCTGTTTGTGAGTCTTATTTAGTGTCATTTGTCCACTGATAAACTCCATTGTCAAGCTTAAATCAAAAGAAGTTTTGGGCGAGAGGAGGCAGCGTTCAGGCTGTGTTTTCCCTGCCAAAAAAAAAAAAAGGTTAGGGACCACACGCAGCTCGTGTGTTGTCTGCTTGAGAGTGAAGCACGCATTGTCAGCTCTCGAGGGAGTTGACGGCTGTGATGCGAGTATTTTGCTTCACTCTCATAAGGTTTTCTTTGAGGAGGGAGCCTTCATTGGTGTTTCTCGCAGTGCCAGCCCCGCTTTCACAGAGGAGGAATGGTGGTTATTCTCGCGGGTTTGCTTTCGGATCCGCTGGAAGAAATGTAGACGGGCAAGTCCTTATCTTCTTCCTAAACCACCAGATTCAATGCCCGCTCTCGGGGGTTTGGGACCCCGCGTTTGCAGTACATTCTCCCCTATGACAGGGTGTAACACGCTGAGGAGATTGATGTGGAAGCAGTTGATGAGCTCGCCAGTTGCACAATCATCAGTTGCACAAGCACCAGTTACACAAGCATATTATGCCTAATATAATAAGCAGCATTAATGAGGAGTGGCTTATTGTGCTTTTCTTGCTGTTAAGCGCTCCACTCTCACTGGGCATGCTCCGAGGAGTGTGTCTGTGCACGCAATCTTGTTGTTGCGGTCTCGCTGCTGCTGAGGCACGGCGGTGACTGCGAAAATCGCATATGACCTGGTGAACGGGTTGGAGACAGCTCGTCCTATCTCCACCCGTGTTCACTAGATCTAGAGCTGGTTCTCGAGGTTTGGTAGCCCACGCTGTGGTTTCTTCCTCTGAGGCAGAGCTCGCTGCTGCTGCATGCTCTCTCGCTGGGCATGCTCCGAGGAGTGTGCCCGTGCATACGTTCTTGCTGTTGCGCTGCTGCTGAGGCACGGCGGCGACCACGGGAATCGCACATGATCTGGCGAACGGGTTGGAGATGACTCGTCCTATCTTCACCCGTGTTCACTAGATCTAGAGCTCGTTTCCGAGGTGAGTTTTTCTACACCAGACTGTGTTGACTCATCTGGGTGTTACATGCTACATGTAATTCTGAGGAATAAAATGACATATTTATCTGACTATGTGAAGTTAGATGTACCGGGGCTCTAGGGATGTAATTTCTTGTGTGAGAACACATGTTCACCTCTCTTCCTCTGAGGAGGTTAAACGGTCAGGGGCTGCTGGGGGGAGCAGTCCCAACTGTGTTCCAGCCCCCGTGCCGGGGTTGTCACTTTTGTACTCCGCAGACGCTACAGTCAGAGTGTTCTAATGAGGGGTTCTAATGAGAAGCGGTTCTGTGGACCATCATTTCCACTGGATAGCCTTCACCATAACGTCCTGACACCTAAGGTCTAGGACGTTTTGAGAGCCAGCTCCCTCTGGGGAAGACTAGTGTACACTGCATTACACAGTGTCCTTTTACACAGGTGGTGTGTCTTTTCTTGGATTTGTGCTTTTTGAACAGTTCAGTCAGGGGACTTAAATTCAGCTCGCTTGCACAGGCCAAGTCCGAGGACTGGTGTGTCACGATCTATCAAAAAGATGCACTTATCTCCATCCTTCTTCATCGGAATTTCCTGAGGTTTACTTTTGAGGGCAAAAGCCTACCAATACAGATCTTCCACTGACCTTGCACTCTCACCCCACACTTTCACGACTCAACCACACTGATGATTGGTTGATATGAGCTCAATCAGAGCAGATGACAGTTCGGCATCGAGGTGTCGTTCTCGCTCACATGAAAGAGCTGGGGTTAAGACTTAACGCCAAGAAAAGTGTTCTTTCTCCAGTACAGAGAACCACTTATCTGGGCATGGTGTGGGATTCAACCAAGATGCAGGCACGTATGTCACCTGCTTGGATCTAGTCAATCCTCATTGCAGTTGCGAGAGTGAGAGAAGGCCGGTCACTCACTGTCAACCAAAGAGTCCAAAACCAAAGCGTTGAAACCAAAAGACTGACTCTCCCCGGTCAATTGGTGATCTCTTAAACAGCATCCAAGGCACGAACACAGGTGTTTCCAGTAGACTGGAAATTTAGGTGATTAATGGGCTAAGATGCCAACCGCAATTCACAGAATCAACAGCAGGTGTCGTCACATTGAACATACATGTTTTCTATCATATAATTTAAGATTTATTCATATATAAATATCGGAATGGACTACTTCTACAATAACTCTGTTTTTATGAGGCTTGAAAATACTGATTATCTAGAATGGATAAAAAAAAACATATACATTTGTGTTGTAAAGACAGACAAAAGTCTTTTAGGTTTGGAATGACATGAGGGCAGGTAAATGTGACCAATCACGGAAAGTCGGTTCAGGGGCATTTTTAGTTATTCACAGATTCTGAAAGTGTAGTCTCCAAGGTTTCCAACGATGTGTAACACATGGAAATTTGATAATATTTGGAGAAGTTGTGGCCATTTGAAGGTAGGGACTCAAAAAAGCTCAAAAGGGTGAAAAATGGCCTCTAAACATTGTGCAGTTCTCAGGACTTTTTGAACATGATTCTGTGATAACCGATGAGCTATGAGCTAGTTAATAACAATAGGTAGATATGGGAAGGTCTAAACATGGACTAAACATGAGATAACGAGTACGTGTTCTTAGAATGAACACAAAAGGACAAACTTTGATGTTTATGAAAACTCACCCCATAAGAAACAGAAAAGTATTCTTGCAGATCTCGATGCCTCCAATGAAATAAGTCGTCCGGGCACACTTTCTCTTTGTCGGGGTCTTCTTTGTGGGTGTAACCATCTCCGAAGTTTGCACTGTGCGTCTGTTTGCCTCTAGTTGGAGTTGGATTCCCATGCTAAACATGGACAAAGTTTCAAAAATTAAGTTGTACGTTTGAAGGAGTATTTTTGTTCCCAAAATACTCCTTCCGGTTTGTCACAAGTTTCGGAAAGTTTTTTTCGAGTATGGCTCTGTGTGACGTTAGATGGAGCGGAATTTCCTTATATGGGTCCTAAGGCACTTCTGCCGGAAGAGCGCGCGCTCCCGTATAGCGAGGCAGAGCACAGACATTTCACTGATCAGAGCGAGAGCGTTGCGAAATGTCACAAAAGGAGTGTGTTTTTGGTTGCCAGGGCAAGACAACCCTGCACAGATTACCAAAAAAAAAAAACAGCATTAAGGGACCAGTGGATGGAGTTTATTTTTACAGAGCATCAACGGAATTGTGCAAGTGTTTTTGTTTGTTCCCTGCATTTCGAAGATGCTTGTTCACAAGGCCCAGTTTGACGACGGATTTGCGTATCGTTTATTTCTTAAGGATGATGCAATCCCAATGAAAAAGCGTCACGATCGTGTGTTGGAACCGCAGGCGGTGAGTAAAACTGCTTAAAATATCTCTGCCTCCTTGTTAGTGCCTCCCCCCCCATGCTGGAGACCCGGGTTCGAGCCCCGCTCGGAGCGAGTCGTTGCTGCTGCTGCTCTCGTTCAGTTTCAGCCTCTGGATCTGATTCTGGATCATAAATAAACGGCTGAATCTGACTGTTAGCCATGGTTTGTTTTGGATGATGGTTTTTCCCTCACGGTAAAGTCACAGCTTCCAAACGCTCTCAACGCAAACTGGCGCACGTGATTCTTTAGCTCTGCCCACACGTCACGCCTCCAGCCGGTCGTGTTTTTCCGGGAAAAATCGGAACAGACTATCTTTCTCTTATGAATATAATAAAACTAAAGACTTTTTGGAGTTATGAAGGATGCAGTACTACTCTATAGGTACTCAGGATTAACAGGATATTGAGTGAAAACGAGCATTTCACCCCCCCTTTAACTCCAAAGTCAGTTTGAGTTCTGCAAAGAAAAAAGGGACATCAATGGTTTCAATAAAATATGAACATGTAATTACACCGTTGCATTACTGTGGCCAAAGTGCTTACATTTATGTACAGAAACATCCTACATGGAGTTATAAAAAATGTTAATACCTTGGCGAATGTAAAAGGAAATGAAAGTCAAATCAAGTCATTTTCATCTTTTTACTATGTTTCTTTATTTAACATTTCTCAACTGCCCACAAGGCAATAGCACAATGGCAACGCTCTGACGAACCTCTGCTAGAGTTGGATTTTTTGCACCCACATTTGAACCTGACTGTGTTAAACACACCGCACACTCAAGAACATCAAAGCAAATGCTCAGCTTACATTAATGTGTAATATCAGAAAATAAAATTCAGCTAACAATTGTGTGTACATGTGAGTTTCTATGTTTTTTTTCATCAATCAAATCAATAAACCTAAACCAGCAAAGAAGGCAATATAGCAATGTTCTGACATACCTCTGAACCTGACCGTGTTATACACGCAGCATAGAAGAGAAAATAATATTGATTAAAGAAAATCAGCTAATCATCTGTGTTTAGGTCAATGTACAAAGAAGGAAAAAAAATATTCAGCTTATTTGAGTGACAGTATTAAGCCCCTTCCTCTAACATTGACATACAGACAAAGGCAGAAGAAAATACTTTCAGCTGAATTAACATTTATTTTTTTCCTTTTTTTTTTTCATCCACACGGAGACACGTTTCTGTGAATATGCAAAAAAAATTTATCTGATAGTCGTTTTGTCCACACGTATCCGCCGTTTTGCATTTTCGGCTGGAAGGCGAATCCATATATTTTCTGAAACGATGATGTCATCAGCCCACGTCTCGCCCCTAATTACACACCGCTACGTCACGCAACAGCAACAAAAACATGAACAAACACTGAACGATTGTCTTTTTATTAACTAACATTAACACAGATTAATAATGTATTGTTCCATGTTCGTTTGTGTACCACGTGCAAGGTTTATAAGCATAGTCCATGTCTTCTTCTCCGATTTAAGTGTATCTCTGTGGCAGAATTACAGCGCCACATACTGGTCTGGCATGTGTACTACATAGTTTTGTTGTTTCGTGTGGACGCGGATATTTCTTGAGATGAGGAAAAAAAAGATCGGATTGGGGTATGAAGTAACGGGTACTTAAAATGCACTTGAGTAAAGTCATGAGTACTCCCCAAAAATGCTACTCGAGTAAAGTACAGATCCCTCAAAATTGTACTTAAGTAATGTACTCAAGTAAATGTACTCGTTAACGTTACTGTCCGGCTCTGTTTATAACGTTGAGCTCTTTTGTTTCTGTCTTTCATAAAACTTTCTACCTTTCATAAAACTGGGTAAACAATAAAGATAACTTTACATTTTGAATCTTTACTTACCTATAATGTCTTTTGCTCGCTTCTCGCTTCTTTCATGCTGAGAAAATAGCAGCTGCTCGCACTGGACATGTACGATCTTAACATGAAGTGCGTGCTCTCCTTCACATCCACGTTCCCAACCCAGTGCCGCTTGGTTAAAATCCAGACCAATTTTCAACCCAAACTTGGGTTAAAACCATAGACAGTAAAATAAATGGACACAGAGACCCCAGTGGATTCAAGGGAGACAAGTGAAGTCAATTAGAAGCACGCACTTACTGGGGGTTGAGCGAACTGCGCAGACTCAAACTGAGCTTGATCAAGTAGATGTCATGTGAGCAACCTGTCTGACAATTGTAAGTCTCTGCCAAGATAAATCAGAATCATCCACCGAATCTTGCAAAGAAGGCAAGTGTGAACAAGAGCAAATTTTGGTAAGTATTCTGATTAATTATCTCCCTTTACTTTATTCCTCCACGTCTCCCTGATTGCCTCATAGACAGTAAAAGATTGCCTGCGAGCTTCTCCTCCTGTCCATACGGTAATCTCTCTACTGTGCGACAGAGGGTCGCAGGTTATGACGCAATTGTTAGCCTATTTTTTACAACAACTGCTTCTACAGGACCATAACGTAAGATACAAGGTAATGGAGCCTTTATACATTTTCGTGTTTCTTTAGAAATAATTCAATGGACAAATGGAGTCTTTAAACGCCTCAGATGTAAAGTTATTCGCTGGCGAATCCAATTGGCGGCGCCCAGGGGTGCTTCAATAAAATATGAAATCCTGCCTCCCTTGTTAAAACAACCCAATATCCTACGCAGCGGTCTCAAGCCAGCATTTGGGTTAAAAAAAAACAACCCAGTGTTTTTTAGAGTGTAGATAAGCAGAACATCTCTGCTTATTAACTGCCTAAACATGTGCCTAAAAGAAGCACAAATAAAGATATAGGTGCAATCAGAATACAGTGACATCAACTTTGGTTTTGATAAGCAGTTATTTTATGACCCGGAACGCACTGGTGAAACTCATGCATCTAGCAAGAACTTAATACACAAAATAATCATATTGATTCAAGCATTTAACATTTATGAATTAATTAAATGTCAGTAATGAAAAATATGTTTTAATCGAGCTGCTTGGAATTAGGGGACAAGGATCACTAGTGAGATCATGTTTTCATAATTTTAACAAGATGGATGCACCAACAAGTTATTTTTTTGGTCTTGAGAAACAAACGGACAAAGCAGATTAATTCATTCATTGTGGGATGATGATGGAAATGATTTGACAGAGCCTTCTGAAATACGAATGAAGAACTGTTGAATTTTATTCAGCTGTATATGCCTCTGAATATAAAGAAGAAATGAATGTCGTACATCATTTTTTTGAAGGTCTACCACATGTGTCAGCTGAAATAAATGCTGTACTTGAGCAACCATTGTCAATGTCTGAAGTGTAATGTGATGAGTATGTCAAATGGTAAAGCTCCAGGAATTGATGGAATCTCCATAAAATTTTATAAAACGTTTTGGAGCATAATGGGGTCAGATTTTTAGCAGTGTTTAATGGGAGTTTTGTTGAAGAGCAGCTCCCGGTGAGCTGCAGAAGAGCAGTGCTGACGTTGCTACCAAAAAATGGTGACTTAAGAAATATAACAAACTGGAGACCTGTTGCTTTGCTATGGGCTGACTACAAAGCATTATCTAAAACATTGGCAAATAGGTTGAAGGCGGCAATTACATTTTTGATACATAGTGATCAGCCCTATTGTGTTCCAGGCAGATACATTTTTGATAATATATCTTTTATAAGAGATTTACTTCATATTTCTGACTTGTTTGGTTTTAAATTTGGCCTTTTTTTCAATGGATCAAGAGAAGGCTTTTGATTGAGTGGAGCACAAATATTTGTGGAGTACAAAGGAATCTTTTAAATTTTCTTCAGTTTTTTTTTTTTTTTTTTTAAATATGGTTAAAGCTCTTTATGGAGGTATTGAGTGTGTTCTGAAGGTCAGTGGTGGCTTAAGTGGATCTTTTAAGGTATATCGAGGGATAAGACAAGGTTGCTCCTTATTAGGCATTTTGTACACTTTAGCTATTGAACCTTTGTTGAACAGATTTCGTAATCAATTGGTAGGTTTAACAATTGATGAAAATTTTATGCCTGTGTGTATCAGCTTATGCAGATGATATTGTTTTTATTAGAAAATCAAGATGTTAATAAAATATCTTTAGTAGATGAATTTGGCATAATGTCATCTAAAATCAATTGGGAAAAGAGTTCAGGTTTATTAGTAGGAGACTGGAGGGAAGAAAAACCTAAATTTCCAGGTGGTTTAAACTGGACTCATGAAGGTTTTAGATATTTAGGAGTTCATTTAGGGAATGAGATAAAGAATTGGAATTTTAGACGTGGAAGATGGACGTGAAAAAAAAAAAAAAAAAAAGGAAATGGCTCCACTCATGTTTGTCTTACAGAGGTATAGCAAGAATTTAATAGCTTCCGTGTTGTGGCACAAATTAGCAATTTTAAAACCTCCAATCGATTTGCTAATAAAAGTAAAAAGGCTTGTTGATTTTTTTGGGGGGATCAAATGAATTGGATACCGCAGTGTCTTATTTATAAGAGGAGAATTTGGAGGTTAAGGTTTCATTCATTTGGTAAGTAGGAAAGCTGCATTTAGAGTACAGTTTGTGCAAAAGTTTTCGTCAGGAGGCTTTATTAGTTCCTCAGCTTGTCTAGGAGTGTGGGACTAACAAATATATACCCAGGATGGAAAAACCAAGGATAACTCAACAGGTCAAGTTCATGTATTGAAGCACTATATAAAGTAATCTACAAAAACAGAAGCTCAATAAAAACCATACAACACAATATACGGTCTTCACGGCTCTCACTGGGTTACTGAAACACACGTGGAGTTTGCCCACCGCTCACCACACCGACTTCCAGCTAATCAGGAACCTCGGTCCGACAGCTGCCTCCACAGAGTCCCTTAACAGATGGTACGGGAAAAAGATCAACACCCAGCAGATCACGCTATAAACCACACAGTAATCCACACAATCTGCCACAAGCTGCATAGGGAAAAAGAACAACAACCACCCCAAGAGCGCTTCACTGGCTCAATTTATACAACTTTACTAATTGCCACTGATCTGCTTCAGCTGCATGATTCTCACCTAGTCAACCTCAAGATATGGAACACCTGCTGAATAGAGACATGAATCCAGTACCACACCCCAGTCCAGCAGGTGGCAGTAATGCACTATTAAAGTTAGTTGCCAACCGCCAAAAAAAATTGAAAGAAGAAGAATAGAGACAGAAAACAACACACACCCACAGACCTCACGGGTCGTAACAATGGGATTTTGGAAACTCCATGGCAGGTGTTAGCTGGACAAATTTTAAAACAGGTTGGAAATTTAGGTTTGAGACATTTTTTCTTCTGGATACCACTTTTTTGAATGTAAGAGGATTGTTTTATTTCTATTGTAGTGTGTTTAGAGCATGGAGTGTTTACAAAAAAAAATCATTATTTTGGTTATTAGAAGAACCAATTGTGTATGGTTCACGAATGGTTTTTAAAAATGAATTTCTGGGTATGAATAATGCTTTTATTAAAGCTGCAGTTGTGACAATAAAGCATCTGACAATGTTAGCAGGTCTGAATTTGAATAATGTGGAGGCTGTGGCGGAAAGACTTGGTATTCATTCTTTTCGAAAAGTTGGACAGTTTTTAAAAAGCTTTCAGGACTTATTAATGAAAAAAGAGAAATTAAGACTTAAAAAATTGGATGGAAAGATATGAATTGCCTGAGTCTACTGATCTCTTTCCGAGTATGGGAGTGAGACCGAGAATGGATGAAGAGGACTTTCAAGATTTATCAGGACTTTTCAAAAATGATGTTCGTTTTACTGTTTTTTATTCTGTAGGAGGGAAAAGTATTTATTCCTTTTGTGTTAAGGTGCTGAATAAAGAAAAAAAAATTGGATTGACGCACCATGGAGGAAATATCTGGAAGTAAAAGATGAAATAATGCCAGTATGGGAAGCAATTTATAAGCCACCATTGACCAAAAAGGTTGGAGATATTCAGTGGAGAATATTGCATGGTATTGCGATAAATGCTTTTGTTTCTATTATAAATTCTGAAATTTTTGATACCTGTCCTTTTTGTAATTGTAGAGAAACTATTTTTCATTGTTTTCTTAGGTGTAAACAATTGTTGCCTTTATTTTTTTTATTTTTTTTAAGAATTGTTTAATTTGTTTGGAGAAATGTTCTATGATGTTTGTTTTATTTTTGGAGTGATAATTGGGAAAAATAAGAACAATGTTTGTAAAATTTTTAATTTTCTATTTGGACAAGCTAAATTTACAATTTATGCAACAAGAAAAAGAAAAATAGAACAAAATAATATTTATGTTCTTGTTTTTTTATGTATAGTAAGAGCTAGGATACATTTATAATTTAATTATTCTAGATTAATGGATAATGTTGAAGGTTTTAAAGAGATTTGGAGCCTAAATGTGCACTGTGAATGGAGAAATGTTATCTTTTTCTGAAAACTTTGTTTAATTTGTGGTTTTTTTATATTATGTAAATTATTTTATATCTGTTTTAATTGCCATTTGAAGAAGGCAAAATAAAGTGTTTTAAAAAAATTCTCTCTCTCTCTTTTTCAGCACTGAAGTGATCTCACTCCCTTTCTTGTTTACCACAGCTTCATAAGAACTCCGACCCCAGCTTTCAGTGCAGCAGTGGAATGCTGGTGCCTGAACTTTTGGAAGATGAGTATACTAGAAAGCTTCCAACAAATTTCTCAGAGATACAACTTAGATAACAAAAACTTTTTCTGATATCTTCAAGTTAGACATTACTCCAATAAGAATATAAAAGATGGGGAAGGTACGGGATCCACAATAGTACAAATATTTGTAGATCCATATAAAAAGAAACTGAATAAGAAAATTGCATTAAAAACTTATTTATGTTTAATGTAAAACACAGATGACAACTAAAAAACCTGAGAAGAAATTATGCCATCCCTCAGGCAACCTCAGATGACGCCAATTGTGAATCTTGAATGTAACTTTAAAACAATGTACTTGGGTATTTCTCCCACAACCAGGAACAACATTTCAATCAGGACCACTTCCGTCAAGTATATTTATGACAATTATAATTGCATACAGTTAGTGTATGGTTATGTTCTGGGCAACACTCCATATGCCTGTCCATGAAGCCATGCTTGGACAGAGCGGGGAAAGCAGCAAGACAAACCCCCCCTGGGGTACAGAAAAGAACCATTATAAGCATATATATTTGCAATTCACAATTACATGAGTTGTAAACAAAATGTGACAGACTGCTTCCAATGAAGAGACTGTAAAGAAAGAACAAAGATCGAATTACAGGTTTGGTGGAGTTGGGGTTGGAAGAGGGAGTTAACTGCAAGCAGCGATGCGATGGAAGAGATGCTGAAGAATGGGAATTTAAGTAGACCGCAGGTGATAGGTGTCAAGATTGGATAGGTACAAGTCAGGAAGAGCTGACTGTCAGCTGATGCAAGCGTGACTAACGTGGCCTGACTGAACTAATGCGATGCTCGATTTTGGTCTTATCTTTCATGTCTAGATATACTACAAGCTAGAGAAGAATCTCTACATCTCTTTTGCCTATTGATATATGGTTTAGGGTTGTTAGTGTTTTGTTTCTGTTTCTACAAGAAAGAAGTTGATTCTGAGAATCGAAGTGCCAATGTTTTCCTCTTCTGAATTTTTCAGCATTAGAGCGCCACCCTTAGGCTGAATCACACAGAGACACTAGACATCTGCCTTACCTAAATTAATGTAGCCTGACTTTAATGTAAATATACTGTCAAAATCTAAAATAAAATTTTGTTACACTTGTGGTCATGGTTAACTGACTTACAGCCAACCATGAAAACATCTACTTATTAAAAGTCATTGCAAAGAAAAAAAGGGAAGTTAGCTGAGAAAAGACAAAGCATCTTTTGTTTGTAGATACCATCTGGTTTGATATGGTTTTATTTTGTGTGGTTTCAGTATGCAGATATTTACATACTGTATATGGTGATAACATATGTGTTTTGTTTCCAGAGAAGTTTCTTTTTTCATCTAAATAAGTTTGAGGATATTCCTATTACTCATTCTTCATTCATTCTGAGCAGCCTTTGTTTCATTAGTAAAGTAGTAAACTCACATAGTAGGAAGTCTCACAACTGACTGAACACCGGAAAGTTTCGTTCTTATTTTAAAGCTCATGTTTCCTCCACAGACTGAGCTGAGATAAAACTGATTATTTTGACATCTCACTGTTTACAAGCAACATAGCAGAGTTTGCTCTGTTGATTTTTGTAACTTGTTGTTCTATGCATCTTGATGTGTGTGTCAAAATGTGCAGAGTGTAAAGTGTCAGAAACTATATTTCACTGAATTCAGATGTGTTTTTTTCCAGCGGAGTAGACATGAGAAAGGAAGGATGTGGTACAACTGTGAAATTGTTGTTTGCAAACTCTTTAAAAAGTGTTTAAAAATGTGACAGTAACAGACACCATACATGCAAACACCCATACATTAATAATGAGATGGAGAGATGTTTTCTACACTTAAGTTTCCATTATTTTGTCTTTTTATGTTTATTGCTCTTTCGTATTATTTCTGATTAAAACTCAGAACCTCTGAGGCTCAACAGGAAGTTTTTTTTTCTCTTTCTTTTTCTCATCAGTGTGACACTGAACTTCCGTTTCTACTAGGGAGTCAATGCAGCTTCTGTCATTTTGAGTTCTGTTTCTTTTAAAGTTTTTAATCTTTTTAATTTAGGATCATGTTACTAAATCACTTAGTACTCTTATTACTTATTTTTCTTCTGACCTTCAAAACAGGTAAATCTAAATTTGTTTATCATAAAACTGAAGGATTATTAATGGTTATTCTGATGATGAGGACCGCCAAAGGCATGGTTCAGATATCACTGAGCATTTACTGGAATATTCTGTATACCACTTTACAACTATTTAGTCTATTTTCTAATGAGACAGGATTTTATCACAACTTTTTATTTTGAGTTCTGTGGCAAGAAAAATAGAAAAGAATACAATTTATAAATCATAGGTGTGGTGAGTTTTGTGTAAGCGTGTGATGGTCTTAAACTTTTTGGGAGTTCTAATCACAAACTTCATCATTACCATATAAAATCATGTATTTATAACATAGCTGATTACTGAGATGTATCTCAGTGTATCATGTGTATGGCAAACGTGTAAATCATATCAGTAATGCTAATCAACCAAATTTTGATAAACTTTCATTGCTTAAATTTTTTATTTTGTTAATATTTTTTTCTCTGAAGGAAGACAATCAAAATAGAAAAAAATAAATTAATTAAAATGTCAAATGTAACATTTTAAAGAAAGAAAAAGTAGCACCTGATTGTAAAATGAGCCAGGTTTGGTTTTTGACCACTGAAAATGTGAACAGTTTATTAATGGAGGTCTCTACTTTAAAATTTTCTAACAAAAATTATAATCAGCAGATTTTTTTATTTATTTAATAATTTAAGTGTGATGCAGGGGTATTTTTTATTTTTCATAAATACTGCATTAAATTAACTGCATTAATATATATATATATATATATATATATATATATATATATATATATATATATATATATACATATACATATATATTTGAAAATTTCCATTTCAGAAAAGAAGTGTACAACGGGTCTAGAGAATAAGTATCTTTCTCTCTCCTCAGGGTTCAGTGCTGAGATCTCTGTGTTCGTTCAGACGGGAGATTCTGTTCAGCTGGAAATACAGACACAAGAACAGTTTGAAATTTTATACTGGAGTAATGATAAATCTGAGAATATAGTTAGATATACAAGTGAAACTAAAGGAGTTAAACTTTACCCTTCCTACAAGGACAGAGTGGATTTCAATGCTAAAAACTTCTCTCTGACACTGAAGAACACGCAGAAGACAGACAGTGGACTCTACACAGCAAGAACAAGTGGAAAATTAGACAAGAATATTGTTACATACAGAGTATCTGTTATAGGTGAGTGGGATTTTGCTTGGTATGCTCGGCCTTTATTTTGTGCAATGTTATAGTACAGGTCAGGTAGTTAAATGAAATGTTTTTATCAAAGAAAATGTTGAAAAAAAATGTGAATGTGATTTTATTCAGTTTATCTGACATTAGTGCTGGGTGATATACCAGATCAAATGGTAAGCAGGTTTGAATTACGCACACAGTATGAATAAAAAGATCAAGAGCAAGATCACTGGTCACGATGCATGAAATATTGGAAGAAAATCCTTAATACTGAATTGGGGGTTTATATGAATGAATCTATGAGGTAACTCATTCCCTTTAGAAAGCTTTAAACTTTATTTAATTTTCATCTTGCCTCCATATAATGCACATTAATGCAATATTTAAAAGTGTAGTGCAGCGCAGCTTGCGGTAACCAAGGAAACTGTTATCTGTATTATACTGCATTATTAAATTTTCTGTCTTTATTATATTAGTGTTAAATTTCATCTCTACTTTGCAGTTCCAATGTCTGCACTATGTCTGTACTTCTGCACTGGAAGCTCCTGTCGCCAAGACAAATTCCTTGTCTGTGTAAACATACTTGGCAATAAAGCTCTTTCTGAAATGCTATGTTGCCACTGTTCCATATGCGCCCATTTATGTTTCATGCAGACAGGGCCAGTCCTAGCATTTTGGGGGTTCTAAGCAGATTTTCAAAAGAGCCCCCCATACCTACAGTGTCACCCAACCATCACAATTTAAACATTCTACACCAGCGGTCAGCAACCTACAGCACGCGTGCCAACATATGGCACACTGTGTATGTTATTCGTTTTTTTTTACGTTTAAAATAAATATTTATATAAAAAAATATTCAGAAACTATTTGCATCAAATTGTTTTTTTAATCTTATCATTAAAAAATGCGTATGTGTGTGTGTGTGTGTGGGGGGGGGGGGAGTAGGGGGGTTACAGTGGTTAGCCAGAAAAATTTAAATGGCACATCATGCCGAAAAGTTTTTAGTGACATAATGTATTAAGTTCATATGCTTTTAGAAATACAAATTAATGCCAATTACTGAAAAAGACACTTGTAAAATTATGCCTGAGGTATTTATTAACAATTGTTTGCTTTTATTTTTAATTTATAAAAGCTTTAATTTACTGAAGACCATTGAGACAGTCAAACCAGGGTAATTTTGAGATTTGGCTCAAAAATTTAAATTAATAATAATAACAATAATAATCAATCTATTAACAAAGCAGTTTTTATAACAATGGGTCCATGTAAGACAAAGAAATTTTAAATGACAATATTATTTACATTTTGTTATGTTGTGTAACACTGAAAATGCCATGTCATGTCAACAACCGGTTTAAGCAAACTAACGATTGTTTAAGATAAATTAATAGAAATTCAGTGAGATTAATGCTTAAAGCAAAAACCATGGTTAAAAACCTGGTTATGAGAATTAAAGTAGTGAACATAATAATAATAATAATAATTATTATTATTATTATTATTTAATTTTCTGGGCTGGCATAACAAGCCAGTTATAGTTATACAAAACTATGAATATGCAATATAGTGGATAAATTTAGCAAAATGCTCCTATTTCTAGATATTTTTCCTAGCTGACTGATGAGCTTATGGACACTGAATGGTTATATAAAAGGGTACCTGTAGAATGCATCATTCTCTTTTTTGTCTTCAAGAGACCTTGTGTACGAAGCACATATGTGTTTGACTCGTGAGAGAGAAGTATGCGCTCACTGTTGCAGCCAGCGTTTGGATGAGCATGTTCACCTCTCTGGGGAGCTGAACAAGATTAATGCGGTTTCTGTTCTTGTCTGATTCTTGAGGGAATTAAATGTCTGAACAGAGCATGTATGGCTCTTAAAAGAGAGATAGCCATGCTTTGAGATGTGATTGCGTTGAGAATGCCTGCCTGATTCTCTTAGAGAATTAAGTGCCTCTCACCTGCGTTTCGGATCTCGCGGCTGGAGTGGCAAACAAAGTATTGCGGATGACTTTTTCGACTTGATGTCAAACTTACCTCTAAACTCACTGCTAACTGCTTATCAACCTCTATTATTTTTTTTTTTTTATCATTATTATTATTCTTTAATTTTCTGGGCTGGCATAACAGGCCAGATTAAAATGAAAAAAATAATCAAATGTAAGTACGCACGTTGAAACAGATTTAAGCAACATCGAAAAATCTGAGATCAGACACAAGATAGGGTTCATAAGAATGAGGCTAGACAAAATTTGAACATTATTTTAAGAAATCTTCAGTGATGAAACACATGCCTGGAAAAAAAAGGCTGCAGGTGCAATTGGAATGTTTTAACTAATACCATCTCCGTTCTGCTTTATGAGTATGAATTATAATATGCAATAACAGACAATACTCAAGCACTGTAATAAATTTTGCAACAAACTCAACTGACTTGTCTTTTGTATGATTTCATGAGTCTCTTCAGAATTGTATTTGCAGGCTTTGAGTTTTTAAAATGTTTGATCTCCTATTTGAAAATTTTTCCACAAATGGATCATTGAAATAAAACATTTATAATTAAAAATAACTAAGAAAACAGTTATTTCTTCATCTTAGTGCCACCATCATGTGATGCGAATTCACAGGCCAGAGTTCACCAAGTTTGAACTTTAGAATGCAGCGAAATGTGAATACTTGTCCCATGGGCTTGTGTCCAGTCTGATGCATTTGCATAAGTATGAATGGAAGTCAATGGAATGAAAAGTGTCATTTTGACTGCAGCTTTACTCCCGTGATTGCTGTCTGAAATCCTTACACGGCCCCCTGGTGGCCACGTGAGCCCCATGCAGCCGCTTATATCACTTACTAGGTAGGGTGAGGTAGCCTACTGCTCATACTATGTAGCATATTTGTTTGGGTTTGTTAAGAACTGTTTCATGTGTTCTTAATCATAAAGGCACAGTCAGGGAACAAAAAGTGATAAACTGTGAAACCGCAAGAATCCTAAAAAAAAAAAAAACATTAAAAAAACTTGATACTGATTTTTGATCAAACCATCCAGCACTATCTGCCATTCCACAAACTATAATGTTTGAGTGCACTGTCAGACATGCACATGCAGTTATGATGCACATTCTGTAAACAGCTATTAAAATGGCATCTTACAACAGTTTTAGGATGTATTATCAACCCATTTCAAACAAAATGTTTTTTTTTTTCTCAAATGTGTGTTTCAGACGCTGTGGAGGCTCCTGTCCTGACTGTGAACTCAAACCGTTCCAGCAGTGACTCCTGTACTCTGAACTTCACATGCACAGCTCATGAGCTCAAGATTGACTCTAGCTATCAGAACAACAGCTGCTTACGAGAGGAAGTGACATCACAGAACAACACTCTCATCCTGGACTGCAGTGAGAAATTCATCATCTGTAACCACAGAAACCCTGTCAGCTGGAAAGAAGACAGAATAATCATCACACAGCTCTGTGGCGATAATAAAAGTATTTGACCAAACACACTTTTACAAAATCTAGTCTAGTGAACTGAGAAGACCTGAGCTGTCAACTGTAATTCTTAATGATATACGTCTCATTTTCCAGAGAACAACTCAAAGAATGTCCAGACTGCTTCATCTCTCCTTGGGCCAGTAGTTACTTCGGTGGCAGTGCCAGTGATCATTCTGATAATAATATGTACTTCAGTCTTTCTGTACCGCAGGCATAAAAAAAAAGGTATGTCCATGTTGCCTCACATTCTCATTCTCTATGAAAAACTGATCTCTGTTCAGAAATTTGATCAATTAAGTACTTTACTGTTTTGTAAAGTAAATAAAATGAATGGTAAATAGATTTATGCCATTTCTTCTCTTTTAGTCAGTATTAATACTAATATTAATTTTAATTGTGATTTTTCTGATTAAAATTTCTATTTGCTAATTTCTTTCTAATTAGATAGAAAGTTAATGACAAGATAATGACAATACTAATTTTATTTTACAGGAAACTATTGTTTTACAAAATACTGCAAGGTAAATTCTTGTATTACTTGTCTACTTTGTTTCCAGTAATTATTTATGTAAAAAAAAAAAACAATCCATGTCTTTAATTTGAAATATGAGCCCTTTATGCATCCATAGTGGGAGGAGGGGTGTTTGTTTTTTAACATTTGAATAATAATAATAATAATAATAAGTTTTATTTATATAGCGCCTTTCCAGAGCTCAAGGACACTTTACAATAAACAAACAACAATAAAGGCAATTGACAAAAAGAGCAGACAGAACAACAGTAGGCAATTGAGAGTGCAAGTACAGTAAGTGAGAAATTGGGTAGATGGGGCAGCAACCAGCATAGAGAGAGAAAAAAAAAAAGATCTATAACATTCAGAAAATAGGTGTGTTTTGAGCATGGATTTGAATTCAGAGATAGTGTTAACAGAACGGAGTGATCTGGGGAGAGAGTTCCACATTTTGGGTGCAACAACACTGAATGATCTGCCCCCCATTAAAGCAAGGCGATGCCGAGGGACAACGAGAAGGCTGGAATCAGCGGATCGTAAAGATCGAGTAGGGGTGAAGGGGAGTAGCAGATTACAGAGGTGGGGGGGGAGCAAGGCCGTGCAGAGACTTAAAAGTGAGAAGGAGAATTTTGAATTTAATACAGTAAGCCACAGGAAGCCAGTGAAGATCATGCAGAATTGGGGAAATATGTGCAGAACGCTTGGTGTGGGTGAGTAGTCTGGAAGCAGAGTTTTGAATGTATTGTAAGTTGGAAATGGAGCTAGCTGATAGGCCAATGAAAAGTGCATTGCAGTAATCAAGACGTGAGGTGACAAATGTATGGATGACAGTTTCAGCATCTGAGATACTGATAAAGGGACAGAGCTGAGCAATATGACATATTTGAAAGAATGCCAATTTAGTGATGGAATTAATGTGAGAGTGGAAAGATAGAGAGGAATCAAAAATTACACCAAGATTTTTAACAGTACTAGATGGTTTGATAAGAGAGCCAGCGATCTCACAGGTGAAGTTGGTAGGAATTTTATCAGTGAGTGATGAAGGTCCAGTGAAAATAATCTCAGTTTTGTCCATGTTAAATTTTAGAAAATTTGAATGAAGCCAATCTTTTATTTCATGTACACAAGCAGAGATTTTGTCAGTTGTGAAAGATAAAGTTGACAGGTAGTATATAATTGAATGTCGTCAGCGTAAAAATGATAATTAAAATCATGATGGCAGAGAATCTGACCAAGAGGTATTATATAGATTGTAAATAATAATGGCCCAAGAACGGATCCCTGAGGGACACCTTGCTTCAGGGGGACAGTGGGTGAGCGAAAATTTTGAAGTGAAATGTAGAACAGTCTGTCAGAGACATAGGAGGAGAACCAGGAAAGAGCAGCACCAGAAATACCCACATCCGAAAGGCGCAAAATGAGTAGTTGATGGGAGACGGTATCGAAGGCAGAGCTGAGGTCGAGCAGCAAAAGCATAGACAGAGAAACAGAATCACCAGAGAGAAGCAGATCATTCAGTACCTTAAATAGTGCAGTTTCAGTACTATACAAAGGGCGAAAACCAGATTGAAAAGGATCAAAGAGATTATTTTCAACTAGAAAAGACTGAAGCTGGGAGGCAACAGTACTTTCCAGTAATTTAGCTATGAAGGGGAGATTTGAAATGGGACGATAATTAGATAAAACTGAGAGATCAAGGTTGGGTTTCTTGAGAACAGGGGTAACATCTGCAGTTTTGAGTGACAGAGGAAATGAAGCAGAGGTAGAGATGCGTTGATGAAGTGAGAGATAGGTGCAGAAATAACTGAATGGCAACGTTTCAGTAGAGTAGTAGGACCAGGATCAAGATGACAAGATGAAGGGTTGGATTTCAAGATTAACTCAGAAACAGAAGGAGGAGTAGACAGAGAAAAAAGAGGCAGGGATTGACCAGGTTGATTCGGCAGATAACTAATGTTAGTGGCATCATTAAGAGGCACTGGTTTACGGCATCTGTCTTTTCTAGCATGAGAGCCAGAATGAAGTGCAAAGTTCATCAGAAGCTACAGCAACATGAGATGGAGGTTTGGTAAGTTTATTTATTGTGTTGAATAATGCTTTTGGCCTGTTGCTTTATTTATTAATTGTAGCAGATACAAAACTGGAACGAGGCAAATTCAGGGTCGATTTATAATTCTTGATATGTTCTGTGAATGCCAAATGGTGAACAGTCAGGCCAGTTTTCCTGTAGTAACGCTTAAGCCGTCTACCAGTGGCCTTTAAGATACGGAGCTCAGGAGTTTTTACATTTTAGCAATTTACTAATACTGTCATGTTTATGTCTCATCTTTTCTTGTTTTATCTGCATTTAAAAAATTTTTTTTAGATGTCCTGGGAACTAAGGTTTACTTAAATTGTCTTTTCCAACTTGAAAACTATATGGTGACAAAGAATTATTTACTATACATAATCTATTCCTATGTCACAGACCATAATTATTTCAGCATTATTTGGCCATCATTTGAGTGTAGTTTGGGCTCATCCTCAATGCATCCTATAAATGCTGTCGTGTGCATGCACACATCCAGTGTTTTTCTTCATAACATGCAATTATATAAAAGGGGTTGAATTTTACCATTAGCTCCCTGCATTCTTTCTTATCATGTAGCCTAACAAGTTATATAAACTATGAATATGCAGTATAGTGGATAAATTTAGCAAAATGCTCCTATTTCTAGATATTTTTCCTAGCTGACTGATGAGCTTATGGACACTGAATGGTTATATAAAAGGGTACCTGTAGAATGCATCATTCTCGTTTTTGTCTTCAAGAGACCTTGTGTACGAAGAACATATGTGTTTGACTCGTGAGAGAGAAGTATGCGATGATTTTATAAAATGCTTGTTGCATATATTGTTGTAATAGATTGTTGCATATACTGTACCTGAATGTTTTATTAAATTGTTTAGTTTAGTACTTGTACGGCTAGACACAATTGTTCAGGAATGCATTTTAAATATACAATATTTATATTCCATTAGGTTCAAGTCCAAACACAAAAGGAAACTGGAGATAATCTACTCAACACAGCCTACAGCATAGGACAACAGGAAAATAACAAAATCACCTATGAAACAGACCAGACAATTTATTCAGAGGTGTGCAAACCAAACAAAAAACACCCACTGATGACTCTTAAAATAAAACTGTGGCACTTAAAATAAAACATGGCGAAACTGTCACAAGGCTTGATGTCACAATGGCATCCCACTCTTAGTAATTTTAAATGGTAGAAATAATGAGAACAGTATACAGTACTAGTATGCTTTTCTGAATTATACCCCAAGTTTGATTTTCCACACAGAACAACAGGGAAATAACTGGAGTATAAAAACTCTGGCTCTCAATAATATGCTCAGCATTCTGCGGTAAAGATTATTGAGAAGGGACTCAAATTGTACTATTTTGTACTATGAACATGACTGTAGATCCATCAGTAGGTCCATCCATAGCAGGCAGCCAAATCACCCTGGAGCCCAAGACTGGTTTCCCACTGAAGCTAAGCAGGGCTGAGCCTGGTCAGTACCTGGATGGGAGACCTCCTGTGAAAACTAGGTTGCTGCTGGAAGAGGTGCTAGTGAGGCCAGCAGGGGGTGCTCACCCTGTGGTCTGTGTGGTTCCTAGCACCCCAGTGTAGTGATGGGGACACTATACTGTCAACAAGCACGGTCTCATGCCGGACGGGGAGATTAGTGTTTGTTCGATGCTTGGGTAAATAGTAATAATTAATTTAGTTTGAATTGGTTGTATATTTTTGTATATTTTTTGGTTCTAATAGTTATGCATTTGTTACAGTTAAATAGCTATTTATTTGTTTTGTCTTTCTTGAATGTATTTTACCATGAATTACTTAATGGTTTAGTCCAAGGGGCTTATACTTTTTAAGAGTTTCTATCAGTCTTGTTAAACCACCACAAAAATGTAAAGAAGAAGAAGAAGAATCAGTCTTGTTAGGGGCTCATAGAGTGAGTCAGTGAAGTTGCTTGCTTGATTTTTGGGTCAAATTATTTACATAGCCAAAACTTTGTTTGCACATTTAAACTTTGAACAGTGTTTTATTTTCCTATTTTTGTTTCTTTTGATACTTTTGGATTTACACTGTAAATATAATTTGCATTCTTTTGGAAAATCTTAGTTTTTCACATTTTGGAATAAATGCCAAACTTTTTGACTTCATCAGCATGTCACTTCATATTCTTTTTTTCAAGCCTCCATGGGCTGGTACATCCAGAGCAGGGATGCCGCTACTGCTTGAACACCTTGTAGCAGTTGGCACACCACTGTGTCTGTTACAATGCCAAAAACAAAAAGAAGCAGCTACAATATTATGTCAAGAGTAGGATCATTGCTGATTTCAGATAAATACCAAGCTAGCAGTTTCGGCCCAGGTGAAATCCATGTGGGCCAGATGTGGGCCGGATCTGGGCCAACACTATGTTGCTGTCTGGGATCACATAAATGTGTCTTCAGGTGACCTTACATTCCGAAGCGATGTCGTTCTTTTGAGTGGGAGCTTTTCTATTATTGGAATTAACTATTCAGAAGGAGTTTTTTTCCCCCTAATTATGGCTTGATTGTTTTACACTTATCAACATAAAACATGGTTGTTTTTAGCAGAATTGTATTTTTAACATTTTATATTTAATTAAGCCAAGCACAATTTTTAAATAAACAGCAGTAGTCTATCTGCTTGAATATGGCTTTAATGAATGTTTTTATGTCCAGTAATTCGCCTTATTTTGCATTAAGTAACCTAAACTATTTTCAGTTATTGTTCAACAATAGGAAAGTGAAGTAAATTGTAAAACTATGTGCACTATAAACCAGCGTTTCTAATTATGACAGTATTCAATTTGGAATATAAAGCAGCATGATGAGCTTTTTTGTAGATAAAAATAAATAACACCGGAAGCCTCTCACATATAAGGTGGCTGCGCTCAAGCTTGTAAAGAAAAAAAAAAAATATATATATATATATATATATATATATATATATATATATATATATATATATATATATATATATATATATATACTACTGAAAAATAGTAGTATATTGTCTGTGTGTTAGTTTACATTTTCAATCTCTGTTTCTCAGAAATCGCTTTACAGTAGTTCATTAGCCAAGTCTTGGTCTCTTTTAGTCTTGGAGATATCTATTCCTGAGATTACTTTTTTAACAAAGTCTGGCTCTGAACACTGGATATGCTCAGCATCCTCAGGTGAAGTTTTAATAGAACTGAGATGGGACCAAATTGAAATAGAACTTACATGTAGATGTCATGATGCATGTGCAATGTGAAGCCATCTAAATTAAACCAACGCTATCCTCGTTTTTACAAGGTGGCTTATTTGTATGAATTTGTACAACCTCGTATAGATCGTATAGATTTTATACGATTTGTCTAAACCCCAGTGACGGTTAGGTTTAGGGGCGGGGCTAGGTGTAGGTCATTTGTAAAATATGTAAGGTTTGGCAACAATTTGTACGAATAAGCCACCTTGTGAAAAATGTACAAATGGCTGTGAGATCGGGTTGATTAAACTGTTTTTTCAAGACCTGCCAATCATTAACAACAGTGGAATTTAAGTTTGTTAACAAATAATGAACAGATTACACACAGGTTTAAATCATTGAGTCAAAACAGCAGTATTAGACTGTATATCCCACATTTCAAGTACAGTAAACTCCCTGTTGAAAAAAAAACAGCATGCTGGTTAGTTATGTTTTGAAGCATCGCTGCTGGTTTTAGCTGATTTAAGCTGGTCAGGTGCTGGTCCTTAGCAACAAGCTCAGCAAATGACCAGCTTAAACCAGCTCAAACCAGCAGTCTTGCTTCAAAACATACATAACCATATTTCAGACAGGAACCACTTTGGCAAGTTTACTTGAGTTTATTGAACACAATTTATCTTTGGCGGTATGGTTCCTTATGGGGGTTCTTGCTCCCAGAATAATTGAACATACAAGAGCTTTAACATTAACCCCCAAAACATAATGAGAGTATTACGGCCTGAAGAAGAACCCCCAAAACCAACCTTGTTCCAGTCCTGCAAAGAGAAAAGACAGTGTTATTGAGATATCCTTAAATGTAACCTACTGGCTAGCGAAGGGGTATCTCCCTTCTTATGAGGCAGAAAATAGCGGGCCTCTCTATAATTAAGGTAGCTGGTAATAGCAGCGAGGGTATTTTCTCCAGCGGGAGAACCACAAACGAGCAGCATGTCCCTGAGCTTGGTATGAGTGGTAGGAGAGTAGCGTTTCCTTCCTGCAAAAGAGAAAGATAATGTTATGGAGAAGTCCTTAAGCAGCCTATGGTAGGAGAGGCGTGTTCTCATGTCTAAAGCGAGGGAGAGAATAGCAAGTCCCCTCTTATTTTAAGTAGCAGGGGTGTTCATCCTCTGCTGAAGGATGAACAGCAGTCTCCTGCAGCCATAGCAGCAAAGGGTGCTCTCTCCAGCTGGAGAGAACAGCAGGTCCCTTTCTTCTGAGGAGGAGTTCGTCCCTCGCTTGAGGGATAACAGCGGCCCCCTCAGGTATCGCGGCAAGGGGTGATCTCCTTCGAGAGAAAACAGCAGCCCCTTTTCCTTTATAATTTTTTTTTTTTTCATTTCCTTTCTCATGTCCTTCTCATTCAAGTTCGCCTTCTCAATCTCCATTTAAGTAGCAGGGGTGTTCATTCTCTGCTGTAGAATGAACAGCAGTCCCCTGCAGCCAAAGCAGCAAAGGGTGCTCTCTCCAGCTGGAGAGAACAGCAGGTCCCTTTCTTCTGAGGGGGAGTTCATCCCTCGCTTGAGGGATAACATCGGCCCCCTCAGGTATCGCGGCAAGGGGTAATCTCCCAGCAGGAGAAAACAGCAGCCCCTTTTCCTTTAATTTCTTTTTTTTTTTTTTTTTTTTTTTTTTTACGTAGCAGTGTGGGTTTTCTCTAAGCAGCAATTCCTTCCTCATTCTTCTCATTTTCCATTACTTCTAATTTGCTTCCTCATTCTTTTCATCCTCCATCTCCTTCTTCTCCTCATTCTTCTCCTTCCTTATTTCCTTCTTCTCATCCTCCTCCTCATCCTTATTATCCTCCTCATTTTCCATCTCCTCAACCTCTTCCTTATCCTTATTATCCTCCTCAGTCTTCATTTCCTCCTCCTCATCCTCCTCTTCATTCTTCATCTCCTTCTCATCCTCCTCCTCATCCTCCTCTTCATTCTTCATCTCCTTCTCATCCTTCTCCTCATTCTTCTCCTCCTCCTCCTCATTCTTCTCATCCTCCTCCTCATTCTCCTTTTTCCCTTGCGGTCAGTGTAGTATTTTATTATTATTGAATGTATGTAGTACAAAATATCCACTGGTTATAACCAACGATATTTAGCTGTAGATCAGCTAAAAACATTACTCCGCTTCATAAGACTGTCCAAAAACGGTTCATGAGGAGAAACAGACATGTCTATAATCACATACTTATCAATATGAAGTAATAAAATCCAGATTGTCAAATACGCAGGCATTTCAGAACATTTTGTGAGCACAGATACTCAATATTACTTAATACGGTGCCATATATTTCAAGAATAAGGTCACTTGATTTGATTTTTTTTTTTTTTTTTTTTTTTTTGGATGACGTGACTCAATACAACAGCTGACTACATGAACGCTCTTACCTTCTAAACGCAGATTTGCGGCCATTTTGTGGACTGAAATGTTGAATAAACCCCGAAACACACGTGAACGTAGTCATGTGGTGAGTCTGGCCAATCGTGAACAGCTGTATTGTCATAGGCGCTCCAGCTCTCACTCTGGAGAAGTGCAGGCTGAATCAGCCGGCTGCTCTCGAACACTCTCGCGATACTTGATGGCACACGTGACGGTCATGTGCGTCGGCGCAGTCTTAGTCAGACAATATTCTACCCGGTATGCACTGCTTCAGTCAGATTTGTGATTGGTTTGCATGGTGCTGGTTTGTCGAACACACCTGATGCACTTTGAGTCAGCTGCTCAAGATCGGATGCAGCCAGTAATTCTCACTAATGATTCCCGATGGTTTCAGAGGATGGTTAGTCATTGTCGCCCTATGTTGTTCCAAGAGGTACACCAGGGTTCTTACGGCCTTGAGTAAATCCAAGCACTTCCAAGACATTTAATTTTCCAGCACTTCAGACTGGGTAAATTACCCCTTTTTTTTTTTTTTTTTTTTGCGCTGCATAAATACTCTTACCTTAGTTAAGCACATGCACAGATACCCAACGGACACCCTTACTTGTAAAACGTTTGGATTTTAAGGTGCATAAGCAATTCCATAGTTCTAGACAAATCATCAAATTGCCAACAGGTGGCGCACTTAGCCCGGTACAACGGTTTGTATAGATGTCCTTACAATAATCATATCCTTAGATTTTGTCCCAATAACGATTAATGTTTGTGGGAGAATGACACATCATGCTCATACATCCTTCCATGTGATTTTTGTAGCATAACAGATGGTTAATCCATTCGGGATTTAATTGCAACATTTCCCTGATTGATGTCTGACGATTCCACTGCATTTCGCGGACTAGCCACAAATTAATTCTTGTTTACATTATTCCGCTGTTGTGATGACGATGTTCGAAAGAGTCAGTCCAGTGACATGATCTGACACGACTGTAGCATTCAACACCGTGTGTGATTATAAAATGGCAATAATGCCTTAACCTGATGCTGGGGAACCCTGCATATGATTGTATGCATTGCAGTCTTAGAATGTAGTTTAACTGAGCAGGGAATATTTATTTATTTATTTATTTTTGCGTAATAGAGCACTCCACAGCCACAGGCGCAGACTTGAGCGGAGCTGCTTATAAAATGAACCATGGTTACCCATAAGAGCAAATATTAACTCAAATATGCGCATTTCCAGGCAATAATTAAATCCAAGCGCTTATACAATTAACCCTGAAAACACTGCATTAATTTTCAGCATTTTGGAGGATTCGAACACCCGTACTATGACCCTGTACGATGGCGAATGTGACGCGTATGAGCCAAAGAGTTAGCCAAGCATTTGTGTTACTGAGGTATTCTAGCAGGGCTAGTTCGTCAAGGGTTTTAGCCAGTAAACAGGATGGTGTATCGATCAGGACACAGGAATGAAGACGAGGAGATGTAATTTCTTCAATTAACTGTATTGAGATCCAGCAGTATTCATCAGAACATTCCGATATCCAGCATTGCCATTATAGTTTTTTGTCATGAACTTAACACATAAATATTGGAAGCTGGATCGTTCAGAACAGATAAAGGAAACTACACAACACAGGCATGTAGGCTGAACTATGCTGCTTAACTTGAACACTTTCCCGAACTCACTATAACCACACTAACTACACACATCCTCCTCATAATCCCCGAAGAAGAGTCTTAAAGCGGCAGGCACCCAGAAACGTCAGAGCCTTTTATACAGCCGCCCCCCAAATGTGCAAGCACATTTGCTTCCATTAAAGGCTCATCAGTCAGGCTGAGGGGGGCTCACCAAGGCATCATCCTCCCCCGACGGGAGAGCTGGCAACATCACCAACCGAGCTACCGGTCGTGTGTACACATGTCCTCTGATGTCCACATCAGCGGATCTAATGCATCCATCATCGCTGCGGTGGACCTTGGTTACATGTCCTATGGGCCACAGGGCTCGAGGTAGCTGCGGGTCCACCAGCATGACAACAGCCTCATCCAGTAGTTCAGGAGAAGCGGAGTGCCATTTCTGTCTGGTCTGCAGCCCAGGGAGATATTCTCTGATGAATCTGGACCAGAATTGGTCAGCAAGAACTTGTGAATGCCTCCAGCGTCTGCGACTCAGGAGCTCCGTCTCAGGATAGACCACTTGGGGTAGAGATCCATCGGGCCGCCCCATAAGCAGACTATTGGGCGTCACAGGGTCGATATCCGCGATGTCAGCAGATACATAACCCAATGGTTTAGAGTTGAGGATTGCCTCAACTTCCAGGAGAACAGTGAGAAGGAAAGCTTCATGAACAGGTTGTGCCCCCACACAAGTGTAAAGTGCAGACTTGACGGAGCGGACCTCTCTCTCCCACACTCCTCCAAAGTGTGGAGCTGCTGGGGGGTTAAACTGAAACTTAATCCTCTGACACGCGAGTCGTTTCCGCAAGGTTGGCTCCATACTGGCAAAAGCCTCTCTAAGTTCCCGTTCTCCTCCTCTGAAGTTGGTCCCCTGGTCTGACAACAACTCTGCAGGTGTCCCCCTTCTGGCGATGAACCGTCTTAGGGCCATCAAGTAAGCATCCGCATCCATATTTCTGAGGAGATCCAAGTGTACCGCCCTGGTTGTTAAACACTTAAATATTATCCCCCAGCATTTCTCTTGGCATCTGCCCATCTTCACAAACATGGGTCCGAAACAATCCACGCCAGTGGAATGGAAGGCGGGTTTGTGTAATCGGAGACGAGCAACGGGAAGGTCCACCATTCGTGGAATGGAAGGCTGAGCTCTCCAGCGCTGACATTCGGCACAAGAACGCTGATGTCTGCGAATTGCCTCCCTTCCATGGATTATCCAGAACGACCGCCGCATCTCTGCTAAGACCCGCTCCGGACCAGGATGGAGCAGGTCGCTATCAAATCTTTGGATAAGCAAGCGTGTAACTGGGTGTGAGGCATCCAGAACTACAGGGTGCAATGTCAAGTCATCTTGACCTTCCAAACGTCGTAACCGACCTCCTACTCGTATGAGGTCTGTGGATTTATCTAACTCTGGAGCCAAGGTGAGTAATCGACTCCCAGGTGAGACAGGTTTCCCGGCTGCAAGGAGTTTGTAGTCCTCTGGAAATGACTGTTGTTGGGCTCGCTGGAGAACAATCATCTCTGCCTGTCGGTACTCTTCAGCATTAGGTGGTGAACTTGAAGGGTTTGGTCCTAGGATTTCTAGAGCAGTGGCATCTATGAGCTCCTGCCAGGTTTGGTACACCTTGTCATCCCTGCTGATTGATATTGGTGAGGTAATCGTTACTCCACAGAAGGTGGTCTTCCGGAGTTCCACATTGTCCTCAAATGGCTCAGTGCTGGGTCTTTCTGGCCAGGTGGCTGGGTTCTGGAGAAGGAAGTGAGGTCCTTGAGACCATCGGTTGGGATCTATTAGGGCCTCCAGGGTCTTCCCTCTCGTCAGATCATCAGCAGGATTATTCGCTGAGTCCACATAGCGCCAAGTGCACTTTTCTGTTAACTCCTGTATCTCAGCTATTCTGGCGCCTACGAAGACCTTGTATCGGCAAGACTGGGAGTGTAGCCAGGTTAGGACTGTAGTGGAGTCTGACCACAACACAGTTCGAGCCACTGTCAAGCTTAGTTCCCTCTCAAGGACATGAGCCAGCTGTGCTGCAACCAGAGCTCCACAAAGCTCCAGGCGTGGGATAGAATGCAGGCATCTTGGAGCTACTCGTGAACGAGCAAGGATGAAAGACAGGTGGATCTGGCCTTCCCTGTCCTTAGTTCTCATGTAGGCTACAGCTCCATAAGCCTGCTCAGACGCATCTGCGAAGATGTGCACCTCACGGGTAGCACCCTCAAGGTTGGCGTCCGCTGGAACATATGCACGTGGAAATGTGAGGAGAGGTAAGGACTCCAGTTCAGCCTCCCAGCTGGACCAGGCTTGCAGGAGTTCGGCGGGTAAGTTAGAGTCATCCCAACCTCGCTTCTTATCCCACAGCTGCCTGATGATGAGCTTCGCTCGGGTGGAGAAAGGTAACATGTATCCCAAGGGATCATATTGAGTAGCTAGAACTCTGTAAATGTTCCTCAGAGTTGGTACCTCGTAGGACACAGGCCTATGTTTGTAGCCCAATGAGTCGGTTGCCCAATTCCAGCTGAGACCGAGTGTTGACTCCAGAGAATTGGACTTATCCTGTGCCAGCCACAGGTCCAGGCTTTCAGATCTGGCCTCTTGAGGCAAATGACTCAGGACATCTGGACTATTGCAAGCCCATTGACGCAACTCAAAACCTGCAGAAATCAGAAGATCCCTGAGGCGATCCACCAGCAGTTTAGCTTCACCCGGCATACTCACGCTCTGCAGGCAGTTGTCTACGTAAAGGCAGTTCTCAACCGAGAATCTCAGGTCATCGTCCGGCTGGCAGTGGTCAACAACATGGCGCTGCAGGGCGTATGTCGCACAGCACGGGCTACAGGTTGTGCTGAAACTTGCCACTCAAATGTTCTTGGGGGTTCTTCTACCTTCAGGTCCCGCCACAGGAACCTTAGAAGGTGGCGATCTTCAGGGATGAGGCGGACTTGATGAAACATCCCCTTGATGTCTCCACTAACAGCTATGGGATGTTCACGAAATCTCAATAAGACTCCCAGCAAGGGGGCACCAAGGGTAGGGCCAGGTAGCAGGTACTGGTTCAGGGTTTGCCCAAGGTACTGGTGAGAGCAGGTAAAGACCAGGCGGTTCTTTCCGTTGTGGCTGACGAGATGATGTGAGATGTACCATCCTTCTTTGGTAGAGGTCTCCTCAGTGACTTCCCTCACAGCACCTGTTTCTATGAGCTTCTGCATTTCCATCTTGTACGCATGTGCTAGTTTAGGGTCCTTTAAGAGTCGCCTCTCAGTACTTCGTAACATGGGCATAACTGACTCCTTTGGTGAGTGCAAAGGTGGCATGCTTGGATGGCGCAGCAATGGTGTGGCATACCTTAGAATTCCATCTACATTAGTACGGACCGTCTTGGCTTCAAGCAATGCTACAGCCTGCTGATCCAGCTTCGACCGAGTCACCTCTCTTTCATGTCGGTAAGGTAGAGTGTCTACTTGCCAGAGCTTGTAAAGCTCATCCATTGGTGGCGCAGATGAAGTAAACAGACACTGTGCAGGTTGGATTGGCCGCCCCCTGAATGGGGTAGGGCCTTGAAGAGTCCACCCGAGCCTGGTACGGACTGCGGCTGGGCCACCTGGTGGACCAAGCCTGACTGGTTCGACAGGTGTTATCGGCTGAGGGTTGTCGGAGCCTAAAAGGAGTGCAGGCTGAGCATCTCTTAAGACAGGTAGGGGAATGCCACTTAGGTATTTGTATTTCCTCTTCAGACAGTCAATGGGGTAAGTGTGCTGTGCTAGGCTGAGGCGCCCAGCCGTGAAGGCACCATTGATCTTATAGCTGGTGTGAGGGTTTGCGGCTGGTGAGACACGGAAAGACACCGTGTGGCCATGGAGGATCTGGATGTCCTGTCGGACTGTACGCAAAGGAAGCGCTTCAGGAGTGCCCTTTATGCCAAGAAACTTAGCCGCTGCTGGCAACAACATGGTCCTCTCTGACCCATCATCGAGGATCGCAAAGGTATCAAGTGTTCGGTCCTCATAATGTACAAGCACAGGGACGACCTTTAACATGACTCGATTCCCGGCTCCAGGTCTGTCCAGGTAGAGCGAGTCAGCCGCAGAGCTGGTTAAGCAGCTCTCTTCTTTAATAGCTACATCTTTATTGTCCCTCTCTGCTCTTGTATTTATCTCGTGAAGAGCCAGTAGGTGTTTTCCCTGACAGATGTTGCAAGGTTTCTTCAATGTGCACTGAGCAGCTTGGTGAGTTCGTGCACAGTGCCAGCACCGCTTGTTAACCCGTATCCACTCTCTAAGCTGGTCTTTGGAGAGTTTTGTGACCACACTGCATTGACTAAGATAATGCTCAGTACTCTCATAGTAGGCACAGTAAGCTTTACTCTTTGCCCCTCTGCTGGTTGAACTCTCTTTGTGGTACAAAGATGCTGTCTCTCTTGACTCACCAGCTCCATGTAGGACGGTCACTGTTTGTCTTCCAGGACGACCATCAGTCTTCACATTCTGCCTTTCCTTTATGCTGCGTCCAGTAGCCTGACTGTCGAAGCCCTGACACCATGATTCATAGCGGAGCCATTCTGCCAAATCATGTAGAGTGTGGGTCGCCCCTAACTGCTTGAACTGATGTCGACGGAAATCAGCTCGCTGCTCCGGAGGGAGCTTACTCAGCAGACGAGCAACATGTGAGCCACAGTTGAGTTCAATTTCCCCTTCAGGACCCAAAATCCGCAATAAGCCCACTAAAGATTGTATCTGAAGAGAGAATTTCTGGAATGCCATAGTATCACCACGCCTTACTTCGGGGGTTTCTAGAACACTTGCTATCTTCTTTAAGGCGAGTTGATGAGGATGACCAAATTTGTCATGGAGGGCTGACATAGTGTCACTATAGGGGGTTGGCGAATTTAGATAAGCGTGAGCTATAAGCTTAGCTTCCTCCAGCTTTAAATGATCCACAAGTATTTGATACTTGAAGAGTTCTGTAGCATTAGATGGGAGTAGGTTTTCTAGAGCTATGCGAAGCCGTGCAAATTTACTGGGATCCGGATGAATGAACTTTGGGATTGTGGGTTGGGGCCCTCGATACACTTGTTCATTCCCCGGCGACAGCATAAACTGATTAGTTGGTGGCATGCCATGTACTGCTCCAGTGGCTGCTAAAGGATGGTAGGTTTGGGCAGGCGCTGATTGCATCACAGGTGCATGAGCTGGGGCAGGGTGTGTGAGCAACTGAGAGGGTCGGGTAGAGAGGTATGGTGATATCCCTTTATCAGAAGTAGGAGCGGGATACTGTGGAGGCAGTGGAGGCTTACAAGGCCTACATACTCTAGCTTCAGGGGAAAGGTTGTGATGTCTATCGTCTAGCCCTTGCTCCTCAACCCTGAGATTGCACATCCCTCTTGACACGTTCTCATCAGGTTCAGGCCAGGGTGGAGGATCAGGCCAGTCCTCCTCCTCCATTTCCTTTGAGTGTGCTGCAACAGCGAAACTCCTTGAGGCTACAGCGTCAGCTTGTGGAGATGTGGGATTACTATAGTTTGAGGTTGGGCTATTAACTTGGGCCAGGTCTGCTCTCAGTGAGCGGGCTACCTCCAGTAGCTCTTTCAGCCCGTTTGAAAGGCCTGTTGTGTTTGGAGCAGTTTAGTATTCTCCTCTTGAATAGCTCTGATTTCCTCAGAGAAACGAGAATCCAAATATGAGCTCTGATGGGATGAGGGTGTCCGCGCAGGCTGGCTAAGCCCATCCAAATCCCTCCTCTGGCTGTGGTCTGGGGCTAGCTGAGGAAACTCAGGGTGAGCAGCATTCCCGGAGAAGCCACTAGAGTGAGGGTGGGCTGTCTGGAAAGGGATCATCTGATCTGGACCCTCCCGAGTGCGAAACGCCCTCCTATCCAAGGCAGGGGATGAGAGGCCCCATTGGTGCTGATCTCGTTGACTATATCCCATATAGTCCACTTCAAAGTCCTGAAGTCTGACAGGGTGACGTATTTGACGTTTAGGTCTCACATCAGGATACATCTCTTCATCTGACTCCATCCTGAATACTGCTATCCGGCTCGAAGGACCAATGTTACTGAGGTATTCTAGCAGGGCTAGTTCGTCAAGGGTTTTAGCCAGTAAACAGGATGGTGTATCGATCAGGACACAGGAATGAAGACGAGGAGATGTAATTTCTTCAATTAACTGTATTGAGATCCAGCAGTATTCATCAGAACATTCCGATATCCAGCATTGCCATTATAGTTTTTTGTCATGAACTTAACACATAAATATTGGAAGCTGGATCGTTCAGAACAGATAAAGGAAACTACACCACACAGGCATGTAGGCTGAACTATGATGCTTAACTTGAACACTTCCTCGAACTCACTATAACCACACTAACTACACACATCCTCCTCATAATCACCGAAGAAGAGTCTTAAAGCGGCAGGCACCCAGAAACGTCAGAGCCTTTTATACAGTTTGATCAGGTGCGCGCTCAGACAGCAGAGGCTCGCAGTTGAGGCCCTCCGATACCTCCGATGCACGGCAGGACTAGCACATGATTTTGGACAATATAAACCTCACAAGCAAGCAGTCCCATATCTTGATAGCTTAAACGAATATCTTCTTAGTGTGTGGAGTGGGGCGGGATCGCCCACAGTCGGAAATAGGAGTAGCGAAGGGTGCTCTTTAAACAGCTGAAATCAGCGTGCACCTGTAAAGCAGGAAGCGTTTTTTATATATATATATATATATATATATATATATATATATATAAAAATATATATTTTATATGGTCAGACTTTAATTTAGGCAACAGCATAAGCCCTTTGTCTGATACGTTTTAGCATTTATATCGACAGCCTTGACCACAGATTAACGAGGCTCGTGGGTATATTAACTGTGTTACCGGTGTGGTAATATATAGCATGCCTCACAACGTAACTGAACAAGCTTTTCAATAAACAATGTCTGAAGCATGTTCGCCAAATAGCACTAGTTTGTAAAAAATGAAATACTTTGCTTAGCTTCGTGAAGACGTCCAAAGATGAATGCAAGTTGAAATTGCCAGTTGTTCGTGGATGCTTTGATTTGTTGAATATATGGCTTCTTCCAGCGAGGAGCAGATCTCGTGTGTGATTCGGTCGTATAAGTACACACTGACGATGAATCGCGTGCGAAGAGTCTATATCAAACTCACCTGTATCAATTCAGTCTGTTGCTTGACAAACAAACACGGCGAATTCGCTTAAGTTCGCGACTGAAATCTGGTGAGATACTCTGTGGGAATCTTGCCAAACCTGATTTGACGCTTCGTATGGAGATAGATTCGCCGTCTGATAGTTCCTGAGCGAGCAAAGGCTCTCGTGAGCAGTTTGAGCCTTGCGAGTCGTTGAGCATACTTACCGAGCAGTAGTGGCACGTATATATATGTCCCGTGTCTAATAGGAGAGATGTGGTGATTGGAGCGATTTGACAGCTGACCGCATCAGCTGTTCACAGCCTTGCCTCTGTGGCCTGACTGAACTGACGCTGCGCTCGATATATCTGATGAAATGATAGTGAAGCAAGAGTTTGTGTAATGATGGTGAACTTTCTTTGAATGTGCAATACTTTCGGCTCAAGTTTAGTAAACTGTTAACTTTTTGCAATACAATCTAATGTGTTTGTGACAATACATTAAAATAATATGAGGACAAAATACCAGTTTGAAATAGTAAACAGCTTCATGAGCTGTAGATTTTAAATAACTGACAGCTGATGAAACTGGAAGCCTCACAAATTAATTATATAATGAAAAGCTGAATCTTTTTTTAACTGGTTCTTAGAAACAAACTGTTTATGTTGTGAAAAGGAGTAGTTGTACATTCCATGGGTAATTTTTTAGAAGTCTACTTGTTTATTTGAATACTAAACTTTGACTTAGGAGAGAACCATTGATCCATTTTTTTTATTTAACAAAAAAAATTTTAACAGATAAAATAAAAATGTCATGTATAGTCTAAAAAATATTTTGCAGAGAACAGAAGCTACACTCTGTATGCTTGCAACAAGACACAAGCGATTAGATTTTCTTTAAAATCCGTTTATGTTCAATTTATAGAGTAATGACCTCTGTCATTGAAATTGTAAAGCGTAAGCTGTTTATCCTAATGTTATTATGTCCTTTTTTATATAACTGTTAAAATAATGTATTTTCTGTAGTCTAAAAATGCTTAAAAATGCAACATGGTTACTTTTTTTTGTGAACTATGTTTTTATTTATTTTAAATGTGTGTTTTATATTTTTTTTTTGTCTTGTTTTTCATGAATTCAAAAGACTGTCATATGTGTCATATGTGGGTTTCATCTGCTGTCTGTTCAATTAAATTAAAGTCTTCTCAGTTTTATTTTAAATGCAATTTTTGCCACTGGAAAACATACTTTAATGTGCAAAGCAGGTTTAACTTCATAGAAAACAAATCCTCAAGCTGTCATGAGTCAAAGGATCAATAGATATGAAATTTAACTTGGCTTATAAGTAAGTGAGTAAAGTGAAAATATTTAGGTCTGATATCATTGTTGTGAATGAACACTGAAGCTGCTCACTGTAATGTTGTATTTCATTATAAACATATTCATAAAATGTGCTGAATAAGCAACCCGGTATCACGACAAGACGTGAAATAATCACGTTGGTCCACTTTGGAAATCGTGTAGATGTCACAGTTTAACAACCTCAGACGTGAATCTTACACGTTTGCGTTAACACGTTCCCGTGGAGAAATACCCGGATGTTCACTTATTTTACTCGCCATTGCTGTAAGCTCGGCCATAACGATCTATTTTAGTTTTCATTAAATTGAGAAAAATGGCATTCTGTTGTATTGAAGATCACTGAGAAATTTTCTATTTAATAATTTAATATGTGTAAACAATATTTTCAAGGTGAAAAGCATTCATTTGCCTTGTTCCATGCCGAAAAAACGGAGAGGGGGTTCAGCGAAAAATCGGCAGCTGTCAGCAGGAAGTGGCTGTCACTGGCAGCAGGAAGTGGCTGCCAATAAAACCGGATGGCAGCTGTCGCTAATACCCGGAAATTGGAGGAGGCTGTCGGCGGCAACAAGACAAATAAATAATTATATGCACTTATGATTATGTTTAATACTTTTTTAAATAAGTATAAAGGTCAGTATTGTATATTATTTTATTTAAAATATTGATCAAATATAAACAAAGAAATAAGATCATTTTGCTAAACGTTAAAGGGACAATAAGTAACTTTTTAGGTATTTTATTATCTAAAATCAATATTTTTATTCATAAATATGCCCTCAATGGTGTACAAATACCTATGCCAATGTTTAAACTAATCCTCGTAAATGAAGAATTTATTATCTTTATATACATGGGGCGGGTAGGTCGACGGAGGCTTCCATGTAGTTCCGCCATCTTGCAAAACTATAATAGCAGAGAGGGACAAAAAGTACTAAGCCAACGCGTTTCCACAGCGCGTTTTCGGTCAGAGCCAGAAACGCAGGTGCAGAGCAGTGAGAGGCGCTTGAAACTGCACCAGCAAGTTTAAAAGTCTGGATTGCATTCTTATTATGGACCATACATATGCCGCGCCACAGGAGAAGAAAACATCGTCGCCAAAACAGTCAAAAATAGAACGTAAAAGGAAACGTGACCGTAGATTACAGAAAACAAGAGTTAATGTCGGGGAAGCTTTTTCTATGTGGAAAGAGCTAATGCTGGATAAAGATTTCAAAAGAGACGCTGAAGTGGCCAGTTTTCTTCTCGACAGGTAAGTCAGTGTTACAATCTATATTACAATATTTTTTTATATCTAACAATGCACATTATTCAGAAAATATAACGAATAAAGAAGACATTACTAATTACAATATTTCATGTTTTCCAGTCAGTAATTCATACTGTAACATTCGTTTGTTTATGGTCATGTTGCAGTTTGTTTGAAATAACACACCTGTTCACCTGAAGGAAAACTCGACGAAGTGCTATTAGAAGACATCCCGTCAAAGCTTTTTGGTACATATCGCCTACCGTAGATGCAACGCGCATTTGAAAAAGCAAGGCGCTGGAGAGCAAAATTAGTTTGAATGCAAAATACAATTTCACCACTAGATGGGAGTAATTCCTACTGAGTGTCCCTTTAACTTCCAGCTGAATGTTTATGCATGCATGTATCATTGTTTGTGTGAAATAAAACAATTTATATACGAGAGTGGCACTTACTGGGAGTATGTTGTATATTTATTATAGGCTATATACACAAATGACTGAAAAGAGAGAAGTCTCAGAGACCTTTATTTAAAATCATAATTTGCGGTTATATTTGTAGTATTTCAAGAAACTATATATATATATATATATATATATATATATATATATATATATATATATATATATATATATATAGTATAAAGTAGCTGTTAAATTTGTAACTGGGTTAGTAAGTTGTCAAAGTCAGTGCTTTACAATGTAAACCGTATAAAATATATCCAGTAAGCAAGCAGACTAAAATATCAATCAGAATCACTAACAACAATCCGGAGGTATTGTCAAGACTCTTAGATCAGAACTGATGAGGTATACGGAGTTACTCCTCCAGCATCAGGTCATACTTCCTGATTCTAGGAAGAACTCTAGCTGCTGCATTTTATTATAAGAAAATGGTGACTTTAATACCTAAATTGCTTTATTAACAGTAGACATGCATGCACAGCCATATTAATGATTATTCCCATTGCATCTTGTCATCATGTACGGAGCAGTGATTACATTTTCATGCATAATTTGCACACCTGGTAAGCAGTTGTTGTAAACCTCGTCGCAGTGTCTGCAGGGTGTACATTTTGTTGAATTCCTGACATGGCTTAGACTTGTTCTCCATTTTGTTCCACCTGTATATTGAGATGAGGAGCATGAAAACAGCATTATTACAAAGATAAACATTCAGACATGGCAACTGAGAAATGTAATGTTATGGCACCTTTTTAAACCTCTAATCAAATATGTAAAAGAAGATACTCAGTCAAGCCAGCTGGATTGTGCCCTCTTTCGAAAGGAGTCTGTATACAGTTCAGCAGACTTCTGAATTTGGAACAAACCAAAGACGGACTTAGTAATGTAGCATCACCCCTCCTCCAGGATCACGTAAAGAAGAATTTCCAACAGGACAGCATCTGGCAACTATTGGGTATTACAAAAAAAAAAAAAAAAAGGTGTCAGTGCCATGGTTTTGTCTCAAGATGCACATCAGTAATGTTTTTTTTTCTTCTAAATGCATGTTTACAAAAGCTACTTCAATGTTCTAAATTTAACTACAGCCTAATCCTGGCTTAATCCAAGCCATGTCTGTGAAACTAGACCTAAAAGTTATAAGGAATTATGAACCGGTCCATTATATTTTGTATAGATAATAAAAAATAAAAAGATAAAAAAATTGTTTTGCATTCACATGCTTACAACTTCAACTGGTACACAGAACAGTTCTGCACATGCATAGTATTAGAGAAAACACACCTCAATAGTGCAAAAAAATAAATAAAAAAAAACCTCCTTTTAAGAACTCTTAAGTTAATGTATATCACACAATCTCCTGAAAGACTTAACATGCAAAAATATATGGTTAGTGTTGCAAATTTATCTTCTATCATTCCAGTCAAACAACATTATTTTATATTATTCAATAGACTGTTAACACGCTAACAAACGTTAATATTTAATGGTACGTCAAACGTAATTTGAAGTTAATGGTAGGCCCCTAACAAGGTACACAAACAACGTTGCTACCACTAATTAGATTTCATTGAACAATTAAACCAAAGTAGGCACCAAGTCTACCAAGTCGTTCACCAAGATAACAATTAAAATCAAACTTACAACGCAAAAAAACATAAAATAACTCCGATGACCAATTTCTGAACTTACCGTTTGATCAATCGCAACCATTACTGAAGCGTTTGGGTGCAGTTATATCTGATTGGTTGCGCCCACTTTGGTCGATACTGATTGGCTCCCACCGAATGGCAGGTCCCGCCTACCATCCGGCTGCCAGGTACTGCCTTCCGGCTGTCAATGGCAGCCACTTCCTGCTGCCAGCTGCCGATTTTTTATCTGAACCCCTGCTGAAAAAAAACGTCTCAATGTCACATTTTTATTGAAGTAACGAGTAAAACGTCTATTTTTCTTGCTTCCCCCAGCTCCTCGTTTAGGTGAAAGCTAAACAATGTGTTATATCGACGTTAAACCATGTTAACCATAACCAGCAAAATATATTTTTTGCTGTGTATGGTAGAATACATTAATAGTGGATACCCTCATAGACATCATATAAGTAGACGCCCTATTGGCCGCTGGGCGACGAGATTTGCGGCCGCCATCTTGAACCGGTCGTAGTCCTAGTTTCGTTGCGTAGCAGCAGTTAAGATGCCAGAGCACTGTGCAGCATTTTCCTGTTCTTATCGGCGGAGCATCGCAAGTACGGCTCGGGATTATTTTTCACAAGTAAGATTTAACATTACTATTGTAATATTGGTTGTAGTTTGTCCTTAAATCCAGAGAATTGAGAAGGAGCAAGGATCTTTGATAGTAACGTTACTGTACTGAAAGCGTAGCTAGCTAACATTAGTTAGACTATGTATCTCAACTCAAGTGTTTCTCACATAACTTACTATTACTATTCAGATCAGAAAGAAGTTCGAAAAAACACTTGTTAGATGCACGAAACTTACTTTTAGCGTTAGGTAACGTTAAGTGCTAATACCAACACAATCCAATCTGAGTACATACATTGTTCGACAGAACATAATAACTGTTATTTGTGTTTGCGCACGTGATATCAGCAAGTAATGTATATTAAGGTTGCTTTGTTCATATTTTCTCTGTTCTGTATAGTGTATTTGAGTACTGTGTAAAGCGCTAATAAATATGCATTATTTGTATTCTTATTATAAGGTGCTGAGAGCTGCAGAGAGGGTGATCCGCCAAGCTTCAGCAATACAAGCTCCTCAGGTGTCAACAGTCACAGAAGAGAGAGAGAGTGAGTGTGTGTGTGTGTGATGGAGAGGGAGGGAGAAGAGTGTGTGTGTGTGTGTGTGTGTGTGTGTGTGTGTGTGTGTGTGTGTGAGAGAGAGAGAGAGAGAGAGAGAGAGAGAGAGAACCAGAGTGTATATGTCACAAATTATAATAAATTGTTTCTTCAACTTATTAAATATCTTATTTTACTGCAACTATCTGTTTCTGCTTCTTTATTATATATTTATAGTGTGTGATTTATAAATATTCTACCTCACATATTTATATTTTGGGCGTCTGGTCATTTATATCTTCTATCAGAATAGAATATGTCAACTGTAAAGCCTATTATGAATATTAAAATACGCCGAATCGTGTGTCCTATATCATAACCGCATGAATGACCTTTGCAGCAAAAAAATCCGCGTCAAAATCAGTTAGGAATTCAGTGAGATATGATTAATTTAATGCGCTGACAGCTCATTGCACCTGGCAAACAAGTTATACTGAGTGGAGCTGGCGACCGGTCCAAGATGGCGGCTCCACGGCTCGTTCGTGCCAATAGAGTTCGGGATCGTTACGTCACGTCGCAATGCATTGTGGGAATCGCGGTACGGAAGTAGATGTACTGTATAGTAGCGTATAGTAGGTCATTGTTTTTTGGTCATTAATTTTAAAATGGTTCAGTATTGCTGCATTGTAAACTGCCTTAATCGGTCTCATGATCGACAGGGCAAGCGTCTCGCGAATCATATTAGTTTTTACCATTTTCCTACTTGGAAAAAAACACAAGGAGACTTGGTGTCTGAAATCACCAAGGAGCGTCGGATGGCTTGGGTCGCCGCTGTACGGAGGAAAACCATCACCTTCGATAATATTTCCACATCCATGCTTGTTTGCTCACGGCACTTTCACAAAGGTAAGGTATTATTATCAAAGCTGTGGTCTTTTTGCTTTGTAGTCAACTCCGTTAGCATCGCGATTAGCCGTTAGGCTAACTGATAACTGATATTTTTATGACATGGTCAATAGATTTTCAGCTGCCAGAGTTAACTAGCTAGCTACATTTACATTGAATGTATTCATTTAGCAGTTAACTAAAGTTATGCCGTTCAGATTAAAACAGTATGTACGTTGCTGTGTTTTGGGAGCAAGCTGTTAAATATAAAAATACTGATGTAGCTGTTAGCCAAATCAGCATATCAATTCTCGATTAGCAGTGTCATTTAGTTTATTCATCTAGATTTTGGTGGATAGACTAGGTTAGTGTAATACTGACAGGCTATGGCATAATATGTATCTTACATTTCTAGAAAGCATCAGCCAATAGACACACAAATGCATTTGTAATAAAATAGCTATAGTCTCATCTGCACTAGATCTTAAATCGTATTCTGTTGCTGAAGCTGTATCTCTGTAACTTAAATGTTAAAATGCTTTATTATTATTAATAGCTTACATATTATTCTATTGCTGGAGCTCTGTAGTTTTATTGTTAATAGCTTAAAGTTATTCCATTTGTTGTAAGTCTCTTTGGATTTAAACATCTCTGCCAAATGAATACGTGTAAATGTAAATCACACAATTGCTGCCAACTACACAACAGAAAAACATTTTTTTTTAAATGTTGTTTTCAGGCAAGCCAGCATATGAAATGTTGCAGTGCGACCCTGATTGGGCACCGTCTCTACACCTTGGTCACAAAGGGATCAGTGGAAATCCTGACAGATATCAGCGGAGGATTCAACGGCAGCAAGCTGCAGTTGTGTCACCTTTTACCACACCTTCTGCCGCCACATCTGATGATGCTTGCTGTGTCACACCTGTTGACACATCCAATGACCCACCTGTTGACACACCGATGGCCGATGACACACCCGCTGACTCTGGGGAACAACAAGAGTGCATCTTTTGTGAGCAGAGGCAAGCTGAGATCAACCGTTTGCTAGAGGAAAACAGACAACTGAAAGAAGAGATCTCCAAGAAGAATTTTGATGAGCGCTTCCTTGAAGGCAATGACATAAAGGTGAAATACTACACTGGTCTGCCTTGCTTCGCTGTTTTGATGGGTGTGCTGGCGCAGCTCCTTCCATGCCTACAGACAGGTCGAAAACTTTCACCTTTTCAGATGGTCCTTTTAACTTTGATGCGGCTGAGGCTGAACCTGCCAATTCAACATGTAGCACATCTATTTGGCTTAGACAGGAAGACAGTCTCAGTTACTTTCAGAGACACCATAGCAGTAATGTTTTCACATTTAAGGCCACTGGTGCACTGGCCAGAGAGGCATTGTCTGCGAGGTACCATGCCACATCAGTTTGTGGAGGCTTTTGGGGATCGTGTAGCAGTTATTGTGGACTGTTTCGAGATTGGCATTGAGAGGGCATCCAATCTTAAAGCTAGGGCACAAACATTTTCCCACTACAAGCACAAACACACACTGAAATACCTTATCGGCATTACACCACAGGGAGCAATATCTTTCATTTCAAAAGGGTGGGGTGGTCGCGTGAGTGACAAACAGGTAACAGAGGACAGTGGTATTCTTAATCATCTGCTTCCTGGAGACTTGGTGCTGGCGGATCGTGGGTTTGACATCAGGGACAGCGTTGGACTTATGTGTGCTGAAGTAAAAACACCCGCCTTCACACGAGGCCAATGTCAGTTGGATGCAAAGGACGTGGAAGACACCAGGAAGATAGCGCACCTCAGGGTTCATGTGGAGAGGGTAATTGGTTGTGTTCGTGGAAAGTACTGCATATTGAACGACACAATTCCACTAAGCATGGTGGTTCCCTGTGAAGGCGAAAACACGGTCTTACTAGACAAAATTGTGTGCGTGTGCTGTGCTCTGACGAATATGTGCCCCAGTGTTGTTATGAAACCATAATGTATACGGAAAGCTGTACTATTATTTTTGTCATTGTTACTGTTATATTTCTGTATGAAGACTGCTGTTCATATTGTTTAGAAGTTTGGTGAATATATTATTGCAGTTGTTTAGATAATTCACAGTAACAATATATTGTGCAACATGAAATTGATGTACATAGTTATGATGAGACATGTATGGTGTCTCTCTCTCTCTCACTCACACACACACACACACACACTCACACACACTACATTTTCTCTAGTTTTTGGCCAGTAAGGGAGTCAGTTTAGTGTCTGTATTTTGTATTTTTAATACAATTAATTTGCCTTTTGATATATTTGTGCTGACTGTATTTAACAATTTGAACAACTTGTTTCAAAATAATAAAAAAAGAAACAAGAAGTCAGGTGTGACGAATTTATTTGTGTCATTCTCCTGGACCCTAGACCTGGGACATAACGCACAATAAGAACATGTGTACAGAACATGGATTAGTAAACAATAAGAACAAGTGCAGAAGTGCAGAACAATAAATAATAATAAATCAAAATAATAAAATTTCATTTAAAAGTATGTACAGTATGAACAATAAAAGTTTTTTTTTTCATAAGGATACGTAGACAATATGTTTATAAAAAAAAGTTTTTGTTTGTCAGCCGCAACACCTACCAACACACAATAATGCCTAAATATGTCAGCCTGTCTCTGTGCAGGCAGCACAGAGCCATGGTTCACTGGCTGAAGGTGGCTCACTAAGCCCCACACACCGGAGATGGAACCACTGAACTACACAGTTCTCATTGTCACATGCTACCATGTCATCCAATCCTTCAGGACCTCTACAGAGGCACCATAGTTTGTTTTTCTTCTGTAGAGCCCGTTTCCTTGGCCTGGATGTCATAGGGGGATCTGTGCAAGATGTCTCTGACACTCCTGTTAAAGGCTTGGCATGTGGTGTTGTGGAGGCTGCCCTAGTGTAATGGTGAGCCACAAGCTCCGGCAGACACACTTTACGAAAGAACTCCTGTGCTTTAGCTAAACACATGCTCCAAAAGTCCACATCAGGTAAAATTCTAACTACAACACAGTCCATCATAGTCCACACAATAAAGTCACAGAACTTTGACTCAGTCACAAAGATTTGTGTTTGCACTTGGCTGTAGTATTGATGTGTCTTTTTCAAGCTAATTTTACCATCAGTTACCTGGAGGTAGAAATTAGTGTCATCCGCACATGCTTGTAGGATGTGGGTGTTGCAGTGCTTAAACGTGCACTTGACTTCCAGACAGCCTTTTCCACAACAAGTGCAGTGGATGAGCCCATCAGGTGAGGCCCCAACTTCTGGAAAGGCTGGATTTAATATGAACCCACATTGCTCCACCTTCAGGTTTTCATGCTGTGGTGACATTATAGTGACATAGGCCTGCCTTGCCTCTTCCTCATGTTCTATCCCCCATCTGATGGCAGCTGTGGTGACTGATTTATTTGGGTAGCAGACGTTCCTCACAGTGGAGATGGCAGGATTGGAAACACTGGTGGACACAATGGCATGGATGTTGGATGCGGTTATCCTACCTGCTCTCAGGGCGTACCAGGCTGGTGATAAGTATTGCCGTTTTGTTTCGGCTTCCACCAGAGCTGCCTGTGCCTCATTTACTGCAGTCATGTCTGCGAGGCCCTCACAGTGCTGTTGGAGGAGAGACAACTCACATCCATACTTGCCTGTATCATGAAGCCGCAGCAAGGACTTTGGCAGTATGCGAGGGGAGACAGGGTCTGTATAATGTTGATAATAGTCCTCCATCCCCGTCAGACAAACAGCCTTGCTGTGTGTGTGCAAAATGCTTAAAAGAGGTGACAGGTCAGAAAGTGTGGGGTTGTGTTCACATGAACTCATGTTACCAGCACGGGTACGAATGCCTGACCTGCCTTTTTCTCCACTGATGCGCCGGTCTAGTTCTTTCCGTTGGGCAGCACCAGAGGAGAAATCAATTTTGTGGGCCACCTCCGCTCGAACCTTGTCCACATTAGAGGGCATCATCCAGTACGCTGGATCATCTGTAACCGTCTTGGTCCCCTGTATCCTCACTGCTGCCTCGATTTTGAACAGCAAAGCCCCAACATGGGTGCAAGACTCAGCAATGCCAGCCATGCATGTGCAGTGCCCATTATCGACCTTGCCACAGGAGCTGAGGATAACCCATGGCTGAAGTGGAGGTTCATTCAGCCGCTGGGAGTGCATAACCTAAAAAAAGGATTGACATAATACAAAAAAAAGGTTTTTTTTCTGCACAAATAAATACCGACATTTGCAATAATATTTTATTACGTTGATATTCCACTAGGTTAGTTATTAAAATATCCCTTTAAATTGGTTCACCAGCCACCAATCAGGCGAGGCCGACGTCACAACTGGAACGAACTTCAAAATAGGAAGTTAAGCGTCTTGTTTTGGTGAACGGTGTGTTGTGTCTGAGGTGAATGTTCGTCAATATTATACCGGATTACAGAACTACCGGACGAAAACAGTGGATTATTGCACGTATGATAGGTGAGTAATTACTACTTAAGTGTAACAAACCCGCATAGACAAGCTTCATAGCTCGCAGAATCTGACAAGTGTGTGTGTCACCACTGATGCTTAGTTAACGTTAACATTACCTTAGTGCGAACGATTGTTTTCTCCACGTTTAATTTGCAGATCTGCAGATCTTGCACCCATCCATTTGTGAACTGCAGGTGAGCCTCCAGTGACTTGAAATTTTTAAATTGATCGGAGGTGTAAGCGCTCACTCCACAGACCAGGTAGGAGAAAATATCAGGGAAACTGAGGTTTGGTAAACTTTCATAATTCTTACACCAAACATTGTGTTCATAGGGATCGATTCCGCCTATAACCTCAATTTTTTTTAAGTAGCGTTGTTTGGCTTCATTATTAAGTTTGTCCACATATGGTATAGCCAACTTTTTTTTGTCACGTTCCATAACTTTTTCTGGAGACCGGTAGGCTACGCTATTATCTTATTTCAAACCGGCTTTGCGTTGCCTCTAAAATGGCCGCCGTTACCCACAATGCACCATTCCATGACGTCTACGCCCGAGCTCTATAGGCAGTAGCGTTCGATGGGGCGCCTATATGATGTCTATGGATACCTTTGCCAAACGTGAGAACTACACGCCAGAAAAAAAATACCCGAACGCATCACGTGACGTCACCGTAATTTGCTAAAGTTTTTCTTTAAAACAAAACACTGAATAACGTCACTGGAGTAATACTCTCAAATGTGAAATTTGCATGTTTTTTTTCAGCTGTGGAAATTCGGGGAAAATATCCGTTAATGCCCGTTAATGATCCGCTTGCAACTAACGTTAGACATTCTCCTTACAAGTAGGTGGCGGTAATGCGCGAAATCGATGCGAGATTGCGTATCGCCAAATAAAGGCAGAACAAGAGGACTTCCTCCTCTTCGGACTTCATTAAGCAGGTAAGAGAGGGTAATATAAGAGGCGTTGACAACAATATATACTACAATGTAATTATATAAGGGCTATTGTCATTTGCGATATTAATATATTAAATAACTTATTTAATATTTTTATGTTGTTCTTTGGTCACTCAGTAAATGTCTTAATTTTCCAAAATACTTTTAACGTCAGCAATTTAGTTGTCTTTAGTTGCAATTAAGATGGCTGAGCAGGACATTGGTGCAGCAGAGGATGCTATGTTCCATGCAGACCTGCTTTTGGCTCAAATGAAAGGGAGTATCTTTAGTTATACAGCTCAATTTGCAAATGAATGGGATTCATACAGTGAGTAAAAATGGGAGAAAACCCACTGCTGATGTGTTTACATGTAATGTTGATTTTCTCTGGTGCAAGGAAAAACAAGATGAGAAAAGTGCACCCCCTAACCGTGAGAGTAAATTTCAGTGGATTGAGAGAGACTGAAGGTCGTCCACTGCTGAAAAGAAAGAGCAGAAGCGGAAAAACGCGTATGCGTTATTCAGCTACAGGTTGGTCGTCATCTGTATCCTACTGTATATTCTGAATAGGTGTGTGTGGAGCCAGGCTAGGTTGGTCTATGTCTTCTCTGGTTAAATCACCTGGAAATATAGCCTATAACTTCACTGCTTTTGATTGTTACATTCCCCACACATTCCAGGATACCTATGACCCCTTGCTAGTAATGTTTCCAAACAAACTTAGTCTGACCATTGCATCAAGGAGTGATGCAGTAACATTACAGTACTGTAGTTATTTTTCTTTCTGGTAGAGTGTTATGTCTGATTTACTTACATGCACCAAACTGCAAAATTATTTAAGGGAGACTTTACCCCAATATCTTTCAGTCCTGAATCCTTGTGACCCAGCTGAGGAGGTATCCATGGTGACAGAACAAAACATGTCTCAACACTTACTTGGTAGGATGACTCCATATTGACATTTTTTAATCAAATGAACCGTGTAAACTTATTGTTACTTCACTATATTGTAGCCAAGTAGTTTAATCTTTCCAGAACCACAATGGGGTCTTTGTAGAATCCATAAGGAGCTTTTTTCATGTCCCTCTTTCAGACAGTGAGATGCAGAAACTGCAGGAGATTCTGGCAACAACTGTTGAAGCTTCAGATGGTCCTCCTTCAACATCATCATCATGGAGCTTGCAACAGTCTGCAGCCCAAGATGAGTGGCAGAAAGCAAGGCCCTACCACCTGGACTGCTTGTTGTTCTCCAGGGTGGTCAAGGAAAATAAATGCAGTCAGTGCTCATCTCCTGCCATTATTCGTTGCAGAGACTGCATGCCTGAAGAGTGGCTGTGTATGGAGTGTGATATAATTTGCCACAAAAAACTGGTACTCCATAACAGGGAGTCGTGCATTGATGGATTTTACCGACCCATTCCGCCAACGGTGTGCTGTGTGAAAGAAAATGGCAGATGTACCTTAAAAAAATCAAGGTACTGCTCTGATTAGTGTGTGTGTGTGTGTGTGTGTGTGTGTGTGTGTGTGTGTGTGTGTGTGTGTGTGTGTGTGTGTGTGTGTGTGTGTGTGTGTGTTTGTGTTGTAGTATTTACATTTCTCAATCAGACAGTCCTTTAAGCTCTTTTCAAAATTTCTGCAATTTCTTTTTAGTTCGGCTGTTGCCTACAGTGAGACCTGACCGACTGTGCACCTGTGACCCAACAAACATCACAGAATCTGCTGGAAGAGTAACTATTTTGGTTTGCATAAATGGTAGGTAGGCTTTATTTTTTGGTTTTGCAGTTAAGGGTCACAAGATATTCATACGTTTGATTCTTTTTAGGTCGTTATGACTTGTACTTGCCCAATTTGGCGTGCAGAGTGTGTCTATCACAATGGACACCTGACAGAAGCGACCTCATAAGAAGTGGGTATTGGCCAGCATCTGTAAATGCTGAAACATTGTTTTCAGTGGATGTAATCAGCACATTTGAGGAGATGAAAACCGTTGCTCCGGGTTTGTCAAGACAAGGCTTTTTGCGGTTGTTAGAGCAGAGGACAGAGCAGTTTGGAAGGGTATGTTCTGTGTGGATGAAGATTTCCTTAATTAGAGACCATTGGCTATTTCATTTTACTTTTCTCTTAACTTTTTGCACATTTACAGAGCGGTAAAATACATGGAGATGCATTTCAAAGGAGCTTTGTGGAATACACTTTCTGCCAGTTTTTATGTGAGAAAATGGCAAATGTGGAGCACTTCACCTGCCCAGCATGTACACCCAACATGCTTGCAGTTTCTGCAGACGGCAACAGAAAACTGTACAGGTTTCAACACTCTAAAGGGTAATGCAAGGCAAGATGCCACACTACATGGCTTTGCTGTACAGTATACACTGCACAACATCACTCTGTGACAGGGGCACTACATCATAGTAGCTCATGTTATCACAACACAGACGCTTCTATTTCTAATGAGATAATTATTCAAGGTTCCATGATCTGCTGTACTTGTTTCTGCTTCCTCCCTGGTTTCCTCTTTTGCTGTCATTGGCCATTACTCGGCACCATTTTATAGAATTGTCATACATCACCACACCACAACAACATGACAAATTTGATACCAGATATAAATATAAATTTACACTTTAAAATCCAGTACGAAGAACCATGTGGTGATAATTTTGTATTTTGCAGCTGTGCGCCTTGCTTAAGTTGTTTTACAACTTTTAAAACCTACTGAACAAATGGTTTCTGCCACTGAATATGCCTTTTTTCTGCTTTCATTAAGGTCAGAGGAACCATACTTTGAGGGCATCTTCATTGCCAAAGATGTGGACGTATCCTCTTTCGTTGAAGAAATCAGGAGTAAAGCGAAAAGTGTTAGTAATTCAGAAATTCAGAATTTGTAGCCCTGCTGTGTAAATGCAGTATTTTTGCCATCTAATATATCTATAATTTTTTTTCATGCAGACTCCAGGAAAAGGCACTTGTGGTGCTCCTCAGTGGTCTGCTGCCAGGGAGACTGCCAGAAGAGCTAGCAAACTTGATGAAGAGGGTCTTGAGGTAGCTGCTTGCAGGCATGGGGTGATATTAAAGGGTCTCAACATGTACAGGGGGGAGATCTTTGCGTATCCCCTATTCCTGCAGAAGGAGCTTCAGGCAGCCACAAACATACATTTCTACTGCACTGACATCTCATGCAAGTACTGGCCCTATCTTCAGAAGATGTCAGTCTCTATGCCTGAACTGAGCCCTCTTCTTCAAATGAGACCATTTCTGTCAGTCATGCACGCCAAGGCCCATTCAACTAAGTGTGAGGTATTGTCTTTATTATACTATTTACTATTGTTATTTAATTTAATTATTGATAATGGGGATGCACAATTTATGTCTTTGCAAAACTGAGATTGGTGCATACCTAACCAATAACTTTTTCACACATTTGTTAGATTGTCTGGAGTGGTAGGAATCAGGAGGGTGCTGGCGCAACTGCAGGGGAAGAGGTGGAAATGGTGAACAGTCTCCTCTCTCGTTGTGCTCTCACAACGAAGTACATGACCAAATCTGGTATGTGATTCTCCTTTATTACATCAATAAAAATGTTTTGTTCTTTCAGCTATTCTTTCATTAGTCTTTCATTCTTTATACAAAAAAACAGAAGAGAAACCTTTATTTTAATTAAATTTGAATAGGCCGTCCAGTAACATTTGAATATGTTTTCTAAAAGCTCGCAATGACATGCTGACTGTACATGCAATTGGGTGGAATAGATGCAAGCATGATGGCCTTCATCTTGCATTGTCCAATAGATATGTCAAGGTATTGACCATATTACACAGAATTAATCTGGTCCAAGATGGCAAAGGCAATTGTTTGTTTGCATTTTTATTGAAGACCGTCTGAAAGGCTGAGGCTGAGTCCCAGAGGCTGGAGAACTTACATTACTTTATTTTGTAACACATTACGTTCCTAAATGAATATCATATTTAAGGTGTTTTAGCCACTGTTGCAAACTGCACATACAGCATAGTGCTAATGGACATAGTGCCATTGATGCACTGTCAGGTAGATTTTATCAGAAATTTAAATTGACCTTTCCAAAGTGGTTATTTATTCATGCTTTTGTCTCCTCCCAAGAATCTATAGATGTCAGACAGGATGACCAGCATATCCTTCAGCGGTCGATAGAGCACATATGTATGGGTGTCTATCAAAAAAAAGCAAGCCTTTATAATCAGACAGGTATGTTGTTGAATTATCTATTTTATTTACAAGACTTGTGAATCTCTTGTCTAGATTTTATGTTTCTGTCATGTGTTTGGAAATTATAGACCGCAACAAGATTCGACAAATGCAGCGACGGAAACTGGGGGACGAGAAAAGGAAACTCTTTGAAGCAATCAAACGATACAATGAGCAGGTGCCAGAGAAGGAGGGCATAAATGAGCAGATGGTGGAGAGCCGACTCTCTATGGTGGGCCATGGCAGTGGGGAGGACAGTCTAATATGGCCATGGGAGGTTCACAGCACTGGTATGGAACAACTTCTGTGAGGGAGAGGGATTACATTGAGCAAACAGATGTTGACGCAGCTTAATGGGCATGCATGCTATACAACTATATTGCAGCTTACAGGTCAATCCTGTTGACTGGCTCATTTGTATGACTTTAGAATCCACAAACATCCTCACTAAGAAGAAGATTTTCGATGCATACATGTCAAAGATGCGGCTGCAAAAAGAGAAGATCCTAATTCTTAGGGAGATGAGACAGCACTGCACCTACCTCAGAGGGCTGGCTGATGGCATTAGGAAGCTGATTGCAGAAATGTCTGGAGGAAACCGTGGTAAGATCATGGGGTTAACACTGAAGTGCCGTTTTTATTATTTATTTATTACTTATTCTTATTATCTATCTATTTATTTATCTACTTGAACTTTGGTTGCTGCTTAGTCTATGTATTGTGGCCTGTGTATTTTTTGTTTTGGTGCCCAAATGCAATGTGATGTCATTGACAGTGTTTCTGAATGCTTGATTAAGTGTTGTCTTGTTGATATGACTGGTAGGCTAAAATTGAATTGCCCTACGGGGATAAATAAAGTTAACTGAATTGAATGTTACAATGCTGTTCAGAGATGGAAATGTATGTTTGCTATCTTAACTGGGTCAAGTTAAGGGTCTAAACAGGTAAGAATTAATGTGTTCCATTAATGTGTGCCTTTTTCGTTTTATATTTCCTCCTAGGCAGTTTAACTGACGAGGGGCATTGTGGGCTACAGTGTCTTCTAAAGGAAAGGCTTGCTGATGTGGAGGAGAAGATTCAAGTCGTTTCCTCAAGATACAGCTTGGCTTTAGGACCTCTATTCCCTGAAGACTGGTCCGAGGAGATACCGGAGATACCGGATGAGAATAAAGGACTTGAATACGAGAGCTCAGAGTACAGTGATTTGGAAGATGTCTAACTAATTTGTGAATGTGTTTTTGCATTTGCTTGCCGTTTTTTTTTTTTTTTTGGAGGGTGTGGTTTTGGACATACCCTTTTTCAATAGATAGTCTCCCTTATTTAATTTACATAAATACCATTGCCTTTATTGTGATGAATAAACTAGCAAAATTATTTCTGTGTCAGATGAAGAGTCCCCACCCACCAGCCCTGTAACTGATCAAATTAATGTACTTGGTATTAACTCTATAAATAAAAGCTGACGTGTAGTGATCTTTCTGCTGTTACGCTTTATCTGCTTTGTATGCTAGGCTTTATTGTTCCTGCTGCACCACATTCTCACACAGTCTCACATAGTCTGACAGTTAGTTGTTGAATGACTACCTCCAAGACTACTTTATGGATATTATAGCAACTACAAACCCTATTCCATAAAAAGTAAGTTGTGAGTAGAAAAGGAATGGAATAATTTACAAATCTCATAAACTTATATTTTATTCACAATAGAATATAGATAACATATCAAATGTTGAAAATGAGACATTTTAAAATGTCATGCCAAATATTGGCTCATTTTGGATTTCATTGGATTTCCAAAAAAGTTGGTACCGGTAGCAATAAGCCAGAAAAGTTAAATGTACATATAAGGAACAGCTGGAGGACCAATTTATTAAGTCAATTGGCAACATGATTGGGTATAAAAAGAGCCTCTCAGAGTGGCAGTGTCTCTCAGAAAATATTGTTGGTAAACACAATCCACCGTGCCATTCACTGGTGCTGGCTAAAACTCTATAGGTCAAAAAAGAAGCCATATCTAAGCACAGGTGTTTTCTCTGGGCCAAGGCTAATTTAAAATGGCAAAGTGGAAAACTGTTCTGTGATCAGATGAATCAAAATATGAAGTTCTTTTTGTAAGACTGGGATGCCATGTCATCCGGACTAAAGAGGACAAGGACAACCCAAGTGGTTATCAGCGCTCAGTTCAGAAGCCTGCATCTCTGATGGTATGGGGTTGCATGAGTGCGTGTGGCATGGGCAGCTTACACATCTGGAAAGACACCATCAATGCTGAAAGGTATATCCAAGTTCTAGAACAACATCTCTTTTAGGGAAGACCTTGCATTTTCCAACATTACAATGCCAGACCACATACTGCATCGATTACAACATCATGTCTGTGTAGAAGAAGGATCCGATACTGAAATGACCAGTCTGCAGTCCAGATCTTACACCCATAGAAAACATTTGGTGCTTCATAAAGAGGAAGATGCGACAAAGAAGACCTAAAACAGTTGAGCAACTAGAAGCCTGTATTAGTCTAGAATGGCAAAACATTCCTATTCCTAAACCTGAGCAACTTGTCTCCTCAGTCCCCAGACGTTTGCAGACTGTTAGAAAAAGAAGAGAGGATGCAACACAGTGGGAAACATGGACTTGTCCCAACTTATTTGGAATGTGTAGCCCTCATGAAATCCAAAATGATATGTTCTCTATATTCTATTTTGAATGAAATATAAGTTTGAGATCTGTAAATTATTCCATCCCTTTTTTACTCCAAATTTCTACAGTGCCCCAACTTTGTTGGAATCGGGTTTGTACATCAGTCTAATATATAATGCTGTTTTTGTTGAAGCTCATCCAACTGCAGACGTGTTCGGTGAAAGGATTCTGTATTATTTTGTGCCTCTTATTAATACAACATAAGTCATATGTGCTTCAAAAATAAAATAAAATCTGTGTGCAATTAATTATCTGCCACAGACCCACCCAGTTTTGCATTGACTTTGCATTGTTCCTTCACATTTACTATTCAGACTGTTAGATTTTGGTTAAATTGACATTAGGAAATGTTGGCATGGGACATTTATCGATACAGGGGTTGGTGACAAATTTGATTTGTGAAATGTGAGACCCCTAGCTGGTTCTGAGTTCACAGAAGGCAGAGCCACAAATCTGAAAATGAATGAATGAGGTGTGACTTCGACTTGCTCCCTTGTTTTGTATCATATGTAACGGTTTAATGCAACATTTCATTGTTCAGTTAGAAATGGTAAACCTATAAGTTTAATACCCATAAAATGCATATGGTTCAAACAGGCCTTTATATTGGTCACACCAGATGATATGGACTGCCTTTGCCATCTTTAAAATATGCCATTTAAGATAACAAGGAGCTTTTAAATTAAAAAAATAAATGTGTCTTTATTCTCTATATCACATATGTTTCCATTGCTGATATGAGGCCTATTTGACCCATGCCGTTCATAGGCTCAATATTAAGCTTAGACCTAGGGTTGACATTTCTAACAAGAAGACCTCATAGAATGATGAAATTTGTTATATAATGTCCCACTATGATGTAAAGGGAGAGATGTGAAGTTACACCTTGCACAATCTCAGACTCTGTAGCGCCCGTAGGAATGTAATTTTCCCACGCTTTGGTTCCGCCTCCTGGCAACGCACAAGCAGTTAGAGGTCTCAAATTTGACAAATAATTTTGTATTTATGTCCTGTATAACGTATGTTTCATAGGCTGATATGTGAAGAAATTACTGACATGACCCTTAAGACCAACAAGAGATTTGACCCTTTTATTGAGGTCACACAATGTTTATTTTCCTTAGCTTAACACGTTGACAGAATGTGTTGTATGTGAAAGTGCATAAAAGAGTCAGTCCAACGAAGGCATTATAACAACGGTTTATTAAACACTCACACAGACACACACACACACACACACACACACACTACATAAGGAAGGAATCTTCCTCCACCCAGGTGCTTCTTCATTTTTTTCCACTGAAATGAAAACAGAGAACATATGCATGTTATGTGTAACAAGTATTTGTTTTAAGAGTTCAAGAACTTACAAAACTACTTAAAAAAAAAAGAAGAGTGTTGTCATTTGACACATTTGATTCATTAACACTTACATGGTGACAAAAATGGCTGAATGTTACGTAAAAAACATGGATAAGTATACATACTTTGTCAAGCTTTTTTACTAAGTAGAGTGCAATTTTATAAACCCTACAGAAAGAGATAAACTGAAATAAAATCTTATAATCATCCCGAAATATTTCTCCAATATAACTTTGTGTAGCCCACATTTTTTTATATATGTTGGCTAATTAATTAATAACTTGGGGCCTTTGAGAAAAAATAATAAACTGGTAATAATGATTAGGCCATAAAAAGAAAGGAATGATTATGCGAAATGCTGTATGGCACAACACTAGCGAATGTGAAACTTTGCCCAGTGACTTGGATCCGCTCTAAATGTCATGGGTACTTACTTGACCCATGATACATCTTTCATGAAACTCATGCTGGTAGTTTTTGCGTAATCCTGCTTAAAGACAAACAAACAGTACTGAAAACAAAAAGGAGGTAAAGAGTAAAGATTTCCATGCATACCATAAACTGCAAGGGTGCCATTTCAGAAGGTATTCCTTCCCTCCCTAATGAAAACAAAATATTAAGTTAGTTTGATTGTTGTCAATACTGCCAGCTACACAACTAAGCATTCAGGAATTCAGACCCCTTTCACTATTTTCACATTTTTTGTTCTGCTGCAGCCTTGTGTTAAAATAGTTTAATTTAATTTCCCCCCTCAATCTACACACAAAACCCCCTAATGATGAAGCAAAAGTGTTAAAAAACCTAATAACTGTAAGAAACGTAATCTATAGGTCTACATTTAAAGTACATTAGTTAAGTAGGCTTATACGTGAAATAACTAACAATACACTTTCATAAATAAAAGCCTCTTTATTTTGGACTGTATTTTGAGTTGTCTACATATAGTATATACAAAAACCTGTTCTTCATTGCACGTCTTGTAAATTTCTGTTCACCCAAATATTTATGTAAGTATCTCTGTACATTTCTGTTAACCTAAAGAAGCATTAGTCTAATACTTCTGTACACAATTAGTTTATATATATACATATATATTCAGAATTTCTTCTTGTGTTTGTATTATGATAATAATGGCACTCTGGATGGAGCGGACCTGTTTTACATTTCACTGCTGATTATACACTCTAAAAACTGCTGGGTTGAAAACAACCCAATTTGGGTTATTTTGACAACCCAGCGCTGGGTCAAAAAGGGACGAACCCAGCGCTGGGTTATTTTAACCCAACCAGTTGGGTTATCATATTTAACCCAGCCTGCTGGGTTGCCTTTTTTATGGTTTAAAATGACTATATTGCAGGGTTTAAAAAAACAGAGCGGGTGTTTTTTATCACTGTATTTCAGAAGGAAAACTACTGTATTTAGAAAATGTTCGATATCATTTCGCATGTGCTTGATAAGGCAGCGTTTGTGAGCTCAGCACCGCTCTGCAGCCGTTACCGGAGAAACCTACCTCTCTCGCTCTTAGCGCCTCCTGCTGGCAGAACATAAACTCGCAGAGTGCAGCCATGTGGGGAAACAATGCATTTCTACGTTAAAATTAACCCAAATTGAGCTAGGCATTAAACCTACAAATGTTGTTCATTTTAAATATCACTTTTACACACAAATAATAATTACCAAAAGGAAAATATTTATTAAAAACAAGAAAAAAGTCAAAAAGTAACATGTTAGAAGAAATGCAGAAAAGGATGGCATTAACAGCTACAGAGTTCATAAACAAAGCATTGAACATTTGATGAATATAACTTAAGATCAAATTGGACTTTGTTCAATTGTATATATTGTATAAAAATATACGAAAACACATACAATAAATTTACAATTAGTTAGGTTTTTTTCCAACTATTCTGGCATGACAGTACACAAATAAATCACATTAACTTTGATATTATAACATTTAACAGACGCATGTGTGTGTGTGTGTGTGTGTGTGTGTGTAAGAAAGTGACAGGTGTATGAATGACAGAGTGTAAACTCTTCTACTAAACAACACAGAAAAAGCATTTAACTTTTTTTTTTTTTTTTTAACAAATTATACACTTACAGTTTGTTTCATAGTCCATGAATACAGATCATGCATCACGGTCAATTTTCATGATCTCTTTAGCATAACTGATGTAATCATGAAGAAACCCCATCAGCACAGCATGTGACATCTTCTACATCATCCAGGGCAGCGTCCTCCTTTAAAACACCGCTGCATCAGTTTAGGGGAAAGAAGATTCTCCTCTCTGACCAGCATTCATCCCAGTCACCGCCTGTTCTTCATCAGTGGCCAAAGAGAAACACATTTGAAAAAATTAAACATTTAATTAAACTATCCATTTTCAGGTAGAGGTGTATTCACATCTGTAAGGATAGGTAAATAATCGGTTTTAAAGTTTCAACACTTTGTGTGGTTGTTTAATGTCTCAGTCCACCACAGCGCTCCAGAATGCTATAATGGCAGCACTAGTGTGAGGACAGGTGATATTGTTTGAATAAATATTGCTTTCAGAAAGCTTCTTTACTGAAACATTAAAACAGACATGACATTCACATACCTCACAATATTCATGTACATGGAGGGCTGCTCTTCAAACCGTTAGTTCAACAAATAATTAAAATGTTCATAATTTACTCTCCTCATGTTTTTCCAGACTCATACAACTCTGTTCATTTTTTGGAAAACGTATGAATATATTTAATATTCTCTTTTTGTGTCCTCCATTTATTTTGAACATACATGTTTGCTATCATATAATTTAAGATGTATTCATATATAAATATCAGAATTTACTTCTACAATAACTCTATATTTATGAAGCTTGAAAATACTTATTATCTAAACTATAAATGGATTAACAAATATTATGAGAAAACTAAAAATATATTAATTTATGTTGTAAAGACAGACAAAAGTCTTATAGGTTTGGAATGACTTGAGGGCAAGTAAATGATTTTTTGTGTGAACTTTACCTCTAAGAGCGAAGACCAAGAATGATGACTCTCCAAATCAGACAAGACAACTCCAAACTTGGTTTGAGTTCTGCAATAAAAAACACAGACATCAATGGTCTTAATGAAATGAGCACGTAATCACACTGTTGTTGATTCAAAATGTGAAGTAAACTGGCAGGAGACAACAGAAAAATTTATTTTCTAAAAATAACTTACATAAAATCTGAAAGGAATGATGCTCTCCCATGTCTCTTGCTTTTAACATCTACAAAAACAAAAAACAAACATTATTTTACTCTTAGTAAAACACAACAACAACAACTGATAACATGAAATTATGAAGTTTACTTGCCTTAAACGATCTTTCCCTCTCTTCAGAAGAAGCTGAGAAAACCACTTCCTCACACAAGCAGACTTGTGTGTCCTTAACTCCAGTTAGTTTGAGTTCTGCAAAGAGGACATCAATGGTTTTAATAAAATATTAACATATACATACATACATACATACATACATATATAAAATCACACTGTTTTTGCATCAAAATGTGAAGTTAACAGGCAGGACACAACAGAAACATTAATTTTCTAAAAAAAAAAAAAAAGTAATAATAATTTAACTTACATCAGTCTCAGAAGAATGAAGTTATCTTGTCTCTGGATTTCAACATCTAAAAAAAAAAAAAACACACATTATTTTAGTCTTAGTAAAAATAAAGATAACTTGATGTTATTCTGAAGTTTACTCTCCTTAAACCGTCTGTCCCTCTCTTCAGAAGAACACCTCCTCCTCCTCCTCATCCTCACACAGGTCTGTGACTCCTCACACAAACAGCTTCTGTGTCTTTAACTCTCAGCGCGAGGACAATGAAGACAGGAGCTCGACAAGAAATATTACATGTAAAACGTACTTTTAACAGTTACCACTTCAACAGCCTCAAAATAATTATGCTAGTCTTTACTACACAATGCCGTTTCCTTTAGGAGACAAACATACATTCAGTTTAACCGCGAAAAAAAAGACAAATTCACATGAGCTTAACCGTGACCATAACCGTCTGTTAACGCCTCAAAAAGTACAGATAATGTAAAATCTTATGTAAATATGACAAAATACATTCACAGACGTTATATTAAAAGTACATCCTCCGTTCAGTAACGTTATATGAGGCAGTTAAGACCTCCGTGTCTGAGGCGAAAACCGCGTCCGTTTTAAAAAAATATATATATATAACGTTAAGCTCCTTTGTTTCCGCCTTTCATAAAACCTTCCGCCTTTCATACAACCGGGTAAACAATAAAAGATAACTTTACATTTTGAATATTTACTTACCATAGTCTTTCACTCGCTTCTCGCTTCTATCACGCTGAGAAAATGGCGGCTGCTCGCACTGGAGACGTACGATCTTGACGTGACGTGCGTGCTCTCCTTCACGTCCGCGTCCTCAACCCACCCCGCTGGGTTGAATAAGATAGTTATTTTCAACCCAAACTTGGGTTAAAACATCCCAAAGTCCTATCCAACGGCCTCAACCCAGCAGTTGGGTTGAAAAAACAACCCAGCGTTTTTTAGAGTGTATATTCTCTATATAACTGTGTATGTGACAAATAAAATCTTGAACCACAAATGTAAAACATATGTGAAATAATAGTGGAAAATAATATGTCATATCATTATGTGCAATGTAGATAAGTCTTGTGTGTTAATAAGTTCAGTTCTAACCTTGCATTAACATCCATTCTTTAATGTACTACTGCCTAGTTTTTATCCATATCAGGTAATGGCTGACCAACCTCTTTAACTCGTTCATTCAAAATATCTCCCTTGTATACTTCATGGCTACTGTGAGAGCAATCTGAGATACACAATTTGTTTTTGGTGAAATGTCCATTAATTTTCCAATGTAAAACAACCACTAGATTGTTTGTCTCAAAAATAAATTAGATACATGTTTGAAAAAACATATACACCCACCATTATTTTTCTTCCTCTTGTTTCCTCCAGGAGCAGGGATGGCAAGATTATGAGCTGGGGGGGTAGGAATGGGAAGAGTAGAGGCTGGAGGAGTAGGAATGGGAAGAGTATGAGCTGGAGTGGTAGGAATGGGAAGAGTAGGAGCTGGAGTGGTAGGAATGGGAAGAGTAGAAGCTGGAGTGGTAGGAATGGAAAGAGTAGAGACTGGAGGGGTAGGAATGGAAAGAGTAGGAGCTGGAGTGGTAGGAATGGGAAGAGTAGGAGCTGGAGTGGTAGGAATGGGAAGAGTAGGAGCTGGATTGGTAGGAAAGGAAAGAGTAGAGGCTGGAGGGGTAGGAATGGAAAGAGAAGGGGCTGGAGTGGTAGAAATGGGAAGAGTAGGAGCTGGAGTGGTAGAAATGGGAAGAGTAGGAACTTGAGTGGTAGGAATGGGAAGAGTAGGAGCTGGAGTGGTAGAAATGGGAAGAGTAGGAGCTGGAGTGGTAGAAATGGGAAGAGTAGAAGCTGGAGTGGTAGGAATGGAAAGAGTAGAGACTGGAGGGGTAGGAATGGAAAGAGTAGGGGCTGGGGTGGTAGGAATGGGAAGAGTAGGAGCTGGAGTGGTAGGAATGGAAAGAGTAGAGACTGGAGGGGTAGGAATGGAAAGAGTAGGAGCTGGAGTGGTAGGAATGGGAAGAGTAGGAGCTGGAGTGGTAGGAAAGGAAAGAGTAGAGACTGGAGGGGTAGGAATGGAAAGAGAAGGGGCTGGAGTGGTAGAAATGGGAAGAGTAGGAGCTGGAGTGGTAGAAATGGGAAGAGTAGGAACTGGAGTGGTAGGTATGGGAAGAGTTGGATGCTGGAGTCGTAGAAATGGAAGAGTAGGAGCTGGAGTGGTAGAAATGGGAAGAGTAGAAGCTGGAGTGGTAGGAATGGAAAGAGTAGAGACTGGAGGGGTAGGAATGGAAAGAGTAGGGGCTGGAGTGGTAGGAATGGGAAGAGTAGGAGCTGGAGTGGTAGGAATGGAAAGAGTAGGAGCTGGAGTGGTAGGAATGGGAAGAGTAGGAGCTGGAGTGGTAGGAAAGGAAAGAGTAGAGACTGGAAGGGGTAGGAATGGAAAGAGTAGGAGCTGGAGTGGTAGGAATGGGAAGAGTAGGAGCTGGAGTGGTACGAAAGGAAAGAGTAGAGACTGGAGTGGTAGGAATGGGAAGAGTAGGAGCTGGAGTGGTAGGAAAGGAAAGAGTAGGGGCTGGAAGGGTAGGAATGGAAAGGGTAGGGGCTGGAGTGGTAGGAAAGGAAAGAGTGGGGGCTGGAAGGGTAGGAATGGAAAGGGTAGGGGCTGGAGGGGTAGGACTGGCAAGATTACGAGCTGAAGGGGAAGGAATGGGAAGAGCAGGGGCTCCATAATAACCTAAAAGCAACCAGTAATACAAAATTTGGAATTATAAATAGCATCTAGGGTGGAATATCAGTACATTATGTAACTATGCAACACTTACTTGATGTGGCCAGTGAGTTGTCTATAGGAGGCTGTGGGATCTCTGCTGCTGAGGCTGTTACTTTCTCTGACTGACTCCAACCTAGTATTAACAGAAGTCAAACAAAAAAATAAATTAAATAACACCATATAATTAAAGGGTTTAATTGATTTCAATATGGCATTACTGCTACAAAAAAAAACAAAACGTACTATTTATCTAATCATGTCTTGTTTTACATTAACATACAACAATACCTTGCACAACAAATTCAAACAACGCCTCCATCCTCTTTAGGCAGGCAGATGCTGATTCAGTGACTTTACATCTGGGCAGAAGAACCTCACAGGTCCACGATTTAGTTCCAAGGTGGGATATAAATAACACACCCCTGGAGCCAAGGGCCTGAAACCTTTCCAGCTTCCAACAAGAGTAAAGCAAAATCTACATTATTTCTGAACATTTATGGTAAATTTCAGAGTCAGTTAAAGGAAGTTCTTTGTATACTAACATAATGACATATGCTGCATGTATACATATTCATAAGAACTATTTAGCTGCAATAACAGTCTTTAGAATTTTGGGATCAGCAATTAGAAGCTTTACACAGAGATTTTTTATTCAGAAGATGTGTCAATAAGTGTAAACCTAAAACTAAAAAATAGAGGTGTTTGATTACTTATGTATGCAAGCCAAAAAAATAAAAATAATAATAGTCTGTAACAAACCAACAAAGAAGCGTCATCCATCAGGTGGGATGAAGTGTTATTCTTTTTCTGGGCCTGTGCCCATGTCTCTGATTTCAAATCAAATCTTTCTATTTTTTTTTTCAAACGCAGATTGTGGGGCTGCGCTGCTTTGCAGTACTTGCACGTCTTGCAAGCCACATTGAGTGGCATAGATCAAGAAGCACATTTCTTAGTAGTTGAACCAGGTCCTGCCATATCTGTTTGGAAAGAGACATAAATTCATAATAATAATAATATAATTAAATGATATAAAAATTGGCAAATTTTTCTGGTCTTTGGCTGGTTAGACACGAACATCAGGGCACGGTGTCTCAGGCATTTTTCGTTTTATTGTTTGGGGGGGGGGGGGTCAAATTAAATATGGCACTATACCTAACAGTTAATAACAACTTGAACTTATATAGCGCCTTTCATTGTACCTAAGTTTGCTTAACAAATGGTGGCCGGTGGGGGGGGGGGGGGTGGAGGGTTAGTCTATAACTCAAATATTCATATTTGATGATGAGTTTATAGACTACTTTCTACTTAAAAGGGATTGTTAAAGTTAGTGTAGAAAATCCTGCTGTGATCTGATTGGCTGACTGTGTCTTGATAAAGAGCACCTGTGGCCCTTACTAATTATGTTTCAGTCTCCTTTTGTTTGAACCAAAAGCTGTTGTTCAGACATGGCTTGTGTGGAATCGTTGCATTGTTGATTATGTAAGTTTCCTTCTTGATTTGTTTTAGTTTAAATGATTGTGTTTGATATGATATTGAATTCTAGTTATGTTTAGTAGCTCTTTAATGTTATACTCATTTGATTGTTAAAGCTGATTTCAGATGTATGATTTAAGGTTTGCTATTGTGTTTGTATTTTATTAATGGTTTTGTTTATGGGTTTTAGAAACCAACAATTACCATCACTGCCATCTGTGAAATGTCTACTCCTATATGTCAGCACAAATAAACTGGGAAAAGTACTTGATGACTGAATGAGTTTTAATGGACCCACCATTCCAGTAGCAACAGCCAAATCAGCCTAAATTTCTACATGGTCCTTCGAGCCAGAGAGGCAACTGGAATGGAGACTGAGGATGACTGTGTGAAACCTAAACATTCATCAAGGATTGTAAAACCTCCAAGATGGCACAAAGATTATATGATGACTCAGTTAAATCCTTCAATGCATCCAGCTGGACAATTGGCACACCAGCCAGAAGATTTGAGCCATTTGGTTGCATCACAGGGAGCTTCCATTGCTGCTACTCAAAATGAGGTGAAGTCTTTGTCTGAGGAGATTAAACAAATGAAAGGAATGTTGTTGGATGTGGGACACATGATGAAGGATATGCAAAGGAAAATAAGTTCTTCATTTTCTACTGGTGCTGAATGCAGTTCCATTCCAGCATCCCCTGGTCATATCCCCATACAAGCAAACCAGCAAGATGAGATCCAGCAAAATGAGATGAACGCCAGAGATTCGATTGTGGATGAGTTGAGTGAATGTATAATAATAATAATAATAATAATAAGTTTTATTTATATAGCGCCTTTCCAGAGCTCAAGGACACGTTACAATAAACAAACAACAATAAAGGCAATTGACAAAGAGAGCAGACAGAACAACAATAGGCAAATGAGAGTGCAAGTACAGTAAGTGAGAATTGTGTAGATGGGGCAGCAACCAGCAGAGAGAGAGTAAAAATAAATAAATAAATAAAGTAAAAAAAAAAAAAACACACTAAGACCTATAACATTCAGAAAATAGGTGTGTTTTGAGCATGGATTTGAATTCAGAGATCGTGTTAACAAAACGGAGTGATGGGGGGAGAGAGTTCCACGTTTTGGGTGCAACAACACTGAATGATCTGCCCCCCATTGAAGCAAGGCGATGCCGAGGGACAACGAGGAGGCTGGAATCAGCTGATCGTAAAGAGCGAGTTGGGGTGTAAGGGAGAAGCAGGTTACAGAGGTAGGGGGGAGCAAGGCCATGCAGAGACTTAAAAGCGAGAAGGAGAATTTTGAATTTAATACGGTAAGCCACAGGAAGCCAGTGAAGATCATGCAGAATTGGGGAAATATGTGCAGAACGCTTGGTGTGGGTGAGTAGTCTGTAGCAGAGTTTTGAATGTATTGTAATTTGGAAATGGAGCTAGCTGGTAGGCCGATGAAAAGTGCATTGCAGTAATCAAGACGTGAGGTGACAAATGCATGGATGACAGTTTCAGCATCTGAGATACTGATAAAGGGACAGAGCTGAGCGATACGACGTAGATGAAAGAATGCCAATTTAGTGATGGAATTAATGTGAGAGTGAAAAGATAGAGAGGAATCAAAAATTACACCAAGATTTTTAACAGTACTAGATGGTTTGATAAGAGAGCCGGCGATCTCACAGGTGAAGTTAGTAGGAATTTTATTAGTGAGTGATGATGGTCCGGTGAAAATAATCTCAGTTTTGTCCATGTTAAGTTTTAGAAAATTTGAATGAAGCCAATCTTTTATTTCATGTACACAGGCAGAGATTTTGTCAGTTGTGAAAGATAAAGTTGATGTACAGGTAGTATATAATTGAATGTCGTCAGCGTAGAAATGATAATTAAAACCATGACGGCGGAGGATCTGACCAAGAGGGATTATATAGATTATAAATAATAATGGCCCAAGAACGGATCCCTGAGGGACACCTTGCTTCAGGGGGACAGTGGGTGAGCGAAAATTCTGAAGTGAAATGTAAAACAGTCTGTCAGAGATAAGAGGAGAACCAGGAAAGAGCAGCACCAGAAATACCCACATCCGAAAGGCGTGAAATGAGTAGTTGATGGGAGACGGTATCGAAGGCAGAGCTGAGGTCGAGCAGCAAAAGCATAGACAGAGAACCAGAATCACCAGAATGTATGCGACGACATCAAACCAAGCAGGATAATGTGCTTTCTACACCATCAAAAGTTCAGAGACAAAATACTTTGCCCCCATCTCAGTATGTGCCATCTACCTCCTCAATGCCTACTTCCTCAGCAGTCACCACTAGAGGGCCATCAGAGAGACAACACCAGCATCTTTCTGATCCATGTTCGCCTACTAGGCTCTCAGTTCCACTCCCAGATAACCTCAGGCCACCTTTAATGCATCCAAATGTAATGGGTGAAGGCTTAACTCAGCAACAACGTAATGGTCTTTCATCTTCAGTCAGTCATCATCAAATGAATCCCAGTTTTCATCCCAGTTTTTATCCCAGTGATCAACAAGTAGGAAGGGACCAAAGCCTTTGGCCACTTGATCAAATGCAGGGAAATGCATTCTGTATGCCTGGTCACCAGTGGATGCCTCCAAGTTGGCCAACTTTCCCTCCAAATGGAGGATTTTTAAGGCCTCCATATCTACCTGATTATTCGTATCCAGTATTATATCCAGCTCATATCCAGAATGTTCTGCCAGTTCTTTCAAGGGTTGCAACATTGCCTACTAGAGATTTATCAGCTGGATTTACTTATGCCTCTGTTGGTCATTCACATCAAACTTCTTTAGAACAGCAGACAACTAGTACTGTACCGCAGCAAGATAATCCTTCTATTATGTCTCATCAGAATCCTTTGATACCCAGAGTTATAACCACTGCATCAGCACCTCTGGAGCAGGGGCAGCAAAGAGATGTAAATCCAATAACTGCATTATCCCCAATTGGAATGCAAATGATGGTCCCTAACCAGCATATGTCTATTCATTCACCCGTGAATGTGCCCCACGCAAGTATGACAGCTCTACATCCCTCCAGGTCGGCCCGTATTGAAAGACTTTCATTTCCATATTTGAAGAATGATGACTCCCATGAGTTTGCCATGCTGAATATGGCTTTAAAGAATTTGTTACCCTCAGAGGAAACTGAGCAATACAAGTATCATATTCTTCTTGATCATTTAAAGTTGGAGGCAGCTCGACTGCTGGCCTTGGCTTATGCCTATGCCCATCATTCCCAGCCTTATACTACTGCCTTAAAAGCTCTTCAGAAAAGATATGGGCAACCTCACCAGTTGGTGCTGCGAGAGATTGCTACAATTAAGAACTTACCCGCTGTACGTTCAGGATATTCTGGTGGATTCAGTGACTTTGCTGTACGAGTTCAAGCTCTTGTGGGAATGCTTCAATCCTGGGATCATGAAGAAGGAGCAAAGGAATTATCCTGTGCATCACATGTCCATCCGTTACTCAGTAAACTTCCAGCACATCAGGTTGCTAGTTTTGCAAGATATGCCAAAACCACCCGACCAGACCAGTCCTACAACTTGGTGAATTTTTCAGTTTGGTTGGAAGAAGAATCAGATTGTCAGAATCTAGCTACCCAAGTGTTTGAACAGTCTAAAGGTATGAAAAAGTATCAGGTAAGAGAAGCAAGGCCTACCAAGTCCCAATATCACACAGCTACATTTCTTCATGGCATAAGTCAAGAAGTTGAACCAACTCAAAAAAGGAACTCTGAAACTGCAAACCACGAAATTATGCGACATGGCAAGAAGGAGGGCCTTAAACCGTCATGTGCAAGCTGTGGCAGTAATGATCATCATCTCAGTCATTGTCCTGAATTTCAGAGCTTCGATACGGCAGCCAAACGGAAATGGATTATTGACAATAATCGTTGTTGGAGATGTGGTTGGGCCCATAGATCATCTAAGTGTGACTTAAGAGGAAAATGTCCATTGTGTCAAGATCGTCACTTAGGAGTACTGCATGAAGTAAATGTTCGCAAACCAGATTCTAGGATATTTTATTTGAGCCGATCAAGTGGTCCGAACTCTGTTTTTTTGAGGGTAGTTCTGAGCCACAAAGGAAAGACTCCGGAGACGTATGCTATCCTAGATGATGGTTCTGAGAGAACTATGCTCATGTCTTCTGCAGCAGAGAGTTTAGGTCTTCATGGGGCGGCAGAATCATTGGTTCTTCGAACCATTCGCCAAGACACAGAGAAAATTGAAGGTGCAACGGTTTCCTTTACCATATCTCCAGCTTCTCACAAGCAAAGTAAATACCAGATACAAGGTGCATTTACTGCTCAAATGATTGACTTACCTGAACAAATTTATCCTGTGCAAGTCCTACAGAGACGCTACCAACATCTAAGAGGCCTCCCTCTGGAGGAGTTTCAGAGAGTTAAACCTTTGTTACTAGTGGGATCTGATCATCCTCACCTTCTTTGCTCCAAAGAGCGAGTACGTTTTGGTCCTCCTGGAAGTCCAGCCGCTTTGCATACTTGACTGGGATGGGTACTACATGGACCTACTTCCTTGGGTGAGAAGACTAATTCCACGGCTCAGTGTTTCTTCCAGGCATCTCTCTCCATGGATCAGTTGCATAAAGATGTGGAGAAGTTATGGCAAGTTGACGTAATTCCTTTCTCTCAGAATCCAAAGCATGCTCTGCGGTCTAAACAAGATAAGAAAGCTCTCAAATGTCTAGACGAGAAAACAAAGCTAGAAGAAATGAACGGAATCAAAAGATATGCGACTCCTTTACTTCGAGTTGAGAATGCACCAGTCCTTAAAGCATCTCAAGAGGCAGTAATGCCGGCTTTGCGTCGAATGGAGAGACATCTAGCTAAGGATCCAGCACAGGCAGCTATTTATGAGAAAGAGATTCAGAAGCTCATTGAAGCTGGATATGTTAAGAAACTAAAGTTAAATGAGATTAATCTCAGTGACGAATCTTGGTATATTCCCCACCATCTTGTAGAACATAATGGCAAGCATCGTGTGGTATTTAATTGTTCCTATCAGTATCACGGAGAGAGTTTAAATGCCTATTTGTTACCTGGACCGGTTCTAGGCCCTACCTTGATTGGAGTTTTACTTCGGTTTAGAGAACATCAAGTTGCGATAAGTGGAGACATTAGATCAATGTTCCATCAAGTTGGTCTCCTGGCTTCTGATTCTCCTTTGCTACGTTTTTTGTGGCGAAACATGAGAAGAAATGATCCAGTTGATGTCTATGAATGGCAGGTCTTGCCTTTTGGTGCTACATGTAGCCCTTGTTGTGCCATATATGCTATCCAGAAATGTGTTCAGAATCTTCCAGTCAAATTTCAAGATGTTCCGTCTTCTGTCTTGCATTCCTTTTATGTGGATAATTGCCTACAAAGTTTTCCAACTACTGAAGAGGCCAAGGAGATGCTTATGAAATTGCGTTCTTCCTTGGCTGAAGGAGGTTTTGAGATTCGACAATGGGCCAGTAACCATGTCTCTGTGACTGACCACTTACCAGCCGAAGCTCGTTCAGTAGAGACCAACCTGGGGTTAAGTCATGACTGCACAGATCCATGCGAGGGAACTCTTGGATTAAGTTGGCATTGCTTGCAGGATACTTTGAGCTATAAGCACCGTCTAGTGGAGTATACTGTCCTAACTTTGCGAGTGATATATTGTATACTTGCTCGCCAGTATGACCCTCTGGGTTTTATCATTCCATTCACGACATGTGCTAAAGTTCTTCTGCAACAATTATGGATGAAACCTAACAGAGGATGGGATAATCCAGATATCCCGGAGGGAATCAAGGCAGCTTGGAAGGCATGGGAAGGAGAGTTGCCAGATTTGGTCAAGCTCCAAGTACCTCGATGGTATGGTCCAAGAACGAATTGGGAAGATCCAGTCATCAGAGAGCTTCACATATTCTGCGATGCATCCGAAAAGGCCTATGGTTCAGTTTCCTATTTGCGTCTGGTAAACGGAAATGGTGAGATTTCTATATCTCTGGTTATGGCTCGTTCAAGGGTAGCACCAAAGAAGACCATTTCTATTCCTCGTTTGGAACTATGTGCTGCTCTGACCGGGGCTCAGCTGGCGAACCTGTTGCAAAAGGAACTCACCTTGGATGTTGAAAGGGTGACACTTTGGTCTGATTCCACAACTGTGTTGACCTGGATCCAGTCCGAATCCTGCCGGTACAAGATCTTTGTGGCAAACCGCATTACGGAGATTCTTGAGTATACTAGACCGGATCACTGGAGATATGTTGACACTGTAAGTAATTCAGCAGATGACATCACTCGAGGCAAGAGACTTGATCAATTGTCCGCAACCAGTTCTTGGTTTCAAGGACCACCTTTTCTATATTTGCCCTATCAGCAATGGCCAAAATCTCCAGCCTTAAGAACAGAGGAGGTTGGGACAGAGCTGAGAAAACTTTTGTTTTGTGGACTTAATCAAGCATCAGTAAACTCTCTCAAGTACGATGCATCTCAATTCAATACCTGGTCAGAGTTGATGGAAGCAACTGTTGAGAACCTCTCTTTGGACTTAAGAGCTGAGACTAAACCTTCTCAAACACAAGCAGAAGTATGTCTTTTGCGTCAAGCACAGGTGGAAGATTTCCCTGAGGAATATAAACTGCTAAAAAACGGTCATGGAGCTCCCTCACACAGCCGTTTAGTTGGTTTGGCACCAGAGTATGATCCCGTTACAGAGCTAATAAGAGTGGGTGGACGACTTCGTCAGAGTGAGGATTTGGATCTTGAAGCTATTAATCCAGTTGTTTTAGATCCTAAGAATAATGTTACCAAACTTTTGGTTGCTGATTATGACTCCACTCTGTGCCATCCAGGACCACAAAGAGTGTTCTCTCAGCTTCGTCGGAAATACTGGGTTCTGAGAGGGCGGCAGTTAATAAAGAAGATTCAGAGATCATGTCTTGAATGCAGGAAGTGGAAAGGTGTGCCTTCAGTTCCTGGAATGGCTGATCTACCAGTTTCCAGACTTCGCCTGTATAAGCCCCCCTTTTGGTCGACAGGTATGGATTGTTTTGGGCCTTTAACCATCAAAGTAGGTCGCCGACATGAGAAGAGGTGGGGCATTATATTCAAATGCCAGACGACACGGTGTCTTCATTTAGAACTCCTCTCTGGTATGGATACTGACAGTTTCCTCTTGGTTCTTCGAAGATTTGTAGCCCGTAGAGGTAGGCCCTATGAAGTAGTATCTGATCAAGGAACTAATTTCAAGGGAGGAGAAAGAGAACTCCAGGAGGCATTTTCGCAGCTTAGTCCTTCCTTCCAAGAGATACTAGCCCAACAGCAAATTAAATTCTCATTCAATCCGCCATATTCTCCCCATTTTGGAGGTACTTGGGAGAGAGAGATACGGTCTATTAAGACGGCATTACGAGTAGTTCTGGGAATACAAGTAGTCTCAGAGGAAGTTTTGTATACAGTGCTCGTTGAAATTGAGGAGTTGTTAAACTCAAAACCTCTTGGCTATGTATCTTCAAATCTTTCAGACCCTGATCCAATCACACCAAATATCCTACTGATGGGGCGGCGAGATGCATCTCTTCCTCAAGTGATGTATGCAGATTCAGAACTACTTACCCGTAGAAAGTGGAGACACAGCCAAGTTCTTGCAGATCGATTCTGGGTCAGTTTTGTTCGAGATTATCTTCCAAGTCTTCAGACTCGTCAAAAGTGGGAACTTGATGGTAATCCTATAGCTCCTTCTGCTATCGTCATGATTGTGGAACCTCAGCTTCCTCGGGGACACTGGCCTATAGGGACTGTCAGTAAGATTTTGCCAAGTTCTGATGGAAGAGTGAGAGTTGCTGAGATTTTCAGCAAAGGGAAATATTTAATTCGTCCAGTCAACCGTCTGATTGTTCTTCCTGAATTGACTGATTCTGATAATTCAACCACATGAACTTTCTGTAAATGCAAATATGTTAACATATTTGGGGGCGGCTGTAGAAAATCCTGCTGTGATCTGATTGGCCGACTGTGTCTTGATAAAGAGCACCTGTGGCATACCTGTCAAGTTTTGGATTTGAAAATAAGGGAAATTTTCAGTCCCACCACCCCAACAAAGCTCCAGTATCCCTTACATTTTAAGACAGGTGTTATAGCCCAAATTAAAACACAAAAGGGTATATATGAAGAGCATTTATTTAAAGGCTTATTTGCATATTTTCTGTTAATTTAACATTGCTTGTCTTTACATTTACATTTTATTTTAATTCCACACATTCTTTTCATTTCATATTGCTTTTCTTTAACAGTTTTTCTTTTCATTTCACATAACTTTTCTTTTACTCTTTTAGTGAGTTGTTGTACAAATTTGTTGCAGACTTTGCATTCTTTAAAAAAGTAAATTCGCTGTCCCATTTATCACGGTATTTACACATAGGTTTTGGTTTTTTGGCAGGTGTGCCTTCACTCTCTATTGTAGCATCCATCATCCGTCTCTGTTTTTTCTTTTGTTGTTGTTGTTTTTCCCACGTTTTAACTCATGTCATCTGACCTCACACACCCCTCGCGACAGGCTACTACAGGTGGGAGTTATCGCGAGACTAGTGAAAGAGCTTAGATTGGGAATGTTTTTATTATTATTATTTTATTAATAACGAAAGAACGAAAGAAGGGTAAAATACGTGACTTTCCCGGCCAAAACGGGATACTTGACAGGTATGGTCTTACCTGCTTGATGAAGTCCGAAAAGGAGGAAGTCGTGGTTGCAAGCGGGAATATAACGTCATCATTAACGGGCATTGACGGGTATTTTCCCAGTCAATTTTCAATTTTCAATTTTCAGTCGAATTTCCACAGCTGGATGCAAGCATACAAGGTTCACATTTGAGAGTATTAATCATATGAATGGTTATTCAGTGTTTTTTATTTTTATTTCTTTTTTAAATTAAATTTTAGCAAATTATGGTGACGTCACGTGACGTATTACATTCGGGTATTTTTTTTTAAATCTTTCTATCGTGTTGTTCTCACGTTTGGGAAGGGTATGCGCTATTAATGTATTATACCATACACAGCAAAAATATATATATATATTATAATAATAATCTTCATGTGCTGGAGTTAATTGTTTCCCGTAGTTGCTAAGCAACTAAAGGTTATGGTTAACATGGTTTAACGTTGATATAACACGTTGTTTAGCTTTCAGCTAAACGAGGAGCTGGAGGAGGCAATAAGAATAAGTTATGATTTTGGCCTGTGATTATTTGGCTTCCTTAACCAGTGGAGGGTGTTTTGAGTCTTACAGAAGTGAGATGGGGTGAACAGTGAAGTGGAACACTACGTATAGACCCTTTGGAACTAAAACATGTTAATCTACCAAGTACAATTATACAGTTATTTCATCAGAATCAGAATCACGTTTATTAGTTTATAAGTACTGTTCTCTATGTACAAGTATGAAGAATTTGGATTTTGGTTAACTGGTGCTTGACAAAGACGAAAGAAAAACAAGTATAAATAATAGAACAATGAGATAATACATTTTTAAATAAGACAAGTAAAAGCTATACATTTGGTTTGACTTTGAGAATCTTTAGGATGGAATTTCACATGAGTTCAAAGGACAAGTTTTAGCCAAAAGTTAGGTATATTTTCACTTAGTCACTGGCCTGGTAAAACGGAAATGAGTGTCTGACGTGCTGTGGTAAGAAGTCACTACTTCTCACGTATTAAACTTCCTTCACTGAAAAACTCACAGAGGAGCAAGCATTTTTGTTCACTATGATGGCGTTGAGGCTGCTTCTGTCCTGTGTTCTTCTTACCCCAGGTACAAAATCCAATCATTGTACTGTTCTAAATAAGTCTTTGATTAATTTCCTCTGGTGAGAAGAGCATTTTTAAAATTCTCTCTGAAAGTAAAGTTTCGTCTTTTTATGACATGTTAATCAAGTCTTTTTTGGAATTGAAAAATGTTTCACTGAAATGTTGCCAGGATTTTATGAGATGTAACTGATTTATTGCAATACATATGGTGTTCATAAATGTGATCACCAGATCTCACTGAATTGTTTGATTCAACAATGATGGATCTGATGATGATAATTGTGTAATCTGAAGTCACCATTATTATTGTGGTTAGTGTTACCATTGATTGAGTATTTTGACTTTGTTGGTCTTGATATTGGTTCTTGTGTTCTTTAATTGGAGAAACAAAATCTTGTTTTTATGCTACAAAATCCATTAACTAAATTACAATTCAACAAAACTATTTAGCTTTTGTCAACTGTATGATTACTGTCTGTATAAACAGTAAACAAACAGCTACTGTTTGTATTTTAATAAAAGGCTTATTTTCTCTGTCCTCAGGGTTCAGTGCTGAGATCTCTGTGTTTGTTCAGACGGGAGATTCTGTTCAGCTTGAAATACAGACACAAGAACTACCAGAGTTTGATGATTTATCCTGGAGTAATGAAAAATCTGAGAATATAGTAACATATACAAGTGAAACTAAAAGAGTTAGACTCTACAAGGACAGAGTGGATTTCAATAATAAATCCTTCTCTCTGACACTGAAGAACACACAGAAGACAGACAGTGGACTCTACACAGCAAAAACAAGTGGAGAATCAAACAAGAATATTGTAACATACAGAGTATCTGTTATGGGTGAGTGTGATGTGTACTGCTTAGTCAGTGATGTAATAAAGTTAAATATATTCAGTTTATATTTGCAATCTGTATATTTTTCTGTAAACCTTTATTTGAAACGAATAAATGTGGAATAAATAAAAATATACATTAAAAAGGAAATAAAACTATAAATATATATCTTTTTAATTTTCTTTGTATACTTATTTCATTTAGCATTTTACATTTCATTGTATATTTATGAATTTATTTATCAATTTTGTCAGGTTTGGCATACCATAGTGTACCACTTATGTGCATCCCTGAATATACATTTGTATAGCACAACAAAATGTTATTAGCTAATGATTTTTACATACTTTTTGTACAGTGATTTTTATAATGACTTCAAAACCTTCAGCACATATTTTGATATATAACAAAATTTATTCAAAAAAATGTGTGTGTGTGTGTGTGTGTGTGTTTCAGATGCAGTGGAAGCTCCGGTCTTGACTGTAAACTCAAACTCATCCAGTCCTGACCCTTGTAACTTTACATGCAATGGAAGTAACATTATCATCAGCTTCATCTATAATGGTAGCAGATGTTCTCCAGAGGAAGTGTCATCCTCTGATAACTACAACCTAAGACTGAACTGCACTTGTGACTCCATCACGTGTAACTACAGCAACCCAGTGAGCTGGAAGAATGACACAAAAAAGGTTAATGAAATCTGCACTGTTAAAAAAGGTACATACTGTATCCACTCTGACCTGTAAATACACTCACAGATTAAGAAACAGAAAATCAATGAGAGAATGTGACTTAATCTTTAATACTGTATGATGTTCAACTCTTCATTTTAAATGCCAAACACTGGACTGAAATTCCTCTCAATGTAAACCTCAAGTCTGTGAAAAGTGGAGATATTTGTTCTTATCTTTCATGTCTATAAACAGGACACCATGAAGCAGCAACTGTGTTTCCCCTTTGGGTCCTTGTTATTTGTCTAATCACATTGGCATCGGCATCGGCAGTGATCGGCTTCTGTATATACAAGAGGAAAAAAGGTACAGAGCATCTAATACTGTGATTATCTTATTTCAATAACAATTATAGCACTCTTTCATATTGATTGCAAGGTGTTTTTGTAAACAGGGTTTTTTGTTTGATTGTTTCAGTTTTTCACCATTTAATTTACACGTTTGCTGTCACTATTTAATTTTAAATTGTCCTGAAGTGTGGCATTGCATAATTCATTTTTAGAAAAAAATATATTCCATGTAATTCCACTATCCCACCTCCTCAAAAAAACTTTTTTCTAAATGCCATAGGCCATAATGACTATAACGTTATATTACAATATTCATGTTTAAAACTTTGGGATGCACTAGGCTAACTGTTTCAGGTATATATGCCCATTGAAAAATGAACGCACTTTAGTACAATGCAAATACATTAAAGAACTACAGATATGATGACTAGCTGCCTATAAGTATTGTTATGGTGCAAAGAGACAAACGGCAGAGGCATGTCATCAATAACGTTTAATGGAATGTAAATGTACATCCAAGCTTAGCTGCAGGAATCTGCGAGGGAAATGGACAAGAACATTAGTGTACCTCAGTAACAATTACTCTTGTATGGTTGTCTATATACAATAAACATTATAGTGCTGTCAAAATGAATGATTAATCCAAGTGATTAATCAAAAACTAAAAATGAAAAATAACTCATAATCCTTATACCTTCTTGATTGATAGTTTCCGGTATTCGGTACATACGTCTGCTATGTCCAGTGTTGGGGGGGTAACGAGTTAAAAAGTTGGTATAGCCTACTTATCACAATATTGACAATTGCGTTGTCAGTCGCAAACGCTAATATATTAAAACGTCTCGCTACCGAACTACCTACAGTAGCTTCATTTGTGGAGGACGAAGAGAAAGCACCCACTTGGTAAATGAGCCAGTAGTGAGAAATAACTTTTAAGTAGGGTCCATTGCCATTTCTATACTTTTAAAATGGTACCGGTGCCTAAACAGTGCCTGAACCAATACTTAAAAAAAAGAACCACAAAAAAAAGACTATGGATAACATTTAAGAACATTACAAATATTAAAAATAAATCCATAGCTTTCACCTTGGATGCTCTCATTTCCCAAGTTGTGCTTCCCTTAATCTAAGGCTAATAAATGTATTTCATAATCTGGGTCATTATTTAATACAAAACCACACATAATGTTTCTACTGTATCTCTGTCATTCACTCTGATATTTAGTTAAGATGAGTGCTGTCTGTCACTGTCTTTAATCAGTTCTGTGGATTACTGTATGCTCATTCTTTATAAAGTAGCAACAATGTCGTTTTTAAAATACAGTACTGTGCAAAAGTCTTAGGCACATTAGTATTTTCACCCCAAAAAAGGGGTTTAAGCCAGTTATTTGGGTTGTTAAGGGCTAGATTGTCTCTGGAGGAAACAGATGAGCGGTGACAAGCGAAAACTTTACAGTAGATGAGAAACCGACTGCTCCCTCGTGACCTTTTGTAAACTGTATTTATGACAAAGAACTGCACAGATACTGATATTCTAACAATCTATCGATAAACACATACCTTGTGTCCTTTGTTTGTTTAAGTGAGCTCACGCTGCTCCGCCGCAAGACGGAAGACGGGGAGGAGACCGGTCTGACGCCGATTTCATATGAAATTTAAGGGGACTGACTCTTAGGCGATAGGCGATACCGGTTCCAAACCCAACCCTACTTTTGAAAAATAAGCTATCTGAATAGTTTTATTTTTTATTTTATTTATTTATTTTTTGAATGACGACAAGCCGGAATGAAAGGATGCCGAAATGAAATAGCAGTAACGAAGCTATTTTTAAAATGTAAGGAGTAGAAAGTACAGATACTTCCGTGAAAATGTGTAGAAGTAAAAAGTCGGCTGAAAAATAATTACTCAAGTAAAGTATAGATACCCCAAATTTCTACTTAAGTAAGGTAACTGAGTATTTGTACTTCGTTACTTGACACCTCTGAAAATACTACAGGTATTTCATTTGAAATAGGGGAGAGCAGGGGCGAAAGTACCATTTTTCAGAAAAACATCATTTTAAAAGATCATGTTGTAGACAGAGATATAGGCTATTTCTGCTGTGGCCAGTAACTCAGAAGTGTTGTCTATCAATACCAGGTGGTATTTTGTAGAAATGCAGAAAGACTTCAGTATAATTTCACTTTGAACATAAGTTGCACATTGTTACTTTCGACCCCATCGGTTGGGATGAAAGTAACACAACAATATAAGCTAGAATTCTTGCTGTTACTCTTATTTTTCTTAAGTATACCTGATTGTGACCTTGTTAATATGTAACTGCAAACATATTTTGCATAAACATATTTATTTTATCTTTGCAAAAAAATGTATTAAATTACATCTTCATATTTTCATTTTAAATTTAAGTTTCATCAGATGTCTCAAAACCTGACTGTACTTCTTATTGTCAATTTCAATGTATTTGTGTGTGTATATATATATATATATATATATATATATATATATATATATATATATAAATCAACAGAATGTACAATATAAAAATTGTATTACATTAGCATAATAAAAAAACTCAAAACATAATGTAACAGTAGGCCTATTTATGTTTCCATCCAGTTGTTTTTATGCATAAATTGAAAATGTGCATTAAAACATATGGAAACACTGCAAATTCATAGGTGGAGGTGTAAAGGCTAAGATATGGCTAAAACCTAAATATAAATGTGATGTAGCAGCTGCCCAGAGAGTGATGTTCCTCTATGTCCAGAAACACCCTCTCAAAAACATCTGGATAAAACCAGACCTCTGTCTGTCTTTCTGAACCTCACTCAGACATATTCTTTTGGTATAATATGACATAAACATTTATAAGAAATGATGCAAGACACAGAAAGTCACAATATAGCATGCACCAGAACAAAATAAATACTTTTTGTCACTGTAGCGGGACAAAAGTAACAATTGTTACTTTCGTCCCGAAAGGAACTCCTCACATTTAAACTCAATTTAATTTTATACTGAAAAAATCTGAAAATGCAAACTTTAGGATGTGTTAAAGCACTAAATAACCTGTAGATTGATCATTACTGTGACACATGAAACAAGAAAAACAACATGACTAATTTAAAAAAATTAATGCTTCAATAATTTACTTTTTGTCCTCGAAACCAGTTTTACCTACGGACCTAACTTTGGGAAACGCTGAGGAAATCACGTGATATTTCTCAGCTCTGTCAAAGATTGCATACTGAATATGCTGTCATAGCTGGGAATGCAAATGCAGAAAGAGGCTTGGAGAAAATCGATTTGTTACTTTCGTCCCACGTTACTTTCCACCCCGCTCTCCCCTACCAACAAACTTGACACTTGTTTTTTTAACCTTATGACACACTTGTTTGCTGAGCTTCCATAGAAGTGTGTTAACCAATTATTGCTACAGATGCTGATCCATTTTTAAAAGCGTTGTAGAGCAAAAGGTTATATCTGTTCTATGCCCATAAACTGAATATTGTTCTCTGAATATTGAATATCTGTTATAAACATCATAGGCACCCAGACGAATGAACAAACAATCTATGCAGAAGTTGACGTAAGTGTTATACTACTATTCTTCATTCTGTTATCTTTCAAAACAAGTATGCAACATGTTTTGTGTCTCAGTTTTTGGTAATAAAATCTTACACTCCCAGAAATAACTAGAAGCTGTCACTGGGGCAGTAACCTTTTAAAAGATACTAATATTTACTATTTAGGTACTAATCAGTACCTTTGAAGTTAACAAGTCAATTCACCTTTGTTTATATAGCACTTTAAACAAAACAGATTTTGTCAAAGCAACTAAGTGTTAATAAGGGAAAATGTGTTCTGATGATGCAAGAACACCATGCAGTATATAATTTAAAGTCAGTTCATTGTTGAATCAGTGATGTCTTCATCTGACTCAGTTCAGCTCTCATCCAGTAGTGTCTGTGCAGTCAAATCAACTCTGCCAAAAATTGTCTCCCCAACTAAGTTAGCCAAAAACGGCAGTGACAAGGAACCAAAACTCCATTGGTGACAGAAATAGAGAAAAACCTTGAGAGAAACTAGGCTCAGTTGGGGGCCAGTTCTCCTCTGGCCAAAAACCAGCATGGTGTGGTTTTATATGCATCATTTAGGGGTAAATAAGGTACAAAGGTGTACATTTTGAAAGGGTACCTCCTCAGTGACTGCTATGTACCTTTTTTCTGAAAGTGTAGAATCTGAGAGTGTATACTATTAGTGTCTATTTTAATTCATTAATTCTTTGTTATAACTTCTTGGTTATTTACTGTTATTTACTGTTATTTACTGTTACTGTTACAGGGGAAGTCATGGCCTAATGGTTAGAGAGTCGGACTCCCAATCGAAGGGTTGTGAGTTCGAGTCTCGGGCCGGCAGGAATTGTGGGTGGGGGGAGTGCATGTACAGTTCTCTCTCCACCTTCAATACCACGACTTAGGTGCCCTTGAGCAAGGCATCGAACCCCCAACTGCTCCCTGGGCGCCACAGCATAAATGGCTGCCCACTGCTCCGGGTGTGTGTTCACAGTTTGTGTGTGTTCACTGCTCTGTGTGTGTGCACTTCGGATGGGTTAAATGCAGAGAACGAATTCTGAGTATGGGTCACCATACTTGGCTGAATGTCACGTCACTTTCACATGACCCCAGTGGCCACTTCCATTTATTTTATAATTTCCTATGGCAGATTATTTGGTATGAAGGAAAGGAGTAGCGGAAGTCAACTTTATTGCATTGGTTTGAATGCTGTATGTGTTCAATACCTTATCAAGTAAATCAAAAGCAAGCTAAAAATGACCAGTCTTCTATTTGATGAAAATGAAGACCAACTGTTTGATGCCGCTAATAGTAACTGTATATGAGTACTCACCACTCATTTCAGCCATACCAGCAGTCTGACATCTTGATTGGATTGTTTCTGCAGGATATCATCAAGCCACAAAAGTCACTGGAGATGTTGGAGAAATCAGAGTATCCTCAGACAGTGTATGATACCGCTGGAGATTCAGGACAGACTGATGTTACCAACCACACCACACCCAACTATGACCCTATGAGTCAGGTGAAGATTTAACATCACTCTAATCTCACTCAGTTACAATTCCTTTAAAATTAACTGATGGTTAATTTGGATTAAATGTCTTAATTGGAATGAAGGTGAAGACAAGCTTAAATTAACAACATTCAAATGATAAAGTTCCTATATTTGTGGGTTAATGTTTAGGAAACAGTCTGCCATTTGCAACCAGTTTTTTAAAGGATTTGTTGGGAAAAGTGTTTTACATGAACTACAGTTGATTTTGTTCTTCATTTCAGAGTGGATCACTCACAGACAAGAGCAAGCCAATGACTATCTACTGTGCTATTCAGCAGCAACCAAAACCCCCCAAAACTGAAATTGATCACACTATTTATGGTGTGGTTAATAAACCATCAGCCAAATATGAATCTGCACATCCACAATCAGAATAAAAGTGCACTTTTAATGAAGCTGAACCCTTTAGCAATACAGGACGTTCAGGAAGATAGTTTTATTCTAAGTGTAAATAAGCAGAATATTTGTGATATGCAATGTGCTGTTGTCTTTAAAAAAGAAAAAAAGAAAAGAAAAAAAACCTGCACTTAGTCTTCCAACATAAGTTACAGCAGAAGCTCCACCACAACTTCTCTTTACATCTCTCCTCCTCTTAAAGTACAAGCCAACACAACTGAGGGGTTGTGAATATGGGTTATAATGGTTCAGGTACATTTGTGCAATAGAATATATTCATCAGAAAAGCACAAAAATGTGCAATGCATGAGCACTCTACATTTTGTTGTAGCAGACACTTAATAAGACAGGCTACATTAATGCTAAATTACATAAAGCTGCACAAGCAGTAGTGAATGAATGTCTTTTTTATTGTAAAATTGTTGTACATGGCTTAAACAGAAATGCAAAATCTCATGTGTGTTCTGTAGATTCCGTTGGAGATTTCACCTCCTCTGCAGGCAACACCTGAGAACCACTTCCTGTAAAGTATGTGTCAATCTATAAGAGTTATTTTTAAGGGTGGCAGGGGGTTCATTTGCCCATTGGCTTTTTGTATTCAATAATTTATTTATTGAATAGGTCTGTGATTGCTGTTCTGTTTCTTTTGGTTTTGTTTCTTTTTCTTAAGTTATTTTATTTTAGTATAAACGTATTATTATTATTTACTCTGTTGTGCAGCTAGATGTAATTTAGCATTAATGTAGCCTGTCTTATCAAGTGTCTGCTCCAAAAAATGTTAGAGTGCTCATGCATTGCACATTTTTTGTGCTTTTCTGATGAATATATTCTATTGCACAAATGTACCTGAACCATTACAACCCATATTCACAACCCCTCAGTTGTGTTGGCTTGTACTATAAGAGGAGGAGAGATGTAAAGAGAAGTAGTGGTGAAGCTTCTGCTATAGCTTATGTTGACCGTTGCTATGGACGCGGAACGGACTATTTTTTTTAGCGGAAGCAATAGAATCGTTTTTATAATCAATAAAGTCATTTTTAAATCAATATTTTGTGCAATGTAATAAGCGGGATCATGTATAGCGAGGCGGTTGTTATAGTGAATAACAACCCCTTCAGGCTGATTTTTCACCAGCAATGACTGCAAACTCATCTGTTGGCCGCTCATCGTGTTCAAATCGTCCCTCACGCTAGCATTTCTTCTAATTACATGACAGTTTACTAGCATGGGTGTGGATCAGAAGGCATTTGCATGTGGATAAGCAAGGCGAAAAATTAGTGCCAAAAGTCACGTGACAGTTTTTCCTACTTGTAGAAATGTGTTTTGTACTCGAAGCTTTTTTTTTAAATTGAAGGATTTTTTTTTTTTTTTTTTTTTTTTTTTTTTGTACTTGAAAGATTTTAGTTTGTACTTGGAGGATATTTTTTGTCATTGAAGAAATAAGTTTCTTTGTATATGTAAAACATCCTTTATTTGTTTGATAGCTACGTTTTTTATTTGCAGAACAAAATGCATTAGTTTGTGAGTGATGTTTTGGATTTGCAAACCACACTGAGTGTGAAGCTTGTGAATCGTTGGGTGTGAGTAAAACACATTTTGTGTGTGTGTGAGGTTTTGGCATGATTCTCGCTCTATAGAAATCTGTCCTTTTTGCAGAGTTTCACTCATCAAACGTACAGAACAGACATCTGGAAAGAAAAACAGAAGCCATACACCTCATTAGAAGTCAGTGTATCATCAGAATGAACAGCTTCATTTAAGACACTGTGGTGGCAATTTTTCAAATTTTAATAAAGGTATGAGACAAAAGTCTTTTGAATATTTATTTTCTTCCAAGAAAAGGTGACAGTCGTACAGTCATCCAAGTTGACTGCAGAGTCAGACCAAAAAGGAAAACCCCGACTTAACATTTATAACTTCATCAAATGCAGATGCTTTGATCTCATCCACTCATAATGCATATTCAACATATATGTCCACTTGAGGTGTTCAACTATGTCCTCCAGATGAGTTTCTAAAAATGCAATGCAAATAATTTTCGAAGTAGCCAGGATATCTAAGAAACTAAAATAACATTTTTGTATCACAACTGCTTAGCACACATATAAAAATAGATATCCTGTTATCACTCAGCTCATCAAAACCTCAAGCACTTTGCAGCAAACTCAAGCACTCAGAAACAATCTATGATCACTCTTTAGTAGAGTGAAGAAAATAAAATTAATATTTCAGATATAAATAAATTTTACTCCACAGAGACACATCCCAAAGATGAAACTTAAGAGGTGCAGCTCTCCTTTAAACTGATTCTCAGAAAGGAAAACCAAAAAGAACAAATGGGACAGGTTTCATCCACAAAGGAAAACACAAGAAATAGCTTTTCCTTCCTTTTGTCTTTTTTGTGTGTGGTATATAGTAGTATATATTTATTTATATAACACAATATTTACTTTTGGCCCATCATATTAATAAGTGGGCACCTCTGTTTTATACAAATCTGTTAGCCAGTAAACAAGCTACAAAACAACAAACAATGTGATGCTATAATACCACATACATATTACACAACACTTGAAAAGAAGTCTGTTATGTTTGACACAATGCTTCAGTCAATGTGTTTCCCACTTGCAAACTTTGGTTTCCTTTAGTCAGTGACACATGATTTATGATACATGAAGTCTCATTGCCAGAAAACCATGTGACTGTTTCAGTATCACGATTCACGAAGTGCTAAAACCAACACAGCTTGATCTTATGATTATGAGTTAGTTTCCCGCTCCAGTTAGTTCAGTATTATTAAAGTTCATCATTTAGCATGCATTTCCTAATGTTCAAGTTAAAATAATCAACTAGTATACATTTATAGTTTTTTTTAACTTTATAATTCATTCATATGAAGCCCTTGATTCTTGCCTAACTGTATAAGATTACTTTATTAATACTATTTAGTGAATAACATTGTGTTCAATGCACAAACACTAGCCTGGTAATACCAAACTCTGCTTCCCTATCATAGGTCACTTCGATGCTGCGGTGACGTCACCACGTATGGGAACACCTCCGGTGTGACGAATGTCTGAAGCCCTATACCATCCCGCCAATCCTATTGGCCAAATGGCGCATAGCATCACCCTACGCATGCGCACGCATGATATACCTGGGTGCAGCGCGCCATTTCGCTCAGATTTCATTCCTTCAGGAATAGCGAATCATCTGTGCCCTATCATCTCGCGTTCTCCAGCGATTTTCTTCGAGCAGTGTTAACTCCTCTTTCGCGGACGCGATGAGTCAACGAAAGGTAAGAGCTGTATATGGGTTTATCACAGGGAGGCACTCATGAGAGATTCGTTTGCAGCCTCTCTCATGTTCTCTCTGTGATAGCCTACGGCTATGGTAAAATAAGAAAAGTAATCCGCGCTCTGGAGTCTATTTCTTCAGTCGCCTCGCGTCTAACCCCCACCGTTCGCTTCTGCGGTCGCCGAGGCCCCGCACGAGGTGTTGGTTAGGGGCGATATGTGCGGCTTGACTATGAGTACAGTGATGCACTGGAGTTTCCACTTGCTCGCTCTCCCCTACTCGAGCGCGTTAATCAGAGCAGTTTTGCTTTATACTATGTTGTCTAACCGCAGCTTCTACTCAGAGTAGGCTCTGACCGTCATAAGCGGTTCTCTCCCTCCGAGCGGACAGGAGAAACGCGCTTCCCCCTTTCTCAGTGTGCTAATATGTGGCTATCCACGCGGTGGATAAACTACCCTTCTCACGGACCTCCACCAAGAGGTTCGAGGTCCTGGAAGCAGCCTTATCAGCGCATATCACGAACGGCGCGGGTTTTTGCCACGATTAAGTGACATGCCATTATATAGCGATGCCGTTTGACTACCTCTCTAGCCGAACGGATCGCGCCTAACTCCGCCGCGACCTAGTCTCGTCTAGACGTATCGAGTCGTGTCTATTTCGGGAAAATTTCATTCTCTTATTACGGTTCTTTACGAGAAGCCTCTCGTTCTTCCCCTACGCTCTAACATTGACTGTCTCGCAGCACAAGCACTTCGAGCGTCACTGAACTGAGCTGTTATTTGAGCGCCCCTCAGACACTGCACAATTCAGTCTTCAGAGTTTGAGGGACGGCACAAGAGACTGGCGAATTTGGCCAGTTTATGACGGCTCACACAGCTGCCGCGTTCTCGCTAGCGGCGTGGCCCTATGTTTATCTTGTTGGTTTAAATCCTGCCGTGGACACGCTTCAGGATTATACACAACGAAACACAGCGAGTTTGACGCATGCATTTCCTTCTATGTTTGCCGGGGTCTGTGCCCTCCACTGAAGAGTGCTGTTGGACTGCTATGCACATCCAACCCTCTCACTGCAGTCCCCACGCTCTAACATTGACTGTCTCGCAGCACAAGCACTTCGAGCGTCACTGAACTGAGCTGTTATTGGAGCGCCCCCTCAGACACTCTGCACTATTCAGCCTTCAGAGTCTGAGGGACGCCACAAGAGGCTGGAAAATATGGCCAGTTTATGACGGCTCACACAGCTGCCGCGTTCTCGCTAGCGGCGTGGCCTAATGTTTTCTTGTTGTATTAAATCCTGCCGTGAACACGCTTCAGGATTATACACAACGAAACGCAGCGAATTTGACGCATGCGCTTTACTTCATGTTTGCCAGGGTCTGTGCCCTCCACTAGAAAGTGCTGTTGGACTGCTAATGCACATCCAACCCTTTCACTGCAGTCCCCACGCTCTAACATTGACTGTCTCGCAGCAAAGGCACCTCGAGCATCATTGGATTGAGCTATCATTTGAGCGCCCCCTCAGACACTCTGCACTATTCAGCCTTCAGAGTCTGAGGGACGCCACGAGAGACTGGCGAATATGGCCAGTTATGATGGCTCACACAGCTGCCACGTTCTCGCTAGCGGCGTGGCCTACTGTTATCTTGTTGGATTAAATCCTGCCGTGAACACGCTTCAGGATTATACACAACGAAACGCGGCGAGTTTGACGCTTGCGCTTTCCTTCTATGTTTGCCAGGGTCTGTGCCCTCCACTAGAGAGTGCTGTTGGACTGCTAATGCACATCCAACCCTCTCACTGCAGTCCCCACGCTCTAACATTGACTGTCTCGCAGCAAAGGCACCTCGAGCATCATTGGATTGAGTTATCATTTGAGCGCCCCCTCAGACACTCTGCACAATCCAGCCTTCAGAGTTTGAGGGGCGGCACAAAAGGCTGGCAAAGATGGCCAGTTTATGACTGCTCATACAGCCGCCACGTTCTCGCTATGGCGACGTGGCCCGATTTTTATCTTGGTGAATTAAATCCTGCCGTGGATACGCTTCAGGATTATACACAACGAAACGCAGCGAGTTTACGCATGCGCTTTACTTCATGTTCGCCAGGGACTGTACCCTCCACTATAGAGTGCTGTTGGACCGCTAATGCGCATCCAACACTCTCACTGCAGTCCCTACGCTCTAACATTGACTGTCTCGCAGCAAACAGCTCTTCGAGCAGCATTGGATCGGGCTGTGACGCCAGGCATAAATAATAACTAATAATCCCTCAGACACTGCGCAATCCAGCTTTCAGATTTGAGGGGTGATTCTAGGGTCTTACACAGACGACCCATTTATGACGGCTCGCACAGCCGCCGTTTTAGTTAGCGGCAGAGCTTGATGTTCAATTCGTTGGTCTAATTCCTGCCGTGGACACGTTCAGGATTATACACAACGGGACGCAATAGCTCTTATGCATACACTTCCCCTGTGCACGAATGCCGCAGGCTTTTCCGTGCACGGACATTATGTGTATGACAACGTTGCAGAAAGCGGAAATTTGAGACTGCTAGTATCGTTTTGGGTCGCGTGTAACGCTTGCCCGGCATTTCTCAATGGGTGTTACGCACAATTGTCACGGATACACCAATTCGCTTTTTAGAGGCCCGCCTCTTTCCGCTGAATTCTTTCCACGGTGGTAGACTGATGGTAATAGCAGTGTTGTGACAGGAGATGTCAACTCTGCTGAGCAAAGGGGCTATAGAAGTCGTAGACCCCGTACTTCTCAATGCATGGATGTAGCTCTGGCCCCGTTGCGGCTCCAGGGCGTCCATCTGTTAACCACTTGGATGATTGATAGCGGCATTCCCCGTAATTTGTCTGGGGTTACTTCACATGCACCCCTTTTCAGTGGAAAAGTGGGCGGAAAGACGAAATATTTCACCCCGTTGTCTTCCGCATCCGACGATTTCGGTGACACGGAGTTGTGTGATGTCGTTAAAACTATGGATGCCAACCGAGTTTCTCCTACCGGGGTTCGGCTGGGGATTGAGCTTTCCCAGAGACCGTCACGACGGATGCGTCTTTGACCGGTTGGGGAGCTGTTTGTCAAGGGCTATCAGCCCATGGAGTGTGGACAGCTGCACAACGCAGTTGGTATATAAACCGGTTGGAATTACTGGCAGTTTTCTGGCTCTCCAGTAATTCGCGAATCTGCTGATCGGCCGTCTTGTGCTGCTCAGATCAGACAACACAGCGTTTGTCTCATACCTGAATCATTAGGAAGGATTACGCTCTCGCCCCCTGTGCAGGCTGGCGAGACATGTTCTTCTCTGGTCTCAGAGAAAATTTCTGTCGATCCGAGTTGTTCATGTCCCCGGACGTTTGAACTTCGGAGCGGATATGCTATCCAGACAGGCTCTGGAACAGGGAGAATGGAGATTACACCTCCAGACGGTGAATCTTTTATGGTGGATGTTCGGCAAAGCGAAAGTGGATTTATTCGCGTCAAACATGACTACGCATTGCCCGCTATGGTTCTCCCTATGCCCCCCATCGCCCCTGGGCGTGGATGCATTAGCTCACAGCTGGCCCAGGACCAGTCTGTATGCTTTTCCTCCGATTCATTTGATCCCAGCGGTATTATGCAGAATACGGCGGGACAGAGTGGAACAGCTGCTGCTGGTGGCTCCGCGATGGCACACGCAGCCGTGGTTTGCGGATCTATCAGTCTGCTAGCGGGCTCTCCGTGGAGATTCCCCTCAGACAAGATTTATTATCACAAGCACAGGGGCTGATTTGGCACCCGAGGCCAGATCTGTGGAAACTGTGGGCGTGGCCACTGAGCGGAGTGCATTAGTATGTCCCGGTCTTTCTGTTGGAACCACTGAGACTATATTGAATTCTAGAGCAGCTTCTACGAGACGCTTATATGCTTTCAAGTGGAGACTGATTACAGCCTGGTGTGGCAATCGTAATGTGGATCCAGTTTACTGCCCAGTGGCTTCAGTGCTGGAGTTCCTCCAGGATTGTTTTTCGGATGGCGTAACACCAGCCATTTTTTTAGGTTTACGTGGCAGCCATTTCAGCTTACCACGAATACATAGGCGGTGCCTCTATGAGGCGTCATCCACTAGTTTCTCGTTTCGTACAGCGTGCGCGACGGCTGAGGCCTTTCCGCCCTGTGCGAGTTCCTTCATGGGGTTTATCCATTGTGTTGCTAGGTTTATCAGGGCATCCGTTTGAGCCCTTGGAGCCCGTATCGGATAAATTCTTGACACTGAAGACATTTCTTCTCATGGCTTTATCCTCCCTCAAGAGAGTTGGGGATTTACAGGCTCTTTCTGTTTCACCCTCATGCATGGAATTTGCACCGGGCTCTGTGAAGGTGCTGCTGCGGCCCAGGCCTAACTATGTTCCTAGGTTGCATCTAACCTCTTTCGCTTTCAGTAAGTGTTCCTGGAAGCTTTTTCACCTGCTGAGGCTGGTTCAAGAGATCTAAGTCTTTGCCCTGTGAGAGATTTAAAGACTTATGTTGATCGTACAGCCCCTTGGCATGAATCTGACCAGCTGTTTGTCTGTTTTGGACATAAAAGTAAGGGCCATGCGGTTACAAAGCAGCGCATGTCCCATTGGCTGGTGGAGGCTATTTCTTTGGCCTATTAGGCGCGCGGACTCGCTTCGCCCTTAGGAATTGAGGCTCATTCCACTTGAGCTGTGGCTTCTTCTCAAGCTTTTCTCAGTGGATCTTCTATGGATGATATCTGTGCTGCGGCAGGATGGTCCTCACCGAGCATTTTTATCAAGTCCTACAGTCTGGATGTGAGGATGGCTCCTGGCTCCCGGGTTCTCTCCGCTTGAGCAGATGCTTCCTCGGATCTCAGTTATCAGGTACGTCAGGCGTTTTGGTATATCGTTCCCATACGTGGTGACGTCACCGCAGCATCGAAGTGACCTATGATAGGGAACATCTCGGTTACGTATGTAACCTTGGTTCCCTGAATAGGGAACGAGATGCTGCGGTTCTGGCCGTTCCGTACCTTGATAATTTCTTCATCTTCAGTCATGAAATCTGAGCGAAATGGCGCGCTGCACCCAGGTATATCATGCGTGCGCATGCGTAGGGTGGTGCTATGCGCCATTTGGCCAATAGGATTGGCGGGATGGTATAGGGCTTCAGACATTCGTCACACCGGAGGTGTTCCCATACGTGGTGACGTCACCGCAGCATCTCGTTCCCTATTCAGGGAACCAAGGTTACATACGTAACCGAGATGTACTTCACTTTGCTTTCTAGACAGAGTCTGGAAGGGCATAATTGACTAGCGTTTACTTTCTCGTGGCGGGGCGTTTGTCTGAAGTTTAAAATCATTGGTGTACCTGTAAGCCAATCACCTAACGTTTGGTTATGACGTGTGTTATTCGCCGGCTCAGCCTCCTCGAGTTTTTATATATAGTTGTGTCTTTAATTTGTTTAATAATTATTACACAAATAGTATATTAAAATTAAATTTCACAATTTCACCGTTGTTCTCCCTTTTCATATTATTCACTTTACTTCAAGTTGTACTACATGTACTTTTTAATGTAACATATCAATTTTACTATATTTTCACTGTGCACTGTATCAGTGCATAATATTTTAATTGTCACTGGATCCATAAAGGCTTTTCAGTTATATTTGTTATTGTGAGTTTATCTATAGGCTATTGAGTGCTATCAAAATAAAAAGCATACTACCAGTGTGTCAGTTTTTGATTTGTATTTCATGGTTGTATTCAATTTTCCAGTGTTGGGCAGTAGCGTCGCTACAAGCAGCGAAGCTACTAGTTTAAGTACATTTCTCAGTAGCTTGGTCGTAGCTTCACTGCTTTCTGAATCAAATAGCTTTTCAGTAGCGAAGCTCTTTTTTTACCAAGTAGCGCGGTAGCTTCCATACAAGCTACATTTTCGCAAGCATTTCTGAAGCTCAACTCAGATCGGGAAATACAACTGCAAAGATCGCTGATCCTGGATCAGTACTGACGCGACGGCGCCACTTCATCTTGTTCGTGTTTACGGTGGATAGCAACCAACCATCATTATGAACCATCTTTAAGCCACCTTCTGCTCCGGATGGTACCACTCCTTGGCCAGTCACGCAAAAAAATTATTTGATGAAATGATGTCATAGGATGAGGTCGGAGAACAGTTAATCCCGAGGAGTGAGTCGCCGTGGCCGTACCTCGACAAGTACATGACACTGACTTGAGATAACAGAGAGAAAATACGTTTTCAGATGCTGCTTGTAAAAATGATCAGGGTCCAGCCTGGCCATTTTTTTTGTACTGTTTGGAGGTCTTGCATTTTGTTCTGCAAAGGCCTACAGTATATTAAGCATGCCCATGCAACAGGTGCATACACTTACTTGTGTGCACATTGTTAATTGTATTTTGATTGTTTTTGTTGCCAAATTGATAAGGAACACAAAAAACTATTAAACTAAACAATTACACCTGCCTATCTGTTTGACAGTTTTGAGCACTGAGATAGCATTGACTTGTAATAAAACGTGTTCAACTAAAAAATGTAATTTTAAAAGTAGCTTAGATGTAGCAAGCTATTGTTGATGTAGCTTAGCTTGCTACATTTCCCAGGGGGGTAGCTTCAGTGTAGTGAAGCTTCATTTACTGTAAAGTAACTGGTAGCTTAGCTCACTACATTTTCCAAGTAGCTTGCCCAACACTGCAATTTTCTCAATGATGGTAAATTATTAGTGTTTAAAGATGCATTATATAAATTTTCCCCATTATTCCAAAGGGAATGAACTGTGTTCTGACTTGAGACACAAGAAAAAAATAAAATAAAGAAAAATGTTGGGGTTGAACACAGGGAAAGAAATAAAACAACTACATTTCATTTAAAGCACAAATTACATTGCATGCATATGTCTCAGTTATACTACATTAACATTAGAATTGTAAACCAAAAAAAAATCAAGTGAGACAAGTGTGAGCTTTCACAATTTTAATTTAAGTTCACAAAATGAATAATTTTCCAAAGTTTATTGTCAAATGGAGTTTGAAAGGCTGCGCGTTCGATTTTCCACATACACTGAGCTGCTTCAGCAGGCAAAAACGCACACAATCATTAAAATGTGAAATTAAAATGTGCAGTTATGGTGAGTTACCTCGTAAACACAGTCTTAAAGGTGCCATATGCAAAAATTGAGGTAAAAATATCCAAAACATGACCTACACGCATCAAAAGAATGAGAAGAAATAAGGGCGATAATGTCATTAAAAAAATGTCCAGTTATAGTGCTGCAGAGATATCAACCTTAATTAGCATTAGCATTACTAGCCCCGGCCCGACAGGTGTCGTTATACCAGTTTCGGCCATGGGAGGCGGTATGCGGGCAACATTACCACCAGCCAACCTGCAATACACGAATAACTCGCATGGCTTGTGGGCGTGTACTTGAACCTGATGTCAGTCGTGTGGAAAGTACAGCCCACTACTTCATTTCAGTTCAGGGAAGAGAGCATCACCCGCTACAGGGAAACAACCGCGCTCGGAAACACAAATCAAATCCGATAAGAAAAGGAGCCGAACCAGAGTAAACATCGGCTTTTCTTTCAATCGCTGGAGACAACTGATGGACCTGAAAGAAATGAGGTTCCACTCTTAACTTGCAACATTTCTTTTGGATTGGTAAGTAAGATGCTGTTAGTATTTCGCTAGAAGTTTGTTTTATATGTTTGTGTATTTGTTTTCGTAAAGTTATAATATAGAAATGTATTGAAGGCTGTTCGATAAACATGCTAATGTTAGCGATGCTAACCATAGCTGCGTTTGATAATTAGCTAGCTATAACTAACCCATTGTTTTATTTCATAAGTAACCTGCTCTCTCTAGTCTGTTGGTCTCCATGTCCTCTTTGCTTCGCAGGGGCGTGTCTAGGGGGAGGCTGGGGGAGGCAGTGCCTCCCCTAGGATAAGCCCTGCCTCCCCGAGAAACGGACTGTCCCTCTGATGATAAATAAACATTTAAAAGTTGATTGTTTTGTGCATATTTTTCCATCAGTAGCAGATGAGTCTGACCCAACAAAAATCCGGTTTGGCGCTGTTTGACAGTGCGCGCGCGCTTCAGGCTTACGGGCTCAGAAAAAGTGCATCATGTGAGAATATTTTATATTATATTATTTTTTTGCATCTGCTTTAAATCCTTACCGCTTATTTAAAAGTTTCATTCGTGTGCTTTTCTGACGTTCGGTTCTTCTAAGCACAATCAAAGCGCGGCACGAAAACGAAAAAGCCCTTCAAACTGTGCCTGATTTCTAAGTTATGTGCTAATACTGTCGAAACACACAAGGTTTATGTATAGACTAAGTTGGATATGTCTAAAATGAAAGTAAACAACTGAAAGAGGATACATGTCTGTATGCATGCATGTCTTAAAGGGACAGTAGGCAGTACATGCTGCCGTGTGAATTAAAGGGATAGTTCACCCTAAAATTTAATTTCTGTCATTGTTTATACACTCACATGTTGTCCAAAATCTATATTAACTTCTTTCTTGTGCTGAACACAAAATAAGATATTTTGTAGAATCTGTGTAACCAAACTGTTTCTGGTTCACATTGACTTTGATAGTAGTAAAACATACTCTGGAAGTCACTGTGAACCAGCAACTGTCTGGTTTTCTTCAAAATAATGCTTATGTTTAGCAGAAGAAGGAGTGTTTTTCTTCACTAATAAAATTTTTGGGTGAATTATTCCTTTAATGTTAATAAAACACCAAACCCACAGAGAAAAATCACTCAATACTCTTGACTGAAAAAAAAAAATATACAGTTGCTTTAAAAGGAATCAGTGTATATAGTGTTTTATTTTTATACTTGTTCATTAATTTTTTTTAATGCTCCTGCTAAATACATCTCTTGTACCTGAAAATAAAAAAACTTTATTTGTATAATATCCGTATTTTTAATGTGTATCTTTGTTCTAATTTTTTAATAACAAAGATAAAATAATTACAAAGATTTTTATCTTCACCCATGCACTTTGGCCTAAATATCTGCCATACTTTTTCATATTTTGTTACCTTAAAATGCTTTATAATAGGGAAATTAGTTAGGCTGTGATACTCAAACAGCTTGCAAAATAGAAAAAACAACATGACAAAGAATCAGGATAAAATCATGATTTCTAAAAAAAAAACAGACTTATTAGATTTGTATTATATCACCCACCCCCTGAGGGAGAACAAACCCATACAGACTCCACACCCCTGTAAAATAATAATAACATTGCCTATGACAAGCACCACTAATAATAAATAAAATTAAATAAACAAATAAAATAAAAATAAAACCATATTTAAAAATAATTATGTTGCCGCTGCTAATGAGATCATAAATTAAATTCGTATAGTTTCACAAAAATTTCTTTTATTTCAACTCTCTAAGTCTCCTTACCCCCTGTAGCCTAATATGTTCCCTTTTATCTAGGCCTACGTGTTTACATTTATTAATTTAGCAGACACTTTTATCCAAAGCCACTTACAACCAGAGAATAACATTCAAATACTGTTCTCATACTGTTCAAATGAGCATATGCATTTTTTTTTTTTTTTACCTGGGGCCGCATTCACAAAGAAACTTATAAGAGGCTAACTGGCGAATTTATGGTAGCACCTACGTCTGGAACAGCTTAGAAGAAACAAATTAATTTACCTCTTGTCTATACAAACGTGACTTCAGATTCATTTTAAAAAAGCCTACTCGTGTAGCAAGTCTTCTCACAAGCAAACACCTGTCACTCATCATCAGGCAATCACCATGATATGTTCTATATATGAATCTGTGAATAATAATAATAATATAATCATCATATTATTAATGTTGACCGGGTTTAACTAACTTTTATGTGACAGCTCTATAGTCTAATAGGGACCCTGTACCTATCTCTGGGTCCTGGCTTAGAAAAAGATATGCACTAAAACAGATTGTGTGTAGTATAGCTTAATTTTGCGCCGATTTTTTTCAGTTGTTTATGTTGCCCCCCCAAACATTACATCCTGGTAACCCCTCTGTTGCTTCGTGGTTTTTCTGTGCGTGAGAAAATTGATGTGTGGCGTGAAAGCATGTGAAAAGAGTCAATTGCGTGTGTCTCACGGTGAATGCTTGAGAGTTGGCAGCTCTGGTTACGTTGGTTGGCGCTAGCTTTGATCAGATGTCTGATGTTTACCAATGATGTTGACAGAATGCTATCTGTCAAATTAATTTAATTCAAATAATGTGTATAATACAACTCAAAAGGTAATATGAACAAAACGAATAGGAACAAATTGACTGGTAAAGGTGAAGGGGAGTAGCTTGAAGATGTCATGTTTCAATATCACTTGACATCACCCAACGTTCCTCTGGAGGCAAAACGTCCTCTTTTAGGCTTCGGCCAGGGGCGTCGCTAGGCCCCCTAAACTTATGCCCAGCACCCCTAAAAATTATTTGATTAATCAATTAGTGATCGCTTCAGTCCCCTTTAAAATCTCATTTGAGACGGTGGCAAGCTGCATCAAGTTCCGGCTCCTCCCCTGATCTGAGTCTGCATGGATTCAGCGCGTTTTTCAATCCACAGGGGCGCCGAGCAGAGCGAACATCAGAGAGTACAAGGTGTGTGTGTGTGTGTGTGTGTGTGTGTGTGCGCGCGTGTGTGTGCGTGCGTGTGTGCGTGTGGTGTGTGTGTTCTCGCATCCAATACCAGTAGGCTACGTCTTCGCTGCGTTCACTTTCAGCCTTTATCACAGTGTGACAGATTTTTTTTTTCTTCCAACAAAAAATGAAGCGATTAACACCCATGAAAACATACTTTAGAAAACGATCATGATTTATTTTAATTTACTTGTTGAAATTGAAAACATATTATTGTGTATTTCGGCATTACATTATGCAGCCATGCAAAATAAAATATTAATGACACACATCATTGTCTGAAAGTACTAAATGGCACAGAGAGAGAAACATCATGTGGAGTTATTTTGTTTTCTATTATTAAACATAATTTTGTATTAAGTAATAATTAATCATTAGTGTATCATGATACATATATTAGAGTAAGAGTAGGCTAAAGGGATCTGTGATTTTTTTTTTTTTTTAAGTAATTGATTTATAGAAGTGGCAAATTGATAATGATGTTATTTTTAATAAATATAAATAAATATAGAACAGATTAAACATATTGCCAATAGACAATTACATTAATACATGTTTTGTCTATATTCTTAATGAATATTAGCTGGTTAGTTAAATGATTTGAAATGAAATAAATGTTCAGGGGCTGACTTGATGTATAACCAACCGTATTGTTGATTATAAAGGCTAAAAAGCTAAAAATTAATAATAATAATAATAAAAATAAAATATAATAATTTATATTTCATTGTAGATGGATATACATTTTTTTTGTCGTGCGGGAGTAGGTCTGCAAATGAGCAACAGTCAGATGAGAATAGAACAGACAGCCTCACACACACACACACACACACACACACACACAATACCACTGTGTTCCCAAGATTCATTGCAGTCATTGAACCCTTATGTTGTTTTAATTTTCTGCCAATTTCCACGTACATTTCATAAGAAAAAGCAGTGGTATCATCAAAGGATGAACATGAATGTCCTAATACTGAATCAGGAAGTCTTTATTGTAAATAAGGGTATGATTAACATCTTATAACATTTAGTAAAGCTAAAGATTTGTGTGACAATAAAACTGTCACTCAAAATATTAAGATGAATAGAAATATATGGAACTAAGTATTTTTACTAAACAATCTTAATATTGGATTAATTTTCTGCCATTCATCAATAATAAAAGATAATGTCTTCATCTTCAGGGTCGTCGTCATTAGTGTCTTCTGTCTCAATGTTGTCTATTGTGAACCGTCTTGTGAGAGAGTCCCTGAAAAAGCTGACTTTCACTTTCTGATCACAAGCTGATGATGATCTGGATGTGTCCATCATGACTGCAGTGCACCCATTCATGGCTTTACTGCGCTTCATCCTTCAAAGAGATTGAACATCAATTATTAAACCATTAATGGAGCAATAGGGGATAATAAAACTAGAAATATTAAATGGTTAAGTAGTATTATAGGACAGACCCTGTGATAATTATCCTGCAATCGGTATCCATCTGAGAGCTCTGCAGAATCCTCTCTACCTCCTCCAACAACAAGCCACCACTTTCTATGCAGTCAAATCTGAAACATTAACATTTCAATACCATTTTTTCAATTTTTAATTAAATTGCATTCAAGGACAAACAGCAATTTCTTTTAAACATCCTGAGACCTGATCTCCTGAAGACTGGGACAGACTTCAGTTAAGAACAGACACTTCTTCATCCAGTTCTCCGTTAGACTGCTGATCTTGAGTCTGACCTTCTGCAGACCAGAAACGGAGAGCAAGGTGGACATCAAAACACCCACAAGCTCTTCATGCTCTTCACATCTAGATTATGGGTATAATAATTAAACTTGAGGAATATATACAGTGCATATTTTCAAATTAAGAAACATAAGTGTTTAACTAGAAGCAAACAATTAATTTTCAGGTAAATAATGAAATGGCCGAATCCTTACCCATCTTCTAAACCTTTAAGGATGTCAAGAGTTTCAAAGAGTTCCTGTCCGTCCAGTTTAGAAATCTCTGAACACGGCGATATGAATGAAATGAATGATGGAGATGTTTCAATCATGCTATCACTGGCCAACTGAATGTCGACTGTCAAGCTTGAAATAAAAGACAACTAGATAAGTCCCAAGTAAATTTTTCTATGGTTATATTAGAAATCTTTGTCATTTCTTTACAACCAGTACCGTCAGGGATAAACTTACGTCGAGTCTGTGTTTCTGGTGATGTTGAGAGAGGAACACACACTGAGCTCACTGTGTGTATTACTGTACTCCACCTGCAAACTGACAGGCTGATATTTAAAAAATGTACTTAAATGTACTTTGCTATCTAATCATTGCCTGCTTTAAGTGAATAAAATGATGAGGATGATGTTATGTTAAAATATAATGAATATATACCAGATGTTATGGAGACTGGGAGCTGTGTGACACATGGAGAAGATCTTCACAGCCAAGTTCTCGGTCAGTCTGTCGGTGGTCAGTCGCACCTCGTTCACAGCAGACATCGAGTGCAGGGACAACAACAGAGCATCCACACTCTCCTCAAATGTAAGACTTCTGTTATTGCATGGAAAATGATTAACAAAATTATTATTTAACATTCAGTTTCATGGTAAATGCCAAAATATCCAGTGATTCTTTTTACACTATAGAGATCCCTTTGCATTGGATATATGCTTTTAGAAAGTTTTTCCAGTCACTGCTAGATTTTTCTGAGTTTTCAGACAGGATGAGCTCTATCTCTGAGAACAACGACTTTGTCCTGGGACTGGAGCTGGTGCACTTCAAAGACACTCTGAAATACAAACAGAAATTGAGCTGGCCAGCAAAACCATACACAAAGATTCATAAAACAGTGAAATAAAATGTTCCTATTTGCTACACAAATGTTTTTTGATTACTGTAAGCAATGTACTCCCTTCTGGACCACTCCTAACTGATCTTATTTGTTCTAAATAGACTCATCTCATAAAATAACATTCTGTTGAACAGTTTATGTTACCTGCATTGCCCTGATAATCTCCTCCACATCCTGATATCTGAGCAGACAACATGCTCCACGCTGTCCAGTTCATAAGAATCACTCTGGCTGAAAAACACATAGCCTCTAATAAGTTTCTCAGCAGACAGTATGGTGTTGTAAGGGAAGTAATGATTTGAACAGTAGATGATTCTCACTTGATTTCATCGCTGCAGTCACTGAGAGGAGGGGATATGCCATCTTCATCACTGTCATCTGATATCTCTCCTGCAGACCGAGCCCTGTGTTTAAATTTTTTTGTAAATGTATGTTCATACTCGAAAACTACAAATCCATTAGGCATGTTTGTTAATGACCGGTTATTAATTAAAAGTTATATTATGGTGTATTTTGTTACACATTAATAATTGTATTGCTTAATAACATCACTAGATGAAGCTGGATGACGAGTAATGAGATTGAGTTAGTTCTTCAGCTCTCTCTCTCTCTCTCTCTCTCTCTCTCTCTCTCTTTAACTTTCTCTCTGTATGCTCTAATTAAAATGTGTTCTTTAATAAAGCTTTAGTTAGTCTTCATTGATACAGCTCATCTAGAATACAGGTATCACTACTGCCTTACCAGAAGAATTCATTCCTGCAGTCCTTCTTGATGTTAGCCTTACTTATCTCAGGCCGCTTGACTGTCACAAAACTAAGTCACAAAAATAATAATATGAGATTTTGCCATCGTGAAATTAAATTCACAAAGGGTTCATTGTGCATATATTATTCACTGAGAGGCTGCAAACACCCTGTTATGTGTACTGTGTAAATAAATTAAAGTAAAGTAAATTCTCACTTTAATGTAGTCAGACTGGTGTTTGTCTGAATGAGGTCCAGGACTCTGGATGCTCCATCCACAGTCATGAATCTGAAGAAAAGATCCAATTCCTTCAGACCAGAGACCGAGTGGAGGACAGAGATTAGCTCACTCACACTCTCATCATATTCTAAAGAACTGTAAAAAAAACAACAACAAAAAAACACAGAAACAGATTTTTTTAAATAATTTTGAACTAAAACATTGCCTATTTATCGGTCATTCTCACCATTTAACAATCAGATATAAAAACACTCTCTTTGGTGAAAACATTGACTTACAACTCAGTCAAGTCTTTTAGCTGGTTGTAGGCCTGAAAGAATCTCCTCCAGTCAGCATTTGCATTCTCAGAGGCATCTGTTAAAGTGATGCTTATGCAGGGAAGCACTTTGTGCTCTGGAGGTTTAAACAGGTTGATATCAGAGAAGTCATCTATATATTTCAGATGATTACAGCCAACAGAGAGCCTGCAAAACAACAGAGGACAACCGCTACTAAAAACATTAAAAGTAAGAGAAGAGTTTAAGAAATTGTATTTTCTCTGAATTTCCAGACTTGTCAGAAAGCTAGTGATTGTAGGGTATCAGCAAATCAAACATTCGATCAAGGCCATGATTGAAACACGAAAAGCTGAATTCCACAGAAAGGCCCAAAGACAGCGGGACGTTCGTAAATCAGTTTCTAGGACCAGCCAGTCTGAAGCAAGCCTAAGTAACCAACTCTTTAACAGAACAGCCTTCAACATTAACGCAAAAGAACACATTGATCACAATAACTCAGGATGGAGATAATCAATTTTGAGGCAAGTAATCAAGATTGATGGTCAAAAAAAATGCACAGCATGACCATCACATGTAAATCCATGATAGCAATCATGATCACAAGCTCTTTGGATTGACTTCCCCCACCTATGTATTGGCATAGAAACATTGCAACACCCCGAGCTATAGTTGGCAAAGGCACCATTTGAGTCCAAAAATCCACTTTAAACACTCAAATTTTTATTTTTTTAGCTTTTCAGTCATGTTTTTTTTTTTTTTTTTTTTTTTTTTGTCATAGCTTTTAGCTTTGATTTTTAGCACTCTTTGTGTGTGCTCTGGCTTACACGCCAGCTGCTCCTCCAAAACTATGAGGAGAAATGCCACCTAGTCTGAACTTCTAGCCAATCAGCAACCTCTGGAAACCCCTTTCGGCAACCAGACAATGAAGGGAACCCCTAACAAACAGGCAACGCAAGTACCTCCAGATTCTAGCTGAACTGGTGAATTTAATAAACTTTTAACCTAATAAGTGTTTGATGGTTGATCATGTTTATACAATTTCACATATTCCTATAAACTTGGGATTTCACATTTTCATTCTCTTATACTCATTCTTTTCTTACTTTCTCTCTTCCTGCATCGTATATGAATGTGTGAGTGCATGAATGTTTACTAATATTTATATGTTAATTTGAATAAACATTTATGTAACCTATTCCAGTTTAATATTTTATCTGGTCTTCCAGATACAACTTTCAGTGTTGTACTATAAAATGTCCATGTAACTGTACTTATTCATCATCATGAAAATGAGAATGATGCCATAGAACATTTCGGATGGAAATATATGCTTGCTTTACTGAAGATATGTGCCACAATATACAAAGTAGTACTACAACCACTATACTAACAGCACTACCTTTGTGACTGTGATGATCTTGCTGCATAATGACAATAACATAAGATTAGTGATAATGGAAAAGCACAGTAATATGGACATTTTTATAGTACAACACTTAAGTTGTATCTGGAAGACCAGATAAAATATTAAATTGGAATAGGCTTAATAAATGTTTATTCAAAATATATTAATATTAGTAAAAATTCACTTGGAAGTCACGGCTTGTTCATGTTGTGGGTCAAAGACAGAGAAACTGCACACACAAGGCAGGAGGAGAATTACCAAGACATTCACTAAGCCAAACGTAATGTCAAATACAAAGTCAATATCCAAACCTCATGGTTATCCCAAAGCCAGCCAAAAGTAAAGAAAAGATTACAGGTTTGTCTCTATGGGGATATAGCGAGGTCAATAGCATAGGTCAGGACGTTAGTACGCAATTATTAAAAAATTATTCAGTAAAATAAGATGAAAATCACCACAGTGGTACCTTGGGAGATGTGGTGGAGTTTACAGAAAACAATTTTATTAAAATGTTTAATGAATTTTCAAATATGAATAAATAGTGAAAAAGATAGCATGTTTCATGATTTTGGCATGCAATTATTAAAGAATGATACAGTAAAATGATATGAAAATGACCACAGTGGTACTTGGAGACATGTACAAAAAGAGTCTGGTGGAGTTTGCAGAAAACAGTTTGATTTTTTTATTAATTTTCAAAATTTGACTATAGAGTGAAACTTTTACTATTTTTCATGATTTCGGCATGCAATTATTAAAGAATGATATAGTAAAATAATATGAAAATCACCACAATGGTAAGTATGGACATGTAGAACAAGAGTGTAGTGGAGATTTCAGACAATAATTTTGTAAGATTTTCTTTATTTTGGCATGCAATTATTTAATAATAAACAGTGAAATGGCATGAAAACAGTTTATTTTAATCATTTTTTATATTTTTCCCCCTCACTTTATGTTGATTTTCTCTGCAAAAACAGAATACACCGTACAATAGCAGGTACAGATTGAATGATAAAATGTACTTATAACACTTAAAACGTGATTTAAAAAAAAAAAAAAAAAAAACAATGGATCCAACTTATATAGAATAATGTTAACTGTAAGAAGAAAGGCAGTTGTAGAAAACATAATCCAAATTATGCATTAATTTAGCATCATTCCTCATAAAAAAGGAAAAAGTATAATTTGAACTCAAAAATACGTAAATATAAAAAGAATAATTATAGTAAAATAAATGGTGAAAACATAAATAGAAGGACGTGAATATAAATATGAATACGAATATAAATATATATGACAACCGAATGAGGATTTACTAAATAAGAAGACTGTAGCGTCTTGTACAGCTTGCTCCGTAATCTACCACGCACCGCTGAGAAGATGCGCAATAACCTTGAAGCGCAGATAGTGTGACCGCAGTGCTTTACCTTTGAACTAGCAAAATCTAACAGGCTAGGACAAATCGACAGAACACCAGACTGCGCTGATGTCTTTTCCCAGATATAGCCTAGTTGTCCATTAATTATTTTGATCATTTGTATTAAGCCGCAAACAGGAGGTGATAGCGAGATTGGGAGCGAGCACAGATGCGGGGATGGTGCAAACTGCAAACTGTATTCATCATAAAATTCTTTTTTTTTTTATTATATACGTAGATGTACCCTATGCAAACTGTGTATGGGGACCGGCGGTACTATCTTACCTCACTCCATCATCTCTCATTATACCCAGACTCTCCACATCACTAACAAGAGACATACTGGTTTTCAATCTACCAAAAGAGAATTTATATAGTTTAGTTTTTAGTACAGAAAGCATATACATCCATTTCCATACAAATGCATTGCGACAGTACCATGGTATATATCATGGTACTGTCGCAATGGATTTGTATGGAAATGGATACAAATAATAATATAATATGGTATTTGCATCATTGTACATCTTTGAACATTTTGTTATTCTTACTGCAAGTGAAGTAAGCTAGAACAAGACAGAAAGAGGGCGAACAGACCAGCCGCCCAGCTCTCAATCAGGTTGTTTAGCCAAACTTTTACTTCCTTCAGACCGGGAACAGAGTGAAGGAATAGCAGCAGAGAATCCATATGCTCATCCAAATCTGGGCATCTAGCGAAAAGAATCCATGTATTAGAAGAATTATTAGATTCTCCCCTGGCCACTGTACCAAATCATGCATTCTTGTATTCATCACCCTGTTTGAAGTAAACTGATATCGATGCTATTGGAAATTATGACTTAATGTTATAAGGAAATTCAGAATTTTAAATTTTAACTTTTAAACAATACTATAACTGAAGTCAGTTTAATTCATTAAACTCACTGTTCTGTCAACTGAATGAGTTGGTAAAGCCTTTTGAAAAGAACCTCCCAACTGGCACTAGATCCTTTAAGAGGAGGGAAACTGAGAATGAGCTTCACCAGTGCCGGTTTGTCCAGTCGATGTGGATGTACCGACTCTCCATTGCTACCAGATCTGGAAAAATTCATATTCATAAAGTAAATGTACACACATTAGGATTTAAAATGGTTATGAATTTACATTTCTTTGTCTTGAATTTAAAATAAATAATTAAAAGAACATAGGATATTTTATGCATGTGTTCTAACGCTATATCATAAGCCCATCTGTCCATTGCAAGAATCAATGATGGATTTTTCTCTTCACTGTCGTGCATCTTGAACCTGCAATAGATTTTACCAACAGTTAGTTAACACAACCACCAAAAAATTAAGTCAAAGGAAAAGAAACAATGACTTACTCTTCAAATGGCTTTCTAGAGACCGAAAATGTTGAACAAACCCTTTCCTCATCACTAATCATGAGATTGCTCAAATGAAACCTAAAAGATCAAAAATGTGTTACAAAACAAATAATAGTCTGATTTAGTGAACTTAATTTAAATAGTAAATTTACAGCCAAAGAAATTAACATGTAAATCAGCTGTACATTTCAGTTTTTATGGCTCAGTGGTAGAGCATTGCTTAAGCAGCGCAAAATGTTGTGGGTTCAGTTCCCATGGAACACACATACTGTACACACAAATGTATAGTCTGAATGCACTGTAAGTCTCTCTGGATAAAAGCATCTGCTAAATGCCTAAGTGAAAAAACTGCTGACTACTCTTGTCTAACTCAGGTTCGGATTCATAGAACGGCTACAGGGTGTCCGGTCAGAACATTAGGTCTCACACCAGGAATGTACTTCAGGGTGATTTATTGTGCAAAGATGCGTGTGATTGATTAGTTGCACGCACACATATATCCACACAATCCTTAAACGGGCCACTTCTAACTAATTTAACTATGAAACATTGACTATAAACACATCTACACATCCAGCCTCTATACTGTCTTGGTTCTCACTCCGTGGAAAGATTTGGAACAGTCCAAATCACGAACACAGGCGGGAGGGTTCGGAAGAGTTCACTTTCAAGGGGTGGCCTTTCTTACAGCCGCCTTACTATATATTGGAATGTCATTCAGTCAAAGGAGATTATCTTGGTCACTGGCCTTAGGTAAGTTCTGATTGGCAATTCCAGTGCAGGCCAAGTGTTGATTCCTGAGCTTCTTGGTGGCCTTCGCTGAGCCAGAGGATGCTACTCTTTTTATGTCTCTCCAGATGTATCTAGGCAGAGGTTTATCTTGTGGCAAGAGGCATACCTGATGGAACATACCGCGGATGTCACTACTGATGGCAACAGAGTGCTCCCGGAAATGCAGAAGGACTGCCAGGAGAGATGGACCAAGTGTTGGACCAGGTAACAGTAGCTCGTTCAGGTTGTGCCCTTGATATGTTCTTACTGCTGCTGGCCCACCAGGGGGCCCCAGTCGGACTGGTTCTATGGGTGTGAGGAGGTGAGGGCAATCAGAGCCAATGAGAATAACAGGATGTACCATGTCAAGTTGTTGTAGAGGTAACCCTGCAAGATGCTTAAATTTCTGTTGCAGGACACTAAATGGGTGTGTATGTTCTGCCAGACCGAGTGCTTTGGCTGTGAAGGCATTACGGATCTTGTAAGCTTTGCTGGGGTTAACAGTTTGGGACACAGTGAAAGTCACTGCCGCCCCGTCAATGATCTGGGTATCCTGTCTCACTGTACGAAGTACAAGGTCCTCTGGCTCCCCCACAAGTCTTAATTTCTGCACTGCATCATGCAGAATGATGGTCCGCTCTGATCCATCATCTAATATGGCGTAAGCCTCCATTGCCACATTGCCATTCTTGATCAGAACCTTGGTCACTTTGAGAAGTACTTTAATTCCGGAGGTTGGTCGGTCAACATATAAAACTGCACTGGAAGGAGCTGCACTTGACTGAGATGGCTTGACCTGGTCATTGACATCATGTAGTTCCATAAGGTGCTTCTTGTTGCAGGTTGGGCAGAAAGTCTTTAGTGTGCAGTTAGCTGCTTGATGTCCACGACCACAACGCCAGCATCGGTTCTTTGTCTTTATCCAGTCTATCTTCAGGTCTTTGCTAAGAAGCTTGAAGTTGTCACAGCCATTCAGATAGTGTTTATTATTGGCACAGTATGGACAATAAGCTCTCACCTTCTCTTCTCTGACTGAAACTGGTTTAGACGTGGCTGACGACATTGATGTGGAATGTGACTTGTCGGTACCAAGTAGAATGGTAGTTGGTCTGCGAAGTTGCTTAGACTCTCTTCTCACCTCTCTGCCACGCACTGAAGATTCCTGCCTTGTATAACAAGTGTACTGGCTATTGTCTTCCTGTACTTGAAGCTCATATTCCAACCAATCAGCGAAGTCCAGCAAAGTAGGATTAGAGACTTGCAAAAGGTGGGTGTACCGCTTGAAACTTGATCTGAGATCATGTGGCAGTTTACTCAGGAGTCGAGACACATGTGATCCACATTCCAGCTCTACAGTACCTTTGTGGCCAAGCTTCTGCAACATACTGACAAGCGAACGCACCTGCAGTCCAAACATCCTGAAGGCCTTTACATCTCCACTGCGTATATTAGTTCCATCCATCAGCTCAGCGATTCGTTGCAGGGCTAATTGGTGGGGTTGACCATACATCTTATCCAGAGCTTTCATGGTGTTGGTGAAGGGAAATCTGGAATTGCTGTAAGAGTCTGCCACAAGGTTGGCCTCCTCCAGTTTCAGATGGTCTGTTAGGATTTGAAATTTGAAACGTTCTGTGGCATCGTCAGGCAGGATGTTCTCTAAAGCAATTCTCAGTCTTGAAAACTCCCTAGGGTCAGAAGACGTTAGGCAGGGGATGGTAGGGGCTGGACCTCTGTTGATTTTCTCTTGGCTACATGAGGGTAAGAAATGATCTAAGCTGTATTCTGCATGGGCTGGCCTCCTCCTTTCCTATGATGGGACCACGGACTCAGACAGCTAAGGTGGCTGGGAATATGGAGAAGTGTGGGAAAACCTGAACTGAGCTGAGTCACTATAATGTGCTGTAAAGGAGGGTCTCTCATGAGGGGAGGAAGAAATGTTCATGTTTCTCATATCTTCAGTCAGCTCTGAGCTTTCCTCTTGCACAGCTGGGTGTGGCAGTCACTTAGTGGCAGATGGTGGCAACCTGGAGCGTGGAGCTGGTATTGGGCGGTATGGCTGTAGAGTCTGAAAGTTTACTGCTGGAGAGTGAGAGCATGGTGATAGCATTTGTGGAGTGACCGACTCGGTAGAGAGCTCTGCTTCGATTTCAAGCTTTGAGGCTCATGTCATAATGCAGCATTCTGTTGACGCATCTCTTGGAATGCTGAAATGATCTCAGGGAGCTGGCTGGATTGTCGTTGCAAGGCTGCGTTCTCCCTTTTCATCTCCTCTAATATGGCTGTAAGCTCTGGCAGCTGTTTCACTTGCCTTTGCAATGCTGCATTCTCCTCTCTCAGCTTCTCAGAAGTACAGTCCCATTGGTCAGTCAGTATCCACTCAGAATGTTCTGATGCTTGGCTCACTGGTGAAGTGTATCTGGAATGACCTGTAGCACTTGCTGGTTCATTCTCCAGTACTCCCTGGCAGGTAAGTGACCGTGATTGCTGTTGATGAGACCCAGGTCCACTGAGCTCAAAGTCTTCTTAGTAGGCTGGAGGGTTAACTCGTCTCCTCGGCCGCACAGCAGGGGCTTCTCTTTCTGGTTGAGACATGTCTGTAGCAATCCACACATCCGGCTCGATGGACCATGAAAAAACTGCTGATTACTCTTGTCTAACTCAGGTTCGGATTCATAGAATGGCTACAGGGTGTCCGGTCAGAACATTAGGTTTCACACCAGGAATGTACTTCAGGGTGATTTATTGTGCAAAGATGCGTGTGACTGATTAGTTGCACGCACACATATATCCACACAATCCTTAAACGGGCCACTTCTAACTAATTTAACTATGAAACATTGACTATAAACACATCTACATATCCAGCCTCTATACTGTCTTGGTTCTCACTCCACGGAAAGATTTGGAACAGTCCAAATCACGAACACAGGCGGGAGGGTTCGGAAGAGTTCACTTTCAAGGGGTGGCCTTTCTTAAAATAAGTGTAATTTATTGAGAGATTAAATCTTAATATGCAAACATTGTTTTCTCTTACTTTATGTGAGAAATCTTTGGATTGACTTGAAGGTAGGACAGAATCTTAGAAGTCCAAATATCTGTGAGGTACTCAGCTTGTATGTCCACCTCAGTTAAACCAGGAACATGACTTAGGAAAGACAGCAGTGCATCCACATTCACATCAAACTCAGTGTTTTTCCTGGGAACAAATGCACAAATGTTAGCAAATAATAATAAAACAATATGGGGAAATTAGCAGAATTGATCTACATGTCTGAGAAGCTCCTGAGGTTTTGAGATGTCTTGAGTAAGTCAGTCATGGGTATTGCAGAGAAAGGACAAAGACCAAAGGATATTTTTGAAAAACCCTGATAATAACAAAGACCAGCTTCTCCTGAGATTTCACCCTGATGCCCGTTTGAGTGGCCAACAGTGAACCTGAAATGAGGAAAAGCAATTATTAATTATTTTATATTGACAAATGTATCTTCAGCTTAAGTTACACAATGTTGTATTTTTGTGAATAAATTCAAGAAATATTAACTGAGAATAAATTCACGAATGAATATGAAATATTAATTCACTTACCAGAAGGAATCGTTTTTTCTTGCAATAGTGAACTCTGAGCAAAGACTCTTGTCCATGTTTTCTGCTTGACTGGCAATACATACACTGAGAAAACAAAAATGAAACCAAGATTAAACTCAAAAACCTAGAAAAAGATTGTATGTATGCCTGTCCATCTAAGACTGTTAAAGCATTAATATACACTTTAATAATTACAACGCATGTCGTTTAATCACCTCACATTAATTGAGAGCCTATATGGAATTTTTATACAAAAATATGCCAAAGGTGTCACAGTGTCTGGGTTGTGTTCCCTGGATTTCCACTAGATGTTCTCCTTTCCCACGGTGTCTGTCACCTCATTAACCACATTCCTCACGTCCCTGCCTAAATCATTGCACCCAGCTGTCACTGGTTATCAATCATTACACTCTGTCAATTTCCCATTAGCGTTCGTCTTTCCCTGTGTATTTAACCCGGTCTGTCTTAGTATGTGCCACGGAGTCCTTGTTAATTCATGTCCGTCAGTCATCGTGCCCTAGCCTTGTGTCCTTGTCTAATTCATGTTTTGTTTATTCTTGATTTGGTTTTGTTTGGTATCGACCCCTGCCTGGACTGTTTATTCTCTTTGGATTGCCCCTTAAATAAAGACGTACCCGCAATTGGATCTCTCACCGTATCCTTGTATCACCGGTCGTGACAGAAGGACTCCGTCACAGCAAAGATCCAGCGGTATATGTCAGTTGATGTTTCCCGTTCCCCAGCCCGGATGGTGGAGCGGAGAGCAAAATATTTAAAGTTGACTGCCCTCCGCCAAGAGGGCAATGAGGTGGGTGCCATGACACAGGTGTTCTGGTCCCTGGCCAAGGGCATGGGATACAATGACAGGTCCCTAAAGGATTATTTCAACAGCAGGCTGGATGACCCGGTTCCTCAAAGGGAAGTTTAATCATTTAGAGACATTTGAGTTCTGGGAATCTGTGTGCTACTGCAGCATCGGCTTCCATGGGATGCCCCAGCCACTCCTGTCTCTTCCGGTGGGGTGGTCGTCAGCCCAGCACCACTGCCCAGGATGGCCACCAGCCCAGCCCCGTTGCCTAAGATGGCCGCCAGCCCAGCACCACAAGACAAGATGGCCGCCAGCTCAGTGCCATAGCAAAAGATGGCAGCAAGCCCAGAGCTACTGCCCAAGATGGCCGCCCGTCCAGCGCCACTTCCCAAGATGGCCATCGGTCCAGAGTCATGGCCCAAGATGGCCACCAATCCAGCACCACAGCACAAGATGGCCACCAGCCCAGCGCCACAGCACAAGATGGCTGCTAACCCAGCGCCAATGCCCAAGTTGGCCCCTGGTCCAGCGCTACAGCACAAGATGGTCGCCAGCCCAGCACCACAGCACAAGATGGCCGCCTGTCCAGAGTCATGGCCCAAGATGGCTGCTTGCCCAGCGCCGCTGCACAGGATGACAGCCACAGCTGACCCGCCAGAGTCGAGTCAGGTGCTCGTTGACCTTCCAGAGTCAAGTCATGTTCCAGTTGATTGCCCAGAATCAAGTAAGATTCCTGTTGATCTTCCAGAGTCGAGTCAGGTCCCGGATAACCCTCCAGAGTCAGGGCCAGTCACCGACGACCCTCCAGAGTCAGGGCCAGTCACCGACGACCCTCCAGAGTCAGGGCCAGTCACCGACGACCCTCCAGAGTCAGGGCCAGTCACCGACGACCCTCCAGAGTCAGGGCCAGTCACCGACGACCCTCCAGAGTCAGGGCCAGTCACCGACGACCCTCCAGAGTCAGGGCCAGTCACCGACGACCCTCCAGAGTCGAGTCAGGTCCCGGATGACCCTCCAGAGTCAGGGCCAGTCACTGACGACCCTCCAGAGTCAGGGCCAGTCACTGACGACCCTCCAGAGTCAGGGCCAGTCACTGACGACCCTCCAGAGTCAGGGCCAGTCACCGAGTCAGGGCCAGTCACCGGCGACCCTCCAGAGTCAGGGCCAGTCACCGGCGACCCTCCAGAGTCAGGGCCAGTCACCGGCGACCCTCCAGAGTCAGGGCCAGTCACCGGCGACCCTCCAGAGTCAGGGCCAGTCACCGTTGACCTTCCAGAGTCCGAGTCAAGTCACCGGTGATCTTCAGGGACCGAGTCAAGTCACCGGTGATCTTCAAGGACCGAGTCAAGTCACCGGTGATCTTCATGAGCAGAGTCAAGTCACCGGTGATCTTCATGAGCAGAGTCAGACCACCAAGGATCTTCAGGAGCAGAGTCAAGTCAGCATTTATCTTCTGGAATCCAGTCTCAAACACCATAGGGTTGCCAGAGCCTCGTCAGGTCCCAGTCGAACTCTATGAGCACCTGACGGATCCTGTTGTGGCCACGGAGGCTACTCTTAACTTGTTCAGATTCTTTGTTTCAGACTTGCCCAACCAGACTCGTCCTCCTGTTGGTCCGGCCGCACGGTTGTGGTGGTCTTCTGCACCGCCCTGGAGGCTTTCTGCATCAACCACAAGGATGTGGTGGTCTTCTGCTCCGCCCTGGGGGACTCCGATCTCGACCACATGGACGTGGTGGTCTTCTGATCTGCCCTGGGGGGCACCCGTTCCGACCACACGGTTGTGGTGGTCTTCTGCTCCACACTGGGGGGCTCTCGTCCTGACCACACGGTTGTGGTGGTCTTCTGCTCCGCCCTGGGGGACTCTCGTCCTGACCACACGGTTGTGGTGGTCTTCTGCTCTGCCCTGGGGGGCTTCCGCCCTGACCACACGGTTGTGGTGGTCTTCTGCTCCACCCTGGGGGACTCCGGCCTCGACCACAAGGACGTGGTGGTCTTCTGCTCCGCCCTGGGGGACTCCGGCCTCGACCACAAGGACGTAGTGGTCTTCTGTTCCACCTGGGGGGTCTTCCGCCCTGACCATACGGTGGTGGTGGCCCTCTGTTCCGCCCTGGTGGGCGCCACGTGATGTCCTTCATGGAATTATGTTTTGTGTTTTTTGTTTTTTGTGTTTTTTTCTTCTGTCTGTTCCCCTCTGTTAGCCTGGGCCTCTGTCCCTCCCCCTGAACCTCCTCCGCTCCACCTCCCTCCGGGTCTCCCTGTTTTGTGTTACACTTCTGGTGTCTGTTCCCCATGTTTTTGTTTTTTCTGACCCTCCGTCCCTCCCCCTGAGCCTCCATCTGTCCGCCTCCCTCCTGGTCTTTGTTTTGTGTCTTGTCGTGGAGCGTCTGGGAGCCGCTCCGTAGAGGGGGGGTATTGTCACAGTGTCTGGGTTGTGTTCCCTGGATTTCCACTAGATGTCCTCCTTTCCCACGGTGTCTGTCACCTCATTAACCACATTCCTCACGTCCCTGCCTAAATCATTGCACCCAGCTGTCACTGGTTATCGATCATTACACTCTGTCTTGTGTCCTTGTCTAATTCATGTTTTGTTTATTCTTGATTTGGTTTTGTTTGGTATCGACCCCTGCCTGGACTGTTTATTCTCTTTGGATTGCCCCTTAAATAAAGACGTACCCGCAATTGGATATCTCACTGTGTATCCTTGTATCACCGGTCGTGACTAAAGGTTGTTTAATGTGATCATTTACAGCATTTAAAATAAATTTTCAAAGTGAGATAAAGGTATTTGTTATCAGTAATGACACCCAGAGAACATCTATTGCTCCTGATCTTGACTCTCTATCACTAAAATCAGTTCAAGAACTTCGAATCATGTTTGATAGCGTTGCATGTGCGTGACATTCTCCCCGCTTCTGACAGTGATTTATGTTGTTGGATTTTGTTGTATCTTTTTTAAGCAACATTCATATCTCTTCAGTAAAGAACTTTGTAAACACTTTTTTAAAAGGTGCTTTATAAATAAAGCTGTATTTATGTAAACTTACGCATATCTTCCCAATATTAATTTACAAATTTGCCTATATTAACATGCATTTAAATGTTGAATGTTCCTGTGTTGTCAGCTGCCTGTTTGTGTTTGTCATTGTGTCTGGTTTACCTGAACTTTCTTTCCGTCATCTCTTTAACAAGAAAATTCATGGTTAAATCGACACTGGTGTTGCTGATGTTCCTCATCACCAGCCGAATGTTACCCACTGATGTTTGTCCATTGAGGGTTTTCAGGATCTTCTGCACACTTTCATCTGACAGGGCTCCATCATCCATACTGCAATGCATTCACAACACTGCTTTACTAATCATGATGTAGCACAAGAACATGGGTCAATTCACCATATTGTCTTCTTTACTATTATTTATAAAAGTAAAACATGGATTTATGGTGGACGCATAAATATAAAGAACACAATATCTATAACAACACTGCTGCAGTTAAATTAGTTACCAGATTATGGTTTTATAAGGCCATTTAGTGTCTAAACTAATTTTTAGAGAACTTTGGCAATGTTGCATTTACAGATATAAAGCATAGGATATGCATAGAAATCACAAGCAAGAGAACATTACGTCAAATAGCCCACGTTCTTTCTTCTCCCCAGGGCTGATGTCAGGAGGGTAACATCAGCGTCAGATATTGAATCAAAATCCAACCTACAAATAAATAAATGACAAAATCAGTTTTCATGTTGCAAACAAAACCTCTTATACTATAATAAAGAAAACAATAATAAGAATACATGGCATATAAGATGATATAATGTTAAAAAATTTTTGGACACTACTGTGATGGCGCTCTTTGAAATAATAAATAAATCCCATTGGATTTGAATGGTATCACCAGAGCCCTGCTTGTAAGAGCGTGTTATTGAAGCAGACTTACCATAAATTTGTACACCTACAAAGCACAGGGTGAAGCATCTTTAGATCTTTCGCATTGCTTTTGACTTCCATAGTTATAATGCGTGAAGAATACTGGAGACAGTACATCACGACATGAGAGTCGACCCCCTTCAAAGACCAGTGGATGTTAATGCCTGAGCGTTCCCACAGCATCATGACGTTCTTCAGTACGTTACTATCATGCAGCTCATACAGACAATGAAGAATGAAATCACTCATGTAATATGTATCCATGATGTTCTTCTCTATAACTTTGCTGATCCATATCTCCAGCTCTGCGAGAATAATGGTAGATGTCGACTTTGTGTGTTCCCCTGGGATTAAACGGCTCACTTTCTTGTTCGAGAGACCAAAAAGGAACCGGATTACAGGTAAGAGTTGCTTATTGTGCCTCCCATTGCCTGCTAATTCCAGTAGGTTCCTGACTTTTATTTTCGCCTCTGCCTTGTCTGTTAACATGTAGAAGAGAGCGGTGAAGAACTCCTGAAAGCTGAGATGCAAGAACCCAAACATCTCCTTTAGATAAATTCTCTCTTGATGGTGAAATTTGCACAGGAAGGGAATGTTTGGTAAATCTGAGATTGCCTTTGGAAGATTGTTTCTGGAAAAAAGGACTTGGCGTTTTGGCGTTCCACTCTCTGCAAGCTGACCCAGGTTCTTGAGGAGGTTGAGCTCGTCATGCGGATTCAAACTGCTGTGATGTTTCAAGAGTGTGAGCACAAAATCAACAAATATGGATGTGGTTGTTGTCAACTCGCTAGTTGCAACACCATTCTTCCCTTTTCTCTTGAATATTGTGCAGACGATCCAGCAGATGACAGGGACGAAGCAAGCGGTGTAGAGCATCTCATGTATCTTCACCTGCTCATACACTTGACTTGAAAACTCTTCATCCTCAAAGAACTTTCGGAAGTATTCACTCACTCCTTTTTCCGAAAATCCCATGATCTCCACAAAGCACTGTGGCTTTTTCAGAACAATCTCCAGTTTGTCTACAGAGGTGGATCTCGTAGTAACTAGCAAGAAGGACTCTCTCATCATATGTCCTTTCAGAAGAGAGCAAACAATGGCCTGTGAATGGGATTTGATGTCTGGTTTTGGAGGCAGTAACACTTTGGTTCCTGAAAGCACGAATTCATCAAAACCATCAATGATGAACAAGATCCTCTGTGGTATGTCTTTTAAGATCTGACCAATCTCTTCTGGAGCTAAACTACAGTTCAGGAGATCCAGCAGGCTCACCTCACCAGAGAGCCCGTTGAGCACTTTGCATCTCAGATGAAACACTACATCAAAGAGTCCAGCGTAGAGCTCTCCAGAGGCCCAATCCAGAATGATCTTTTGTGCAGTGATTGATTTCCCACTTCCAGAATCACCTTGGAGAATGACAGCTTTTCCAGTCACCATTTTGGAGCCATTCTCTGGGCCGAAAAGCTGATCAAGCCTGATGTTTTGGTTTCTTTGATTTGTTTCTCTGGTGCTGAAGAATCTTTCCCCTCTGGAGCACATCTCATTCTCTCGCTCTTCCTTTTCTCTGTGTTTCTGAATAATCAGCGGTTCAGTGTAGCGGTCATTAAGCAGCACCTGTTCACCGGCACGGGAGGTGTATTCTGTAATGTAGACATAGTCGGACAGCACGGACTTCTTGTATTCGGTGATCAATGTGCTTGTATCTGTAAAAAAAAATTTACACAACTGTCTTATTGCAAATTTTAGATCACAGTTATTTCACCCAGCAGTTTCATGTGCATTTCTAGTAACATTTTGTACTTTATTTTATTACAAATTCAATGTTTCTGTTTCAGATGTATGTGGAATTAACAACGATGGGAGTAACATTGCAAAACCATTATCAGATGTACTAATGTGAATTTTATCCACTTCAGATAATCTCAAATAATTTCACATGCTGTGTAAATTCAAGTAGATTTTTACAAACCTGTGACTTCAGATTCAGGTCCTATAGCAGAAACAAAAAACCTTAAGTTAAAACAAAATATTTTAAAAAGTATAAAAATATATGAGTTTTATTACAGTTGTGTTTTGCTGTGCTACGTCCACCAACCAACAGAGAGAGATGCTTACACACACACACCTGGGAAGTAATTAAGAGCAATGTTAATATTTCCAGTGACTGTTGAGTTCTGTATCACAGGTGCCGAAATAATGCTTCCATTCTGGGCACAGATACTGATTTTAGAAACAGCATCATGAGGCTCCACAGTTCCTCTTTTGTCTTCTGTGGAAAAGGAAAGAAAAGACAGATCGCTAAGGTCATTTTTAGCCATATTTTACCTGCAAATCAGCCCTTATCTTGTAAAAAAAATAATAATAATAATAATGCACTATTAACAGAATAATTATATTTTAGCTTAAGATGTTTAAGTTAAGCTCTCTCATGTAAAGTCTTCTTTTAAGTTCTTTAAGACTACCACTAGGTGGAGCGCTAAGCATATGTTTTTGTATTCTGATTCTTTTACTGAAGAGCACGCAGTAAAGTAACGCACTTTTTTGTTCACTGCTCAAGAGTCTTTATTAAAAGCAACACATCTGACTGGCCTGTTTCATGTGTGACTGTAAGTTACCATTATTAGAGACATCCATCTGCTGTCTTCAGTATATCTGAGCACTCCTGTAATCTGAAATGACCAGCTCAACCTGAAGAAAATAGGCAAGATGTCATGTAAGTGTCAATTATGGGAAAAGGCAAGAAATATTTTATGTTTTGCGTTCTATAATTTAGCAGTATTTATCGCATCAGGGGCGTAGCCATCTTTTCAGAAGTGAGGGGGACAGAAATAACATAAATGGTATATATACCATTTTGCTGCCATTACAATATAATATAAAACATTTCATTATAAAATTTCTGTAATCTATCTACAGTTTTTGAACAGCAAGATTTTTTATGTTTTTTAAAGAAGTCTCTTCTGCTTACCAAGCCTACATTTATTTGATATCTAGAATACATACATCTCCTATATCAACCACCAGGGAGGTCTGCGTTCGCGCCCTTTGTACAAGCTGGCGCACCAGATCCTGGTGTGGTCCCAGAGCAAACTCCTCTCACTAAGAGCAGTATATATTCCTGGGAAACAAAATGTGGGAGCAGACATACTGTCAAGGCAGGGGCCGAGGCCCGGGGAATGGAAACTTCACCCACAAGTAGTGAAGCAGATATGGAGAATATTTGGCAGGGCTCAAGTAGACCTATTTGCATCTCAAGAGACGTCTCAATGCCCCCTTTGGTTCTCTCTAGTTCATCCAGCTCCTCTGGGACTGGACGCTATGGTACAGACCTGGCCGAGGCTTCGTCTGTACGCATTTCCCCCTATTGCTCTGCTCCCGGGAGTTCTGGCGAGAGTGCGCCGGGACGGGGTCCTTCTGTTGTTAGTAGCCCCGTTCTGGCCGGGCCGAGTATGGTTCTCAGATCTAGTCTCGCTCCTTGACGGCTCTCCGTGGGAGATACCGATCAGGACAGACCTTCTCTCGCAGGCGCAGGGTACGATAATTCACCCTCGCCCGGAGTTGTGGAAGCTGTGGGTGTGGCCCCTGAGGGGGCACAACTTTAAGCAGCCGGTCTCTCAACCGAGGTTGTTGAGACCCTTCTCCAATCCAGAGCTCCCTCAACGAGGAAACTGTACGCCCTGAGGTGGAAACTATTGCGGCCTACCACGCCCTTCTCGATGGCCAGTCTTTGGGAAGACACCCCTTAGTTACACGTTTCCTCCGCGGTGCGCTGAGGCTGAAACCTCCAGTACGGTCCCGTATTCCCCCGTGGGACCTGGTCGTGGTGTTAGAGGCAATGTGCAGACCCCCATTTGAACCTATTCAAGATATCTCAGACAGACATCTTTCACTTAAAACCTCCTTTCTGTTGGCTATCACCTCTCTGCGGAGAGTAGGAGACCTTCAGGCCCTCTCTGTGGCCCCTACTTATCTTGAATTTGCACCAGGCATGACTAAAGCGTTCATATACCCTCGAGCGGGATATGTTCCTAAGGTTCCCTCTGTTACACCACAACCTGTCGTACTGCAGGCCTTCTGTCCTCCTCCCTTTCGGGAGCCCGACCAGGCGAAGCTAAATTGTATGTGTCCAGTTAGAGCGCTGGACGCATACGTCCACAGAGCTGCCCTGTGGAGAAAGACCGATCAATTGCTTGTATGCTACGGTCCCCCCAAGAGGGGTTTTCCTGCTTCTAAGCAGACTATCAGTCGTTGGATAGTCGAGGCTATCAACGCTTCCTATGAGTCCTCTGGTCGTCCCCCGCTGTCGGGAGCCAAGGCTCACTCTACCCGGGGTATGGCGGCCTCCAAGGCCTTCTTAGCAGGTGTATCCATGCTGGACATCTGCAACGCTGCGGGATGGTCCACGCCCTCCACGTTTGTCAGATTCTATGGCCTAGACATGCCAGTCACTCCAGGCGCTTCAGTCCTCCTGACCTAAGCTGTGCTCTTCGGATACACACTAGGCAGGGGTTTGGTAGTCTGGCGGCGTTGGTACTCGTTCCCCAAAGCGCTTTTGACGCAGCTCGAGTTCCTGAAGAGGAACGTCTCTAGGTTACGTATGTAACCCTAGTTCCTCGAGGGAACGAGACGCTGCGTCTCGGAGCCATAACCCCCGGCACCCCTGCCGGCGCTTGCTGGTACTCGAAGCTGATGCCAGCTGCGTGGCACGTGCTTTTATAGCTTCCTGGTCGCTTACGTCACTCCGCCGGTGACGTCACGCTCTTCCATTGGTCTGATTTCACACGATATTCAGAGTCGCGCACGCTGGGCGCGTTCCCCAAAGCGCTTTTGACGCAGCGTCTCGTTCCCTCGAGGAACTAGGGTTACATACGTAACCTAGAGACGTTTAATGTGTTCGTGTTTCCAAAAGTGTCTGTTTTTCTGTGAAAACAACTGTTTTCATAAAGTGATAGCTGGACGCTTTTGTCCATAGGAGTTTCCTGGGATGAATTTCTGCGCGAGAGCGCCCTCCGGTTTCGAGTATGAATGAAACACACACGCACGCGCGCGCGCGCACGCACACACTCTGCAGGAGAGTTTAGGGCTCCGTGATGTTCATTTCGCCTTCTGGATTCTAATAAAATATCACGTCATGCGCAGACTATCCTGTCTCTTTGAGTTTACATCTATATTTATTCACACCAGCTCTTGAAAACCTCTATGCGAACACACTTGACCGAAAAAGTGCGGGGAACAATTTCCGTGATATTAAAAGTGGGAGGGGGACACGTCCCCCGCGTCATCTACGCCCCTGGGTAGCATAAATTAGCTTGGAAATGCCATTTACTCCCAAATGAGTTCTCTATATAGCAATGAGTTCGGAAACAATCACAATCATTTGTTCATACCTCCTTGACAAAAAATGAGAATGGTAACCATAGTTACCAGAGCTGTCACGTAAAAGCGTAGCCTACTAAATATAGCAGCAGCTAGCATTGTTATACAGTAAACAATGGCACATAGAGTCTGAAAGACTGACTGCGATCCTGTTATGATTTTACAATAGTAGGTTATATTTACGAGTGAAGAACTAGTCAAATCAAGGACTACATACAGTACAAAAAGAACGTTGGATTATGTAAAACGATCTTATAGTTATGATGACAACAAACGTTACTTGAAAGATGAATTGAAAAGTACGAGCTGGTTGAATGTTTTTTTTTTTTTTATCTTGGTGATTTTTAGTTTAGTTTCGCTTTTTATCTGTGTTGAGCAAATGGTAAAATAAAGGCTAAATGTTATACTTCGTTTTTTTATGCACTGTTAAACGTCATGAAGAACTTTTTCGCGTCTCTTTGTCGATGGAGATGTTTAATAAAATATTTATTAGGCTACTGGGAAATGATTTGTACTATTAATAGTTGTAAAGTCCAGAAAGTCTTACCTTAGCACATTTACATGTAGCTTCGCTGTGTCCCTGAGCATTTGTCCTGAAATGATGATGCCCAGGAGGAAAATACTTTTACTTTTCATTTCAAGTGTGACCCGCCTTGACATCATCATTCTGGGCTTCTGTCACGAACTGTAGTCTGTACTGAAAATGAAAGCGTTCACTCAGACACACAAACAAACAAACAAACAGCAAAGTGGTCTTTAAGACTGTCTTCTTAAAATTCATAGTAAACTCACAATCCTGATCAGACCGTAGTATCAAAGCATAATAGATTGGTGTGTAAATGCATTTCTGTCACCTCTGAACCGCGTTAAACAGTCTGTGTAAAGACAACAGGAGCCAGCTGAAGACATAACGCCAGAAAGACAAAATAGCTACTATTTATGATTAAATAGAATATATATCTTTGTCCCTCAATCAGTTTGAAACAATCATAGCTACTCTCAATTCTTTCTTAATATAATATATTTCTAATTTACAGTATAATGAATATCTGACAGTATTGTTTCAAATCTCTGTGTTGACCAATATATTTTCAGTTTCTGTAGCTTCTTTTGTCCCAAGAATTAGTAAAAAGACAAAAAAAGAGAGACTTTTAATATGCTTTATTTATTCACCATTTCATTTATCACAAAGAAAGTCTCTGAAATGCAGACCAGTGTGTTTGGTATAGAAACTGTACACAAAACCAAGGCACTATACTGTACATTTAAATTAATATATTTTCTTTCTCTCGTCAACTAGTCCATGCTGTTCGAAATACAAACAAACTTGACGTCTCTCACACCTCAAGAAAAAGAGACCGGCACCAACACAACCAACAGCCATTCACACGAGAAGAACACACAAAAAATACAGACGCAGCATGTAAACTCCTCTTGAATCAAAAAGGAATATTCTAAGACATATGACAACATTTAGAGTGATCACACAGGATTTTCTGCTGTTTCTTTGCTTGCTACAAAGTTTATATAATTTTCATTTATTCAGCAGACTTATCAAACATAAACACACATTACAACAAAAACCCAGACCGAATGGGAAGAGGAGAGAATTGATTTCATGTACATGAATGTGGTGAGGAGACACACACAGACATCATCTCCACAGACAAAAGTGGACGCCACAGCAGGTGCATCTGTAAATCCTAAAGTTACCTTTGACCTGACCGTTTACCCTGTTCTCATTGCACAATCACCTCATTTAACCCGAAAGAGGTCAAAATGGAGGAAATGGACTGTGTTAATTCTGTCACCATGATGACTTTAGTCAGGTTTTTAAAAGAGTCCTTTGGCTTTTTTTAGGTTCACTTGCTTCCATCCAGGCAGAGCGTCAAACTCTTCTCTCTTTATGTCTAATACTCTCTGAGAACACAGAAAATAGTGTAATGAGTGAAAAGAGAGAATCACACAGGATACACATACACACTGCCTTTCAAAATGTTATGTATATGTTTATGCTCACCAAGGCTTCATTAATTCGACTAAACAAAAGAAAATAATAAAAAGTAATATTATGACATACCCTATTTTTCGGACTATAAGTCGCACCTAAGTATATGTCGCATCAGTCCAAAAATATGTCATGACGAGGAAAACAACATAAGTTGCACTGGACTATAAGTCGCATTTATTAAATATAAGAATATAAAATATTATTTTTTAACATCATTGCTCCAGTCACTTTTGATCAGTTTAATAGATCGTTGCTGAATAAGTATTAACGTCCTTTAAAAAACAAAAACTTGCTGACCATATTGTTTTGAATGGTAGTGTATATGTGCAAAAACTTAAACACAATCTGATTGCAGGATATTACATTTGCAGAAAAGGAAGGAGAAAAAAAGGTTTACAGTAACACTGTGTCTTAGCTAGGCACATTTTGTTTAAATCATAAAAAAAGAACTCCCATATACAGATAAGAGGAGAGAGACTTTGGACCAATCAGAATTGACAGTGGGCAGGGTTACTCAGCATGCCCTTCCTGCTGCTTGTGCAGAAATCTAGATTGGAAATGTACATTGTGTTAAAAATCTTTCACTTAATACAATTTAATGTGCAGAGACAACTTTAAACAAGCCAATCATAGAGTGAACAATGTATTCAACCAATGGTCTGAACTTAAGGCGGGAACACTGGTTTGCCAACCGCTGGTGGACTTTATATGCACATTGACTGTGATTGTCTAAATTACGACCACAGAAAGATTTCAAGAAAAAAAACAGACAAAGCACAAGTGTATGAATTTTATCACAGTTGGCAGTTTGCCAATGTGCATTGGTCCAGGTGTCTTACTCTCCTTAAAGCCAAATCTCACTGAAAATGAGTGACCTTTGGTTACTCTGTCACAGCAAATCACTATCTGTGTAACATTAACATGGAAGATTTATGATTTATAACATGCTTATCATGTCACGCCTAGTTATAACACAGTGTGTTCAGTAAAATGTTATCAGAAATATGTAAAGTATTACTGGAAAAAAAAGCTTGTGAAAAAAAATCTGCGTTTGTGTGTACTGTGCATGCATGATTTGTTCAAAGATTTCTCCAGGATTCAGCTGGATAAGAGAAGCCCAAAGTGAGCGAGAAACAGGGAGGAAAACAAGGCATAAATGTGAGGCTGTCAGGAAATAGTGTCATAGAAACATACTGTATCTCTCCCCGTGACATCAGTCCATATCTGAGATACTTACCCACATTTAGAATTCCCTACAACCCTAAAACAGCAAAACAATCCATTCTTAGTATCTAGCCACATCATGCCTTAAGAAACTATTCATGGGTTAAGGAACCTACTCAGTCATTTCTATTTGCCAATTTACATTTACAAGAAAAAAGAACTGAAAATTCAATATACAGTAATAGAAAATAGACTTAAACAGAATCAATCTTAGGAGCATTAAGGTTTTTTTTTTTTTTTTTTTTTTTTTTTTTTTTTTACTAATGGGTTATTTGCATTTTCTTCTACATCAAGCTGTCATCTGGTGCTCAACAATGCTATTCTGTATGTTATTCTGTACTGTCCTTGTCAAATAAATATATATTTTTTAAATCTTAAAATAACTCTGTTTGAAATGTGATTTTCACAACTCAAGATGCACAGGTGATCTGTCTCGTAGTGTTTGCCGTTACCTCAAAGTCCTCGTCGGTCAGGTACATCTCCAGTTTCAGCGGGTCGACGCCGTGGGGAAGGGGACGGGTTTGCAGTGTTTCTAGAGGATAATATTTGTCTGTTTCTCTCTAATATTTGTCTGTTTCTCTTTAATATTTGTCTGTTTCTCTCTTGTTCTGAGGTCACCGTGGCCACCAGATCCAGTCTGTGTCCAGATCAGAGGGTTACTGCAGTCACCCAGATCCAGTACGTATCCAGACCAGATGGTGGATCAGCACCTAGAAAGGACCTCTACTGCCCAGAAAGACAGCAGAGACCAGGACAACTAGAGCCCAGATACAGATCCCCTGTAAAGACCTTGTCTCAGAGGAGCACCAGGACAAGACACCAGTAAACAGATGATTCTTCTGCACAATCTGACTTTGCTGCAGCCTGGAATTGAACTACTGGTTTCGTCTGGTCAGAGGAGAACTGGCCCCCAACTGAGCCTGGTTTCTCCCAAGGTTTTTTTCTCCATTCTGTCACCGATGGAGTTTCGGTTCCTTGCCGCTGTCGCCTCTTGCTTGCTTAGTTGGGGTCACTTCATCTACAGCGATATCGTTGACTTGATTGCAAATAAATGCACAGACACTATTTAACTGAACAGAGATGACATAACTGAATTCAATGATGAACTGCCTTTAACTATCATTTTGCATTATTGACACACTGTTTTCCAAATGAATGTTGTTAAGTTGCTTTGACACAATGTATTTTGTTTAAAGCGCTATATAAATAAAGGTGACTTTGACTTTGACTTTGACTTTGATAAATGCTCTGACAGAGACCAAAAATATCCTCCACCAGAATGATCTGGTTACACACCTCTGCCTCCTGCACACACACACACACACAGACACACACACACACACACACACATTTTTTAAAAAGAGTAAAAACTTTGAAATACTGTATGTATAAGAAAATATAAAATTTTCAAGTTTCTAGCAAATCTCTAAAATATTTTATGAATCAGAAATTAACAGAGAAACAAAAAAGGGAAAAAAATCCTTCTCCAGAAAATCATAAACAGGTAAAGTTTCTTTCTTCTGTAGAACACAAAAGATGACTTTGCTGAAGAATTTTGTTAACAGATGGTAGCCATTGGAAATAAAATACTACTAAGTCAGTGGCTACTGTTAACTGTTTGGGTTGGAACAACTTGAGGGTGAGTAAATGATAACTATTTTAATTTTGGGGTGAACTATGCCTTAAAATACACTGATTAAAATCACGGTTTCAGTCAATGATTGTGGCCCTCCAAAACTGTTTGACCAAAACCAAAAATTTGTTTTCCGTCGTTCAAATTTGGGTTGAATCACTGACAGAAATACAACCCATGTTCAGCGTCTCACCCTCTCTGTGATTTCAGCAATGTCCTCTCTGTGCTCCCAGCTGGGGAACATGTTTGTGAAGGTCAGAGGCTCCAATCCAGCATGGATCAAATATGACTTCTGAGGCTTCTTCTCATTCTTTTCTGCAAGGCAAAGAGAGGCATCACTTATCTGTATTCACAGCATAAGTGGAACGGAAACTGTATGTGAAGCAGCATATAGTTGCTAATTCATGTTTCTGATTTGCTGGACGACTGAAAGGACGACTGGCTTTCAATCACCTCTGCAGTACTGCAACACAGTTTCCATAGCGCACTTCCTGTCTGAGTTCCAGCGGATGAGGGCAGAACCGGTACTCTCAGTATCCTGCGGCCACCAGCCCTGCCACAGGTAAGCTTCATGATAGTTATCCACCAGGAACAGAGCTACAAATAGACACAGAGAGGGAGAAAAACACGCATAATTATTTATGATTCATTGTTTACAGCCTGAGAGAAAGAGTTCATGTGGCATTTCTTTTTACCTGGCTGAGGGGCAGAGTACAGATCCTCCTGCAGGAACGGCAGGGAACAAACAAGGTCTGCAGCTCTGGACGGGTTGAAAAACTCCTGCGCCACAAACTCACCCGAAGGACTACTGAGCTGGAACAGACGCAGTGTGAAGTTAAACTTGCCAGGGTCTGATAAAAAGTGAGAAATATTGACATATAAACAAAAAAAATTTAGATTTTAGAAAAAAAAGAAAGAAAAAAAAGAGAAAAAAGCACACAATTATGATATTAAAAAGTAAAAAAAGATGCAAAAATTCTGAGAATAAATATTCACTTGGAGATAATAATTTTTACTTTTTGCCTCATAAATACAACTTTTTAATCTCATTATTATGTATTTGTTATAAGAATTGTCAGTTTTTTTTTTTTTTTTTTTTTTGTGCACTAATGGTGCATTATTTTCGAAAGTGAAAGTGAAGTGACAAACAGCCAAGGATTTCAAGTCCAAATCTCTAACCATTAGGCCACAGCCTCCCCTTTTCAGAGAGATCTCGGAATGAGGAACATACAGGTGCACAACAAGCATGCAAAATTATGCATCTCCACTCTCCACCGGTGAAGCATGCAGTCGTAGGCCTTGCGGTCCTTCCTGCCTAATGCTTCCCAGAATTCCACAGGCTCTCCACCTTCCTCACATTCATGAATGGTAACATTACAGCTGCTGTGAAGTCACGCCTCCAGTGGCCGTCTTAAACCAATAATATGTTCCTGCACAACCGGAGGCTGCTGATTCAGGACCGCAGATCTAGGACCGCAGTTCTAGGACCCTAGTTTTCCGTGACAGCGCCACCTACCGTACTGGACGATATAGCGATGGCTGCAGTTTCAGGACTGCAGTTCTAGTACCCTGCTGGTTTAGTTTGCAGTCACATTACTTTGTATATAGCATCAATATATTAATATCAGTAGTATTTGTTTTTAAATGTGATTTTTGATTTAAAATGCAGCAGAGGTTAATTACTAAGTGTGCTTTGACTCACGATTTTAAATTTAAACCTGAATTTACAAAAAAATATAAATTAAATATCAATTTTGTATTATTTACGTAAAATGAAGAACCTTAAAAGTCTAAGTCTCTTGAATTATACAGTATATCAGAGAGCTGCACGGGTCCGATTTTGTAAATCCGCACCCGCCCATACCCGCAGTGTTTAAAACCGCATCCGACCCGTTTTCCGACAGCAGCACTAATTCAAATCCGCACCCGACCCGACCCGCTTAAAATAGAACCGACACCCGAAATCAAATCGGTTAAGCAAATCACATTAGACACACTTTTTTCGAATTTTATTGCCAGGTCATACAGAAGTTAGGATATTTATGGAAAACTCTTTTTAAAAGATATTCGTTTTTTATACATTGTATCTTAATTTTGATCAATGTTTTATTTATCAATTGCCCATATTTTAATAAATAAGAAGCAAATATATAGCAGACAATGAAATAACCTTAGTTTAATTGACAGAATTACTATAAAATATTTTGCTACCTAATATTTCAATATTTTTTGTATCACGCATGCATGCATGTCTATTTCCCTCATATTAAATATAAAACGCATGTGGACTGATATTTTCCAATGTCTGGACTCCTTTATTAATGGAGTAGGCTATATAAACAGACGTTTCAATATACTGGTATTAAATGCATTTTCTGAGAATTTATATTTAACTTTTTTTACTGCAAATGTCGAAATACGTGCTCTTTGGTCCATCAGTCACTGATCACATTAGAATAAAATATCTCATAATAAAATACAAAATTGACTGATTTATGAACGTATATGCATAGTTCTCATCAGTCGGAAATACAGATAATCGGTTTCATTTGTTGTATTTTTGATCCTGAAAGAAAACAGAACAACAAAAGAGCGAATCATACCACCGTCTGAGGTTGTGCTTCAAGTCGAAAGCACCCATTTATTAATCGTTCACAGCTGAGCATCGCGAGAGGCGGATCCCGCGGGTACCCGAACCCGTGCAGGACTCTACAGTATATTGATTAACCTCCTTAAGGTGAATTAGCTCGTTATCAGGTAAGTTAACGTTGGAATCAGCGCATGGAGTCACTAATCTACAGCCAATATTTAAAAGTTGTTGAAAAGCAAGATAAGACACAAGAATGATTCAAGAATGTTTATTTATATATATATGTGTATTTCTACCGGACCGTTTCGGTACACGGCTTTTGGTACGGTGCACGCAAATATGGAGTGAGTTTTGGTTCTTTATTACATGCGAGAAAATAAAAGATCTGAGAGAAAAAAAAAAGTTTGAGAGAAAAAGTTATCACACTGATAGCAAAAAAACATTTCATGAGAGAAAAAAGAATATTTGAGAGAAAAAGTTTTCATGCCAATAGCAAAAAATAATTATATTTGAGATTAAAAAATGTTTTGAGAGAAAGTATTTTCTCATAGAACATAAAAAAAATATACATTTGAAATTTTTAAAATTATTTCTGAGAAAAAAAATCTCTCTCAAAATACTTTGAAAAAAACTCTCAAATATATATTTTTTGCTATCAGTGTGAAAATATTTTCTCTAAAAAAAAAGTGTTTCTCTCGAAACGCTTTTCTTTGCTCTTGATGCAATTTCTTGCTCTCGTGTCAGGATTTTGCTTTCACTGTGAGAATTGTGTCATGGGCGGGGCCACGTTCCTATTGGCCAGTCGGGTGAGCATCGTCTTGTCTTGGGAGTCGAACTGAATCATTACACCATTGTTCGGTTCACCTGCATAGATGCAACCTCTGCCTTATGGCTAGTTAAGTTGAGCACGGACACTCCAATGTTTGGGCAAGATGATGACACACAGCTGGCTGAGCAAGTTCAGTATCACTGAAGATTAAACATTAAGAAATAGCACTCATATTCATGAATGAATGTGTATTATATTATTTGCTTGCTAATCGCTAGTAAAGCTAACCAGCCATCATGCTAGGTAAACTTGCAAACTCACCTGGTTTATACTATGTTTAAATCAAATGCCAAATTAATGTTTTGATTTAGATAGTTTCACGCCTTATTTAGTGAGTAGTGAGCTAGTTTCTACCTTTGCACTTGCTAGCCTCAAAGCACCTGAAGAGTAACTGCTTGTTCTTACAACCTCCCGTACAACTTTCAACTAACGTTAGTATGCATGGAAGGTGGCAACCCTACAACTAGCTAACGTTAGACAGTGATTGATATACCGTTTGAAAGATTTAAAATAAAAAAATAATTACCATGAAAGTACAGGCACAAACATATTTGTGGGTTGCTAATGTAAGAGTTAGTCCTAGACCTGCAATTTACCTTGTCAGCTCTAGACCTCGGCTAGATGGTAAAAAATATTTAGAATAAGCCCCGTGTAGCTGAGTTTGTGAGCTATACATGCAGTGTAGCTAAACATGTGCAACAACCATACAAAGACTATTTTTAACAAAACTAGGTGGGACACTTTCAAACGGTATATCAATCACTGCTCACTACTCACTAAATAAGGCGTGAAACTATCTAAATCAAAACATTAATTTGGCATTTGATTTAAACATAGTATAAACCAGGTGAGTTTGCAAGTTTACCTAGCATGATGGCTGGTTAGCTTTACTAGCGATTAGCAAGCAAATAATATAATACACATTCATTCATGAATATGAGTGCTATTTTTTAATGTTTAATCTTCAGTGATACTGAACATGCTCAGCCAGCTGTGTGTCATCATCTTGCCCAAACATTGGAGTGTCCGTGCTCAACTTAACTAGCCATAAGGCAGAAGTTGCATCTATGCAGGTGAACCGAACAATGGTGTAATGATTCAGTTCGACTCCCAAGACAAGACGATGCTCACCCGACTGGCCAATAGGAACGTGGCCCCGCCCATGACACAATTCTCACAGTGAAAGCAAAATCCTGACACGAGAGCAAGAAATCGCATCAAGAGCAAAGAAAAGCGTTTCGAGAGAAACACTTTTTTTTTTTAGAGAAAATATTTTCACTCTGATAGCAAAAATTATATATTTGAGAGTTTTTTTCAAAGTATTTTGAGAGAGATTTTTTTTCTCAGAAATAATTAAAAAAAAATCAAATGTATATTTTTTTATGTTTTATGAAAAAATACTTTCTCTCAAACCTTTTTTTAGTCTCAAATATAATTATTTTTTGCTATTGGCATGAAAACTTTTTCTCTCAAATATTCTTTTTTCTCTCATGAAATGTTTTTTTGCTATCAGTGTGATAACTTTTTCTCTCAAACTTTTTTTTTCTCTCAGATCTTTTATTTTCTCGCATGTAATAAAGAACCAAAACTCACTCCATACACGCAGAGCTGGGTAGATTACTTATGAATTGTAATCAGTTACTGATTACAGGTTACATGAAAATAATTGTAGTCAGTAGGTAATATAATCTCTTAGATTACACATTTTTGGTAACATAATCTGATTACTTTTGGATTACATTTAGATTACTTTTGTGCTAACCCTTACTTGATATTGCACATATTCAGTATCTTAATCTTGTACTTAAAAAAAAAAAAAAAAAAAAAAAAAAAAATATATATATATATATATATATATATATATATATATATATATATATATATATATATATATATTTTTTTTTTTTTTTAATTCACCAAAAAGAGACCCAATAGCTTATTGTGTCTTTACACACTTGTGGCTTTAATCAAAAAGAAAAAAAATGAAAAAAAATAAAGACTAGAAGTAAATATGACTGTATCAATGAAAAACATCAAACAATAGCTACATTGCAAACATGAATTTTGAAAAAGACTAAACTCACACAGCAATGACATTTCTATCCATCTCAAACTATTTTAAGTGCATAGTAACAATGAGAAAAATTGATTGAGGTTACACTTTTTAACTTTATAAAGGGGAATATTTTCCTAAACTGATTAAATGTTGAATTCTGGCTACCTGTGATCAACATTAGAATAATACGACATTATGGTTGTTATTATTAAAATGAAAACAGTATAAACAAACTCCATCTGTACAAATGCATAAATAATGTTTATAGATTAATGTTTTACTTTTTTGACATGCAAAATATGTAATGTTGGAAAAATGCAATGATACTTTTAAATATGATATTAAACCACCAGTAGCTGGTAGCAAGTCTTAATGAGTGAATCATTGATTCAACCGATTTGTTCAAACGGCAGATTCATTTAACAAATGAAGCAAGTAACCGGCTCACTGAATCATTGACTTGTTTAAAAATGAATAATTTAGTAACGAAAGACTTGTGTGTTGCTTGGGGATACGTTACTGTTCTGCTGTGGCTTTGCTTGTAGTTATTTTTGTTTGGGATTAAGTGAAAATGATCCACAATGTCTCTAAAATGTAAATCAGTTAACATTCCTTGTTTATTTAACTGAAGATGTATAAAATCAATATCAAATTTGCAATCGAGCTGAAAGTCGGGAAAACATCACTCCTGGTCGTGTGATGTTGCACAGATTATACAGAATATTTAGATTTTTTTCTACCGTAGTATGTTTGTTCATGTTTGTTTCTTTGTGTGTGCGGTTGTGCTTATAGTGTTTATTTCTCTGTGAGTCAGACCGGCTGCCTAGCCTCAACTGACACAACCTTGATACTGTCAGAGTCAGAATAATTCTCGCCAAATTGTGCTGCCCTAGTTATTGTTTGTTATAAAGAATGTTATCAGAATAAGAATGTCCGTTTGGGGAATCCAGATTACATGTAATCCGTTACAACCCAGCTCTGAGTGCACATGTGTACCTAATGACGGAATGCAATATTTTGTGCACGGAACATAAGTACATTTTCGTGTTTCCAAACGAACATATTAAGTGGCGGAAATCTCCGCGTTCTGCACAAATCCCGCCCTGCAGCTGATTAAGGCCGGCGACACACACTGGATGCATGGTGCAAGCGTCTCAGCTGCGTGGCGTGTCTGTTTTTAATTCGGCATCTCAGGCGCCTATTTTTCACGCGATGCGCAAGCCTGTTGGAAGAATTTCCAGGCAAAATAGAATAGGAAAATATGTTTATATGTAATTTTGTACACACATACATATTAATTCATGACACTTTGATGTTTGAAAGTCTATAGGTTGACATAAATTCAGATATAAATGTGATTTAAAATGTGTGTGTGTCCTTAATCAGTAGGCTTTATATTTATGCTCAACATGATATTGTTGTCATGAAGACAAGAGCCTGGTCTGTCGGCGGTCTCCCTGTCACCTACAGCAGCAGGCACGGCACGGTTCTGGTGAAGCAGGCCTACAAACTGGGATTGGTAATTTATATATTTATTATTTTATTTTTTTATATGATATTGGTTTGAGACTGAGAGTATTTTATTTAGTGGGGAACTTTGCAGCAGTATTTTATTTCTTATTCTTTTTTTATTTTATATATATTTTATTAAAAAAAAATTTAAAAGTGTACCTTTGATATTTTATAAATGCGACTAAAACGTAACCTTTTGCCTTTCACGATAAGTAATGGCAATGGATTTTGGTGGGATTTAGGCTATATTTATTGAAAAGAGGTATTTGCATGTATCTTTACAGAAGCAGCATAGACAGCTGCTTCAGAAACGTGCTTGGCATGGCTGGAATAAACAAGCATTGACTAGAGTGGCTGCAATAAGCTTCAATGGCAGTATCAGAGCCACACTGCACCGCAGATGTGTGCAGTGTAGCATTAATGGAAGGGAAAGCCCTTTATACTGGACGCAGTCATATATGAAGTTTTTCTTGGAGGCTATATAGTACATTGAAGAATGATAATTTGTCTTTTTACATACTCCATGTGACCTGTAAATGCGAGAAAAAAAAAAAAAAAAACAGTGTATATTTGTAATTGAACCCAAGTACAAATTCTCAGTACTTTTTACACCCCTGAATGTTTTAATATGGAAAACAGCAGCAACTTCATGCAAAATTATTATTTTGTATGAATGTAAAAAGTTTATGTTATAACATTATAGCGTTTCACATCATAGACACCATGGTCACTTGTGCTGGTGGATACACATAGGTTTACATATCACATAGGTCTTTATAAAAAATAAATTAAAAAAAAGTAGGAATAACCAGTGATGCCTTTTAAGATTTGATGTTGCTAGGCTACAGTCTTTTACCTTTTTATTAAAGCCTTGCTCCTCCATTATTTGACTACTCTTCTCGCTTACAGACACCACTTCCTGTATAACTTCCTGTTTCTTATTGATCCTGTTTTTCCAATTTTCCTCTACACTCTTCTTCAACATTGCCAACCTGAAAAAAAAAGTATCAAATGTTTCAATCCACTCGGAACAGAAGACATTTACATTGTAGATGGATAACACTACTGTAAAATAAAATGAAAGAAATGACAACTGAAAATAATTTGGGGGATGCTGTTTGTTGTACAAAACATTCAGAAATCCCACCAAATAATACAGCATGCAAAATTCTCCACAATTCAGCTTTCTTATGCTACTCTGTCATGGTGTGTTCTCTCTATCTCTCCGTCTGCACTCATTTCCTCCGGCCCCGTGGGAAAGGCTGGGAGATCTAAAATAGTGCCCTGCGCATTATCAGCGCTCACTGAGAGCAGAGGTGACCCAATTTCATTTATAAGATGAGACAGAAAGAGAACAGCTCCAGTCACCCTGCAACATCTAAAGCCATCAGTACACGCCAACGTATGTGCAATTGTTACTTACACCACAACTCTCTGACTATAGACCTTTTTCATGGAACGCGAAATTACCCATTATGCTTATGTCAGAGAGATTTCTTGTCATGAACCTTAAGAGAACTTTTATACAATGATTCCAGGGGCCTTAATGCTGTTTTATAAATTTGATGCATCTATAGACCTTTTTCTTCGCTTCTCCATGGAGGGCGCCATAGTGGCGAGTGACTTCCTGATGCATCAAATTTATATCTAAATGCGATGACAATTCCGCACTTTCGGTACTGCATGACGAGTTGGTCAGAGGCATGTAAAACAGCATTAAGGCCCCTGGAATCATTGTATAAAAGTTCTCTTAAGGTTCATGACAAGAAATCTTTTGTTCAAGATAATAAATGGTACTGCAGCTCCTCCGTTAAAAAAAGTTCATCTCACTGAGTTCAGAATTTACATCTCGAGGTACTCAATCGACTGTTCGGGGGGACTGTAATAATAATTTCACAATTATTTATTTTACTCTATAATTTACTATTAATTTATTCTTCATTTTTGTCTATTCTGTATTACTCCACCCTTGATATTACATATTCTTCTTGCAATTATTAATCTATCATTGTTCAGTTATTTATGGTATTATTCATATTATACATATAATGGTATTGTACCGTTGTACTCACTTTTCATATTATTCTCTTTACTTCAAGTTGTACTACATGTACTTTTTAATATAACATATCACTTTTACTATATTTTCAGTGTAGTGTATCAGTGCATAATATTAAATTTTTCACTGGATCCATAAAGGCTTATCAGTTATATTTGTTATTGTGGCTATAGAGTGCTATCAAAATAAAAAGCAGACTTTTTAATGTAATTAATAATTTTCCAAAGTTAATTGTCAAATGGAGTTTGAAAGGCTGCGCGTTCGATTTTCCACATAAACAGATCCGCTACAGCAGGGGGGTGGGGGGTTAAAGGGGGTGTCTGCGGTCTTGGGTGACGGGATGGGGGGCTTATGATATTAGACCGTAGCCTATAATAAAAGATAATGAATTTCAAACCTTAACTAAACACATTTTTATTCAAAGATCAACCGTCTTTCATTATAGTCTGCCACAAGAAACAATAACATTAAAATCATGAACTCAAATGTCATTGTAAAAAGAAAAAAAATCAGACCTTTCTGTAACCCTAACGCTAATGAGCTTAAACTTATTTTTTTGTACAAAGTGTCACTCCTGTACGCGTGCATCACTGTCCTCCTCGCAGCTGCAGCAACTTGCGCTCTCTTTATCAAGCTTTAAATCAAAAAGGGCGACAAAAAGGTTGTATTGTCTTCGTGCATATGGATTAATTAGATGAATATCTAAATTCGTGCCTAGTCGCATACGGTATTTTTTAGAACTTAGAAAAAAAGATGCTGCAGCCAATGAGTAATATAAAGAATAAAGAAACTAAGTGTTTAACTAGAATCAAACAATTAATTTTTGATGCTAATGATGTCTCTATTTGTTTCTATGTTTTGCTAGGATTTACACAAGCTCCAGTCTGGATCCAGAACACCTGAGAAGAGATGATGCTGACCATCAGAGGACCTCAGATGATGCTAACCCTGAATCAACAACAGAACCAACTAATATTGCTACAAGTGTGACTGCATCATATAATAATTATTAATTATTAATAATATTAAAATTGTTCATCATCTGTCTGACTACGTCTTGTATTAATTTTTCTACAAATCCTGTCATACGTGCATAAACTGACAGTCATCACTTATAAGCTATTACTAAATATTGTACAAACATAATTTTCTGTAAAGTTGCTTTGTAACAAATAAACTTGAATTGAAAAAACTTTAATAAATATATTAATATGCAATTAATCACAATTGTATAAAAAATGTGTGATTGATTAGTTATTTTTTAATTAATTGATAGCACTAAGGTTAACCTTTCAAATATGTTATTCTTGGTATAATATTTGTTTAATTTACAGCTAAATATGCCTTTCAATTTAATTTTTTATAGCCTAAAAAGTAGGCTAATAAATGTCATTACTTTAACAAATCTTATTGTTTCAAAATCAACAAGTTGTCAAAGGAACCATTAAAGTGTCAAGGGCACATGTAGCTGCTCCTGTGATCACACTGTATTCAGCATTTATATCATGACATCCCTCGTTAATTTCATCTTATAACATTTAGTAAAGCTAAAGATTTTTGTGACAATAAAACTGTCACTCAAAATATTAAGATGAATAGAAATATATGGAACTATGTATTTTTACTAAACAATCTTAATATTGGATTCATTTTCTGGCATTCATCAATAATAAAAGATAATGTCTTCATCCTCAGGGTCGTCATCATTAGTGTCTTCTGTCTCAATGTTGTCAATTGTGAACCGTCTTGTGAGAGAGTCCCTGAAAAAGCTGACTTTCACTTTCTGATCACAAGCTGATGATGATCTGGATGTGTCCATCATGACTGCAGTGCACCCATTCATGGCTTTACTGCGCTTCATCCTTCAAAGAGATTGAACATCAATTATTAAACCATTAATGGAACAATAGGGGATAATAAAACTAGAAATATTAAATGGTTAAGTAGTATTATAGAACAGACCCTGTGATAATTATCCTGCAATCGGTATCCATCTGAGAGCTCTGCAGAATCCTCTCTACCTCCTCCAACAACAAGCCACCACTTTCTATGCAGTCAAATCTGAAACATTAACATTTCAATACCATTTTTTCAATTTTTAATTAAATTGCATTCAAGGATAAACAGCAATTTCTTTTAAACATCCGGATACCTGATCTCCTGAAGACTGGGACAGACTTCAGTTAAGAACAGACACTTCTTCATCCAGTTCTCCGTTAGACTGCTGATCTTGAGTCTGACCTTGTGCAGACCAGAAACGGAGAGCAAGGTGGACATCAAATCGCCCACAAGCTCTTCATGCTCTTCACATCTAGATTATGGGAATAATAATTAAACTTGAGGGATATATACTATGCAATGCAATTTTCAAATAAAGAAACGTAAGTGTTTAACTAGAAACAAACAATTAATTTTCAGGTAAATAATGAAATGGACGAATCCTTACCCATCTTCTAAACCTTTAAGGATGCCAAGAGTTTCAAAGAGTTCCTGTCCGTCCAGTTTAGATATCTCTGAACATGGCGATATGAATGAAATGAATGATGGAGATGTTTCAATCATGCTATTACTGGCCAACTGAATGTCGACTGTCAAGCTTGAAATAAAAGACAACGAGATAAGTCCCAAGTTAATTTTTCTATGGTTATATTAGAAATCTTTGTAATTTCTTTACAACGAGTACCATCAGGGATAAACTTACGTGGAGTCTGTGTTTCTGGTGATGTTGAGAGAGGAACACACACTGAGCTCACTGTGTGTATTACTGTACTCCACCTGCAAACTGACAGGCTGATATTTAAAAAATGTACTTAAATGTACTTTGCTATCTGATCATTGCCTGCTTTAAGTTGATCTTCCAGTATAAGAGAATAAAATGATGATGACGATGATGATGATGTTGTTATGTTAAAATATAATGAATATATACCAGATGTTATGGAGACTGGGAGCTGTGTGACACATGGAGAAGATCTTCACAGCCAAGTTCTCGGTCAGTCTGTCGGTGGTCAGTCGCACCTCGTTCACAGCAGACATCGAGTGCAGGGACAACAGCAGAGCATCCACACTCTCCTCAAATGTAGGACTTCTGTTATTGCATGGAAAATGATTAACAAAATAATTATTTAACATTCAGTTTCATGGTAAATACCAAAATATCCAGTGATTATTTTTACGGTAGCACTTTATTTTACAGTCCTGTTCCTCATGTACATGCTATGTACTTATTATAGTAATTACAATAACTATGTAATAACTAGGTACTAACCCTGAACCTACCCCTAAACCTAACCCTACCCCATGTAGTTACCTTGTATTACCAGAACTTTCTTAGATAAATACACTGTAAGTACACTATAAGTACATGTTAGTACACGTACTGTAAAATAAAGTGCAACAATTTTTACATTATAGAGATCCCTTTGCATTGGATATATGCTTTTAGAAAGTTTTTCCAGTCACTGCTAGTTTTTTCTGAGTTTTCAGACAGGATGAGCTCTATCTCTGAGAACAGCGACTTTGTCCTGGGACTGGAGCTGGTGCACTTCAAAGAAACCCTGAAATACAAACAGAAATTGAGCTGGCCAGCAAAACCATACACAAAGATTCATAAAACAGTGAAATAAAATGTTCCTATTTGCTACACAAATGTTTTTTGATACTGTAAGAAATGTACTGCCTTCTGGACCACTCCTAACTGATCTTATTTGTTCTAAATAGACTCATCTCACAAAATAACATTCTGTTGAACAGTTTATGTTACCTGCATTGCCCTGATAATCTCTTCCACATCCTGATATCTGAGCAGACAACACGCTCCACGCTGTCCAGTTCATAAGAATCACTCTGGCTGAAAAACACATAGCCTCTAATAAGTTTCTCATCAGACAGCATGGTGTTGTAAGGGAAGTAATGATTTGAAGAGTAGATGATTCTCACTTGATTTCATCGCTGCAGTCTCTGAGAGGAGGGGACATGCCATCTTCATCACTGTCATCTGATATCTCTTCTGTAGACCGAGCCCTGTGTATACATTTTTTTTTTGCAAATGTGTGTATTAATATTAGTAAAAATTCACCTGTAAGTCACGGCTTGTTCATGTTGTGGGTCAAAGACACAGAAACCGCACACACAAGGCAGGAGAATTACCAAGACATTCACTAAGCCAAACGTAATGTCAAATACAGAGCCAATATCCAAACCTCATGGTTATACCAAAGCCAGCCAAAAGTAAATAAAAGCCTACAGGTTTGTCTCTATGGGGATATAGCAATGTCAATAACATCGGTCAGGACATTGGTACACAATTATTAAAAAATTATTCAGTAAAGTAAGATGACAATCACCACAGTGAAACCTGGGGAGATGTAGAACAAGAGTCTGGTGGAGTTGCAGAAAACAATTTGATTTGACCTTTTTTAAATGTATTTACAGTAAGGAAGAAGATAGCATCGGTAATTATTTGGTAAGCATTTATTAAACAATTTTACACTAAATTAAGATGAAAATCACCACAGCGGTGCCTTGGGAGATGTAGAACAAGAGTTTGGCGGAGTTTACAGAAAACAGAAAACAATTTGATTAATGAATTTTCAAATTTGAATAAATTGTGAATAATATAGCATGTTTCATGGTTTTGGCATACAATTATTAAAGAATGATATAGTAAAATGATATGAAAATGACCACAGTGGTACTTGGAGACATGTAGAACAAGATTGTGGTGGAGTTTGCAGAAAACAATTTGACTAGATTTCTTTATGAATTTTTTAAAATTTGACTATAGAGTGAAAATTTTACTATTTTTCATGATTTTGGCATGCAATTATTAAAGAATGATACAGTAAAATAATATGAAAATGACCACAGTGGTACTTGGAAACATGTAGAAAAAGACAACATTTTTTAAAGATTTTCTTTATTTTGGCATGCAATTATTTAATAATGAAACAGTGAAATGACATGAAAACAGTTTGGTTTATCGTTTTTGTTTTGTTTTGTTTTTCTCACTTTATGTTGATTTTCTATACATAAACAGGATACCCCGTACAATAGCAGGTACAGATTGAATGATAAAATGTACTTATAACACTTAAAACGTGATAAAAAAAAAAAAGAAAATCCATGGATCCAACTTATATGGAATAATGTTAACTGTAAGTAGAAAGGCAGTTGTACAAAACATAATCCAAATGATGCATTAATTTAAATAAAAAAGGAAAAAGTATAATATGAACCAAAAAATGCTTATATAAAAATTACAATTATAGTAAAATAAATGGTGAAAACATAAATAGAAGGCCATGAATATAAATATGAATATGAATATAAATAAAAATGACAACCAAATGAGGATTTACTAAATAAGACGACTGTAGCATCTTGTACAGCTTGCACCATAATCTACTACGAGTAGATGAGCAATAACCTTGAGGCGCAGATAGTGTGACCGCAGTGCTTTACCTTTGAACTAGCAAAATCTAACAGGGTAGGACAAATCGACAGAACACCAGACTGCTCTGATGTCTTTTCCCAGATATAGCCTAGTTGTCCATTAATTATTTTGATCATTTGTATTAAGCCGCAAACAGGAGGTGATAGCGAGATCGGGTGCGGGCGCAGATGGGGGGATGGTGCAAACTGTGTTCATCATAAAAATTTGTTTATTATATACGTAAATGTGCCCTATGCAAACTGTGTATGGGGACCGGCGGTACTATCTTACCTCACTCCATCATCTCTCATTATATCCAGACTCTCCACATCACTAACAAGAGACATACTGGTTTTCAATCTACCAAAAGAGAATTTATATAGTTTAGTTTTTAGTACAGAAAGCATATACATCCATTTCCATACAAATGCATTGCGGCAGTACCATGATATATACCATGGTACTGAATGTCCACCATATTAATATAAAATGGTATTTGCATCATTGTACATCTTTGAACATCTTGTACACATCAGGTTATTCTTACTGCAAGTGAAGTAAGCTAGAACAAGACAGGAAGAGGGCGAACAGACCAGCCGCCCAGCTCTCAATCAGGTTGTTTAGCCAAACTTTTACTTCCTTCAGACCGGGAACAGAGTGAAGGAATAGCAGCAGAGAATCCATATGCTCATCCAGCTCTGGGCTTCTAGCGAAAAGAATCCATGTATTAGAAGATTCTCCCCTGGCCACTGTACCAAATCATGCATTCTTGTATTCAACACCCTGTTTGAAGTAAACTGATATCGATGCTATTGGAAATTATGACTTAATGTTATCAAAGGAAATTAAGAATTTTCAATTTTTTACTTGGAAACAATACTATAACTGAAGTCAGTTTAATTCATTCATTAATTCAAAACTCACTGTTCTGTCAACTGAATGAGTTGGTAAAGCCTTTTGAAAAGAACCTCATAACTGGCACTAGATCCTTTAAGAGGAGGGAAACTGAGAATGAGCTTCACCAGTGCCGGTTTGTCCAGTCGATGTGGATGTACCGACTCTCCATTGCTACCAGATCTGGAAACATTCATATTCATAAAGTAAATGTACACACATTAGGATTTAAAATGGTTATGAATTTACATTTCTTTGTCTTGAATTTATAAATACTAAAAATAAATAAAATAAAAAATAAATAAGTAAAAGAACATAGGATATTTTATGCATGAGTTTTAACGCTATATCATAAGCCCACCTGTCCATTGCAAGAATCAATGATGCATTTTTCTCTTCACTGTCGTGCATCTCGAACCTGCAATAGATTTTACCAACAGTTAGTTAACACAACACCAACAAATTAAGTCAAAGGAAAACAAACAATGACTTACTCTTCAAATGGCTTTCTAGAGACCGAAAATGTTGAACAAACCCTTTCCTCATCACTAATCATGAGATTGCTCAAATGAAACCTAAAAGGTCAAAAATGTGTTACAAAACAAATTAGTCTGAATTAGTGAACTTAATTTAAATAGTAAATTTAAAGCCAAAGAAATTAACATTTAAATCAGCTGTACATTTAAGTTCCTGTGGCTCAGTGGTAGAGCATTGCTTAATCAGCGTAAAATGTTGTGGGTTCAGTTCCCAGGGAACACACATACACACAAATGTACAGCCTGAATGCACTGTAAGTCACTCTGGATAAAAGCATCTGCTAAATGCATAAGCGTAATTTATTGAGAGATTAAATCTTAATATGCAAACATTGTCTTCTCTTACTTTATGTGAGGAATCTTTGGATTGACTTGAAGGTAGGACAGAATCTTAGAAGTCCAAATATCTGTGAGGTACTCAGCTTGTATGTCCACCTCAGTTAAACCAGGAACATGACTTAGGAAAGACAGCAGTGCATCCACATTCGCATCAAACTCAGTGTTTTTCCTTGGAACAAATGCACAAATGTTAGCAAATAATAATAATAAAACAATATGGGGAAATTAACAGAACTGATCCTACATGTCTGAGAAGCTTCTGAGGTTTTGAGATGTCTTGAGTAAGTCAGTCATGGGTATTGCAGAGAAAGGACAAAGACCAAAGGATATTTTTGAAAAACCCTGATAATAACAAAGACCAGGTTCTCCTGAGATTTCACCCTGATGCCCGTTTGAGTGCCCAACAGTAAACCTGAAATGAGGAAAAGCAATTATTAATTATTTTATATTAACAAATGTATCTTCAAGAGCTTAAGTTACACAATGTTGTATTTTTTTGTGAATAAATTCATGAAATACTAACTGGGAATGAATTCATGAATGAATATGATATATGAATTCACTTACCAGAAGGAATCGTTTTTTCTTTCAATAGTGAACTCTGAGCAAAGACTCTTGTCCATGTTTTCTGCTTGACTGGCAATACATAAACTGAGAAATCAAATTAAACCAAGATTATTCAAAAAAAAACTACATACAGAAAAAGATTGTATGTACAGTATGCCTGTCCATCTAAGACTGTTAAAGCATTAATATAAACTTTAATAATTACAATGCATGTAGTTGTTACAAACACGCAAGGTTCCACCTCCACACAATCACAGCGCACACCCTCACCTGAATACCAGTCATCACTACCTGCTCCTCATCATCCACTCATCAGCGCTGTACCATAAAAGCCACACACACGCACCCAGTCATCGTCCGGTCACATTCGTGACAAGATCATTCCTGTATGCTTACTATTAGGACTAACTCCTCTTCTACTCTCTCTCTAAGGATTGCCTCAGAAGATACCGATTCCCCTAAGTGCGTGTGTATGGTTCACCTACCCTTCTAGAAGTCACTACCTTCCCGGCACGGATCCCAACGCCCATCCACTCCTCACTTCCTGCTCCTCTGCTTGTGTCTTAATAAACAACTTCATCTGTTACTCCTCTGTCTCCCGAGTGATCCGTAACAGATAACCGGACCAGCACAGAGAGACACAAGCATGAGCCTCACAGATCCCTTCCAAGACCTGGTTGATGCACTCCGTTGTACACTCATGTCGGCACCAGCATCCCCACCACCAGCGAGCACTTCCGCCGATCCCGTCATCCCTCTTTCACCTGCCGTGCACGCCAGTCCCATGGCCAGGCCGACGCCCTACTCTGGTTCGGCGGAGGAATGCAGCGGGTTCCTGCTTCAGTGTTCACTGGTCCAGGAGATGCAACCGCTCTCGTATCCAACGGACCGCTCTAAGGTAGCATTCATCATTTCCCAATTGCAAGGCAAAGCATTACTGTGGGCAGATTCACTCTGTGGTTTGTGAGCCATGCATTGATTATCGAGCCTTAAATAAGATAACTCAGAAATTCCGGTATCCACTTCCCCTCGTCCCAGCGGCCCTGGAACATCTCCGTGGTGCCACTGTGTTCACCAAGTTGGACCTCCGCAGCGCGTATAACCTCATCCGGATACGTGAGGGGGACGAGTGGAAGACAGCCTTCATCACCCCTACTGGCCATTATGAGTACTGCGTCATGCCGTATGGGCTTGTAAACGCCCCCTCTGTATTACAGGATTTCATACATGAGGTGCTCCGGGATTTCCTCCACCAGTTCGTCCTAGTTTACATTGATGACATCCTGATATACTCCCCGGAGCCTGGCAGAACATCAGCGCCACGTTGCGGAGGTCCTGCAACGCCTGAGGGACTACCAGCTCTATCTGAAAGTAGAGAAGTGTTCATTCCATCAACCCTCAGTGCAGTTCCTTGGTTATATCATCGACCGCAGTGGCATCCGGATGGACGAGGGGAAGGTAAGTGCAGTTAGGGACTGGCACATTCCAACCACTATTAAGGAACTGCAACGATTCCTTGGCCTCACCAACTTTTATAGACGATTCATTCAGAATTTTAGCACAATCACCAGACCTCTAACCAACCTCCTCTGCCAGAAAACCAAATCTCTGTCTTGGACTCCTGCCACCACCGAGGCCTTCCAGGCCCTCAAGCAAGCCTTCACGACCGCCCCACTCCTTGTACATCCAGACCTCGATCTACCATTCGTAGTGGAAGTGGACGCCTCAGTGGGAGCGGTCCTTTCACAGCCTCAGGGGACTCCCAGCCGCCTCCATCCATGTGCCTTCTTCTCCAGGAAACTCAACCCAGCGGAGGTAAACTATGACATCGGGAATAGGGAGTTACTTGCCATCAAACTTGCCCTGGAGGAGTGGAGACATTGGCTGGAGGGAGCCAAACATCCATTTCAAGTTCTCACTGACCACAAGAACCTGGAATACCTTAGAGCAGCCAAGAGACTCAACCCCAGACAGGCCCGCTGGGCAATATTCTTCATCCTCTTCCAGTTTTCCATCTCCTACCGCCCAGGAGCAAAGAACGTAAAGGCCGATGCTCTATCCAGATGTTATGCACCCGAAGAAAGGTCAGAAAACCCAGACCCCATCCTCCAGGATAAGGTCATGGTCGCTCCTATCACCTGGTCAGTTGAGACTCTTCCTCCGGCCGAACCTCCTAACAACACCCCGCCGGGTTGCCCACCAGGACACCAGTATATCCCCAGGACACAGCGCACTCCACTTATCCACTCCACCCATACATCACTTGGCACTGGTCACCCAGGGGTCAATGAAACCCTCTCGTTGCTACGGAAACGCTTCTGGTGGCCCAACATGACCTCGGATGTCAGAAGGTAAACTGGCAAACTCCATCCTCTGCCCATTCCCAACCACCCGTGGTCACACCTAGGGGTGGATTTCATCACGGACCTTCCACCCTCTGACAATAACACATGTATACTAGCAATTGTGGATATATTTTATATATATTTTCTAAAGTCGTCTTCTTCCTCTGAAGGGCCTACCCACTGCCATGGAAACGGCAGAACTGATGTTTAACCATGTCTTCAGGTACTTCGGCATTCCAGAAGACATCGTGTCGGATCAGGGCCCCCAGTTCATCTCCTGGGTATGAAGAGCGTTTCACTCCCTCCTAGGTGTGGCCATCAGCCTGTCCTCTGGCTATCACCCACAGTCAAACAGGCAGACGGAGAGGAAGGTCCAGGAGATCGGACGCTTCCGCCATACCTTCTGTCATGGCCACCAAAACTCCTGGAACCAATACCTGGGGTGGGCCAAGTACACACAGAACTCCCTCCATCAACCCACCACCGGACTCACACCCTTCAAGTGCGTACTCAGCTACCAGCCACCTCTATTCCCCTGGTCAGGAGAGCTCTCAGATGTTCTCGCAGTTGACTACTGGTTCTGGGAGAGCGAGAGGGTCCATTCACCCCAACCGACCAGCTCCCATGGGAAAAGGACGTCCACCCCGTCATCGGGGTCCCTGGCCCTCAGGAGCGGGCCCTGGGGAGGGGGGTACTGTTACAAACACGCCAGGTTCCACCTCCACACAATCACAGCGCATACCCTCACCTGAATACTAGTCATCACCACCTGCTCCTCATCATCCACTCATCAGTCATCATCCGGTCACGTTCGCGGCAAGATAATTCCTGTATGCTTACTATTAGGACTAACTCCTCTTATACTATCTCTCTAAGGATTGCCTCCGAAGATATCGATTCCCCTAAGTGCGTGTGTGTGGTTCACCTACCCTTCTAGAAGTCACTACCTACCCTTACGTTGTTGGATTTTGTTTTATCTCTTTAATATAATGTGTGTGTTTTTCTGTGAATGCAACATTCATATCTCTTCCGTAAAGCACTTTGTAAACTCTTTTTTAAAAAGGTGCTACATAAATAAAGTTTTCCTTTATGTAAACGTACGCATACAGTATGTTCCCAATGTTCATGTACAAATTTGCCTATATTAACATGCATTTAAATGTTGAATGTTCATGCATTGTCAGCTGCCTGTTTGTGTTTGTTATTGTGTCTGGTTTACCTGAACTTTCTTTCCGTCAACTGTTTAACAAGAAAGTTCATGGTTAAATCGACACTGGCGTTGCTGATGTTCCTCATCACCAGCCGAATGTTACCCACTGATGTTTGTCCACTGAGGGTTTCCAGGATCTTCTGCACACTTTCATCTGACAGGGCTCCATCCTCCATACTGCAATGCATTCATAACACTGCTTCACTAATCATGATGTAGCACAAGATAATGGGTCGATTCACCATATTGTCTTCTTTTCTATTATTTCTAAAAGTAAAACATGGATTTATGGTGGATGCATAAATATAAAGAACATAATATCTATAACAACACTGCAGCAGTTAAATTAGTTACCAGATTATGGTTTGAACAGGCCATTTAGTGTCTAAACAAATTTTTAGAGAACTTTGGCATTGTTGCATTTACAGATATAAAGCATAGAAAATGCATAGAAATCACAAGCAAGAGAACATTACGTCAAATAGCCCACGTTCTTTCTTCTCCCCAAGGCTGATGTCAGGAGGTCAACATCACCGTCAGATATTGAATCAAAATCCAAACTACACATAAATAAATGACAAAATCAGTATTCATGTTGCAAACCAAACCTCTTATACTATAATAAAGAGAACAATAATGAGAATATATGGCATATAAGATGATATAATGGTAACAACATTTTTATGGACACTACTGTGATGGCATTCTTTGAAATACTAAATAAATCCCATTGGATTTGAATGGTATCACCAGAGCCCTGCTTGTAAGAGCATGTAATTGAAAGTCACTTACCATAAATTTGTACACCTACAAAGCACAGGGTGAAGCATCTTTAGATCTTTCGCATTGCTTTTGACTTCCATAGTCATAATGCGTGAAGAATACTGGAGACAGTACATCACGACATGAGAGTCGACCTCCTTCAAAGACCAGTGGATGTTAATGCCTGAGCGTTCCCACAGCTTCATGACTTTCTTCAGTATGTTCCTATCATTCAGCTCATACAGACAATGAAGAATGAAATCACTCATGTAAAATGAATCCATGATGTTCTTCTCTATAACTTTGCTGATCCATATCTCCAGCTCTGCGCGAATAATGGTAGATGTTGACTTTGTATGTTCCCCTGGGATTAAACGGCTCACTTTCTTGTTCGAGAGACCAAAAAGGAACCTTATTACAGGTAAGAGTTGCATATTGTGCCTCCCATAGCCTACTGATTCCAGTAGCTCCCTGACTTTTATTTTCGCCTCTGCCTTGTCTGTTAACATGTAGAAGAGAGCGGTGAAGAACTCCTGAAAGTGGAGGTCCAAGAACCTAAACATCTCCTTTATATAAATTCTCTCTTGCTGGTGAAATTTGCACAGGAAGGGAATGTTTGGTAAATCTGAGATTGCCTTTGGAAGATTGTTTCTGGAAAAAAGGACTTGGCGTTTTGGCGTTCCACTCTCTGCAAGCTGACCCAGGTTCTTGAGGAGGTTGAGCTCGTCATGCGGATTCAAACTGCTGTGATGTTTCAAGAGTGTGAGCACAATATCAACAAATATGGATGTGGTTGTCGTCAACACGCTAGTTGCAACACCATTCTTCCCTTTTCTCTTGAATATTGTGCAGACGATCCAGCAGATGACAGGGACGAAGCAAGCGGTGTAGAGCATCTCATGTATCTTCATCTGCTCATACACTTGACTTGAAAACTCTTCATCCTCAAAGAACTTTCGGAAGTATTCACTCACTCCTTTTTCCGAAAATCCCATGATCTCCACAAAGCACTGTGGCTTTTTCAGAACGTTCTCCAGTTTGTCTACAGAGGTGGATCTCGTAGTAACTAGCAAGAAGGACTCTCTCATCATACGTCCTTTCAGAAGAGAGCAAACAATGGCCTGTGAATGGGATTTGATGTCTGGTTTTGGAGGTAGTAACTCTTCGGTTCCTGGAAGCACAAGTTCATCAAAACCATCAATGATAAACAAGATCCTCTGTGGTATGTCTTTTAAGATCTGACCAATCTCTTCTGGAGCTAAACTACAGTTCAGGAGATCCTGCAGGCTCACCTCACCAGAGAGCCCGTTGAGCACTTTGCATCTCAGATGAAACACTACATCAAAGAGTCCAGCATAGAGCTCTCCAGAGGCCCAATCCAGAATGATCTTTTGCGCAGTGATTGATTTCCCACTTCCAGAATCACCTTGGAGAATGACAGCTTTTCCAGTCACCATTTTGGAGTCATTCTCTGGGCCGAAAAGCTGATCAAGCCTGATGTTTTGGTTTCTTTGGTTTGTTTCTCTGGTGCTGAAGAATCTTTCCCCTCTGGAGCACATCTCATTCTCTCGCTCTTTCTTTTCTCTGTGTTTCTGAATAATCAGCGGTTCAGTGTAGCGGTCATTAAGCAGCACCTGTTCACCGGCACGGGAGGTGTATTCTGTAATGTAGACATAGTTGGACAGCACAGACTTCTTGTATTCGGTGATCAATGTGCTTGTATCTGTTAAACAAAAAAGGGTTTAAACAGCTGTCTTATTAAATTTTTTAGATCACAGTTATTTCACCCAGCAGCATAAACAAATACATATACACACTTATGATTTCATTTCTAGGGCCTACAGTATGAAAAACAAAACTTGAGTTCTAAAATAATTTAAATCACAAAAAGTGTAACGTTCCATTTCTTTTCTTGTTTATTTTCTAGTAACATTTTGTACTTTATTTTGATTACAAATTCAAAATTTTCTTTTTCAGATGTATGTGGAATTAACAACGATGGGAGTAACATTCGGCCACACCCTTAGTGTGATACCAAACGAATGTTAGAAAGAGAACCATTATCAGATGTACTAATGTGAATTTTATCCACTTCACATAATCTCAAATAATTTCACATGCTAGTGTAAATTCAAGTAGATTTTTACAAACCTGTGACTTCAGATTCAGGTCCTATAGCAGAAACAATAAACTTTAAGTTAAAACTAAATATTTTAAAAAGTATAAAATTATATGAGTTGTATTACAGTTGTGTTTTGCTGTGCTACGTCCACCAGCAGAGAGAGATGCTTACACACACACACACACACACCTGGGAAGTAATTAAGAGCAATGTTAATATTTCCAGTGACTGTTGAGTTCTGTATCACAGGTGCTGAAATAATGCTTCCATTCTGGGCACAGATACTGATTTTAGAAACAGCATCATGAGGCTCCACAGTTCCTTTTTTGTCTTCTGTGGAAAACGAAAGGAAAGACAGATCACTAAGGTAATTTTTAGCCATAGTTTACATGCAAATCAGACCTTATCTTGTTGAAAAAAAAAAAAAAAAAAAAATATATATATATATATATATATATATATATATATATATATATATATATATATATATATATATATATATATATATATATATATAAGCTTAAGCTGTTTAAATTAAGCTGTCTCGTGTGAAGTCTTCTTTTAAGTTCTTTAAGACTACCACTAGGTGAAGCCCTAAGCATATGTTTTTGCATTCTGGTTCTTTTACTGAAGAGCACGCAGTAAAGTATTGTTCATGTGTGACTGTAAGTTACCATTATTAGAGACATCCATCTGCTGTCTTCAGTATATCTGAGCACTCCTGTAATCTGAAATGACCAGCTCAACCTGAAGAAAATAGGCAAGATGTCATGTAAGTGTCAATTATGGGAAAAGGCAAGAGATATTTTATGTTTTGCGTTCTATAATTTAGCATTATTTATCGGCATTTTACTCCCAAATGAGTTCTCTATATAGAAATGAGTTCGGAAACAATCACAATCATTTGCTCATACTTCCCTCCTTGACAAAAAAATAAATAAATGAAAATGGTAACCTTAGTTACGAGAGCTGTCACGTAAAAGCGTACTAAATATAGCAGCAGCTAGCATTGTTATACAGTAAACAATGGCACATAGAGTCTGAAAGACTGCGATCCTGTTATGATTTTACAGTAGTAGGTTATATTTACGAGTGAAGAACTAGTCAAATCAAGGACTACATACAGTACAAAAAGAACGTTGGATTATGTAAAATGATCTTATAGTTATGGTGAATTATGGCTGACAACAAACGTTTCTTGAAACAAATTAATTGAAAGCTACGAGCTGGTTGAATGTTTTTTTTTAGTGGTGCTTTTTACTTTAGTTTCGCTTTTTGTGTTGAGCAAATTGTAAAATAAAGGCTAAATGTTATAATTCGTTTTTAATGCACCCGTTAAACGTCATGAAGAACTTTTTCGCGTCTCTTTGTCGATGGAGATGTTTAATAAAATATTTATTAGGCTACTGGGAAATGATTTGTATTATTAATAGTTGTAAACTCAAGAAAGTCTTACCTTAGCACATTTACATGTAGCTTCGCTGTGTCCCTGAGCATTTGTCCTGAAATGATGATGCCCAGGAGGAAAATACTTTTACTTTTCATTTCAAGTGTGACCCGCCTTGACATCATCATTCTGGGCTTCTGTCACGAACTGTAGTCTATACTGAAAATGAAAGCGTTCACTCAGACAAACAAACAAACAAACAGTAAAGTTGTCTTTAAGACGGTCTTCTCCAAAATTCAGAGGTAAACTCGCAATCCTGTGTAAAAACTTATGCCTGCTCTGACCCAGATCAGACCCTAGTATCAAAGTATACTAGTAATTGGTGTGTAAATGCATTTCTGTCACCTCTGAACCGCGTTAAACAGTCTGTGTAAAGACACCAGGAGCCAGCTGAAGACATAACGCGGGAAAGACAAAATAGCTACTGGATTTAGTATGTATGATTAAATTATATATATTATTTGTCTCAATCAGTTTCAAACAACCATATGCTATCAATTCTTTCTTTATAGAATATATTTCTAATTTCCAGTGTAATGAATATCTGACATGACAATATTGTTGTAAATCTGTGTTGACCAATATATTTTCAGTTTCTGCAGCTTCTTTTGTCCCAAGAATTAGTAAAAAGTTAAACATAAAATTAGACAAAAAAAGAGAGACTTTTAATATGCTTTCTTTATTCACTATTTTGTTTATCACAAAGAAAGTCTCTGAAATGCAGACCAGTGTGTTTGGTATAGAAACTGTACACAAAACCAAGGCACTATACTGTACATTTAAATTAATATCTTTTCTTTCTCTTGTCCACTATTCCATGCTGTTCGAAATACAAACAAACTTGACGTCTCTCACACCTCAAGAAAAAGAGACCGGCACCAACACAACCAACACCCATTCACACGAGAAGAACACACAAAAAATACAGACGCAGCATGTAAACTCCTCTTGAATCAAAAAGGAATATTCTAAGACATATGACAACATTTAGAGTGATCACACAGGATTTTCTGCTATTTCTTTGCTTGCTACAAAGTTTATATAATTTTCATTTATTCAGCAGACTTATCAAACATAAACACACATTACAACAAAAACCCAGACCGAATGGGAAGAGGAGAGAATTGATTTCATGTACATGAATGTGGTGAGGAGACACACACAGACATCATCTCCACAGACAAAAGTGGACGCCACAGCAGGTGCATCTGTAAATCCTAAAGTGACCTTTGACCTGACCGTTTACCCTGTTCTCATTGCACAATCACCTCATTTAACCCGAAAGAGGTCAAAATGGAGGAAATGGACTGTGTTAGTTCTGTCACCATGATGACTTTAGTCAGGTTTTTAAAAGAGTCCTTTGGCTTTTTTTAGGTTCACTTGCTTCCATCCAGGCAGAGCGTCAAACTCTTCTCTCTTCATGTCTAATACTCTCTGAGAACACAGAAAATAGTGCAATGAGTGAAAAGAGAGAATCACACAGGATACACATACACTGCCTTTCAAAATTTTGGGGTTGGCAAGGTTTTCAAAATGCCTTTTAAAAAAAGTTTATGCTCACCAAGGCTTCATTAATTCGATTAAACAGAAGAAAATAATAAAAAGTAATATTATGACATAACATATTTTTCGGACTATAAGTCGCACCTAGGTATAAGTCGCATCAGTCCAAAAATATGTCATGACAAGGTAAAAAACATAAGTTGCACTGGACTATAAGTTGCATTTATTTAGAACCAATAACCAAGATAAAACATTACCATCTACAGCCGCGAGAGGGCGCTCTATGTTTTCAGTGTAGACTACAGGAGCACTGAGCAGTATAGAGCGCCCTCTGGCGGCTGTAGACGGTAATGTTTTCTCTGTTCATTTCTCTTGGTTCATGTCAAATAATTTTTTTAGAAATAATTCGCAGCTGACTATAAGTCGCAGGACCATGAAAAGGACTATGAAAAAAGTACCGGACTTATAGTCCGGAAAATACGGTATATTAAAACAGATATTAAAATATCAGATTTTTATGTGAATATAAATGTATATATTTTAAAATGACTGAGATGCAAAGATTCATTTTCAACATCATTGCTCCAGTCACTTTTGATCAGTTTAATAGATCCCTGCTGAATAAGTATTAACGTCCTTTAAAAAAAAACTTGCTGACCACATTGTTTTGAATGGTAGTGTATATGTGCAAAAACACAATCTGATTGCAGAATATTACATTTGCAGAAAAGGAAGGAGAAAAAAAGGTTTACAGTAACACTGTGTCTTAGCTAGGCACATTTTGTTTAAATCATAAAAATATAACTCACATATACAGATAAGAGGAGAGAGACTTTGGACCAATCAGAATTGACAGTGGGCAGGGCTACTCAGCATGCCCTTCCTGCTGCTTGTGCAGAAATCTAGATTGGAAATGATGTACATTGTGTTAAATATCTTTCACTTATTACAGTTTAATGTGCAGAGACAACTTTAAACAAGCCAATCATAGAGTGAACAATGTATTCAACCAATGGTCTGAATTTAGGACGGGAACACTGGTTTGCAAACACTGGTGGACTTTATATGCACATTGACTGTGATTGTCTAAATTACGACCACAGAAAGATTTCAAGAAAAAAAACAGACAAAGCACAAGTGTATGAATTTTATCACAGTTGGCAGTTTGCCAATGTGCATTGGTCCAGGTGTCTTACTCTCCTTCAATGGCCAAATCTCACTGAAAATGAGTGACCTTTGGTTGCTCTGTCACAGCAAATCACTATCTGTGTAACATTAACATGGAAGATTTAGATTTATAACATGCTTATCATGTCACACCTAGTTATAACACAGTGTGTTCAGTAAAATGTTATCAGAAACATGTAAAGTATTACTGGAAAAAAAAGCTTGTGAAAATAAATCTGCGTTTGTGTGTACACTGTGCATGCATGATTTGTTCAAAGATTTCTCCAGGATTCAGCTGGACAAGCGAAGCCCAAAGTGAGCGAGAAACAAAGCATAAATGTGAGGCTGTCAGGAAATAGTGTCATAGAAACATACTGTATCTCTCCCCATGACATCAGTCCATATCTGAGATACTCACCCACATTTAGAATTCCCTACAACCCTAAAACAGCAAAACAATCCATTCTTAGTATCTAGTCACATCATGCTTTAAGAAACTATTCACGGGTTAAGGAACCTACTCAGTCATTTCTATTTGCCATTTTACATTTACAAGAAAAAAGAAATGAAAAATCAATATACAGTATGGTAGTAGAAAATAGACTTTTAAAATAGAGATTTTATAAAAAAAGTTCACAGAAATGTGATTTTCACAACCCAAGATGCACAGGTGATCTCTCTCATAGTAGTGTTTTGCGTTACCTCAAAGTCCTCGTCGGTCAGGTACATCTCCAGTTTCAGCGGGTCAACGCCGTGGGGAAGGGGACGGGTTTGCAGTGTTTCTAGAGGATAAATGCTCTGACAGAGACGGGCCAAAACATCCTCCACCAGAATGATCTGGTTACACACCTCTGCCTCCTGCACACACACACACACATACTTAATTTTTTAAAAAAGTAAAACCTTGTGTATAAATATGTATAAAAAAATATATATTTTTCAAGTTTCTAGCAAAACTCTAAAATATTTTATGAATCAGAAATTAATAGGAAAAAAGTTTAAAAAAAGTAAATTAAATGATAACTATTTTTATTTTGGGCATTTGTGCATTTTATCCCTTTAAATGCACTGATCAAAGTCACGGTTTCAGTCAATGATTGTGGCCCTCCAAAACTGTTTGACCAAAACCGAAAATTAGTTTTCCGTCATTCAAATTTGGGTTGAATCACTGACAGAAATACAACCCATGTCCAGCATCTCACCCTCTCTGTGATTTCAGCAATGTCCTCTCTGTGCTCCCAGCTGGGGAACATGTTTGTGAAGGTCAGAGGCTCCAATCCAGCATGGATCAAATATGACTTCTGAGGCTTCTTCTCATTCTTTTCTGCAAGGCAAAGAGAGGCATCACTTATCTGTATTCACAGCATAAGTGGAACAGAAACTGTATGTGAAGCAGCATATAGTTGCTAATTCATGTTTCTGATTTGCTGGACGACTGAAAGGATGACTGGCTTTCAATCACCTCTGCAGTACTGCAACACAGTTTCCATAGCGCACTTCCTGTCTGAGTTCCAGCGGATGAGGGCAGAACCGGTACTCTCAGTATCCTGCGGCCACCAGCCCTGCCACAGGTAAGCTTCATGATAGTTATCCACCAGGAACAGAGCTACAAATAGACACAGAGAGGGAGAAAAACACGCATAATTATTTATGATTCATTGTTTACAGCCTGAGAGAAAGAGTTCATGTGGCATTTCTTTTTACCTGGCTGAGGGGCAGAGTACAGATCCTCCTGCAGGAACGGCAGGGAACAAACAAGGTCTGCAGCTCTGGACGGGTTGAAAAACTCCTGCGCCACAAACTCACCCGAAGAACTACTGAGCTGGAACAGACGCGGTGTGAAGTTAAACTTGCCAGGGTCTGAAAAAAAGTGAGAAATATTGACATATAAACAGAAAAAAATTTAGATGTTAGATGCAAGATTTTTTTTTTCACAATTATGATATTAAAAGGTAAAAAAAAAAAAAAAAAAATGAGATAAAAAGTAAAAAAGATGAAAAAATTCTGAGAATAAATATTCAATTGGAGATCATTTTGACTTTTTGCCTTAAATAAAACCTTTTAATCTCATTATTATGTATTTGTTATAATCATTTTTTTTTTATTAAGTGGCATTAAGTGGTTTTTTCCCTAATGTTTTCCCTAATTTTTTCCTCTAACCATTAGGCCACGACCTCCCCTTTTCAGAGAGATCTTGGAATGAGGAACATACATGTGCACAACAAGCATCTCCATTGGTGTGTTGTACCTTGAAGCATGCAGTCGTAGGCCTTGCGGTCCTTCCTGCCTAATGCTTCCCAGAGTTCCACTGGCTCGCCACCTTCCTCACATTCATGAATGGTAACATTACAGCTGCTGTGAAGTCCCGCCTCCAGTGGCCGTCTTAAACACAAATGAGTCAAATTTTTAATCATATAAAATTTTTACAATGCATTTTTTTTCCATCTTTCTGAACCCCAAACTTTTGAACATTACCGTATGCTCTGAACTTAATCTTATAGTATTAAGTATATATTTGTAAAGAAGAAAAACTAAGTTATGCACAAAAAAAAAAAAACGCATGAATGACTCACTGTTCTTTGATCTTTTCTGCAGCGGTTTGAGCAACATGACGTGCGTGTGTCTGGGTTTTACAGCCGTGCCACAGATAGATGAGGGCTTTGTTGACGTTCAGAAGGACCATTGATGTGCGTGATCGCAGACTGCTGCAGTGACACGCCACTTCCAGCAGATGGCCCTCTACAGGCAACTCACCACGCACACAGTACAGACGCCAGTCATCTGAAACAGGCAAAAATGCACAAGGATGATTGTGCACAAAAAAAAAAAAAAAAAAATGCTGGTATACAGCTTCTTGCACAGTACACTATTTTAATAAAGTACTTGAAACTGGAACACATGACAGAATGCTTAATGTTTTATGTTACTATATTATTCTCACATAAGCACATTACATTCAATTTATATATGGCAAATATGGCTTTTTATGTATTTTTAATCCAATATGGTTTAAAAAAAATTAAATAATTTTTGCTTCTGGTCCACATGTGACAAGGCAATGGAAGGACAAGTACATTGCATTGTGGGATATACTGCTACACTATGTGCTCTGGTTATATTTGAACATTTCTGCAAAATTAGTAAGGTAACCCATGTGCACAAAAATGCACATACTGTGAACAATATGCAGTATTTCAGGAATCTGATTACATCAATCTGATTACATCATCCAGCTTATATGGAGCAGTTACTACCCATCATTATTCCTAACATACCAAAAAATATAAAAAAACTAAACAGGAGTGTTGCAAATACGCTATACTCCTACTCTGAATGTTCTCCTGTTCTTCTTCTCTCTTCCCAGAATGCACAATCATCCCCCCGTTGAAACACTGCAGGAAACAGGGCGGCTCCTTCCCCTGCTGGACCTGCATCTGAATATGAGTCACAGAAATTAGTGAATGAGAGAAGCAGAAAGCAGTCAAGTGTGTTTAGTCCAGTATCTCATCTTACCTGTGCTCCTCTCTCTTCATCCAGTTCAACAGTCATGAGTGCAGACGTTCCTTTCTCACTGACAGTTGAGTTTCTGCCCTGCCAGAAGAAATAGCAGCACTTCTCCCTGCCGGGACCGGCACTGCGCACCTGATCCGGCTTCTGCCTGCTGCCCACTGCACACGGACACACACATCTTTATACCAGCCTATACAAAGGTAGTGTATTGCATTCTGTTTATATTTCCCCCTTAGTCCGTTTGCTGTATAATTTAATTCAAAATAGTGTACTAAAAAAGTGTAATGGCTTAAAAAAAAAAAAAAAATGAAACAGAACAGCACAATAAAACACAACAACAGCAAATAAATCCAAAACATCCTATTCCACTAAACAAACAGATCTATATATTTTTTGCATAATGTACTGCAAGTTCATCTGCTCCAGTGCCGTTACTAACCTGCCGCGCTCACCATGTACTTCCATTTCACTACATAAGCATCTCCCTCGTGAAACTGGCCGATGCTCTGCTTTGGCAGTCGGCTGTAGTCAAACTCCAGGATATGCCAGACATCAACCGAAACGGTGCTGATCTCCAGAGAGCGCATGCAGTCGTCCGAGCTGTTCTCCACCGGACCGTGTCCTCGACCCACATTCTGACCGTCCAGAACTGTGCTGATGGGTGAAAGCAGGACCGGCAGCATCAGAGAGGCGCTGAACGCCTGGCACTCAGGACGAGAATCTGTGCCCGGAGACTCCTGAGATGGAAAGAAAAGCGGATAAAGAAAATGGAAAAAAATGGGAAAGAAAAGTTGATGATCAGAAGAACAGCAAAGAACCTTGATGGGAATCAAGAACATCCTTTTTCAACGTAATACATGAAACCCAATGAATTGAAGACAACTGAATTTTTTTTAACATAGTTGTATGGTGTGATTATTATTGTGTTTGTATGTTTAATATTGTAGTTTAGTTTTCTGTCTTAGACACACTCATGTTCAAAAGTTTGAAGTCAGTATAACGTTTTATATAAATAAATGCAGCCTTGGTGAACAGAAGACACTTTCAAAACCACTTAAAAATAGTGTTGGTTTAGAACCAATTATGAAGGGGAATCATTATAGGAATCATTACATTACTCACACTTCCCAACCATCCTAATAAAAATTTTTCCCTGTTCCGTTTTGCAGATTTTCAGCAGATACTGACACACGCAGAGACCCACCTTCTGCTGGAAGGGGTGTTCGATGACATCCTTAGGTGACAGTCTACAAGCATCTCTCCAGTCCAGGAACTTCTCTTTAAAAAGGCATGTTTCATTATGTTCGGTCAGTCTGCCAAATATGGCCCAGTCTGGACGACCTTGACCGCTCCTAAAAACATTACCACACAAACAACCTTACACTGAGGTTTTCTAAGTTAAGTGGATAATTAGTGTGCGTGAAACTCAATATAATCAATTTAGGTAAACCCCTGAAACGTGTGTGAGCACCTTGGTATGAGTGTGTTGTGTCCTCCGGGGTCCAGAGGGTTGATGTCACAGTTGGTATAATCAAAGATCCCGTTCCAAAGATGCTTGGCCAGCTGAAACGCCACCTTCCTCTGAGCCAGTGTGACCTCTTTACCATGCCACACGTACACTTCACTACCGAAATCAAACACTACCACCTAACGAGAGAAAGATTGCTAATATAGAAATAATGCATGGAGATATTAACACAATATCTAAAAGTCTAAATATGTTACTTAAAAAAAAGTGAAGTGAAAGTGAAATTTCCTGACCTCTTTAGAGCCCAAAAGTGAACTACGAGGCACTTTTCCCCAGAAGTCATCATCTGGAACCAGTTTATCGTCCACAAGACGGAAGATACAGTTCGTCTCCACAATTGCACTTTCAAACTTCTCATCCTCGTCTGGAGACCCGGCCGCTGTAACCATTACACACACACACACACACACAGTAGAAGGACACATATTGTACATTTCAGTCAGGATAACAGTACATAAATATCTATTTTTGATTTCAGGTCACATACACTGGTAGTCGGCTGGTCCTCCCAGGATCTTCCAGAACTCTGCAGCTGCGGGGCTTTGTGAGCTCAATCCTTCCTCGATCGTCTCTACCTGTGCTGCTCGACAACCAAGGTCGTGGTTCAGCTGGATGAAAGTGGCCAGTTCTGATGCCTGGATGTCAAACGGAGCAATACAGCAGTGAAGCACAAAGCTGTATGGGCATGTGAAGAATAATGTGTGCAAGAAATCAGAGTATCAGTCAGGTCATACCTTGGCTCTCTCAATGACATTTGCAAACTCTCCAGTCCAAACGAAACAATGCTCAGGAGTAACCAGCAGAAAACAGTCACCGCTGTTCAGAGAGGACACTCTAGGCTCCACTAGTCTGGTCTGGACATGACGTCGACCTGGAGAACATTCACGCACATATCGTTTAACACACAGATTAAAAAAAAATACTGCTGCAGCAAAATATCACAATATTATGCTGCATTTCAGCCAGGCATTATGCTACTTAAGTCATTCTTCTGTCTTCACTGGAAGTCTATCAAAACACATTTGACGTTTGGACCAATAGGAGGACTTTCCAGCTTTATATTACAGAAAAGAACTTTCCATGCATCACTTTATCACATCATGCCTGGTAAGGAGACAGTATTAGATTATTACAGACTGACCTTTGACCTGCATGAGCATGAGTTTTTTGTAGGGAGCTGCGCTGTTGTTGGTCATCTGCTCTGAGATGCTGACACTGCGCAGACTCACACTGCTGTAGCTCTCTTTACTGGCCAAACCAGCCAGAGCTGCGTCCGACAAACTGCAGCTGTTGCTCACTGGAGAACACATGTTAAAAACACTATTACAACAGAAAGTTAAATATATTTGGTTAATCTTCTTATTTTGAATACAAATTTTCAAAGCAGAAACCTATTGCAGCGGTATTTTGAGACTACTTTTAACTTATTTATTTTGAAGAGTTATATATCACTTTTACTTTTTCCCTTTTCTTTTTTTTCCTTTATTGTTTATATGCTGTTCTCTATAAAAAAAAACTGAAGAAATGCTATTTTTGTACTATTTATTTACACATTACATTTATATTACAACTCTTATTTAGAATAGTACTCTATAGTATGACAGTACTTAATATTTGGAATATTTATAGTTTTCATTTTAATTTTAGTTTAAGTTTTGAGATATACTTTTATTCATAATTATTTTTATTTGGCTTTATTTAAATTTTATTCCAATTTTCGTTTTAGCAAAAGTTTGAAACTTTTTCACTTATCTATCAAGGCAACATTTCAGATTTTTGTGTAGGATTTTAATATCTAATATTTGCATATTATTTTTTAGCTTTATTTCAGTTGTCGACTCACTTTTCTCCTGTTTAATTCTCTTGGTCTCCAGCTGCCCCACGTTCAGTCTCTCCTCGGTGTACTCCTGTTGGATGTCTTCTCTTGCAGCGAGAATCTTTAAGGGGTTCCTGGAGGCCTGGACATTACGGGAGGGACGGACGGCCCGCTTGTGCTGCACCATCGCCGATGTCAATCTGGGAGTCAAAGAGAGGCATTATTTGTACCATAGTCTATAAAGTTCTTTCCAAAAGCTTCATGCAACAGAAAAAGCTACACTATGCCTAACTTAAACAAATATTTTATCAAATTAATATAATTTAAATATTTTTAAATATAAAAATAAATAAAAATATTTTTATGTATATTACAGAAACCCAAAATCTTACGTTGGAGTTTGTTTTCCAAAGATGGCATCAAAGTCCTCATGCAGATGCATTCTGCTGCTCATGCTGCGGGGAATATCTGTCATGTGACGGTAAAATTTTGAAAAGATCTCATCATCCAGTCGCATCACTTCCTTCACGGCTTTCTCTGTCACTGTCAAAGTCGTCTCCTGCAAACCTGATACTGAGAGGGAAGAAGAGATTGAGATGACGGAGTTATGATGGTTTAATTAAAAGCTCCATTATCAGTTCACTATGACAGCAAATGAAAACGGATAAATTTTTCAAAGACTTTGACACCAGATGACACCAGATGATGTAATTATGAATTCTTCTTTCACTTCAGTAACAGGCTCATAAAAAAAAAAAAAAAAAAAAAAAATACAAGAAAGTGAACAGATTTGGCATTGATCAACTCACCTTTACTGTTCAAACGCCCCAAAAACGTCTCCAGCTTTTCCAGCTTCTTATCAGACTCCATTTCTGCTCTGGCCTCAATTTCTGCAGCACATCAGGTCATTTTGCCCTGGTTATATATTTATACTTTCTCAAACTTTATGATTTTCTAAAGAGAGATATCTTCGTGAAGTGTGTTTGTCTAATGTACCTTCCTGTGGTTTAGAGATAGCCGGCACACTGCTCTTCAGTTTAGCAGAGACTGGAGACAGAATAGGGCTGATCACTGCAGAGGAAGCTGCCAAACCTGACACACACACAGTAAAAAATGACTATCATACATTTGTACCTTAAATTTACAGAAGACAGCCACCAAAATGTTATTCAGTATAACAAGTTTATATACCTAAAAGTCTTGTCAGGCATATTTAAAACAAGAATCATTCCATTATATTAAAATACTCTATTTATGGACCACACTGCAGCTCCCCAACAATAATGAACTGGAATTATAAATAGACAAAACTCATTGCCACTATAATTAAAATTATAGTAAATTAAAGTAATAGTAATTAAAAATTTAATAAAATTTAGCATGAGCACTTTTTCTCATTTATTTTTTTTAATAGGTACAGGTCAGAATAAGTATGTTGTTTCATATATCCAATATTATTCTACAACGGGACATTCCTTCACTCATATTTTGACTTTTAAGTTACATTAATCACTTTACTTGCATTTAATATGTTTTCTATATGAATAAAATCACTTTTATAAATTTAATTTGATGTGGACACCAAAATGGGATATCTTGTCTTAGACAGTACTTTGAAGTATTTCTACTGTATATTTATGTTTGATATATAACTTTTAATGGATAATTTGTCATTTCAATTTAAGTTTAATTAAATTTCGATTACATTTTGTAATATACAATTCTTCAATATGCATAATTTATTTCAGTGTTAATTTTTTAAGAGCATTTTTAGAGGAACTGATTTGATTTTAGTTCGTTTTGGAGCCAAGAAGCAAAAACAAAAAGTATTTTAATCTCAGTTTTGTCCAGTTATTTTTTAACTAATGAACATTTAGCAAAAGCTTTAACATTTTAAGGATAATGTTAAATCAAAAGCTTTAACATTTTAAGGATAATAACCCTGACATGTAACCTTTTTTCACCATCCTGGCAGCCACAGTGTACTGGACCGAGTCATTGGCCACGCCCTTCCCTGAGCTCTGCCACGCCTCCTCTCGCGTCGAGATCATCTGTTTCCTTTCTTCAATGGACATCTGCCCTTCATCCTCTTCAAGTTTCTGATTACATGAGACAAAACAGATATGCCTATAGATCATTCTGATATGTTTACAGGAGGATAGTCCAATGATTTGGACACAATGGACAGATAATTCATACGAGCAGATCATCAGAAAACTCAAATTGTACAAACCATGTCAAAAACTTGTTTAAAACATTTGAATATGTCTATAATCTTTGCTGTTCATACAGTATTAAATCTGCCAGTCAATGGCAAAAAATATGCAATAATCCTGACTCAAAGTGCTCAGCATTTCCTTCTAACTTTGATTTATGCATTTATTCCGCCAACACTCGTTTAATAAATGCATTTGCCTGGAGTAAATCTACAGAAATTTGCCTGTTGCCTCATGTTTCCATCAGAGAAAAAAACTTTTCTGCTGTCATTCACAGTGAACTGAAGTATAAATTATGTAAACTAGTAATATGAGTCTTTTATAAACTAAATCAAACAAGACCATTTCTACTCGGTGTATTAAAGCAGAGGTATGTCTAGTTTTTTTAGCCTCACAGAGTTTATACATCATGTAATTTACTTGGATAACATTTGATACAGCAAAATTATAATTGTGTGTGTAGTCTAAGGCATGAACTAGATTCAATTCAACAAGAAAAAAAGCAACTCTCATCTCATCTGACAAAACCTACTGATCTAAACCACCAAACATTCTAGACTAATAAAAGATTATCTGTTGGCTGAAAGATGAAAGTGACAAACCAAGAGGACATTCAGAGTTATGTTAGAAATGAAATGGTTCCAAAATGCACACGCTCTCTTACCTGGCCTTGATGTTCTACAAATTGGCATTTTGGAGTAGATGAGAGAGGAGGAGAAGAGTAGGTGGAGGAAAAGACAGGCTCCTACAGTCAGGAGAAGGACGAAACAGGAAGTAGATAGAGGTCAAGAATGAAGGAATGCGCGAGAGACACTGAATACAGGTGTAGATATGAATGGAAGAGAAACATAATCCACAGATTATGAGGAATGAATGAGCGATAAAAGGGAATGAATAGGGATAAAAGGCCAGAAGGAAAGTCTGGACCAGTGGTTCTGAACTGGATCACATAATCATAATCAAAAAATGTGTGTGTGTGTGTGTGTGTGTGTAATACTGTATAAGCTGATAACAAACTAAAAAATTTGGTTTTTATATCAAAGTTTTCATGTTCTTGGTTAGCTACATTTTATTAATCCTAATTTGCATTCATCTCTGCTGTCCATAGTGATATCAGAACAGACCAGTCACTTGATTTTGAGTTGTGACCCATCAGTTGAGAAGCACAGATCTGGTCCATCTAGAAAAGCAAGGGGTTCATCTATAATGTTAAGTGAAATATTTCAGCACGTTCCTAGACATTAAGTTTTAAAGAAATGCAAGTTTTAACTTACTACAGTCACCTGAAAACAAACAGAAAGGTGGCACTTTCCAAATAAGGCTTTTGTTAACATTAGTTAATGCAGCTAACAATTAGCAATGTATTTCTAGGACATCATTAATATGGTTTATGTTAACTAATAAAAATACAATTGTTCATTGTTTTCTCATTTTAGTTTACAGTGTATAAACAACTTTGAATATAAAGAATGTCATGTAAATATCAAAATAACAAAAATTCTTAAATGCTGTGGAAGTGTTGTTAAATGAAACCTTATTGTAAAGTGTTACCAACTGAAATGTGTAAAATATTTTATTAAACCAAATTAGGTTAATTTAGAATACAAGGCAAACAGTGTGTCATTTCTGTAAGAAACGGCCAATTGAACTTGAGTTTGCACAAGCAGGCCAGCCAATCATCTTGCAGCTAAAGCCAAAATTGTCTAAGACAGACACTTATGTTAGCGCTTACCCAGAGCTGCTCAGATGACGTGAACTCGCTGATAACAGTCTCTTCCTAAACACACAGGAGAGATGCGCTTGTAGGGTTAAGACTGAAAAAATGCTACATGAAAACTATTTGTTGTGCAAGACCTGGCCTTTATCTTTGGATAAACTGACAACACTTCATTACTTTATCCTTTGCACTTGCTAAATTGACAGTAGCACAATAACTCAGGAATGCACAAGTTACTATATAAACCTTAGTGAACACTGAAAATTATACCGGGTCTGAAAAGATGAATACCATGCATTTTACTACACCGTGCTGTGAAATGACTCAGACTGTGTAAAATACAGGTTTCAGGTCTAGGCAGTCAATTCACAGCTTTGCCTGCGAGAGTAAATGAATGTGTTACTATTCACAAATTAGAATAACACATCAGATTCACAGTTTTGATTGGGGAATCTTCACCAAGAATGAAAATTCCTATCATTTACTTACCTTGAGCACTTTTTTTCTTCAGAGGAACACAAAGTGAGCATTTTTAAAGCAAATCCTGGACATTGTTTTTTTTTTTTCAATTTTTTGGAGAAATCGTACTTTACAAGTAATCTAAAACTGAATACTTGTACTTTTACAAAAACATTTTTTTTTTCTTTTCAAAAATACAATTTCATGCAGACTTAAAAGCAAAATAATGATGTCACCAGAAATTAAAGCCAATCAGCTGTTTTCAGTCAATATGCACGTTTAAAATACATATTTGCGCAAACCTTTGATGATTCGCGATAAGTAATGGCAAAGGATTTTGGTGGGATTTTGGCTATATTTATTGAAAGGAGGCATTTGCATGTATCTTTGCAGAAGCAGCATAGACAGCTGCTTCAGAAACGTGCATGGTACGGCTGGAATAAACACAAGCATTGACTAGAGTGGCTCAAACAAGCTTCAATGGCAGTATCAGAGCCACACTGCACCGCAGATGTGTGCAGTGTAGCTTTAATGGAAGGGAAAGCCCTTTATACTGGAGAGTGGTGATTCTTGGAGGCTATATAGTACATTGAAGAATGATAATATGTCTTTTTACATACTCCATGTGACCTGTAAATGCGAAAAAAAAAAAAACAGTTTCCATTGCAGTTTTGCTAATTATTCCTTTTTCGCATTGAAAAACTACCTCATGTGAGCGTAAAAACTTTTGTATAGTTGGTTTGTATAATTGACGTTTCCATAGGCGTATTTTCAATTCACAATTTCAATTTGCACAATCTGAAGAATAATGGAAATGTGACAGAGAAAACCAAACAATGGGAAAATAGTGTTTTTGAAAGAAATTTTTTTTTTTAAATTTTTTAAAGTACTAAAGGATCTCTACTGTCTCTTGTCAAAAATCCATTTAGAAAGCTGAGAAAGCAATTTACATTTTGCTTTTCAAAATTTAAGTACAATTACAAGTGGATGCATTTTGAATTTCTTTGTTTTTTTGACTGGGTACTTTTTGCATATATTGCTGGCTTTATATATATGTTGCTAGGCTATAGGCTCTTACCTTTTTATTAAAGCCTTGCTCCTCCATTATTTGACTACTCTTCTCGCTTACAGACACCACTTCCTGTATAATTTCCTGTTTCTTATTGATCCTGTTTTTCCAATCTTCCTCTCCACTCTTCTTCAACATTTCCAACCTGAGAAAAAAGTATCAAATGTTTCAATCCACTCGGAACAGAAGACATTTACATTGTAGATGGATAACTCTACTCTAAAATAAAATGAAAGATTTTGGGGGATGCTGTTTGTTTGTTGTACAAAGCATTCAGAAATCCCACCAAATAATACAGCATGCAAAATTCTCCACAATTCAGCTTTCTTATGCTACGTTGTCATGGTTTATTCTCTATCTCTCCGTCTGTACTCATTTCCTCCGGCCCCGTGGGAAAGGCTGGGAGATCTAAAATAGTGCTCTGCGCATTATCAGCGCTCACTGAGAGCAGAGGTGACCCAATTTCATTTATAAGATGAGACAGAAAGAGAACAGCTCCAGTCACCCTGCAACATCTAAAGCCATCAGCACACGCCAACGTATGTGCAATTGTTACTTACACCACAATACGCAATGAGTGTGATTTTAACATTTACCGTATAATGTGCTGTTTCAAGATTTCTATTATATTATTATTACATTTAAAATTTTTCTTCTTTTGAGATTTCAAAAGTATCATAAAAAATAGTATCAGTTTGCACAAAAATATTAAGCAGCACAGATGTTTTCAACAACAATAAGAAATGCTTCTTAAAGCAGTAAATCAGCATATTAGAATTAAATATAACATATTAGACTTGTAATATATTTGATTTTTGAAGGATCATGTGACACTGAAGACTGAAAATTCAGCTTTGCATCACAGGAATAAATTATATTTTAAACTATATTTAAATAGAAAACAGATACTTTAAAGTGTTATAAAATTTCACAAAGTTATTGTTTTTACTGTATTTTTGTTAAAAATAGATGCAGCCTTGATGAGTAAAAGAGACTTCTTTAAAATAAAAATGTAATTAATTTATTTATTTATAAAAAGGTATTTATTAATATTTTTATTTCATTTTTTAATATATATTTTCAATAACAAATTATATGTTACTTTGTTTACTAAAAAAAAAAAAAATTATAGGGATGAATACTTTCAGAATCCAACCCATTTTATGCTAATATGCTATATTTTGTGTGAATTACTATAAATGGGATTATTTTCTGTATACTCACAGACTGTGTAAAAGTACCGAGCCCTGCACAAGGCATGCAAAAAAATAAAAATAAATTAATGGTGGGCACGATTTACTAATTCATTTCCTCGATTTACAAGATCGTGCACATTATTAATTAGTTCCCGCGATTTACAAGATCGTGCACGATTAAGTCGTTCCCTCGATGTACAATATCGTGCATGTGATAAATAATTTGTTCCCTCATTTTAAGTAAATCGTGTGCACAATTTATTCGTTTCCTCGATTTACTAGATTGTGCGCACAATTAATTAGTTCCATCAATTTGCAAATGCGTACCCAGACAGGAAGTACAACTAATTATTTTGTGTGCACAACTTTAATTATTATAACGAGTGCATGTTTTACTTAAAACGAGGGAACAAATGATTAAATTGTGTGCACGATCTCGGAAATTGAGGGAACGAATTAATAAATTGTCACCATTATTATTTTTTTTTATTTTTTGCATGTCATGTGCATGCCTCTGTATAAAACTTAAGTAATCAGCACACACCTCTCTTTGATTGACATGGATGTCATGGCCTCTGGATCTTCGTCGATCTCTGGCTTTTGGTCTTTTGGGACGCTGTGTCCAGATGGGCCGTTTTTTCCCAGGATCTCTTCTTGGGGCTGTGTTTGAGGTAGATTGAAGCACTGAGGTTTTGGATTGGTTTGAGGGGGTACTTTGGGTTGCGACTGTGGCTGGGGTTCAGGGTACAGCTGGGTTTGCCATGGAGGAACCTGAGAGTCAATGTGGATGTGAGGTTGAGAATCAGAAATGAGGTTTGTTTGTGGCAGTGTCGGCGGGCTATAGGGTTGTGTTTGAGGTTGAGCGTGCGTCGGTGTATAGATCTGAGGGTGCTGCACTGGTTCTGGTTGAGGTTGCGGGGATGTGTAGGACTGGGTTTGCTGGAGATAAGTGACCGAGTGAGAGATTTGTGAAGAACATTTGGACGAGGCCGCAGCTGTGCTCACTGTCCTCACGGGAACGGTGGGATCAGAGACATCTGGAGAAACACATCGAGAGCAATGACACATACAGAAACTTAAAAGGTAAATCCCACAAAAACTGTCTGGAACATGTCTGTTTCTCCACAAAAAGAAAAATATTCAAAATTATAATGTATTTTGTTTACATCATGGTAGTATTTGTTGTACAACCTTAAAATGCAATGGCATACATTATTTTTACACTATCCTGATTTTATGCTGATTTATTTGAATAAAGTACACTGTACTTTAATACAGTAAATGTTTTATAAGTTTGAGAATTTAATGAGAAACATCACTGAAAGAAAGGAATTACGGCAATAAAATAAAATGTTTTTTATGGTGAATGAGGTGAAATTATGAATTGAAATTATAATTATAAATAAGGCATTTGTTGCATTCAGTGGGGACATAAATACTGATTATAATGACTTGCGTCGCGTAAACATAAAACCATGTCACCATTTGTGATCCGAGAAACGTCAAACAAGCGCTACTCTACACTGCTCAAAACTAGTGTTTGATTTGTCAATGCTAAATACTTTAAATATGAAAACATACTTGCAGGTTGTGAGTCAGAAGCACCAGACTGTACTGAAGTTATAACTACCCAACTTTATAGAAACAGCCTTTGTGTATTATGAACTGGACCTTACAAAATTGACAGGATTCACGAGACTGAATCTAATACCAGAGGCATTATGTCAGTACTAATTAAATCAGATGCTATAAAAAAACAACTCAACACTAATATACCATTCAAATATTTACTTAAATCCATCCAGCTATTAATAAGACATGTGTGTAGACATGGCTACTCGATACACTAGATACAGACAGACACACACACACACACACACACAATCATGTTTATAACAGACCATAATCAATATCTGACAATGAAAAAATGGCAGCCTAAAGCACCACTGACACACAAAACACCTTTTACCCTGTGAAAGCCACTGTCGCATTCTGCTATCATGGCTGTCCTTTAACATGTGACAGATGTGAACCTAATAACCCGCTGTGTTTTTTCCTGTAGAGTGACAGCATGTCTGTATCAGTGTGCACTGAGACACACTTCCAGCCATCTTACTGCTCCTGCCTTTCACTCATTTCCCTCTTTAGTATGAAACAATTCACACACATGCCTACTGCTTCCAAGCAAATGGACAATAACAGCTTTGGCGGGGAGCGCAAACAAAATCACGGTGCCACTTCAGCACAATTCATTTCGGCATCATTAGTTTTACATGACAGACAAAGACAACAGCACACTAGATGTAAGATAAATTATGCTGATCACATTCGACTCGAGCAGCATGTAGGCTGTTGGCCGGTAAACCCGGTTAACATAATCAGTGCAGACGTGCAGCATGTGTGTGTGTGATTTTGTGAACAGAGGCAATAGACAGTTGACTGGTTTGCACACCATCCAAACCCCTTTTCTTTTCGTTCCATCTATCCTTACCTGAGACGGTGGTTCTGGTACCGCTTCCTCTTGCTGTCTGATGTGCGTCTGGCGAGAGGTAGCCTCCCTGTGAGACGGGTGTACTCTCTTTTTCCCTCTCTCGTGGGCCACTCAGCTCTGTGTCTCCCCTGCCGTGAGGAGGTGTGTGTCTGAGTGCATGTGTGTGTGGAAGGGAAGTCACACTGGGGAGCTCTGTGTTTCTCTCCTCTCTGCCTAAATACCCTAGTTTTCCCCTCCGCCCACTCTCGTCACTCACATCCTTACTGCACACAGATTGGCCAGGCTGCTCTGTGGGGGGCAGGGACTGAACATCAGGTGTGGGTTTTTCCCCACTCTCTGAAAGACTGAAGTATCGAACTCCTCTCTCATAGGCCGGAAGCTGAACAGAGACCGCCTGATTGGGTGAGGCCTGAGTGGTGGGCGGAGCCGTGGAGATCCCCACGGGAACATCTGCGGTCATTGATGGGGAAGCACTTGTCACCGTGGCAACAGAGGTCTGGGTGGTGACCGCGGTAACAGAGCGGACCAGTGATGCAGAGAGAGGTTCCAACTTCTTGCTTCCATTTTGCAGCTGGAGAGAAAGAGAGAATAATTATATTTTTAGATGGCGCTTATATTTACAGAGCCCAAAGAAGTAAGAGGTCATATGCAGGACATGATTCAAAGGCAGCTTGCAGAGATCAGATGTGCTTTGCATTCCAAACAACCTCATCAGTTAACGTCTCGAACATGCAACAAACCTGATTTTTATTTTTATTTTTTAACACCACTAATCATCCAAATCAAGGTCTATTTAAAACACAATTCTAATCCCACTTTCTTAAAAAACTGTCCATAAGCAGATTTTCTCTCAAAAGCAAGCACATATTTGACAATTTAAAGGAATAGTTCACCAAAGCAATTATGCTTGGTCATAATTTCTTACCAATCCTCTAAAAATCATCTTTTTTTCTGTGGAATATAAAAGGAGTTATTGTGCAGAATGCCCTGGCTGCTTTTAACCCCATCAGTCTAAGTAGATGGGGCTGTTCAGCTTCAAAAAGCACCATAAGAGTTACTCATGTGACTTGTTCCTTGTGATAAATGAAGTATATTTAAGCATAGTTTTAAAAAGGGTACTTATTATTATTAGAAAACACAATGAATTATCTTATATGTGAACAAGCACACAGGTAAAAAGAGGAAGGTCTCACCTGATCAACCTCGCCCTGGGTGATAGGTTGAGTCTGAAAGCGGGGGTTGGCTCTACGCTGGCGTGTGTCAGGACGGGGTCCATTCGCTGATTGGTCAGGGGGTTGTGACAAGCGATTGAATAATGCCATCTTTTCAGAAAGGCTTAGTGTTGATAAGTCCGGCTCCTCAGGCCCCAAGTCCTGTTCTCCCAGAACCACTTCCTTTGAAACATCTTCTTTCTCCTGCTCAAGGTGGGTCGATCCATGTGCTGATGATGCCTGCAGACTGGAGGACAATTACAAAGTTGTTATGCTATAATAAAGTACTGAACACAGAGTGACCCAGAACAGTCCGGCTGCTAACAAAACTTCACTAAACACATCTTTAACAATTAGGATAAGTATCCCAGTAAGTAATCCAGTTTGTTAGATAAGACATGTTAGATATACTTAGATATTTATTTTTTAAGCATTAACCAAATCTTGTCAGAAAACAAGAAAACTATTTGCCAATGGGACATTAGAGTATAATTTAGCTAAAAAGCAAACAAACACACAAACATGGAATAACAACAACAAAAGTTTCACAGAAATGGATTCATGAGATATTTAGAAGTCTACAATAATTACGTAATTGTACAGTTACTATCAATAACTTATACCATGAGATGGCTACTGTGTTATTAGTAGAATGAATCAGTGAGGCGTTGTAGTTTCAATCAAATTGTGTAAGTTTCAACAAACTGAGTTCAACTCAATGTCTGGCCAATGTTCCAGTCCAGTTCATGTCCAGACACAGGTCTCACATGCATTGGTGTTGTGCTCTTGTACTTAATTTAATTTCATTAAAAAAAAATGATTTACTCTCTCTTGCCTTTCTAGTTTATGTTAATCTCTCACCCTCTGTCACTCTTGTAAAGTTGTTGACAGATGGGTGATACCTCTGACATTTCAAAGCACAGAGAGAATGCCAAATGTGTTTTGCTACTTAGCACGTTACTATTTACTGCTAATCTGGGTGGCCACGTGCTGATGTAGACACCCAAAACATCTGCACGTTCTCATACACATCTCCTACACATGCTCATACTCTTACTTTTCAATACACACAGGCACTTGGTCACATTTCAAAATATGGGAACTCTTTTCACACTTCCAACCACAATTTACACCAGTGCATGGAGGACAGATCCACCAGCAGATGGTGCACTGGCACATGAACATTCCCACTGAGATGTGCAACATTTTGAGAATGGATTAATCCAATGCACCAGTCAATGAATGAACTGGGTAATTGGTCTCTTTTTTCTAAGTATGGTCTGAATTCTTTATTAATATGTAATCATGCTATCAAAAAACATAAAAGTCTAAGTCATGCAAAGAAACAGCATGCAGCTAAACACGACAAGACCTATATTTTCATTTATACACAAAAGAGCATAAGATATGCTCTTTTTTTAAAATGAAGCATTCAAATGATACCTGAAACTATTCATGGAAGTGCTGACTACAGCGGGACTGGGGATTCTGGGAGCAGTGGTTTGAATAGTGATGCCTTGGGAAGGGGGAGTGTGGGAACTAACAAAAAGAATGTAGAGTGAAGTGAACAAGAATCAGTTGGGCTGTAGAACAAATCACAGAAACATCACGGTCCAAGTACAGTTTTAAAGCAATGAGTCATTCAGCATCAAACAACTGATTATGGGAATGTGAGTAGTCAATGATGAGTTTATTGAATTAATTATTCTTTTTAAAGGAATAATTCACCCAAAATAAAAAGTCTGGACCACAAGTTCAAAGCATAACATAAAAACACTAAAAGTAGTGTTGTACTGGCTTTATGGAGTTTTACAAATACAACACAAAATCCAAGCTGTTATTTGTTAATAATTCTACCTTCTTCAGAATTATTTTTGTGTTCCACAGGAAAGATGACAACATAAACAGAATTTGTCACTTCTTGCAAAACTATTTCTTGAAACATTGCAGGGAAGTGATTTAGTGATATGAAAGTAGATCCTTTAAATCTCAAAAAGTATATATGATAATGACTTACGTAGAAGCAATGACAACTTCCTGTGACGTGACTGGCTGTGTCTGTGACCGATCCTGCACTCGTCTAAGCCTTCGTTCAATCGCAGCATTGCGTGATCGAGGTTTGGGGACACCTCCATCTGAAGTCTTCTCCAGCTCCTGCAAGACAGGACCAGGAGAGGTAAAAAAAAATAAAAATTGTAGTATTAACTACATTAACTAACTAAATTTATTGACTCTTTTATGCTATTTAGATTCAGATATTTTCTGTAACCATTAGGATAATCTCTCTCTATCTCTCTCTCTATAGATGGATAGATAATATATAAAATATAAACAAGTTGTGTATGCTTCAGAGATTTGATACCCTGAAAAGAGACCTCTTGGCTGCCACACTCATTTTAGCTCGTTCATCCATTTTTTCCTCATCCACTGAAAAAAAAAAAAAAAGTGAATGAGTTTCTCAATTTTAACTTTTGTTTATAGAACTCAAAAAGCATGACTATGACCAAATCACAGCTCAGGATATTTGGTACAACAGTATATTTGATATTGCTTAAATTTTGACTCACATTCTGCATGATGAAGCTCTGGACTAATACGGGACCTAAAAATAAAAGTACAAACAGAACAAAAATATTTGACCATGAGTATTCAGTTGTTGTGGTATGATGACTAAAGAAATGAAAAATTAACAAGACCTAATGCATTTCTATGCGTTCATAATCAAATTCAGAAGAATATTTATTAAAAATACTCGGACACAAAAAACAGTGACAATTTACCACTAATGATAGAAAATGGTTGTTTCAGTGTAACCCCCCACTTCCTGTTTCACTGTACCTATCAGTTTCCAGCCTTTCAGCTGATGTGATTGGCTGGGTTCTAAACCTCTCAGATGACTTCCTGTCATCACCAGGAGAAATGTAAAGTCTGGGTCGACGTGCTCCTCTATCGCGGTCACCGCTGGTAACTGGATCACTCTCTGTGGGAACCTGTTCTCCTTTAGACTCCCTTTGTTAGACAGGAAAGATTGTATTAACAAAAGGCATTTTTATTTAGAATTAGTTTAGTATGGAGCCTATAAAACAACATTTGCAGACAAAAATCCCTAAGACTTTTTTTTTTTGTGTGCACAAGAAAATTCTCATTCTCAGCAATACATTAACAAATAAATTGATACATTTCCAAATCTCACAATACATTTTATTCACAATAATAATCATGCATTTGATGAAGTCAAATGTATTTTCACAATACCAATGCAAGGTTAAGATCAAACAGTTTGCACACCTAGCAATCTACAACATCTTGTCCTGATGTCCATACAGTTAGAGGAGATGCTAAAATAGATTTAAATTAAGTTTAGATTAAGTCATTTAAATAGGAAGTCATCACTGAAGCTATTAGTCAATGCCACTATTCACACTAAGTTGCTTAGATTCTGAGTGGCAAAGTCTCAGCAATTAGATTAAACCTCCGATTAAACAGCAGCAAACACATGCTTGCTTATGATTAAAAAACAAGTTTATATCCAAAAGTAGGGATTATTACTTTGAGGTTAGTGGGTTTAATCATAATCTTTGTTAAAACTTTAATTAGCATGCTGGACATGCCAGTTCACATACAGCTCTGGCCTGCGTCCAGAAGCATTCTCCAGGTAGGAATGTCTCAGCTTTGCCACAGAGACTCTTGTGTCCAAGGTGCCCATTTCAACATTGGCCACACCACTCGGCTCTCTAGTATGAAACCCTGTATCCATCACCATTGCAGACTCTCGACTGGCAGCACACTCCAGACTTCTCAATGCAGCAGACCGTTGAGTTACTCCAATATCTGACATGGAACGGATTCGCACCTTTGGTCTCAGGTCACCTGCATCCTGACTCACTCGGTGTTGAGCTTGTGGGAGGGAGGAACCTTTCTGCAAGTACCCTCCAACATCCCCCACCATATGGTGTGGGAAATGCTGCTCATTGGTTAGCTGTGTGGGAGCAGTGTCCATTTCCTCAGGTAGGTGTGTGTTTACCCCCTGTTTTCCTTTTTCATGTCTTTCAAAATTATCATCTTGCTGACCCATTCGATGCACTTCTTCCACCTCCCATTCATCCAACTGGCCAATTTTATGTACCCTACGTCCCTCCCAATCATCTTCTGATTGGCTTATCCTTCTCCGTCTGACATGCCCTTCTTCATTCTCTGACAGATTGATCCGTCGTCTTCTACCACGTCCTTCTGACAATCCCTTTTGCAGCAACCTTTGGCCTTCTTGCTGTTCCTCTACCCTTTGACTGGTTTTCTTATCACCATGTACCAGTGGTTCAATGGACTGTACAGTTTGGCTTTGTCTTCGAACAACTTCCCATTCTCTTTCCTTGAATTCGTCAACCTTGCTCACACTTCTTTGTTCCATCCACTCAAACTGGTTAGTGCTCCAATTATCTTGACACTCCTCTTTTTTAGTTTCAGTCCCTTGATTGTTTTCTTCTCTTTGTTCAATCTTCCTTATACCACGTACCACATCTTCACCTGTCCAACTATTCTTTGTGCCATTATCTACCTGTCTTTCTTCAGATCGACTGGTTCTTCGGTCTTCATGCTGTTCTTTGTCTTTTATTAGACATATTACCTTTTCTCCTGTTATTGTTCCCTCCTCCATCTGAGCAATTCCTCTTCCATTAGGCCCTTCCCTTTCTTCCAACTGGTGCAACTTTCTTCCACCTTTCCCCTCCATTTCCTCTGACTGGCTGATCCTTCTGATTCTCAGAATTTCCAAACCTTCCTCAGTTTGTCCACGCATGGGATCATCCACACTCTTTTGCCTGCGGTGGATTTCTGAGGGTAGCACAGCCTTTCTGCCCTTAAGTAACCCTTCTGAGGCTGAATCCTTTCTGGACACTGGTCGACATTTTCTTTGAATGGTCTGAATGTGATCGGCACTAGCCCTCTGTCTAGTCTCTTCACCCTCTTTGTCAGCAGATGTTGAACCAGGTGCGGCCAAGTGTCCTTTGGGGTCCATCATCTCAGACTTACCAAGTGAAGGTCCAGGAACAGGGTGAGCTGCATGAACATTTGAAGGTGTATAGGAAGGAGCTGAATGAACAATTTGTCCATATGCTGGAGGTAGTGCCTGGACTGAACCATACTGCAGAGGTTGGCTGTGACCATAATGGCCATGTGACGGACGTGTATGCAAGGTGTGTTCATGTTCATGTAGAGGTTTCTGAGTAAATGCATGTGCTTTAGCTCTCTGGAAAGTATCCCGATCCAAAGGTACTGGTTGAAGGATAGCCCGAAAGTTGTGTACATGTGGTGGGGCATCTCTGGGACCAGGTGATGGCTGCTGGGGACTTTTGTAAGCTGGGTGTGGTTGTTGGGAAGGTCTGTGCATTTGTGATGGTTCTTGAACATCTTGACCATCTTGCCTTGGTAGAAATTGCTTGATTTTCCTAAATCCAGGCTGATGACTCATGGTGCTAGGGTATATACCAGGACTCTGTTCATAGTTTGGGGGCTCTGCACTTTGGGCACGCTGATGATTACCAATTTCACGTATTTGATGAAAGGCAGGTGAATCCATACTGTGAGTGCGCTGAAATCGTGGCCGCTCCACACTATGCGCCCTTTGTTGACGAGTCTCCAGTCCCTGATGTGGTTGTTGGACTGGGGGTTCGGAGCTCTGTGTTCGTGGTTGGTTTGCAGATTGAGGTCGTGGAGCTAAATATGGAGGGGCAACTGTTGGATTATGTCTGACAGAGGATGCATCTGGCCATGAATCAGAACCTCTTCCCGAGATTGTCTCTTTCTCTCTTACCCGTATTCTTAATGAAGGGAGGAAAGAGAGGAATTCACATTCACATCTAAGTCAAAAACATGACATGCTATCATCCTGAGAGAAAGTGTCATCAAAATCATTATAGATAATGATAGATTAAACATTTTGCCCCACAAATCAAGAACAAGGACCACCACTTCCCTCATCTTAGAATAGTATGTTTCAATTTTTACAACTAACTTTTGCCTGAAATAAATGTTGAAATAATAGGGGAATAAATTATAATTCTCAAGTTCTTCAACAGCTGGAAAGAAAAGTTCCTTTATTTACAAACCTTTGATAAATATAAAAACATTAACAAGTAATAGTAACCATTTACTAGTAACCTCTCAACCAGCAGTGGCTCCCTGACACACAAATAAGCTCCACCTGTTATATGGTTTTGAGGTGAAAAAATGAAAAGGAATGAAGCCAAAGTTCATTGTTAGGTGCTGGCCTCTGGTTAGCGGCAAAGGTCAGTGGAATTAAAAAAAAAAGGGATAGAGGAGGGGGATCAACTAGGGAACTGTTTGGCAAATTCTACAATGACTGCATATGGAGAATGTCAAGGGACGAAAACTAAAAATGTACAAATGTATATTTGTCTTTATGGACTTCATAGGATATTAGGTCAAATGTTGGAAAATGGAGTTAGCGGGTCATGTGGGGAAATTTAAAGGGTTACACTCCCACTCTGATACCTGGATGGCCAGTTGATTTGTGAGTATATTTCATTGTCCTTGTCTCTCCTGAGGGACCACTCACTCTGAGAGAGAGCTGCCAAGCTAAAGAACACAGAGGCCCAGACCAGACCAGTTATCACAATAACATCATCATGACATTCAGCACTATAACAAAACACACCCATAGCTTTACCAATCCTCAATGAGCCTTTGTGATTTCACAGATACTGTAAAACATCGGTCCACTTTTCTTTACCGTTTCCTCTTTTTTCTTGTATAGATATTTAGCTTCATATAAGATTCCTAAATTAGTCTGTCATCATTACTGCCTTAGTGGCCTTCATTTAAGTACGATATCATCAGTATGGACTTCTTTCTCTTCAAGGGTTGTTTAGAGTTTCAAAGATATGTAAAAATTCAGATAGAACACATGCACCTGTACTCGGATATAAAAGATAAGAAGTCTTTAAAAAAATATATTAAATTGGTCTCAAATAGTCACAATGACATACACAAACTGTGGTCAGTAAATCTGAAAGTACAAGTCACCTAGAGTCAACTAGTGTGTCCCTCAGTGTTTCAAAAGAAATGCATTGCTCTTCTCTACTAATCTTAAGATAGATTTTATGAATGCCAATTACTGTCATACTAAATAACGTGCATTTCTCATCCACTACTATGGGGAGACTAAGCTTTGAAAGTAGGTGACCATGCAGTATCTTTCAACCAAGCTTCAGAGTGAAATTCTTGATGTCCAGTGAACAGTTCTACATATTTCACCCCCGCTCACCAGCTCGCTGGCATGACTGTGAACCGGACTAAACACAAAAGCTGGTCTGTTTAATATTTATTACCTGGGCTATGTTCAAGATCTTCAGCATTATCTGAGTAATTTAAAAAAAACTTGCAGAGGTCCACCACTTTATTGGAAGATAGACGATGGCAACTGTTAACCCTGTTGCTTTTACTTACTTTATAGAATGATTTCCAAAAAGCAAAATTTTTTTAAATTAAGAGCAGAGATCTAGATTTTTCTTGATGAAAATCTCTTTTCTTTTCTTTTCTTATGAGAATTTTTGTAAATCAGTCTTGGTACCAATTAACTATCCAATTAACTTTGAGGCCTTCAATTTCCTTTAAAATAAATGTTAAAAAAGAGCAAGTCCCATTCTAACTTGTTGATTTTAAAGAAAGTATTCCAACACAGGAAGAAAATAACACATCAGTCAAAATCAGGGGCCTCTAACACATATTTTTTAAGATCCAGAACTCAGTAAACATACTTACCCCTGTCTGTTGAGGATATTTTGAGCTTGTTGCTCAATGAACAGGTCTCCAGGAGAGATGCCATATCGTGTTGGGGGTAATGAAGCTCTGCGTGCTGTCCTAGGAGAACTTGTGACAACAGCGACACCCCTCGTTGGTTGGGTTGTTGTTGTTTCTATGGGAACCGGAGCTTCCTGTGGGTGTGGTTTCGGACTTCGGTCAGGTGCTCGTCTGTAATTTTCCAAGTTCATTGCCCTCTCTCTCTCTCGCTCGAAATTAAAGCCTGATGGAGGAGAAGCAGGATTGGGGGTGGGGTCAGAAGGCATGAAGACCCGCCCTATCCCTGAACTGGTGTATTTAGACCTGCTACTGCTTCGGTCCCGCCCCTCACCCTGCTCTTGCATTGCCCTGCCTCTCATCCTGCTTTCACCACGTCCCCTGTCAGGAGGAGCCCCTTTGTCCGACAGGTCAGACTCTCTTCGTGCACGCGTGTAGCGTGGTGTGTAATCCAGATCCACCTCCTGGTCGAGGAGGATTCCATAACGTTCTGATAACTGTCGCCGACGTTCAGCTTTGTAACGCGCAATCCGCTCTGCTTTAGAGCTGAGGCTGGCTGCATCAGAGACTGCTGGGGTAGGGCCGACTGGTTCAGGATTGGTGGACGACTGTGGATCTGGATGTGAACGAGCTCTGGAATGCCGCTCTCGAGCTTCTATCTCATCACAGCTATAGCGCCGTACTGTAATGTAACAAATAGAGAGTGAGTAGGGATCAACAAAATTCTACAATTATTTGGGCACAAGATATGACCTAAGCTTCTTGTTCAGTGTAAATCTAGGGGAATTTTTTTCCCTGCATTCCAATGTTAAAGGAGATTTGTCAAAATAATAGTATAAAAAATATCAAGTCATTGTGATTCTTGTCTTAGCTAGTATATCGTCTGCTGTCGTGACCTACCCACAATTCCTGGATCCCTGGTATCTGAAGCACGTGTATAGCGTGGTGTGTCCTCCTCCAGAAGTCGGTTGGTCACCAGGCCAGCTGTTTGTTGCATGCTTGTAGTAAGAGCAGGTGGAAAATCAGCCTCAATCACCTCTAACCTTTGTGCGATTCTCTCTTTCCTGTATAAGAAGCCATTATAGCCAGTGTTGGGGGTAGCGCAACATTGTGGAAGACAGAGAGTCTAATCCTGACAGTGCTTTTCATGAATAAATCATGTAAAATAAGTTACTTATAAATGGAGAATTGTATTTTCAAATGTAACATTTCTCAACACTTCTACCCGCTTACGTTGCATTCGAAGTACTACACATTTTAACGGTTCATGCATTTCATGGGAATCAAACCCATGACCTTTAGCTAGTGCAAAGTTCAACTGTTTAAGCTTTAGGGATGCCTTATTAATTTTAATCCATAGAAAACATGTGCTAGTCCAAATGTACCTGTTCATTTCTGGATTACTTCTTATAGAGGTTTCAAATTGCTTCCTTAGCTCTGAAACTTAAAGACAAGTGTTTTAGTAAATATTCAACTACTTTACTTAAGCCAAAAATCCCTATTGTTCAACGTTTCAAGCACATTGTTATCTTAGCATTTCTCACCTTTGGGCAGTACAGCAAGGATGTTAGCATCAATTTCTGCTGTACTCTTAACCAGTGAGGTCCTGTCATCCACACCAAAGCTGTAAGAATACAGAGTGCATGATTCAAAACAACAGTGCTTTAGTAAATGTGGTAATTTCAATAGATTTAATGTTAATGTTTTAACATTTGATTGGTTAATGTTAGGAATAACAGTTTATCTATCTCTGTCGCTGATGAGGGATTCACATGTGATAAATGCAGGGAAACAGTTAGGCTGACAGAGAAGATTTCAGAATTAGAGACACGCATCCAAACTTTAATTGAGGACAGTAAGAATGTTAGGGCTCTAGACATGGCTTTGGATGCGTCTAGCTCAGGGATTCCTGTACATTGTCCGGTTCCAGCAGAGCCCCTGCAGCAGGGCAACTGGGTGACGGTGAGGCAGCGTAGTCGTGGGTCAAAACACCGCTCTTCTGTTCCGATCAAAACATTAAACAGGTTCTCCCCACTCAGTGATGCACCCACTGAGAAACCTGATGAAAGTGCTCTAGTTATTGGCGATTCTATTGTACGGAACGTGAATATAGAGACACCAGCCACCATAGTCAAATGTTTACCGGGAGCCAGAGCGCCTGACATCTTGGCAAATTTAAAAGTGCTGGCTAATGCTAAACGTAAATACAGTAAGATTGTTATTCATGCCGGCGCTAATGATGTTCGACTTCGCCAGTCGGAGATCACTAAAAATAACTTTAAAGAGGTGTGTGAACTTGCAAGCACGATGTCAGACACTGTAATACGCTCTGGTCCCCTCCCTGCTTACCGTGGTGATGAGATGCATAGCAGATTGTCATCACTCAATGGCTGGATGTCTAAGTGGTGCCCACAGAATAACATAGGTTATATAGACAATTGGACGAGCTTTTGGGGCAGACCTGACCTGTTTAAAAGAGATGGTCTTCATCCCTCCTGGGGTGGCGCCACTCTTCTGTCTAGAAATATGGCAAATAGTCTTAGTGTTTATACTTGACTAACTGGGGCCCAGGTCAGGAAGCAGACAGACTGGCTAAACCGACCGTCTGCTAGCTGCCTCCCGTCACAGAGGTCAGTTAATTCTCAGCACATAGAGACTCTTTCACCTATATATCACACTATAGAGACTGTGTCTGTTCCACGAACTAGAAAATACAAAAAACGTCCAAACCAAGTTAAGGTTAACAATTTAATTGAGGTTCAACAAATAAAAAACAAATGCAATATGGATAAACAAATGATAAAGATTGGCTTATTGAATATCAGATCCATTTCTACGAAAACACTTTTTGTAAATAATATGATAACTGATCATAATATAGATGTGCTCTGCTTGACAGAAACCTGGCTAAAACCTGATGATTACATTATTTTAAATGAGTCCACCCCCCAAGATTATTGTTATAAACACGAGCCGCGTCTAAAAGGCAAAGGGGGAGGTGTTGCTTCAATTTATAATAACGTTTTCAGGATTTCTCAGAGGGCAGGCTTCAAGTATAACTCGTTTGAAGTAATGGTGCTTCATATAACATTATCCAGAGAAACCAATGTTAATGATAAATCCCCTGTTATGTTTGTACTGGCTACTGTATACAGGCCACCAGGGCACCATACAGACTTTATTAAAGAGTTTGGTGATTTTACATCCGAGTTAGTTCTGGCTGCAGATAAAGTCTTAATAGTTGGTGATTTTAATATCCATGTCGATAATGAAAAAGATGTATTGGGATCAGCATTTATAGACATTCTGAACTCTATTGGTGTTAGACAACACGTTTCAGGACCTACTCATTGTCGAAATCATACTCTAGATTTAATACTGTCACATGGAATTGATGTTGATAGTGTTGAAATTATTCAGCCAAGTGATGATATCTCAGATCATTATTTAGTTCTGTGTAAACTTCATATAGCCAAAATTGTAAATTCTACTTCTTGTTACAAGTATCGAAGAACCATCACTTCTACCACAAAAGACTGCTTTTTAAGTTATCTTCCTGATGTATCCGAATTCCTTAGCATATCCAAAACCTCAGAACAACTTGATGATGTAACAGAAACTATGGACTCTCTCTTTTCTAGCACTTTAAATACAGTTGCTCCTTTACGCTTAAGAAAGGTTAAGGAAAACAGTTTGACACCATGGTATAATGAGCATACTCGCACCCTAAAGAGAGCAGCCCGAAAAATGGAGCGCAGCTGGAGGAAAACAAAACTAGAGGTATTTCGTATTGCTTGGCGGGAAAGTAGCATATCCTACCGAAAAGCATTAAAAACTGCTAGATCTGATTACTTTTCTTCTCTTTTAGAAGAAAACAAACGTAACCCCAGGTATTTATTCAATACAGTGGCTAAATTAACGAAAAATAAAGCCTCAACAAGTGTTGACATTTCCCAACACCACAGCAGTAATGACTTTATGAACTACTTTACCTCTAAAATCGATACTATTAGAGATAAAATTGCAACCATTCAGCCGTCAGCTACAGTTTCGCATCAGACAGTGCACTATAGACCCCCTGAGGAACAGTTCCACTCATTCTCTACTATAGGAGAGGAAGAATTGTATAAACTTGTTAAATCATCTAAACTTACAACATGTATGTTAGACCCTATACCATCTAAGCTCTTAAAAGAGGTGCTTCCAGAAGTCATAGGTCCTCTTCTGACTATTATTAATTCCTCATTGTTATTAGGACATGTCCCCAAAACCTTCAAACTGGCTGTTATTAAGCCTCTCATAAAAAAGCCACAACTTGACCCCAGAGAACTTGTTAATTATAGACCAATCTCGAATCTCCCTTTTCTGTCCAAGATACTAGAAAAGGTGGTATCCTCACAATTATATTCCTTCTTAGAGAAAAATGGTATATGTGAGGATTTCCAGTCAGGATTTAGACCGTATCATAGTACTGAAACTGCTCTCCTTAGAGTTACAAATGATCTGCTCTTATCATCTGATCGTGGGTGTATCTCTCTATTAGTTTTATTGGATCTTAGTGCTGCGTTTGACACAATTGACCACAACATTCTTTTGCATAGACTTGAACACTTTGTTGGCATCAGTGGAAGTGCATTAGCATGGTTTAAATCGTACTTATATGACCGCCATCAGTTCGTAGCAGTGAATGAAGATGTATCATATCGATCACAAGTGCAGTATGGAGTACCTCAAGGCTCAGTTCTAGGGCCGCTACTCTTCACGCTTTATATGTTACCCTTGGGAGATATCATCAGGAAACATGGTGTTAGCTTTCACTGTTATGCTGATGATACACAGCTCTATATTTCCTCGCAGCCCGGTGAAACACACCAATTTGAAAAACTAATGGAATGCATAGTCAATATAAAAAATTGGATGACGAGTAATTTCTTACTGCTAAATTCAGAAAAAACAGAGGTGTTAATCATAGGGCCTAAAAACTCTACTTGTAATAACCTAGAACACTGTCTAAGACTTGATGGTTGCTCTGTCAATTCTTCGTCATCAGTTAGGAACCTAGGTGTGCTACTTGATCGCAATCTTTCCTTAGAAAGCCACGTTTCTAGCATTTGTAAAACTGCATTTTTCCATCTCAAAAATCTAAATTACGGCCTATGCTCTCAATGTCAAATGCAGAAATGTTAATCCATGCATTTATGACTTCAAGGTTAGACTACTGTAATGCTTTATTGGGTGGTTGTTCTGCACGCTTGGTAAACAAACTACAGCTAGTCCAAAATGCAGCAGCAAGAGTTCTTACTAGAACCAGGAAGTATGACCATATTAGCCCGGTCCTGTCCACACTGCACTGGCTCCCTATCAAACATCGTATAGATTTTAAAATATTGCTTATTACTTATAAAGCCCTGAATGGTTTAGCACCTCAGTATTTGAATGAGCTCCTTTTACATTATACTCCTCTACGTCCGCTACGTTCTCAAAACTCAGGCAATTTGATAATACCTAGAATATCAAAATCAACTGCGGGCGGCAGATCCTTTTCCTATTTGGCGCCTAAACTCTGGAATAACCTACCTAACATTGTTCGGGAGGCAGACACACTCTTGCAGTTTAAATCTAGATTAAAGACCCATCTCTTTAACCTGGCATACACATAACATACTAATATGCTTTTAATATCCAAATCCGTTAAAGGATTTTTAGGCTGCATTAATTAGGTAAACCGGAAACACTTCACATAACACCGTACTTTCTACATCATTAGAAGAATGGCATCTACGCTAATATTTGTCTGTTTCTCTCTTGTTCCGAGGTCACCATGGCCACCAGATCCAGTCTGTGTCCAGATCAGAGGGTCACTGCAGTCACCCGGATCCAGTACGTATCCAGACCAGATGGTGGATCAGCACCTAGAAAGGACCTCTACTGCCCTGAAAGACAGCGGAGACCAGGACAACTAGAGCCCCAGATACAGATCCCCTGTAAAGACCTTGTCTCAGAGGAGCACCAGGACAAGACCACAGGAAACAGATGATTCTTCTGCACAATCTGACTTTGCTGCAGCCTGGAATTGAACTACTGGTTTCGTCTGGTCAGAGGAGAACTGGCCCCCCAACTGAGCCTGGTTTCTCCCAAGGTTTTTTTCTCCATTCTGTCACCGATGGAGTTTCGGTTCCTTGCCGCTGTCGCCTCTGGCTTGCTTAGTTGGGGTCACTTCATCTACAGCGATATCGTTGACTTGATTGCAAATTAAAACAGACACTATTTCAACTGAACAGAGATGACATCAATGAATTCAATGATGAACTGCCTTTAACTATCATTTTGCATTATTGAGACACTGTTTTCCAAATGAATGTTGTTCAGTGCTTTGGCGCAATGTATTTTGTTTAAAGCACTATATAAATAAAGGTGATTGATTGATTGAATGTTGTTCTAGGATCAACAAGGCATGGACCCAGGAACATGTCCTACTTGGCGCATCCAGTATATGCACTGCCTGCTTGTCTATGACTCCAACCTGACTCAATATATTCACTTTTCCAACACCTGCACACCTTATAAGAATTTAATTTGGCACAGAGTGCCTCCAAAATTTTACACTGGCAGGTCAAGAGCAACCTTTCCAATGTGTTCCCGTGTGAAAATGCTGAATTAGCTTTCAGGATCTTGAACGTTTACTTGAATCTGACCAGAGGAATAGATTAGCTGCTAAGGTATTTATACATCTAGAGTTCCCTTCACCCTGGTACCAGTCCTGCCAGCCCAAACAGCACACTCCAATTACTCCTGTTTACAGCAAACCCGTTGCTACACATGCTGCTATGCAAAATAATTTCAAAAGCAGGGCAGCAGAACTCTAATAAGAGCTTAAACTAATTTAGACTGCATTCGCAGAAACTTTTCAGACACACCCAAAATGGAAACAATGCATGGATGGATAACTGCCTCTGTACAACTGCAGTATTGAACATTAATGCATACCAAAGTGTAATGGCTATTACAACACTGATTAATTTAAAAACAAGCAGTGACTAACCAGCTTAAATGTGTCCAGAAAGAATGTGGTGGAATTAAATGCTACTGTAATGTGGTCAACAAATCTCACACTACATCATCACCATTCTATAAAGCCCTTGTAACATGTAGCAACCAATCAGAATCAAGAAATTAGCTTAATTTAATTTTAAATTAAAATTGAACAAAATTATATTTTACTAATACTGTAAATAAACATACAAATTCTGACTAGATTTCTGACTTCAGATTTTTGTTAAATACTGGTTGAATTTGTGTAAGTGACTAAAACATGTCTTTTTTCTATATTGTGTTATATTGAGGACACCAGGATGACAGAAGTTTTGATTTATTTTGAACACAAAGATGTCAAGAGCAAATTCTTCTCTTTCAACAGTTTAACCAATGGAAACAACAAAAGATAACATGCATACACCCACACATACACACTCTGGGTCTGTGATGATAAAAGCAGACTATGCCTCCCCTTCTCCTACAGCAATGTCTTTTTCGTTGGCCAGGACTCTGCACAATATATTGATTCTTAAATCACAGTTACTGACCAAAGTATCCAAAATATCTATCCCTTCATTTAGCTCAAAATGTGCAAGACAACACACAATCAATGTCCTAAAGTCCATAGTGCAAAAAAAAGCATCTTATTAACTGCATTTAGTGCAAAGTATTAAAGAAGATAAAGAGATTGATTCCGTATTTAATTTAACTAATGGGATCAGCTTTAAAACAAAAAGAAGAAAGGTTGGGTCATAAAAAGTCTTTAAAATTGAGAGATGAATGGATTCTGACCTTATTGCTCTTTTCGTCAGTAGTGCAGGGCTGTAGAGCTTAGCAGAAGCTTCACCAACAAAGCCTGTGAAAAGAAACAAGGCAAACTCTTAAAAATGTGCATTTGTTTTTAAAACTTAATAAGAAAATATCTGTCTGAAATTCTGTTATGCATTGCCCAAATCTATCCGAAAGACAAAAAATAAAATGGACCATAAAGGCCTGTTCCCACTAAGAACTATAACCACCCAAGTTTAAAGATCTTGAGCATTTAAAGTAGCAGACTATAAAACTGCAGCGCATACTTCTAATAAACATATCATTATCAACACTAATATAGTTATAATAACAGATTTTGTTCTTGGTGTGAATGGGCCTTTTAAAGCACAAACCGAATTTTTCAGTTCAACTTGAATACTTTTGTGTACTTAAAATGTAATGTAATGTTGCTTACAGTGACGTTAAGCAACCCAAGTTCAGGAAAGATACAAACTTATTTTAGACAAAACATGAAATGGAACATTTCTCCAGAAATATGCAACCTGTTGCCAACAACCACAAAAATTTCAACCACATTCCATCTTGACTTCATGTATTGGCCATTTAAACCCATAATGTTTTTAACCCTGTTGTACGGACAAGCTCGAATTACTGTGTTTAACGTCCTCCAGCATGGGTCGGCTGATAAATTTACCCCCTCCAAATAGAGTACCTGGGCTGAGGACTGATCACTTTAAGAATGAGTGGAGAAGAAAAGTTTCCATCCCAGAGTTGCCTGAGAATCAAGATGCGGACAGCCAAAAAATGAGCAGAGGGGAGACTAGAAGAACAAGGCATTTGATAAAAATACTAGTTGGGGAGATCAGGGTAAAAAATAGACCATGCTCAAAGGTCCACGCTCCTTAAAACACACGTAGTTCACAGCACAGAAAAACAGAACGTCCAGTAAACCACTTTTACGCAATCTGCATGAAAGATTTCATGATCTGAAGTGTAGATAGCAAAACACGTCCTGCCATTAGCCCATTTTGACACAGTGTTGACATACAGTCTGGGGTCATTTCATGGTGAACAGTACAATCAGAGAGACAGCTGCAGGCAAAGAGATTCGACGTCAAATCCATTGCAATTGTGAAACTTTGGGGTCACAAAATTAATCGCAAACACACAGAAATCATCTTAGACTGAGACATTTAAAGTTATTACTGTTCCACTTCAATGAGACTTGATTAAAGTTAAGCAGCTGACCAACAAGTTTCTCAATGGCTGATGTTCATACTGCTATCAAAAATAGAGTAAAATATTATTACAACTTCAAATGACCATTTTCTATTTTAATATATTTTAAAATGTAATTTCTTTTGTGATGCAATGCTGAATTTTCAGTCTTGAGTGTCAGTCAGGATCCTTCAGAAATCATTCTAATATACTGATTTGCAGATCAGATCGAGAAACATGCTGACTTAATATTTTATTTTATGATATATTTTGTGCCAAATTCAATGATTAATAGAAAGAACAAAATAACAGCATTTATTTGAAATATAACTTTTTTATGGAACCTTGGTTAATAATTATTAATTAACCTTTTTTTATTTTATTTATCTTAACATAAACTTTTGAAAGGCAGTGTACAATATTGCTGCAAATTAAATTAATTTGACACAATATTTACTTAAAATTAAAAAAGAATGAACTGTTCCCACAGAAGACTTAAGCTAATAACCTCAAAAAGACTATGCTTTATGATTAATTGTCTGATATACACGTTAAAGGTTGGTTGATTTTGGTTGCATATGGATGTATGCAATTATATGTTTATTAATTTACGTTGTTTAATTGTGCTTGTCACTATTAACCCTTTTACACATTATTTACTCAAGTTCCACAAAAAAAAATGCATACTTTGCATCTGGTAATCTCAGCTGACAAGGAGACACTGACATTGTCTTTTAGATTTTCTAAACACCACTTCGATCTATTTGGCATGAGTCATCAGCTGATTCAGACAATCTCACTGTGGTCAAATCAGTCTGGCAGGACTATCATTAATCACTTCTGAAGTACAAAGCAACCTTTAGCAGCACACCACAATAATTCAGTCAACTTCTGATCAATGATCAATCTTCATTCTCAGGAGAACAAAAGCAGAGCAAGAGTAATATACTTCTATTTCGTTCAGCTATTTAAAAAAAAATCCAGGATCACATAATATTAAACCGATTTAACCAAATCCATTCATAAATCAAACAACTTCACACAATTTTACTCAAATTCCCATAAATCAACCTCACTGCCTGGTTACAGTAAGAGTTCAACACTTACCTTGACTACACTGTGTGATGTGGTTGAGATAGTTAGTAATCCACGGGTTATGAAACATGTTGGAATGAAAAGGAAAGAAGAAAACGGAGGAAATAGAGGAAAAGAACAGACAGTCCTGATCACAGGCTCAGACAGAAGAATAAAAGAGCAGGAGAGAGAGAGAGGGATCGCAACGGACAGACTCGATGTGATGGAAACGCACAGAGGCAAAACTGGAGGGGCTAAGCAAACACATGGGAGGATGGAAGAGAGGGGGGGGGGTGCTAAAGCAGCTCACAGGCAGTAATCTGATTAGTTAAAGGCAGAAATTAACCTGGATGATAAAATTGGATTGTGGGAGCACGCTGGATTCCTGTACTTATGACACAAGTGCTGCTACATTTACACACACACGTCAGCAATCCAGGACATGAGTCACAAATACTTGGTGATGCAAAGATGATTTGCTAATTAAAAGACTTTTATTAGGTCTGACCTGCCTTTAACAGTGGTAGAGCATTGAATAAGCAGCACAAAAAGGTTCAATTCCCAGGGAACACACATACTGGCAAAAAAAAAAAATGTATAGCCTGAATGTCTATAATGTGAGTCGCTTTTTGAGTTTTTATGCTAACTGCTATGAGCATCTGGGTTCTACTTTTGTTGTGTTGCCAAAGAAGTTCAGGTTTAGCTGGTTAATATTGCATTACAATACTTGCTTTTTTTGGTGTTAACATTAAAAATTAATCAAGCAAACTGACTGGTAATTTTAAATGCAAAACAATTTTAAATTTTTTTAGAAGATTTTTGCCTAGTTTTAAGTCGCTATGTTTGATAACATTTCTGCCAGTGTTGCAGAAACAGTAAAACAAATACTTTAACTGAAAAAATATAAAATAAAATAAAAATATTAGATGAAAAACACTGGAAAATTGGCTTGAAACGTTGCCCATGCAAAAACTTTAAAAAATAATCAAATAAACTACTGTATATAGTACACAGAAAAATAAAAATGACAAAAACAACTCAATTAAAAAAAATACATAAAAATAAGTCATTTTAAACTATTAATAAAAATGATAAGTCTATAATATAAATATATAGCATATAAAATACAGTAATAACAAAATAGCATTGATTCCTGTTGTATCCAGCTGCATCTGGATCATGTGAAACCTTTGTCTGCACTCACATGTTCAAAGTTGACTTGTAAAGGGTCTCTATCAATCACATTGCCAATTCTTACTGAAAATTGAAAGAGCACCATATGTTGCAGCAAATCACTGTTAGTATAACATCTGTTCAGACAGAGAGAATGAAAGACTAACCATACATAATGCAACAAGCCAGTTACCTGATAAAAAAACAGGCATATGCCAGTACAGCCTAATAATACACCACAACTAGGTGTGAAAGTATTATAACAAGTTGACAGTGTCACAGTTTGCTCTAGAGGGCATACTGAGAGGAAAGGTCCTGTGGGGTTCACTAAATAACACGGAAAACTTAGTCATGACATGAGAAGGGGCTGAAGGAAACTATTAGCATGTTTATAGCTAGCTTACTGAACAACAACACAGCCACTTTTATTAGCACCTTGAATATTGTTAACAGTACGATGCACACTGTGCAAAGCAGGACTGCACATGGTAAACATGCAGTTTAGAAAGTTATCTGGATGGAAAAGTAGCAATAATTAGAATACAAATAGGTACAGCGTAATACCACTAAATCAACAAAAGAGTGTTTTTTATTTTCATAATTAACCCAAGTACATACATTTATTATCCAAATTTTGAATAAAGCTCTAACATATTAAAAAGTTTTTAAGAAAAGCCCAGCCATGTTAGCACGTGCACACACGTCCATCTTTCTGTCCGCTGTCTTACTGGACCACCCAAGCATTGCTGCCCTTAATAAGGTAATATGTGATGTGATTGGCTGAGAGGCCTCAAGGGGGAGTGGCTAACTTATGTTTATCCAGCTCTGCTGTGCAGGTGCTCTTCTCTTAACAACACTACCTCATCTATCATATTCCTTTCACTTCTTGAAGTCATATCTCTAGCGCTTCTTCTCCCTTAGCGTATTCTAGGATACACTCTGTATGATAAATACAATGTATACAAGATTTTGACATAGTTATGACATCTATTTTTCTTTCCTTGCCCTGACTAGAGATTTAGAAAGTACATTTAAGACCTAAAAATACACGCACAAATATCTAAAATCGATGCTTCTAACCCAAGGATTTATTTGTCAGCAGGGGCGGATCTACCGGGGTGGCATGGGGTGGCAAATGCCACCCTTAAAGAAACCCTTGCCACCCCAGCTGCCACCCCAGTTGGCAGCAACGAATTAAAAGTTATGGCCAATTTGAACATTTACGAGCGCAAATCTCCATTGTCCGACTGCAGTGAATGCGGCCAGCACGAGAAGACGAAAGAGTGGCAATAGACTATATTTTAAATTTGTTTGGAAAACTTTATGAGTGCGCGCGAATCGGAGTAGCGAGGAGACACAGGAGGAAAGAGGTAAAAATAATTTATCTGAGTCAGTTGAACACATTCATTTTTTTATGCCCATCTTGTCATTTCCATTCAGCATTTTTTTATGGGATATTCCAAAATGCACATAAAAATAGGTGGATGGAAACAGCTAATGTCACAAACTGTTCCCAGGTCTGTCAAATCTGTCAGGTCTGATATTAACTGTCAAAAGATTTTATTCAAAACCAAATGACTATATGTGAACAATGCTATTTACTTTAATTTTTACATAACTATAGTCTCAATCATTGTCTATTTTTATTTACCTAATGGAATTTTATGAGATATAACAAAGTTTGTTGAATAAAAAACAGCGGCGACCTCCATGAGCTAAGAAAAGGGAAATTTAAGCAATAGTTTCAAAGTGCCTTTACAGAATATTATGATATTAATGTTTATAATATTTCTTAATATGTCTTTAAGGTACATTTAGCAGATTAAAGCTGACACAAATACACAAATATACTGTGGTAAGCTGGGCTTAAACTTTAAAAATAAAATAAAATTGTAAATACATCAAGATAATATGAGTGCATTTTACAAGAAAATACTATTTAAGACATTTCTACTTCCATGTTTAATTCAATGTGTTATTTGCCATTTCTTAATTTGTAATTAATTGTGAAATTTACTAGATATATATATAGAGAGAGCTGTGTGATAAAATAATTAAATTTTGTGATGAAATACATCAGGCAATAGAGATTTAACATTTATAATCACATGTTGTGAGCCATGTTGAGTAATAGTATAATTTTATTTAATGCCATGTCAGCATCTGAGGTTATTTTCATGGCAAAATCTCAAATACAAAAATACAAATATCACATAAATACAATAAAAACCAAGCAATCAAACAAAACACAGCAAGCAGTATTACACAATATATTTTTTAATTAACATAAAATCTTACTAAATAAGTCCTTAAGTGAACTAACTTCATAAAAGAGCTTTCTACTTGCTTCAAAACCGAAGCCATATTCAAGCTACTTATAAGAGCATTTTAAAACATGTAGATATCTAGGTGTAGAAGATGCATATATTATGCTTTATCAAATAGAAATTAGATTTGATTTCTTATAGGAGAAGTCAATAATCACGCAATTTACCTTTAGCGTTTCAAAATAATGTCATCAAAAGCAATAAAAAAGGTCCCATTTATGGAAATATAAGAGTTATCCTAGTGGAAAATGGTCCAATCACTTCTGAAATCTTAGCAAAACTCCCTTTGGTACATTTAACCTGCAGTCACAGCACAGCCTGGAGGAGGAGTTCAGTCAGACTGCATTCTCTAGTCGTTCTGGTCTTCATCTTCTGCCTTTATTAGGACACAGAGAGCTCACTGGCAGCATGAGGTTTGTTTGAATTACTGCTGAACTACAGACTGCGCTGAGAACAAGCAGTCGAACATACCTTGCAGACAGCAGTCAGGTGTGGATCTCTAACCATCTCAAACACTACAGGCTAGACTTCCCAGATAGATAAAGTCCTGGATTGTAAATGGCTCTCTACTGGGACTTCTTTCAAATGTCTCATCATCACTCTATGTCCCATCCAAAAAACAGACAACAGTCTTTGCACTTTTCTGATAACCATGGTGTATGTTTGAAACAAGATACCTTATACTGTTTTTACGTATGGTTAATAGAATATCTGGAGAACCTACTATACCAAAATATTAAATATATAATCAGTGAACAATGCATCATGCAATACAGTATCCCAAAATGCAATGTGTTTGATTTGAACTTTACAGTAAATTAATCAGTGGTGACATCTTGCCTTCTCTTACTATACTGCCAAAATATATATATTATTTTTTTTTCATTATTATTTTTTTTTTTTACAAAAAACTAGATTGCAACAAAACAAATAGTATTTTTCAAGATAAATGGAACCCACCCACGGAATTAATTGCACAATACATTAAGTGCAAAAAATCTCATATGGTAATCTCAAATTTAACAAAGCCTTAAGATCATAACTGGACACCATTTACTGAATTATTCATTTACTACATTAATTATATTAAAGGACAAGAAATGCATTTCACATTTTTTATAGTTTATTTTTTATTTTTTACGATGATAACTGGATCCCATTTACTGAATTAATGATAATCATAGAATACTTTAACTACAGTATAGAGTGATATAAATGAATTAAAAGTTAAAATATATTTATATCAAATTAAAAGAAAATGCTAAATAAATAATTGTATTTTTGGGCAATACAAAAAATTACAAATCAAATATTAATCTCAAATTTAGAAAAATAAATGCATATTTAAAAGGCTATAAATGAATTAAATCACACAATATCATTGTTGTGGTAAAGGGTACAATATAAATCCAGTATTAATCTCACATTTAAAACAAATGCAAAAACAATTATAACTTATTTAAACAATTATAGCTGGACACCATTCACTGAAAATCATAAAATACATTAAAAGTAGTAAAAGATATAAGAAATAACCACATTTCAAAATAAAATAATAATGCAAAAATAATCTTATTTAAAACATTATAGCTGCCATTCACTGAATTATAATAATATTAACTGTATAAAAGGGTAATAATCTCAGAATATTTTTTTTTTTAATTATAAATAAATTAGATTATGTGTAAAAGATTAGGTGTGTATGTATAACTAAAGCAGTATACGGTGGATACTTTGCAGTACACTAGTAATTCAGTCCAAACACATCCTGCTCTCTGAGGTCTACAGAAGGTGAGGACTCACAATCTCTGCTCTTATAAGGTTGAGAAGAGTTTGAATCAGTCACAGGCCTCATCTCTCCAAGAAAGTTGTTCTTGGCTCACTTATGGGAAACAGCTGATCTTACGTCAACAACACTTTCTAAACAATATGTATTGCTAAAAATCCACCCAAGGCATGCATTCTGAACATCAGTTCATTTGAGCGGTTACATGAAAACCTGTGCTCTTCACTCCTCTTCTGTATCACAAATTCTTGAATCTCTCTTGTAATCCAAGAATCACCACAGACAGACACTCACATACACTTGTCAAACACAGCTGAAGTATAACAGGAAAGTGTAATCTGAAGTCTGTAAAGATAGATGGAGTTAGCCAAAGTTTTAATCTGTACTAAGGGGACATGTTTTGGCTGGCTAGCCTGACAGATGCTATAACTACATCATCTGCACACAGAAAGAATCTTTTACAACTGACTGCCATTCATAAATGGGTGTTTAATTCTGACATTTGCTTCCAGGGCATTACAAGCCTACAGCCCTACAACATCTAACTCCATCCACTACACAAATTCAACTTCTATTTGGAGAGATGTCAGGTTCTCATAAACCACAGCAGGGAAAGAACCTCAAAAGGACACAGACAGACTGTTGTGAGCTCCAAACAACACCAGCGGGAAATTTATGGATGAATTATATTCCAACTCTTGAATCAAATAGTGATACACTGAAGAGCTAATCTGATAAGAAATGCACATCCATACACACACACACACACACACACACACACCCACACGCAAGACATGGCTTCTATGCAAATCAAAACACAAATAGTTACAAAGTGCAGAATAGAATCTAAAATAGAATCTTTATCACCACATAACATTTAGATTTGTTTTTATGATTATTTCACTGCCTTTCAAAAGGGTGCTGTCAGAAAGACAGTCCAAACAGACGATAAAAAATATTAAAAAAACAAACAAACAAGAAATACACACCGAGTCCACATCACAATGAATATCATAAAATCAAAAAAAGTACATATTTTAAAAATCAGGGTTATACCATCTTAAAAAAAAAAAAATGACTGTAACACCAAGTAGAAACAATAATTACAGTATATAGAAATACAAAAAGAAAACAGAGAGGGTAAGTGTTGGAAATATATCTGACTGTTTGTTTTGACGGAGAGGGCAGGTGCGACTAATTCAACAGCTGCAATATCAGAGTCTGGCTCCAGGCCTCACACACACACACACACACACACACACACTACAAATGGAGCCATAGACTGTATGTAGGCTCCTTCCAGCCTCATCACCACAGTGACTGTGCAGACCACCGATTACATACAGTTTTTCAGAAGGTCCACATTTAGTCTGTTCATCAACACACATGCACTTCAGATACGTTCCCAGAATTGCAAACCATATTCAGAAACAACTTGACCAAGACCACATAATGGCTTCCCTTCACAAAGTATGAGCGGAACAAATGTGTGTGAATCATATGTAAAACTTAAACTGTTGCAACAGTTTTTGTCATTTTAGATAAAAGCATCTGCTAAATGAATCAATGTAAGTGTAATGTATAAAAAAAAACAGTTTTACAATGCCATTTACACAGAAATGTGAAGCTCAGTGGTCTTTTTGTTATTTATTTCTGAAGGATCATGTGACACTGAAGACTGGAATTGTGATGCTGAAAATTAAGCTTTGCATCACAGGAACAAATTACATTTTAAAATTTACAAACAGGTATTTTGAAATTGTAAAGATATTTCACAATATAGCTATTTTTGCTGTATTTTTATCAAATAAATAAAGAATTGGGGAGCAGAAGAGACTTTAAAAAGCATTATAAAATCTTACAGACCCCAAACGTTTTAATGGTAGTGTATCCTGCTTTTTTAACATTTCATTCATGCACATTGCCCAACACTGGCTCTAGACCAGTGCATGTTCTTTTTCACGAGGCAGGAGGTCATCTTCAGGGTACGGTTTCAGTCACTGAGGTTATGGAGTTCTAGCCGGTCTCATATTTAGTCTGTTGGACCAATCTTCATTTCTCTTGGATATTAGCATCTGAATCACAGATCGTGATGCACATATCTGACCCCAAAATATTGCAGAGTATACAGTCCAAATATTTGGAGAAAGGGAATTTGTGCACTGCCTCACAGTATCATGCATAAGCAAAATAACCAGTCATTAATATCTGACCTCAAAGACAATAGAAGCAAATACTGCTTGTTAGTAATGATCTGAGTGAACAGCAGCAGGTGGTTTTATCGAAGTGGTTGCATGCTCCTCTAGACATCGCAAACATAAACACACATGGGACGGCAGGCTTAGACATAACGGCATATGTTGGCACTGAACTCAGACACACTCCGGTTACAACTCTGCTGTTAGCAGCTGAATGTAGACTTCAGACGTAGCTTCAGATGACTTGAAGGCACAGCGAGTCCTGACCTTCACGTTTATGAGCAGCACAACAGGGCAGAGATCTCAATGTATCATGTCGATGTAAAATGTCAGTGTCAAGTAAAAGGTCCATTCAATTTGCCAACCCTTTGGTTTCATTAACGAATGTCAATGTAAATCAAACAACAAAACGGTTAATTAGACTTTTACATGATGTGAAGAAAATCTGAATGTTTCCTTTCTATGCAAAAATAGTGTTATAAGTGGGTGCCATGCAGTTGCTAGGGTGTAGGACATGACTAAGTTTGTTAGGTGGTTTCTTATTATAAAGTCTCTAATTCCTTGATATGGCTTAAAAATACCACTTAAAGAAACAGACTATAGTTTCTGACTGCTTTACAAGCATGAAATAATGTCATGTTGAGAGATCTAGAATACATTTTACAAACAAAGCAAAGTTAATCAAGTGTGTTTAATGACTCATTTCTTGGTGTAAATTAAAAAAAAGGATATGGTTTATATATATAATATTATAATTAAAAACAAAATAAATGTATATGATATATATATATATATATATATATATATATATATATATATATATATATATATATATATATACACACACAAATAAAAATAAATGTAAATAGCCAACTAAAATAATTTATTTATAAAGATATATTATATAAATTTATATACAATGTATAAATAATCACATAATATATTCTAAATATATTTACAAATATATAAATAAAATAAATAAATCAGCAAATAAATTAGTACATTAAAATGTGTAAATAAAACATACAAATAAACATTACTGACTTATTTCAGCTGTTGCACCAGACATCCTTTTTATTCTACTAACTACTCAAGCATATACTCAGGACTGCAGGATATCATAAACAACCAATGATACATCTATGCTGTCTTCCAAATCCAACCAGATAAAGGCATCTTACTAGACCAGATAAGTCATGATGCCTCTCTATCTCTGTGGACTGTGGTTTCAAACCCAGCCATTATGCTTCAGTAAAAATCCCAGCTCCTCTGTGACAAACTCCAATGCAAACTTCTTAAAACAAACCAGACAAACCAAGCAGGAAGTTACATCAGAATCTGCAGAACATTAAACAGTCATATAAGATTGCCAAGATATACCTGTTGAGCTGTAAGAGGACGTAGACGACACAATCACTGACATATGCTTCCCAACCTGTTCATTGTCCAGCAGGAGTGGATCAGGGTGGGATGGAGTCACAGGGGGATTACGCTATCATGGGTCTTAATAAAGCCGGCTCAGACCTAGGGCTTACTGCTACCGCCACACACAGAAGTACACGGAGAAACAAAAAGAAGATGGAAATGTTACTTACTGGTAGCTGCCTCCTAAGTTCATTGGTAGAGCCGAAACGCAACTAATTCCAAATGCAAATGTTTCCAAAGAGTATTTTGTATTAAGTGCAGGTCAGTTTGTAAATGATGAGAGGTGAAGAGATGGCAGGCAGATGTCCCACATACTGAACGAAAGGATGCTGATCCATGTGAAAGAAAGATGTCAAGGAATAATACTGTTGATGATAGACAGGAAGGAGGAAAAAGGGGGAGGGAAAGGGGAAAAGAGGGAGAAGAGGGGAAAAGATATTTGGAAGGGAGGAAATAAAGGGTGGGAAATAGGACACGGTGGACAATTAATGAAAACCACACAACAGAGGAGAAGATATCAGACAATTCCAATAGCGTCCAAATCCAAAAGAAAAAAAAACAATATTCCAAGGAATCTTTATGGAGAACTTTTGCCGGTCACTGAAAGTTCACAGGTGGCAACTTGCTGAATTCCCTGTTCAGCTAACAACTCCAGAGTGACAGAATACTGAGAGTCATGCTAGAGCACATGCCCTCACACACACACACACACACACACACGAGCAGAGGTAACCTCACCCAGTGGACTCCATGTATGGCCTGAGAACTGAGTCCTGCAGGGGAATCTGCCTTAAATAGACTGGGGGGGTTAAGAGACCCAGGGATTGAATCGGCTGTTAGATCAACAAACTCACCAGAGTACCAGAGATATAGGCGTGCATGGATCAGAGAAAACACACACAGATGGATCAGACTTGAAATACTGATGCTTTTACTGTATTAATCAGCACTAAAATGAATTTGCATCATCAGCTGCAAAGAGCAAACAGTGCAGTCAGTGTATAAATGGAATATTTTTCACATTTCTTGAAGCTTGTTTCAATTAAAAGTGGTTAATTATATTTTCAATCATCAATGTGCATCATACATCTAGCATCTACACAAAAGTGTGGTACTCACAAAAATAGAACTGTGCTAGATTTATTGTTAGTTTATTTAAAGTAACAATTTTTAAAATTAGAGTTAAAATCAATGTGCATCATTAAAAAAAACATTTATTATAATGAGTTGTGCACCATTAAATTTATTTTAATAAAATGTGGTTAAATACTGTTTTTAAAAAACTAGTTAATGTATAATTTTGTGTAAAAATCTATGTAAATCATAAGTTTAAAAGAGCAAACAGTGTAGCATATTAAAATGGAATTGCGAGACATTTTTTAAGTTTATTTCAATGAAAAGGTTAGTTAACGAATTATGAAATGTCCTTGAATATTTTTCTCACCAAAAATGCCAAGGGAAATGAGTAATGTGAGCGTGTGGCACCTGTTTGTGAACCTTATCATTATGCAACTTCATATAAGAACAGACACAGATTTCAAATGAAGCTTCAAGCTCAGGTGAGGTGAAAAATCTTATTTTAAAATGACCAATATAACTGAACTAAACAGACATATTCAGGCATATTCCACAGCTTATCTGGACATTAAATGTCAAAATAACTTAAATAAAATATTAACAGACAATAAACAAAATTATTATATTATACAGAAATATATTTATTGATTTTGGGGTGAAATGTATTTATTTTCTTTTTTTATGCACCCACACACAGACAAACTTCAGCCTCTAAAGGGAGCACAGCAACCGAAATGGATAGAGTAACTAGTAACTATAACTAGAAAGACATGAAAAAAAAAAAAAGTTCATAGGACAAAAAATGATTATGATGTGATGGCACAAGTCCCCTCCAAATCCACTATACATTAAGACAGGCAGCCATCTGTTGGACAAATCGTGCTATGACAATCATTCAATAAGTTACTTTCTTAATAAGTTACTCATTTCTTGAGGTGAATACTGTGTTCTTTAAAAGTAAAGAAAAAAGTAAAGTACAGACATAAATATATTGGTAAATATGAAATCGGTATGTTTTCCCCCATTTATGACACCAGTGCATAGGCTATTTATGTATGCAAAGGCCAAAATTTGATTTGCAAACCAAAATTATGTTTAAAAAGATATTTTGATAACGGACCATGAAGCTGCTCTTGGTACTGTCAGTAGATGTTTAAAACAGTAATGCCTTAACATCTGACACACAGTACTAGGAGCACTCGGGTCACTTATCCAATTGCCAACAGGCAGCTTCAATCATGGGGTCAGATGTTAGTCCTCATGAGCTTTATCCATGTCCACATATGCAGCATGGGACCAAGCAGTGGAAAGCTGATTATTGTCCCTATAGACAGAACTGCATTCATTCATGAGCTTTACCTTCAGCTGCTTGAACAGAAAGCACCAAAGCACACACGTGCACTGCTCAATTGATCACATGACCACACCGGACAAATCCATTCACTGAATATGTCTAAGCAATATGTCTGTTTTTCTAATGTGCTTAAAAGATTATAAATTAAGGGCATTTACAAACAGAAGTATAGGGGCGTCTTTTGTTTGAATTTAAACAGCAACCGCATTTGTGTAAATCTATATATATTATTTATTAGTGTTATTCATTTCAACACTTTTGTCTATTATATATTTCTCATTAAATAATCTACTGGTCACACTAATTAGATATAATGGAAGTCTATATCTGTAATTTCATCCTCTAAATAGCTGAAGTCAACTCTTGCCAAAGTACAAAAACTATCAATGCAACTAGAACACTGTTCACCAACACACTCCTCAGTCAAAAACTAATTCGTCAATGAGTCTAAAGCCAATATGCAATTTTATCAGTATTTTTTTTTTTTTTTATCAGTTTTATCAATTTAGTGTTCCTGTAGCTCAATTGTTAGAGCACTGAGCTATCAAGCGCAAGGTTGGGGGTTCGAATCCCTGGGAACACATAATATGTAAAAATTGATAGCCTGAAAGCACTGTAAGTCGCTTTGGATAAAAACGTCTGCTAAATGCATACATTTTATTTTTAAATTTTATTTTATTTTATTTTATTTTATTTTATTTATCAACAACTTAAATGCATGTCCTCAAGTTTATAACTCAAATAAAGAGACGTCTCAAAAACTGCGTTTTTTCACATTTAACATGAAAGAGTAGGCTACTTAAAACTAATAAAACAAACATTAATACAATCAAGATAAGTAGTTCTGATCAATTTTAAAAAGAGTTCAAGCAAGACACACTAGAGCTGTAATCGGGCCTTAAAAGTTAGGCCCGACAGGACCCGAGCCCGACAGGTTTCGGCCCGAGCCCGACAAGTACATTTTGATTGACAGCTTTTTTAAAGCCCGAACCCGTTTACAGCCCGACATTATTCAAATGTGCGCGCGCACAGCTCTTTTGCCTTTTGCCAACAATGAGCAATTTATTCATGTTTTAACATAATTTACTCATAACTAACGTAGACTAGACCACTTGGAAGTTGGAATAAAGAAATAAAATAAGTCCTGTGTCACATCGTAACATCTCAGCATTCTAGACATAGGCTCATTTAACCTATAAATAGACCAAACGCACCAATAAAAACGAGTCATTTAAAAAAAAAAATTAAGATAAATTTTAAATTAAGATGGGTATTTGGCAATAACGAAATTAAGATAAAGGCTCCGCCGGATTTGCTTTATTTAATAAAAGAATAATGCCAACATTAGCGTAAACACTCTGTCAACATTATGCATTTAAGACTCAATGAATATTTAGTTATCATTTGAAAAACCTTTACTCACAGAAATTAGGCTAGGTCTACATGTTTTTGTGGAGGAAAATGATTGAATCACTGTAGATGTCTTCAGCGCGCTCCTGCGCTCACTGATGGTGCGTCATTATTCACTCATTATTCTCATTATAAACATGGTCAAAACTTTTCCACACCTCAGAGTTTGCTTTAGTTGCTGGTGCAACCAAAACGTAATCACCAGAGGCAAGCCTCCGTTACACCTGCTCAGCATTCATTTTCGCATCTTTCTCGCGCTAATCGAAACACATCACATGACCGCTCGTTTATCTCGCAAACCGGAGCGCAAGCCCGAGCCCGGCCCGAGCCCGCGTAAGATGATAGAAATTAAGCCCGCAAAGATCTTCAGCTCAGACACACTACATTTTATACCATCGATATAAAACAAACTTTTAATTGAGTCAAGTAAAATACTGATGCAAGCGTTTTGAGTAAAGATATTCTTACCTTTAAATACACGTTCGCTCTGCTTGACACTTTATCGCTTATTTTTCTGGATTATTCGTTTGTTTCCTTTATACTGTGGGGACCGAATAACTTCAGCCCGCGGTATCGAAGCGTTTGGTGACATCAACTCAGATAAACACGAGCTCGTGGTTTCCGCTGATATGAACCAATGACAGAACAATATCACTGCAACTGGTGGTCGCCGAGCTTCATGTAGCTTAGCTCTCGCATGGTGCTAGTAGCCTATTCAGTATTAGGTTTGGACACTCATTACGTATTTTTCAAATGTAGGCCTGTATGCTGAGGCTGGTTGTCATTACCTGAGGTAAGCTGTCACATTATAGGCTTTGAATACATAAACATTTTTGATAGTTTCATGTTGTATAATAGTTTTGCTTTTTAAATTAGCCTGATAAAAATCTAATAGTGTATAGGATTAATATATTCGATATCATTATTAGTACAATAAATCCACCCTGCTAAATATTCACTGCAGTAAAAAGTATAAAAACTAACTTTTCTTTTTTGACAAAAACAAAATCATTGTTTATTCATTCATTCATTCATTGACTCAAAATAATTCATTGCCTACTGCCACATATGGAATCTGACATGACATCTTGGTTGTGTGTTTTGCTAACTATAGCAAACACAGTTTCACTAGAGAGGACCAAGTCTGAGAACATGAAGAAGAGTGTGTGTCTGTGTAATGTTGGTGATTTTAGCACTTTTCTCCAGCCAGACTCGCACACTGAGCTGCCAGTTGGACCCAAATGTTGGCAAAACTTATTATCAATGGATCACAACATTGGCACAACATTTCATCAATGTATCAGGCCAGCAGAGCATTTTATGAATGAAACTTCATAAAATCCTCCCAGCATGCTGAGATTTGGAGGATCTCCATCTCGATTTTTTTATCTTTTCAGTCACACATGGACATGAATACACACATTTATAGACTATATTTATATATTGTACTTTTAAAATCTCACACTATAACCACAAGGTGTCAAAATACTTGGAATCATTTTCAATAATATATTGTATTATAATCTGTTTTGTAAACTCACTTGACAGAAAGATCTTTGTTGATTGTTCACTTTGCTTGTTACATCAAACCGCATTAGTTCTCCTTAAACCAATGAATAAAACATGGTTTTTGTGGAATGTTTCTCACTCAACACTCAGTTGTTATTGGCCATGTAGTTATTGTTTAAGGGTTTTTAACTATAGCAGTACACCATCCCTCTACTTCTCAAAATGTGCAAACTAAAAGGAAAAAATATATATTTTAAAATAAATTGTCACAATTAAATGAAATTTCAACCCAATTAACTATTGCAAAAATAAACAAAACTGATGATACACTTGAGTAGAGCAATACAAAAAAAAAGTTAATTACATAATTAAAAAGTCAAAATAATAATTGCATACTTGATTTTGACTCACTTAACATATGCAAACGAAAAAACCCAGGTAAAGAGGGTTAACCAACTCCAAACAGTTATGCATATTAAATCACAACAATTAAATTGTAGAAAATGTTTATTAAATTTGATTTTTTTTATCCTTATGTCACATATTTACATTTCAAATGCCTAAAACATTTACAAACATGGAACCCAAAAATTATGTATGCAAATGCAAAACATGATATCCAGACATGTCCAATGATACAAAATAAGCATTAAAAATGCAACCGATGACACTCTTGGCATGACAATGCAACAGCTTGTGTTTTCAAATACAGACAGTGTTATCATTATGACTCCCATTACAAATTAAAATAAAAACAGTATGATTCAGTGGCTTCTTGAATGCTACAATGGCAAAAATGCTACATAGTTCATGAAAACAGCTTGAAATCATATAACAGTTATGGCCATTTTCAGTGAAATAGGGAACAGATCCTGTCAGGGTGCTACACATCTTACTTTCCGTCCAAACGTTAGCTTGTCATACTTGCAAAGAAAGAAAGAAATATTTGGCTGCATGTGATCTAAAGACTGTTTACTTATTGATTTCTTTTTCATTTCTTTTTAGAACAACGTTGGTACGAGCTCATGATGATAACAGTGCATGACTCTGAATGGAAGACGTACAAATGCTCAAATAAAATAAGGCCACATTAAGCTTTGAAGGGAATCAAGATCAAACAAAGTCACTTTTAATGTTGCAATTTTTCTTTGCTGTAACAAGTTTCTAGGCAGCTGTGAATGGATCCACTAAATTTGTTATTTGATGTTATTAAACTGAATGAACATTACAACTATACAAAGCGTCAAATATCAACTGTGGGCCTTTTACTGCAGCATTTACTACAAAAATCCTGGGACCGTCCAATGTTCACAATGAGAGCCCCTAAACTTCGAGAAGCCAAAACGGGACATGCTGCAGGTCTCTGACTTAAATTTGCCCATCGTTTTTTCTTGATTTATTTATTTTTTTCTTTAAGCACTAGAAAATTATAGAATTTTCTTATCATTCTATACAGCAACATAATACTGCCATCTCGATCCAAGAGTGAAGAAATGAATTATTATGGTTAAATACAAAATATCTTTTAAAATATTTAAAATATACTTTTATTTTATACATTATGCAGACTGGTTAACAATTTCAATGATAACAAAAATAAGTATTCAGTGAAATGTATTTTTTTTTTCACATGGATGGCGCTATGACAGGAAAAAGCAAGCAAACACACACATGCACGCGCGCGCACACTCATTCACACGCTTGCACGCAACTTTAAACGCTTTTATGTGAGTGACATTTGGATAGACAACTCTTTAACACAAGTACATCCAGCTTCCCAGATTTTCTACAGCCAATGAGCTTTTGTGTTGGACAATATTGCTCAAGCTTTCATGCATAATGATGTCAGAAAGTATCTCTCCATTCCATAGCATATGGTATCTTAGAAGTTTAATTTTTTCCTAGAATTGTTCCATACATATCACACATTACCATAGAGTATCTTTCTCCTAAACTAATCCAAATCATTACATATCTAGAGCTGTCCTCTACCTTGCAACCATCTACGTTTAAACCATTAAAATTATCTGTACACATTTAGCTTGTTCATCGAAACGCTCGTGAGCATTTATTGCTTCCCGAAGTTACCTGGGGTTTAGGTTTAGGGTATAGACACGCAACATTACAGTAGCTAAAGTGTGTCTTTGTGTTCGCGTTTGGACCCTGTTTTTTTTTAAGTCTACATTGCCTGATAATAGTTCCCTAATTCAAAGTCGCAACTGCGTGAAACCTGGGTCACACAACATCATTTAAGGTATTTGATATATCAGACAAACATTCAAAACATGATGCACATTTCGACACTTGAGATATCAAACATTTTGGTGGTGTTTCAAAGTAACTCTTTAGGCTTATCGTTACTGGTGTGTTTCAAAAAGGCCACTCGATAGCTAAAAATTCTCTTTGAATCCAATCACGATAAAAATATGTTAACAAGGTGCTTTTAAAGTTGATACATCAAATACTGAAACGCTCATCCAACCCAGGTCTCCGTTTGACCTGCAACACACCACTGGTTTTAACCGATACTGTACAAAGCTCTCCACACTCAGGGACATACTTTACAGTGTGCTGAAAAGTTCTGGTAATAGGGCACTATGGGTTCGAACTAAGAGCGATACGGTTTCTTTGATCGATCCGTCTGAAAATGAAAACAGTTGAGAGCCATTGAGCGTCTTCTACCACCTCGTGTGGAACTCCTGAATTTGGAGCAAAACAGCTCAGTTGATACATGAACATGAAAAAATGAATAAATAGAACAGTTCTCCTAAAACCGCCATACTGGTTTTGGTAAAGTCAAAAAACAATATAAAAAGCATTTACAAAACATTCATGTCTGCTCAAACAGAACCACATTGGACAGAGGGGTAAGTGCACCCCTTGAAAGCACTCCACAAGAGGACCACATGTTCCCACAAACGACAAGAGAGTTCCATGATGTCAATAGAGGAAAGGCTGGCGGGACCGAGCCTCACTGGGGAGGATGGGGTAGAGGCTGCCCCCATGGACTGGATTCTTGATGGACTGATGGATTTGGGAGGTTTTAATTTAGGGGGTGACTCAGATGGGTCGTGCACGGTTCTGCTTGAACATGGAAATAGTTATTATACCGTGTTCCAACCAGGTAGGATGTGATGAAGATAAACAAGAAATAAAAGAAAATGATTATTTCACAAAGAAATGTCCAGTTATTATGTCTCTCCCTTTCTCTCTACACTGTATAAAATTAATGAAGCCTATAATTCAGAATCATTTTTAATTCAAATTTCATTAACATGTCAATTTAAATTAAAAAGCTGTCTAACAAACCCTATCCTTTATTAATATTATACATAATTGAATTTTTAACATATTTCCAACTAAATTGGGTAATTGAGAAAAATCTGCTTCATTTTATTAATGCAAAATGTATTTTTTTATTTTATTTTGGGGTGTAATATGAAGAATGAAATCCTTGCAGTTACATAGTAAACATATCTGGTTGGCACATGGTATTATGATGTGGTTAGCTTAAAGTGCGGCATTAAAGCAGTGCGTTTCAGCAAGAACGCTCAGACACACATACTGTATACACTCTTAAAAATAAAGCTGCAGAAAGGGGGTCGCCATAAAAGAACCTTTCTTTAATCAGTTCTTAAAAGAATAGATTATTTCTTAGTTTGAAGACCATTTTAAAAATCTAAGGATTCTTTTTCTCACTATAAAGAACCTTATGTGGAATAGAAAGGTTCAATGGATAGGAAATGTTTTTCATGGAACCATTGAAATCAATAAAGAACATTTGTTTTCAAGAGTGTATGCTAGTGTGGGATGATATCAGTCAGTTGGTAGACATTATTAACTCAATAAGGTGCGAAGACAATGTAAATCATTTGTGGTCATAGTAATTAAGAAGTGTAGCACAAGATTTTGATTATAAGGACAAGACTGTTTATACTGGTGGGATGATATTGTAAGTGTGATGAGGGCTTACACAAATATTAATTTTGCCAGTTATTAGCAAAACATTGGAGCACAGAGATAACACTGTCTAGACAAATGTGAAATTCATGAGATGTACATAAGGTTAGTGTAATGAAGGGTTAGTGAGAAGACTAAGGTCTTTTAACAAAAACTGATTGAGGGAAGGAACATGCAAAGATGTGAGGAAGGAAAGACAGTTGTGAGGATGATAGGTTGTTTGCAAGAGATATGACATTATAAGAGATTGTAGCTGGTTTTAAACTGCTTCTTATTATATTAAAGTTCTGTAATACTTTTTAAACAGTCATTTTTTTTTAAAAGACAGTAAAGTGTTCCGTTTGTTTGTTTCATGGTCACACAACAACATTTTCAATGTTTTGCTGAGTGACGCACCAGATAAAGTCCAATTAACCAACTTTTACAGAAATTGCAGGGAATAAAAATATGTCAAGGGCACAAAATTAAGAACAATGGGGCATGATGAGAACTGTAACATATGAAGGTGGTGGGGCATTATTGGGAACCTCCTTCTGGCAGTGGCACAGCAACACTTAGAAAGCCAGCAGAGCTGGAACTGAGTGGGCGTGGAGTGGAGTTGATACACAATGCTCTTGTCGGAGTAGAAGGCCATTTCAGATGTCTCAGTGTGGTTAGGTATTTAAATGTGTTCTGAATGCAAGTGAGCGTCAGCATACATGACAATGATTTTGAGTGTTTGTGTGTCAGTTTGTCTGTGTTAATGCACAGACGTCTGTATTAAAGAGAGATGCATCGCTCAGTGTGTTTGTGTCTAATGTTGTGTATATATGTATGTCTGATGATGTTTCAATAGCATATGAGGATGAAGGCATTTAACAGACAGCCAGCTCACAGTGCTGGAGGCTGGCCCTTAGTTAGATGACCTCTGACCTCTAGGGTTCAGCTACGACCTCTCCACCTGGCTGGGCTCCTGTGACTCTTAAAATGCCAAAAGAGGAGAAATACACAATGTAACAGCTGAAAATATAACAATAGCATCACTGTGTACATTAATGCATGTACGTAACATAAATAAGCTGATTGACCATCAATTCAAAAAAGATAGCAACACAATGCTGGGTTCAAATCACAGCAAACTAATTTTTGTGAAAAATTAGAATAATCAATGACTGATTTTTGAGTCAAATTTGGCAGGCAACTTGTGAACTGAACTTTAGGAGAATGCCCTCTGGTGGCCACTCAGTATAAGTGCAACCAGGATTTGTTGAGTTTGTTTTTAGTACAAAAAAAAGTTAAAATGTCAGCAATCCCTCATAAATGTACTGTTATCAAAAAAAAAAAAAAAAATCAAACTATATTACACTTTGTCAATGTTATCAGTAATAAAAGTCTATAATATAATTAATATATATTATTAGTCAAAATTAGCATAAGATTCAATAATAAACTGAACTGCACATTTCATTTTAAAGCTACGGTATGGGGCAGGTCTTTATCAAACACTATACTGTACAAATGTCACCTACAGTGTATTAAATACATAGACTGCTGTAACAGTTTCTCACCTTTTAGGGTTGCCTGGTCGTCTTTTTTTTCTTTAGGTTCACTTGTGACTGCAGGGTGGACGCTGCCCTCGTTATCCTCTGCCTTTGTAATTTTTGAAGAATCCTGTGGTCCAGGAAGGGGGCCTTCTTTCTCCCATCCATAATCTACCCACCTTCCCACCCCATGCAGTCCATCCCAAGAGTCTGAGCTTCGGAGGCTAAGGCTTCTCATTCGTGAGACAGTGTCCACCTCCCTCATGCGGGCAAGTCTCTCCTCTGAGCCATGCCCAGGCGGGGCTGTAAAAAGAGCCTCTATTCTTTGGGAAAGTCCACGGCTCCGTCTATCTACACTTGAAACCTGACCTTCACCTGGACCTTGACTCCGGCCATTTTCAATGCATTGGCTAGCAACAACATGCTTTTTATGTTTTTCCACTTCATCAGTGCTAGAGACTGGACTGCTATGACCCTGCTCAGGTTTAAGTATTCTCTGTTTTGTGTCTGAATCTGCATCTTTATCAACAGTGTCTTGGGTATTTTTATCTAATTCCCAGTCTGAATCATCTTTGCCTTGCCCATCAATCCCACATCCACGCCAACCCCCCAGACCCCGTTTTTCACCACCTCCTTCCTGTCTATCATTGTCTAAACCCCATCTCTCTCCACCAACATCCCATCTTTCAGCATCAAGGGACCGCCTCTCTCTGGACCAGAAACCACCTTGACCCAAGCTTTCCCCTTCCCACCCACCCCTCTCCCAATCCAACCCTAGAGATAATCTACGATTAGTTGTAGGAAGTACAGAAAGGGGAAGGTGATCTGGTGGAAATTCAGGACGTAGCTCTGAATCTAAACCTGAATTAGTCCACATTGCAGTTTTATTTGCCCTCAAGATCACATTTGGTTCTTTATTTGCCTCTAAGGTAATATCACTATTTTGCTCTGTTCCTTCAGTAACACAGCACTTCTCTTGCTCTGTTTGCATCTTTTCCCTAGAAGTTTCATCTTCTTTCACTTTCTCTGTCACTTCAGATTGTTGGCTTTCAGGTTTCTCTGTTTGCTCTGTTTCTTTCTTTTTGATTTCATTATGTTTCTGCTCAGCACTGGCAGGATCGTCTTTCATTTCAGTGGCTAAAGTGTTGCTCACTTCATCCTCTACTGACTCACTGCCAGGAATGTCTTTATCACCTTTAACCATGTTTGACTCATCAAGGTTCTCTGCTGAACCCTTTCCTGTGATCAGAGTAGCAATATGCTTTTCAGCTAATGAAAGCTGCATCTGCCAGTCAGCAGGTACTTCTGGGCTAGCCTCTAAACCTGCTTTGTCACCAACAGGCTTTCCCGTTGCAAGGCTACCAAGCACACCCCTGTTGCTAAGAAACCTGTTAGTGTGGCTTGTTACCCTCCTAAAACCTGAGCTCCTTTCATCCCTGAATAATGCCATTGGCTCCTGTCTCACTTCTAATGCTGAAGAACAACATGGCTGCTCAGAATCTATGGGAGGTCTACCAGGTATGGGCACATGCTGTGGGGTTTCGATGCTCATGGCACTTCCTGGTTTGGATTTTATAGAAGATCGGCTAACAGCCCCAGAATCACGGGCCATTTGGAGAGTTTGACAGATGTGCTCATAGTCTGGGGGGCTGGTTAGAGTGGAAGCATCTTGCATGGGCTGTCTGTCTGCCCATGGGATCTCGGCTGCCATGGAAGAGGTGGAGGAGGTTTGTGCAGTCAAATCGTCATCTCTTTGAGTCTCTTTGGGAGCAGGGATATCCAGCTTCACTGATCTGCAGGCTTTGCGTTGGGTTATCTGGGACATAACTGTTTTGTAATCTCTGAAACCTGGTTCTGGTGGGGGAGGAGCAGGACAAATCTCCTCTCTTAGCTGTTTGCTGAAGCTCACACTTTTCCCAGTTGATGGTCGGGAAAAGGCACTCTTCACCTCCCGGTATTCTGGGTCACTTCCAGGCACCAAGCTTGGTCGAAGAGCGGTTGCAGGAATTCCAATTGAATCTGAAGACAACCTGGATTTAATGCGGTCAGGGATTTGCATGGAGGAGCGGTTGGGAAGGTTATTGCTGGCAGTGCTGAGCTCAAGGATATCTTTGTAGGCCTCATTGAGATCCTCAATGCACTGGTCCACACTGGGGCGTTTACCTGCTTGGTCTTGCGCCTCTTTATTGATGGTCTCAAGATCCTCAATGGTATCCCACGGCCGCCGGCTCACTGGCTTCAGCAAGAACTGGCCTAATGCCTCTGGGTTTGGCCCTGTGGCTGACTTCGCCTCTTCAGTAAGATCTGATGGTGGGGACTGAGCTGGGGGCTGTGTTGGTGGAGGAGGAGGAGGTTGAGATGGTGGTTGGGTTGGAGGAGGGGGTGGAGGGTGAGACGGGGGATGTAATGGAGGTCTGTGAGAACCTGTGCTCTTGGAGAAGGTGCCTGTCCGTGAAAAAGCACTGTTGCTGGATGGTTTTAGGCTTTTCTGGCCCTTCATGGGATACCCATAAGGGGTGCTGGGGTCAGGAGCTCCTGAAGCCGGTGGAGCTGCTGGAGTCGGTGGAACTGATGGAACCGATGGAGCCGGCGGAGCTGACGAAGCCCCAATGGCCCCTGGGGCAGCCCCTGGAGCCACCGATGTAGTCTCAGCAGGAGTTACCTCTGGGGCAGCAGGAGCATCTTGTGCTTCTGTATTGGCGGGGCCTGGATTTGCATTGTTCTTTGTGGGCTCGGGGCTTGTTTGGGTTTCCTGATCACGGTACTGGTCCCCAGGCCAAGCCCCAGAATACCGTCGGAGCTCATCATGTGGATTTGGCTTAATGATCCTAGAGCGTGAGTTCCTTCTGCGATGAGCTCTCCTTGTGGCTATGCTACTGGTCCCACTGCCAAGTGTGAGTGCTTGTAGCTCTAAGTCAGTGGAGGTGGTGGATGTGCTTTTGAGGCTTTGGTTTGGCAGGGAGCTGAGGGTGTTGCTTTTTTCGCTGGAGGAACTTGGTGGAGGAGGAGGAGGAATTGGAGGAGAGTCTGGTTCTTTCTCTTCGTTGTTGTTTTGATCTCGAGATTTTGAACTGGACTGCGAAAGTGGCACGGACACAAGGCAGAAGATGGTCTCACTGAGTTTCTTTTTCACACTCTTTTTCTCAGGTTCCTGGACTGGTTCTGTCTTTACTGTTGAAACACTCTCTGTGGAACCTTTATCCAAGGATTTGTCAGCTTTTCCAGACTTGTCAGTGATCTTCTCAGATTTCATCTGGTCTGTACTGCTGTCTCCTTTAGTCTGCTTGTCAGATTTATTTAACTTGTCAGTAAATTTTTCAGATTTACACTGTTTTTCTAAAATTTTATCTGCTTTCAGTTGTTTTTCTAAAATTCTATCGATCTTCAAGTGCTTCTCTAAGAGTCGCTCAGCTTTACTTTGCCTGTCTGAAATTCTGTCTGCTTTTACGAGCTTTTCAGGGATTTTCTCCGCTTTGACTTCAGGCTTAATTTGTTTGTCGGTATACTTGTCGACTTTGACTTGATCTGGGATTCTGTCTACTTGTATCTGGTCAGTTAATCTTTCCACCTTTACTTGTTTGTCTGTAATCCTGTCCGGCTTTACTTGTTCTGTAGGCTTATCTAATTTGATTAGGTCAGTAACTCGATCTGGTTTCATTTGCTCTGTTACTTTGACCTGGTCTGTTTTTGTCTGTTCAGCACCTCTCTCAGCTTTGACAGGCTCTGTTACTCTCTCAACCTTGACTTGGTCAGTGATTCTGTCTGCTCTAGTCTGTTGGTCTGTACTTCTGTCTGTTTTAATGATTGGTTGCAGGGGTCTGAGCTGAAAGGCTGGGGGGAACTTTGCACAGCTCTGGTCAGGTGCTACAGTTTCACTGCCTTTGTTCATCCCCTTGTGCCAGCGGTTAGTATTCTCCTGTTCAGTGAGAGCCGGTTTGTTATTATCCGTGCTAAGATTCGGTCCCTGTGAAGAGAGAAAGGCACTATCATGTGTGGATTGTCCTAAAGTTGCAGTGCAGGGAAGCTCTTTGTTGACGTGTCGGATCTTGTCCGAGTCTGTGAGCGAGTTTCCACAGGGCCCCCCTGAGACGTGCCTGATACGCGGGTCTTCAAATGGGACATACTGCACAAGTCCTGGACGGCTAGGTACAACAGGCCCTGGATGCACAGGCCTTCTTGGAACTACTGCCATGCTCCTATCTTCACGCCGCTCTGACCATGACAATCCTGAAGTCCTAGAAAACCACTGGCCCATCTCTGCACTCACAGGCTCACGTTTCCATCGGACAAGAGCAGAATCTGCTCGATAGTTCTGTCCACTCCTGGGTGGCAGGAATCTCCTGTAGGAGGGGGGTGGGATGTAACCAGGGGGATCCATACCAGTCAGTTCATGGTAAAATAGATCTGTCCTGTATGATTCTGGTCTCAGGAGCTCTGCACTTTGGGAGTAACAAATGGACCGGTCTCGTAGCAGTTCTGAGCTCTGAGAGTAACAAAGGGATCGGTCCCGTAAAAGATCGGCACTATGCGAGTGGCTGAAAAAACGATCACGCAGTAGTTCTGCACTCTGTGAATGACTGACAAATCTGTCTCTTAGCGGTTCAACACTCTGAGAGTGGCTCAGCATGCGGTCTCGAATTGGTTCTGCACTCTGTGAAAAGCAAATGGACCGATCTCTTAGAGGCTCTGCACTTTGAGAATAACATCCAGACCGGTCTCTGAGTGGTTCAAAAGTCTGAGAGAAACACACGGAGCGGTCTCTGGCTTTGGACACAGGTTCAGAGGACAATGTTTCCCAGCTCCCCCTGTTTTGCTGGTGAGTCTCATAAGACGGGGGCTTGACGGGGCGGCTGAACCGTGGCTTTGGTACAAGTGCAGAAGATGCATGACTTTGTGTCTGACCACTCCACCTTTCCCCTGCTTGCCACTCACTGTGGTATCGACCATATGGAGCAGAGCTGCTGCTTCTTTGTGTAGGTGGGTGATTTGGGGCACCGGTTTGAGGCAGTTCTCCATAGTGGGGATCTTCTGGTGAAAGGACTCGAGGGAGCGACTGAGACTTGGCTCGCACTGTGGTGGACACACTACCCTCTGCTGGTCGCAGATGGTGTTGCTGCTCCTGAGACCAATGTTCAGCCTCCCCATCTGACAGCTGCCGGCCCAAGCCCACTGCAGGGCGCCACTCCTCTGTTCCCAGGCTCTGGCATTTTCTCTCTCCAGTCACACGTAGCGTCTCTGGGCCTGAGTCTATAGGTTCCCGTATCCATGGGCCTTCCTCCCACCGTGTCAGTGGCCTCTCAGCCCTCAGCTCTTCAACGGCTAGTACTGGACCTCTCCACAATCCTCCAGACAATCTGAGTTCCCTAGGATCAGCATAGTCCAAAAGAGCACTGAAGTCCTGGCCCCTCCTTCTCCAGAATGAAATATCTCGCTCATCTGCATGTTCAGAGAATGTCAGGCTGGGAGCATCATAGAACCTAGCAACAGAGACAAATATAGATCATTGATGAATGTAGAATTGTTTTGTTAATTTTTCAAAACTGCAATCAGATATCACAACTTTCCTGTTACAAACAGATTAGGTCACAGAATTGAATAAAATTATATTCATATAGTCAAGGAAACAAGTATAGCTCTAACACCATACGGGTTGATGCTACAGTAAGTGTATTTTGTGGTTTGTTAGAGATCAATCATAATTACTGACTGGTTCAAATAACAATTATAGTTCTAGCTCAGGGGTGTCCAGTCCTGTTCCTGGAGGGCCACTGTCCTGCAAAGTTCAGCTCCAACCCCAATTGGCTGAACCCCTGAACCAACTCAAGGTCTAACTAGCCATACTACAAACTTCCAGGGAGGGGTACTGAGGAAAGCTGGAGCTATACTCTGCAAGACTGTGGCCCTCCAGGAGTTTAGACACCCCTGATCTAGGTAAATCTACACATTCACAGAGATCTGTGAAAAGTATCAGGGTAGTTAAATAATGCAATTTAGAATGTTACATTCAATATCTCAATCAATCAATAAAGCAATAAATAAATTAAAATAAAATATATTTTAACCAAATCCAGCATAGGCCAACCTATAACTGTGACATTAGACATTTGCAGACCAAGCAAAAAAAAAAAAAAAAACTGAATAACCAGGTAAAATTATAATGAAATTTCATATGTTTAGTATAATGACAAATAAACAACTTTTGTTAATGAAAAAAAGGCTTGTGTTGTGCATGATTCAGGCATTCATTTACTGTCACTTTACACACACTCAAAATGCACCTCAGGGCAAGCTATATATGTGATTACATTCACATGGCCGATTCCTTTCAGGTTATAGTACATCAATGTTGACATAGTGTCTAGATTTCTGTGATAAAATCACAGTGGAATGGATTAGGCTACAACAGGAAATATGGATGAAGTCTATTTTAATTGACTTGTTTTAGGACAGTCTTAGACTCAGAATAACAGTTCAAGGTGTGCTAGAAGAAAGCTGTGTTTAACATTTGATTTTTACATTAAAATTAAACTCACACACATTCAAAATCAGCACACATGGCATGACACCCACTCAGATTTCAGGGCTCAAAACAAGTGTAGTTAATGTGAAGAACTACAACTGTGTGAACTTGAAGGGAACTGCTCTAACATTACAGTAATTCTGAGATAAGGCTCTAGCATCGTTGCATGCAAACTATTTTAATACAACTATTTTGTTACCTAATTCAATTATATTTATACAATGTGGTGAAAGTGCCCAGACATTTTTGGGGCCACTGTTTTTGTTACAATAGATTATAATATATGGGCCATAATCATGGTTAGAATTATGCATCTTAAATCATGCATTATGACATCCAAATGTCATTTATTAGTGTCAACTGAATGTTTAATATTTGAATTAATCAAATGCTTTACACCCTGTAAAAGGAATGTCAAATGTTTTAATGTGTGTATTTTAGGTTACATATATATCTCGACAACATTAGCCAAGATCGATGTTCACCAGTGATGATTATCATTGATGCATATTTAATGCAGATTATTAAATACAGTTGTTGATCTTACTTTTTTATTTGCATTCTTGTGTGCTTCACTGAACATGTATTGCTTTGAAACTCTTATTTGGGAAGTGTCTTTCCCTGCAAGTCATTCCCGAACACATACAGGTTTTCATAAAGACTGCCCACAAACACTAAGAGGCATTTTCAGGCTTTGTTTCGGTTGATAAATATCCACTTAATTCAATGCTCTTTTTGTTCTCCAAGTTTTAATGCATTACTCTTTATAGTAACCTCTCCAAATGATTCAGTGTGTGAGAGAAATTTCCGAATAATTAAAACTGAATCATGAAACGATTCGCATTGAACTTGTTTGACAATTCAAAAGAGTGATTCACTCACAAAATGTACACTGATTTGCTGGGTCTAATTCAACAAATATGTTAATTTGTTTACCTGAAACATCGCATAATATTTTTGAAACATTTTTATTTTTCAAATTCCTGCCATTTCTTCCGTTTTACTTTTGGTGGCATATTTATGGGTTATGGTTATGCTAGCAAAAATGTAGGTGTAATAAAGATTTGAACTGTCCCCTTGCAATACAATAACTATAGAACGGTAACCATGAAGATAACTATACTATGTAACACCAATGGGCAATAATGTTCTGTTTATTATGTAGTTCCAGTTTTAAATGCTCAGGTAGATTCTGATTGGCTGTCAATGTTTTTATTGTTCATCAGCAGTTCATCAGTGATTCCAATGATATCTTAGTTGTGTTTTTTATAGTCTCGTAGAATCAGAAAGATTATTAAAACGTAGTTATTGTCTTTGGTGTTAATGTCACTTAAAACACATGCAACCAACATTTTACATGAAACATTGTGTTTCTAAATATGGACACTTTAGTGTGGACCCTTTACAGTGCACACTTACCCACTGTCTGTAGCTAGGGAGTCACCCAGAGGTTGCAGTTCACCAAGGAAAGCAACAGGAACCTCCAATCTCCGATGAATCCTTTCATGGCCCTCATTAATGTTGTTGTTGTTCTCTGGGTAAGCCTTCACCGGAGCCGGCCTGTACACCCCTGTGCCTGCTTCTGCTCCCCCCTCCGTTGTCCCAAATCCATTCAGAGTTCCACCACCACCACCAGCAGCAGCAGGCCGGTTCTCTACATTATCACGACGACATTCGTTGTTTCGATTGTCATAAGGCGCAGCGGAAGAGGAGGAGGCAGGGCCGCTCCTGGGCAGTTTGTATCCATGAGAGATCAGCAGGTCCTCCACACTGTACATGATGTGTGTGTGTGTATGGATGGAGTTGGAAAGGGAGCCCAAAGGCGTGTGTAAGTGTGTGTATGTGTATGTATGTGTGGCCTATGGGCAGTGCTGGTGCAGCAGGCGGGGACACAGCTGCTCAGCAGAGGCCATCACTGGAGAAGAAGGAAGACAGAGAGAGATAGAGAGAACATTACACTCTAAAACAATAACCATCTGCTCTGCAGAGACATAACCATCTTCTTGGTTAAGTACAATGAAACTTATGAAGCTACATACAGCATCTATTCTTTAGATTTGATGTGACCACACCCTGTCAGGTTATTATATAACCAATGCACAAAATCTTCAAGTGCTAACTCAGACGTGCAGCTTAAAGTCAATATGATTCTCTGCTCCCATTTCACAGCCATTATCTGGGCCTGCGTGATATTTTTCTGCCTTTTTTTTATGATACTCAACATATATATCTCAGTATTAGAGGAACCAGAGTCACTGTTGCCAAGCAGATTTAAAATGTTTAATGCAAGTAACATACAGTAAAAAAAATATCAAGACAGGTTTTCAGGTTTCTCACTGAATTTCTGCACAACTAATAATACCAAATGCAATTGTAAAAATAATGTTTTCAAAAAGATATCTTGGAGAAAAAAAATTATTTAAAAAAATGTAGCGTGGAATTTTACACTGGATACAAGGATACATTGTTTTATTCATAAGCAAAAATAAATGCCATAAGTTGCAATAGATAAAGTTGATCAACACTGAAATATTTAAGTGTAGTGTTTACTTTGAAATTATTTTCACTTAGAAACTGCAAGTATATTTCACAAATAATTACAAAAAAAAAGCAAGTACACATTGAATGAAAATATAAAATGTTGAGCCAGACAGACATGATATATGTTTTAATATCTCATGCTCCAATAACCTTTGTTGTATTTAAAAAAATGTGTAAAGATTAGATCACATACAGTACACACAAGATACTTACCTACTTATAAATCAGCAATATGATGTCTAAATTTATGTTTGAATAACTGGTCAATAAATAATCGTCTGGAAACTATCTATCTGCATCGCTGAGAGAGCAAAACTGTGAGTTTCCATGGTGATTTAAAATAACTGAACCACACCTCAGTGCTGAATGTACCCTAGCGGTAACCTTTGATCCCCCCAGTGACCTTTACTTGACCTTGAACCAGGTTAAAAGAAAAAGAGAGAATGACCTTGACTCATGCTCTGTAGCATCTCTGCATGCACGTTTGCATGTGTGTGTGTGTGTGTGTATGTGTGTGTTTGCCTAAACACTGTCTTGTTGTCTTGAGCAATGCTCAGACCAATTTGATGAGTGGCATTCCGTCAGGTTGAATCCACAATGAGCCATGCAATACAGCCAGCTACGCTTGAGGCTTTGGCTAGATCCATCTCTAAGTAGTCTGGAGCCTGCTTACCATCCCTGCAATTTTTTTGTTACTGTTGCTGTTGTCCACACACACACACACCTGACCTCTGGGTGACCTCTGTGGAAAACATGTGCATTTGTTCCTGTGCATTACCTGCATGATATAACCAGCAACCAATGTACACTTTATATGCTGTCTAATGAATAACAAAACTGCATGCATAAAATATACATACTTGTGTCAGTATGTTTTGTTTTGTTTCTGTTAGCAGTCTGAAAACCTCTCTCTGTGGGTTGGTTATAGCATTTCAGAACCGTTAAAACCACTGATGCTTTAATAACCCAATGTAAATTTGTGAAATATGGGGCTAAAATTACACTGAGGTTGAGGATATTGCATTTCCCCTGCCAGCTGTAACTCTGATTGGTGTGGTATAGGAGTGACATCATCACTGTGAGCAGCCAATCACATTCCTCTGAGTCTAAATCAGCTGGAACCTACAGCACAATTCTGACTAAAGCTAATTAAAGAGTGAAAGACCAAACAATTCTGTTTGATACATAGCTCTTGCTCTTTAACTGCCTGTGACACAGTTACACAGCCTCCTCCCTCCAATACTGCATTCTAACAATACCACTGCGAGTGCAGGTAACATCGCAGGTTGATTGTATCACACCATGAAGCAGTGCTCCCTATTCAGTCTTAGGGATCAGGGAAGAGAGACTGCAATAGTGAAAGTGTGATTTGACCATGACAGCTGTTGTCAATGATAGCACATCGGTGTTGCTGGGTAGAAAAAGGGGTGTTGCTGCCTCATGTTGATTGAATATGAGAGTGTCACAGCATCACCACTGGAATGGAGGTTCATAATTACAACCGTTGACTGTATCCCAGAGGGGGACTTCACAAAACACTGATCTGACATCATTTATCTAATCTTCTGTGTCATACTAATATATCAATTTGCAAGTGTGTGTATGTATGTGTATGTGCATTGCATCATAAATGCAAACACATTTTTGCAGGTACATATATTATTTTTTTGTCTTACAATTCATTCTTCATTTAACATTGATCATTAAAAAACTTTGAAAGCTGAAAGGTAATATGACAACATATCACGAGAATTGCATATCCAACAGAATTCTAAAGACTTACTGTTCTGCAGATCCGCATTACATCATAAATGCAAAAAACATGTTACCATGTAAATTTTTTGTCTTACAATTCATCCTTCATTTAACATTGATCATTAAAAAACTTTGAAAGCTGAATGGTAAAATGACAAATTATCACGAAAAATTCCATATTCAGCAGAATTCTAAAGACTTACTGTCCTGCAGATCTGCATTACATCATAAATACAAAAAACATTTTTTTTGTCTTGTAATCCTTCATTTAACATTGATGACTAAGATACTTTAAATCACTAAAACTGCATATTCAGCAGAATTTGTATTGACTTTTTCATTAATTATTGTTATGTTTTTTATTGTTGTTTGTTGTTGTTGTTTTTGTTTATTGTAGATCTGCATTGCATCATAAATACTAAAAATATATTCAAAACGATGAAATGATGTAAAGATGAACTTTACACAACTGTCATCATGGCAACAGCAGCCTAGATACGTGTCAGATAATACACACAAACTTCACCATATACACTAACTTCAGGAAAGATGAACCACAATGAAATGTTTTAATAACTCAAGTGTCTCCTTGATTATAAGGAGAGCACGTTTAGATTTTTCCTTAAATGGACAGTTCACCTAAAAAATTAAAAACCTGTCATAATTTACTCATCCTTCATGCTGATTTTAACCTGTATGACTTTCTTGCATAAAACGCAAAGCAAGTGGTAGCAGTATAACAGTCTCAGTCGCCATTCACTTTCACTATGGCAAAAAAAAAATGCAATGTAAGTGAATGGTGACTGAAACTATCATTATGTCTAACATCTGCTTTGTGTACCACAGAAGAAAGAATGTCATGAGAGTTTGAAAGAGAGTAAATAATGACAGAATATTAATTTTAAGTAGAATTGTGCTTTTAAGAACCCAGAATTTCCCCCTAAGAAAAATAACTAATCTCGCATGCATCTCCTCTAGAGTTTCTAAACAGTCTGACAAACTGTCCTCATATTTGCCTCCAAAATGCAATGAAACGTGGTTGAAACAAAAAGTTGAAACATAAACCACTGGAATGAAATTTCAGGCGTTCAGCATGTTCATCTAACTTACTTTCTTCCACCTCCACTTCTATTTCCACTCACTTTTATTATAGCATGCATAAATTAATAAGTCCAGAAGGTCTATTTGAAGTTTGAGTTGAGTCTTGAGCCCTCCACCATGGCCAACAAATCAAATATGTTTACCTTAATCTCACTCAAGGATAAAAGCCTGAACATGTGAAAATCATAAAGCTGTAAAAGAGCAATAAAATGTTCCCATGGTTGAATACACTGTCTCTAAGGAGCAGGCCAGCTTGATACTCTACTGTAGGGCATACAGGTAGCTTCCGTCAGCACATGAGCAGGTGATAAAATCACTCCTCTGTCACTTTTTACAGAATGCAACATTTAATAGGAGCCGAATAGAGACGGTTCAATTATTATCATGTGTGTATCAAAATTAATTAAGAACTTAGAGCAGAGAGAGAGAGAAAGAGAGAGAGAGAGAGAGAGAGAGAGAGAGAGGTGGGGTGGAATGGGTAACGCAGAGTAACACCCAAACGCACCAAGCATTCCCTACCCTATGGGAGACGATGTTAATATTAGAGCAAGAAGCCCAACTCGAATGCAATTTCCACCTCTCACTTATTTCATTTCACTAAACATCTCCACTGCGCCACAAACACATGCAGCTCCTGATGAGCATCAACGCGGCGCACAAGCGCGTAATATGACCTACAGCATCAGCACCAGCAGCAGCATCAGCAGCACAAACGTGCTATGCTGGCAAAGCCATACTGCAGTGGGTGCCACAGTATACATCAAACAGGCCGCTCAGGAATGATTCTAAAAGTCAAAAACGCCCCAAAACGCAGGTATACGCGGCGCCGCAGGTACAGGAATCACATTGCACAAATTGAGTGGGGAAAATACGCTGTCATAATCCCATTTCATTTCATTTTTTTTTTTTTTTTTTTTACATATCTTCCCATAGCAACATAAACACATAAATGGTCTAGACTCGCACCGGCAAAGGCGTTTAATTTTCAGCTCTCCGCACCATTTGCGGATGCGTCTTTTGCTTGAGTGTGTTTATCTTTTGCATTAGGTGGAAAATACACACACGCGCGCGCGCGCACTCGCGTTATACTGCTTATTAATGGAAAAAAATACATGCATGCACGGGCCGGCTGCATATGTGTATATTTGGTCGTTAAAAGGCGCGACGCGCTCGGATGTCATTTCAAATGCATCCGTCTTACCTGGAGCTTGTTTGGCGCGGCCGTCGCAGTTCGCCTGCGCCCAGCGTCAGAGGCTGCAGGACGCTTCAGCTGGGCATGCCTATATCAGCGGGCTCTCCTCCTCTCTAAGCGGAAGGAGAAAAAACAGCGTTGGCGAAAATGGTTTCTCCCGAAGTGTGCGCGAAGTTTATTTTCCTTCGCCGTTGTTGACGTCAGACGCGCGTGGAATTGCTGCTTGATTTGACATTTAGTGGAGCTCGGTACGCCAGCAGTAATGCGGAGCCTTCCATGGTGGTGGCGAAGTGTGTTCTGATGTCAAGAGCTCTTCAGCGAGTGGGGTTCAGTTCATGCTAGGTGTGCACACACTCTCAGTAATACAGGTTCCAGCCTTTAACTAGAACCTTCAAGTTCCACCATGGACTTTTAATGTTCGAGCTGGTTTGAAAAACATCTAATGTTTTAAGGATCTGAAGAACCTTTAATGTGATGCTAAAAAACTTAATTTATCTCTGTAGAGTGTCAGAAAGTGTTAGAAAGCCATCAATGTTAAAGAACCCAGAGACAATGCTGTCACATGAACCTGTAATCTATCAGCTTTTATCCTGCTCTTTATTAACATCTTTATAACATCTTTATTACATATGAATATATAGACAGAATATTTGTATGCATATAACACCTGTACGTAATGTCAAGAACCTTTAGCCTTTACAAGAACTCTGTAGAGTGAAAAGATTTTTAAAAGAGAATACACACACACACACACACACATATATATTTAGATGTAATTTTAACAACAGGTTCTTAACCTGCATGCGTTTATACACACACACACACACACACACACATATCTGAAGAATATATAATGTCACAAACTTTATTTATCTCCAAAGAAGTAGGAAAGAGGTTTTTACTAAACTTTTACATTCATGCATTTAGCAGATGCTTTTATACAAAAACGAACAGTGCATTCAAGGATTACAGATTCACACATTAGATTCAGATCGACTGTCTTTGCATGCATGTAAATGACTTGCTACCAGAAAGCAGATGACATTATATTCCATATGGACAGACAGAGGGAAAGTCCAAAGTACTGTGCGTTTTGAAACTGCCCATCTGAGCATGGACATCACACCATACCCATTCTCTGAGGAAGCGGCCCACTCACACACACACACACACACCTCATCACCATGGAACACTGACCCAGAATTCCCTGTGCTCTTGATCAGATCAGCACGGTGCGAGCGCTATCCACAATGACACTCTGTAGAGATGCTAGAGGTGAAGGGAGAGAGAGATAGAGCCTGGGTGTTGTTCACATGCAAACCTCCCAGCATGCCCTACATGAGCGGATGTCAAGAAAACAATGTGAATTATAAATTAACTGTAAAATATAACGTACAAATATAAGTTTCTTAAATTGTACAGTAATAATTAATATTATGCAATTCATTTTTAACATAACTATGAGTTTTCAGAATAAAGACAGTTCCACAAACCATATAAAGAGACCACAAGAGTGTTTTGCACAAGGCCTCTTTAAGGTTTCACAAGCTCATGTTTGAAAAAACTATGTCAGTATTGTAATGAAGAGGAGGCAAGGAGGGGCGTATTAGACAGAAAAGAAAGAGAGCAAGGGAAATGTAATGTGAGATGTAAAACAGTGTCTCTTTTGTTTATCGTTTTGAAATGTTCTATTTTCTGCACTGATTATTTTGGAGGAAAATCTGTGCAATTTAAACATGTTACAATGCGTCAAATGGAAATGAGAAATGAGGCTACTCAAAATATTGCGTAAACAAGCAACAAATCTAGCATTTAAACATATTGCAATGTTTACAATGGTACTGATGTAAAGACATTCTCAATGATAGCTGAGAGCACAATCAGATGACTCAAAATATTTCAGAAACAAGGTCAAAGGATGTTTAAAAGTTTGTGAAAGGCGGATGTTTCAATTCCGCTGATCTTTCTGTAGGATGCTGCGGGCGCAGAATCAGAGTAGGCCTGCTTACAAGCCGTTCAAAGACAACCCCACTGAGCTTTGGGGGTTTATACAGATCTGTAGGTCTGTTACTATGTAGAATAGTGAAATGATGAATCTGTGCACTCAGCCTCGCTGCAGCCACTGCCCTCTAGTGGCACTTCCAGGCCGTGCAACGCAGCTAGACTGCAGAGCTGGTGCTATACAGCAGCACATGGAGACTTCATGCAATCACCTCGCGTCTTAAAGGAACAATGCAAACGTCTATTTTTAAATGTTCAGTGTGGTAAATACATCGAAACCAAACGGGTATGGAGAAACACAGAGGCGAATCAGTTAAACAGAAATAAGCAGGAGGAAGATGACAGAGGACAAAAGAGTCAGCGAGTCAGAGAACAGTCAATATGTTAACATTTACCCATAATCTCACTGGGTTAAGAAGGGGACACGTTTTGTGCATGTGAAGTACCCGTGATTCCCACAGGGGAAGTGATGGTGAATATATAAAATATAATGTTTACAGATCATTGTTGAATCGCTTTTATAATACTAAAATATGTAGAAATGTATTGTATCTGATTAGCCCAACTGTTAACGTAATAAAACAGCATTAATATAAGTGAGTTTGGGGTGGGACTATTTAGCCATTCTATCTCGCAGTTCCGGTTGGTGTCACTAGTGGCGCCAAATCTCACAATTTTTTTTTTAAAGAAACAAATAAATTCAAAAAATGTTCCATGTTTACACATCTTGATCTCCAGACATTAGGTTGGATATAGTTTTATTAAGACTTATAATACATAATTAGTAAAGCTTAAAAACATATTTTAAAAATGTCAACAGCAGCAAAAGCAAGAGTAGAAACCTGCATGAGAGCAGAGTTTGTGCTTATCGTATGTGCCAAAGACATTCAAGTGAGCTACAAATCACATACAGGACAGCACACGCTAGAACACTTGGGGAATACACACAGTTTCTCTCAGCCGGTTTCAAACTCAGTTTTTAAAGGTGCACTCAGTAATGTTTTCCTCATTAACCAAAGAACACAAATACATGACTTGTAGTTTTGAGAAATGTGTTTAAAATCATCATATGACATAACGATTCATAGGTAGGTAGCCTAAAGAAATTAATACTTTTATTCAGCAAGGACACATTAAATTGATCAAAAATGACAATAAATACATGGTCGTTCTTACAAAAAAACGTAAAATAAAGTTTTTTTATTATTTCTATTATTTATATGAATCCTAAAAAAAAATTCACCATTTTCAAATAAATAAATACAAATAAAATAAGCAGGAAATCAGCATATGATTGATTTCTTAAGGATCGTGTGATACTGAAGAATTGAGTAATGATGCTAAAAATTCAGCTTTGACCACAGGAATAAATTAAATTTTAAAATTATTTAAGTAGAGAACAATTGTTTTAAATTTTCATAATATTTAACTTTTTTCTGAATTTTTGATCAAATAAATGCAGCCTTGATGAGCATAAGAGACTTTAAAAAACACAAACATTTGAACTTTCATAATAATTTAATCATGCATGTCGGCAAACACTTCTGCACTGAGAACTGAGAACTTCAACACAATAATAAAGACAACAAATATTACTGAGTGGACCTTCGATTTATTCAAACTTTTCTGAATAGTGAGTGTACTTAAATATAATAGAGTTTTTATAATGATGCATTGAAAGCTTTCATTTAATAATAGAGGTCCAGATTGATGGTTCTATGTAACACACCACACACATATTACTCTACAAAAACACACATCAGTGCATCGCTCACGAGAGTTCTGTCTACATTACATGTCAAACTGAGGTTTTCAGCGTAAAACAGATCCAGCATCACTCTGCTTTCTTCAACATACAGTGAATAATTTAAAAGTTGTGTTAGGGATCCATGTTCCAAAAACAAATTATTAAACAAGATTATTCTAAAGGAAACTAAGAGAACTAGAAATACTGATCATAGTGTCTAAATGAAAGCCACAACTTCATTTTTATGAACTACATATACAATTCTGTGTTAAACTCTTTTGGTATTAAAGAGAGACCATCAGAAAAATATAGAGAGCAGCATATGAAAATCTTTTTTTTTTATTGAACTCTTTAAAAAATGCAACTGTTCCCTTTAACTTAAACATTTCTGAATTTAATTAAACCCCTGTTTATTCTGCATTGTTGCTCTTCATTAATATACTTTTTTGTTTATATATATATATACATAGCAGAACCAGCATGGGAATAGACCTGGACCAGACATCAAAAATGGCCTGTTGATATGTTGGAAATATTCACTTATTAATATAAATTCTCTTTATTGGCCACTTTAAAATGTCTCTCTCTTATTTCATCTGCGACAGCAACTGAGCAGTGAGTTATTTGTTGCTATGAACACATTTGGATTCAATAAATAAGAGATACAAAGAACAGCAGTGTGTTTGTACAGCTAATTAATCTCAGGATGATGCTAATTTCTACATTGATTTAATTAGGATATTGAAAAGTTGCAATGGCATAATAGCTTCCAATATCGCTCTTATTTTAATCCAATTAATCCACTTATCATCTAGATCCACTCACATAATGGCATGGATACAAATGACAGGCTAAACTCTGTTCGGCTGTCTTCAGCGTGTGCTAATTTTATCACCGGCTGACTCTTAAGAAACTAATGCTAAACTCTGCTGTGTGATGTAGCAAATTGGGATGTCGCTATAGTAACACATTCACTTCTTTTTCAGGTACATGTGAAACTAGTCAAAGTGACGGTAAACAACTGTCACTGACTTCTAAAAGATTGGTTTAAAAACAGTAACGGTTGAACCGAACTGGCTGAACACTTAAGAAAGAAAAGAAGTGAAACGTTAAGGACTGTTAAGTTTACTCAAATGATTGAAACTAATACCAATCAGACATGTCAGTTCAGTTTCAATACCTAGCGAGTTGCCTACCTAAACACCATGTAAGATATTTCGTTTTAGCCTCATTTTAAAGGCATAGTTCACCCAAAAATGACAATGCTGTCGGTTACTTGCCCTTATGTTGTTCCAAACCTTTCTTTGTTCTGTTCAAGACAAGAGAAGATATTCTGAAGAATGTGGTTAACCCAACAGCTGCCGGTAGCCATTGACTTCTACACCATGAAGTCAAAGGTGGACCAGCAACTGTTTCATTACTCACATTCTTCGAAATATCTTCTTTTCTGTCCAGCACAAGAAACAAACTTTTAGGTTTAGAACAACATGAGCGTGTGTAAATCATGACAGAGTTTTCGTTTTTTTGGGTGAACTATCCCTTTAAGACAACACCGCATGTGTGCGTCACAGGTTTCATAGCATTTAGAATGATACTTAAGTAGACGGCAGACAGTGAGGCAGCCCACTAGAGTTTGAATTATAGCTACTAGTGAATTCAAAGGCGTTGGTGTTGTCGTGAAACATCAAAAGTTAAGATTTAATCTGACTGAAAACACAGCAAGGAGACACTAGGATTTCCCCCTTGGGGAAAGTATTCTATGCTAGGCATTAGCGACTATACATTTAAAAATATAACTCAAAGAAGGCGGCCTGGATCATTGAACAATCCAGTCTAAAGTTAAATTTACATCAACTGTGGACTCCTTCGAACATTTTCCGTACCTTTTTACATTCTTGCATCCTTTTAAGCCTCAGATTCTGACTGGTCAGTGGTCACACTGCCGTTCTGCTCTCCTACAACCGATTGGTCCTGGGTATTTGTAACTCCGCCCACAGTAAATGTTGGCCTGTCTCCCTCCCTGACAGATTCTGAATCAGTGGACTTCCCCGTTTGCTCAGTCGCATTAGGCTCCTCCCATTTCTCTTCATCAAGCCGACTGGAGATCGACCAATAGAGATGAGCGTCCAAACGGGCGGCAGCCAATGCCAGGGCTCTCGCAGAACAGGAGGGCGTGTCCACCTTTGAAGGATCATGAACAACAGTAGTAAGTGTATTTAAAGCATTTATCTGAATCTTCTTAAAATGGTTTAACGTAGCTTTACATAAAAATATCTTTATAAATATGAAAAAAAAATTAACTATATATAGTATAACATAACTTTTGCTCTGATATAAAATGCTAATCAGCTTTGCACAGGCAGATTGTTATTACAGAGCCTTTGAACAAGCTAATACAGAGGTTTCAACATAAATTATTTAATTGAATAGCTGTATATTGTACACATGTTACTCTACAAATATTTGTAATGTTAATATTAATTTAAATAGTACCTATTTATTACAATATTATTCCTTTTTTAATAGAACATAAAATGGTTTATTGTAACTTTATACAAAAATGCTGTTTATTCAGGACAAAGAGGACAATGTGATTGTGTAAGTAGTTGGATTTCTTCTGACGATGTACATTCATGACTCATCCAAAACTACAGCAGCACCCGAAGCAACTTGAATCAGAATTTTTGATCGATTACGCACATAAAATCCCAAAAGTAAAGAGATATTTTCTGCTTTTACATAAAGTGCCAGTCAGCCTTGCACAGACAGATGATTATTACAGAGACTTTGAAGCTAATACGGTGGTCTCAACATATTTTAGTTTATTTACTTTGTAAGGGATTTAAGAAAAAACAATATAAGAGAAGATGCACACTGCACTATAAAACCCAGATATGGTGATACAGCTACTTAAACAAATAAAACTTCCAATTTAAACATTTATTTAGTGCATAGTCAAGGTTGAATTATACAATTGAGCATAATTACACTCAGATTTAGCCATAGATTTTCTAAAATCCTAAATAACCTTTACCACTAAGAACCCAACGTGGAATGTAAATGTTCCATTGATGTTAAATGTTCTTCATGGAACCCAAGATGCCAATAAAGAACTTTATTTTTAAGAGTGTATACGAAAATGTTTTACCACAGAACCTCAAATCCACCGATTAGAAATTCCCATTCCACACCACATACCTCAAAAGTGTGGTGAAAAGCCCCATAATCCACGTCAAAGAATCCCTCAGCCAGCGTCATCATGGGACTAAACCTGTGACCCCATAACAGTTCTTCAGCCAGGTAAGAGCTCCGTGCCTGACAGGTCATTCCTGTAGATCGGAATATATCCGTCAATTACTAAACACAAACCACAACAGATTTCGCATAATATATCTAAGTATTAGTGTACCTGTAGCTTCCACCATCCCCTCCAAGATGACCACAACCTCAAAGTCCTCTTTCTCCAGCTGAGATTGTGACATGTCCCAGAACGGAGAGCGGACATCGATCTCGTGAGAGATCACTAACGGAGACACCAGGAAGAGACGATCATCCCCTGTCTCAAAACCAACACTGATATCAGTCTGATCCAGCGGAATAAACTCACCTACAGAAAAAGACAGTGAAACAAACTGTTCTGATAAGAGAGTGTTCACAACATTATACATTACAGCCAGCAGGGGGCGCCCCTTATATATATATTCTATGAGGGTGCTGCTGCTTCAGATGAGGCCTGTGAGGGTGGGAAATGCTGTCTTACCCTCCTGTGTCTGTTTGGATTTGATAAGTTTGGCTCTCATGTTGGCGCCCACAATGTGGGAGGATCTCAAGTCCCCGACGCGGAACATCAAACAGAGCTTGTCATCCCGCAATGAGATGACAGCATTACGAGAAAACACCAAGGTCTCCGCACGCTTATTCGGCTGGGAGATCTTCACAAACATACAACCAACCTAGTGAGAGATGGAGAGAGAAAGAAACTGATTTGTAAAATATGTGAGTTGTTTTCAGAGATATTTTAGATTTATGTACTATTCCATTGTTTATTCATATTTTTAGGGTGTCCGAGAGAGCTCAACAGGCTGCAACTTCAGAAAACGCATGCAAATAGAAAAAGCACCAGCAAATCAAGAAAACTTCATCAGTTTGACTGCAAGTGTTGCAAATGCTCACAACGCAAACAAATAAAGAAACGCACTGCAGAATCTCACTACATAACCAAGTATAGAATTTTATTTGCAACCATGTCTTTGTTTGCTTATGTTGTGATTTGCAGTACGTGTGTTGTCAAATTGATGAAGTTGTTTTCTTAATTTGCAGGCATTTTTTTTTTTTTTTTTTTTTCAATTTTTCAAGGAGTTTTCTGTTTGAGGTTTCTGCTGGTTTTGTTTTTTATATTTCTATTTAACTTTAATTTATTTGTATTTTAGTCCTTTTAATACTTCAACTTCAGTTTACTAAAGTTGGACAAAAAATGGTTTAGGGTTTACTTTGAAATAACTCAATTTAAAATAAATAATGAAAATACTGAAATAATTCAAATAGCAAGTAACACAATCAAGAAATAGTATTTTCTAGTACAACATACTCTTAATAATCTTTGTTTTATTTACAACTTAGAAAAATCATTTTTACAGAGTTTCCAAGGAAACATTTCTAATTTTGTTAAGGTTTAAAGTTTCTAATTAGTCAAAGTTTTTTTTAAGTTTAAGTTTTATTTCTAACATTCAGTCAACTTTATTTCAAATAAAAAAAATTAAAATAGTTTTTGTTGTAAGAGCCATAAGTTATTTGTGTCTTTATACAGATGTGAAATAAACAATTGTGTAGATTACACAACTGATAAATAATAGTAATTCAATAATTTAATGTTTCTTATAATACTGGTGACATCATTTCCAGCAACGACTCATGCAAGATACAGTTTTTGGACCATGTCATTTTTTCCAGTTAATTTTGTTATTAAACTTCATCCAGGAGAGAAATTACTGGACTATTGGATGTTGTTTGAGTTCAAATCACACTCACATACAGAAAAAGCATCAAATATGAGAAATTGGACAGATTGCTAATGCAATCACAATAGTTACATATATACATTTTACATTTTATATACATTTATATACATATATATATATATATATATATATATATATATATATATATATATATATATATATATATATATATATATATATATATATATATATATATATATATATATACCTTACCTTTTAGCTTTCAAACCTTTTACAAAAGCAGATACTAGAAGACATGACATTTAGAGAGAGTGTGTGTTGTGTTCAAGTGTGTGTGTGTGTGTGAACACAGCCCCCAGGGGCAACATTTAAACCAGGACACGGAGATATAAATGAGCTCATCATAACCATAAAATACATAAAAATAGGCCAGAAAAGAGATTGAGAAGGGGGTTGAATTTGGCAGAAGAGACAGCATTAGAAAAGGAGAAAAGGAAAGACAGACACTGAAACAGAAACAGAGGGAAAGGGTACGCACATCTGTGCTCCAAAACGCATGACTCATTTGCTCTTGGTTATGGATGATATAACTCAGCAGAGCACAAATCAACAAACGAAAGCCACGTGCAAAAAAAAAAAAACTGTCCCAGGCCACATCGTACATGGGAATCATGGGGCACTTTCTACAAAAAGAGTGTAAATATTTCCTGAAATGCCTTATAATTATTTGCTTTTTCAACAAATGATCAGTGAAACAAAGGGCTCAAAAAAGTGCTTAACCTTCCTAAAATCATCAACCTTTTAAATGCTTTACTATTATAGTTTATATAACTTCATACAACTTTACATATGTTTATATACAACACTGTTATTTTTATAAATTTGATTTATTTCAGGTTTATTTCTAGAAAATAAAGAAATCACACAGATGGTAAGGGTTGCAAAATAAATAGAAAATTAATAATAATACAAAAAAAAATTCATTTTGATGTTGTTGATAAAAAAATATAAAATTAATAGTGTTGAAACATCAAGACAATAAATAACAAAATTTATTATATGTCATTTCGATTTTTTATCATATTTTAATAACCTTTAATATACATATTTGTTGTCAATAAAAGAATGCAAGTAGTACCTGAGATGCTTTAAAAATATTTTCAAAGGCACTAAATAATATTAAGTATTGATATTAAAATTATAATATGATATTACTATTAATAAAATAAAGGTAATATGATATTATTAATCAAATGAATATATATTTTACATTTTTTGTTGATAATCTTATTATGGTTCAGCTTGAATAATGGAGTCAGCGTTACAATTTGTATAAAAAAATATAAAATCTTAGATTGCACAGCTAAAAAACACAAGATTTGTTAATTTTTTAAAAAGTGATTGGACGCCAAAGTGTACCACATTTTTGATCTTACCATGAATGCATTGACCATAGATCCCAGTATGGCCTGTAGCAGGAGTAACATGGTGCCCACTGGGCACTGGTCAGTGATGACACGGTGACCGTAGCCAATGGTCGTCTCCGTTTCAATGGAGAAAAGAAACGCAGAGATGAATCCATTAACATTATTTACACATGGAGTCCACGCCTCATCCTCCAAATGATCCAGATCACCCCTGCCATACCAAAGAGAGAGAGAGCGTCAGAGGACATCCAACAGCGATGGAGATGTTCTGTTTTTTTTCACACAGTCTCCTTCAATAAATTGCCTCTTGCATCTTACAGCCCAAAGAGGATCGCTTGTTCTCAAGTGTCCACCTACACAGATTACTTGTGTTCATATCTAGCATGGACAAATATGACAGAGTGTGGACGACACAAATGCACTGCATCTATGAGCAGAAAACGTGAACGTCAAATTGTTATTTAATTATTATTTACATAGACTGAAAAAATACTTTCAAACAAATTCACCCGGAAATTGCTAGTATTTTACATATATATATATATATATATATATATATATATATATATATATATATATATATATATATATATAAAAATATATATATATATTTATATATATTGTCACGTCATATATATTAGTCAAGTTTTATACATGCATATATTATTACAATGCACACCAACTGTCACCAATACGTTCCACATTCTTTATTTACTGAAGGACAGTTTTGCATTAAATTATGCAAAAAAAAAATTATGCATGATTTTGCATTAAAAAAAATATATTCTTATGATTTAAAAGGGTTAAAAGATAAAGTTAAAGATAAAAACTGTGTGTTTGTGTGTGTGTTATTCATACCTGCAGTATGCAATGAGATACCATATTGCTCCAAAGAAGAGCCAGGTGACTGCATACGCCATGACAAAGACCAGCAGAGAGCAACGCCAGTTCAGATCCACCAGTGTGGTGAAGATATCCGTCAGGTAACGGTATGTCTTACGCATGTTACCATGCTGCACATTACAACGGCCGTTTTTCTCCACATAGCGCTGTCTTTTACGCTTGTTGCGTCCTGGAGAGAAGCACAGAAAAATTAGAGCAGACACAAAAGTAGGCAAACACCGTCACTGAGCAGCTTACCGCAATCCATATAAAAAAACAGACAAGATTGACAAAGTAAAACTGAGATTCAGATATCCCAAAACGTAATAAATGCTACATAAACAAGCAGAAGACCAGTTACATGTATTCCTATAGTGGTGTTTGAGTAGGTCAGTCTGTTTCATTACAGGTAAGCAGAACAAAGTCTTGACAGCCACCGACTCCTACAGCATCTGATATAATTGAGTCTTACCCCATCCAAACCTGCCCCTCTCTTGCACTGCCCCTTGAATTTTCTTCTTGAATGGCTGATTGGCTTGTGCCTCCCTCGCTGCCATCTTATCCTGGAAGGACATGCTGTTATTGGCCTGTTGCTGTGTGGGCGGGGCTGTCTCCGTGGTTACGACATGCCCCAGCTCCTCGAATACGTTCTGTACATTGGTGGGCGGAGCATCCTTTGGGGCCTCCTCCACAGGCTCCTCCCCTTTCTCTGGAACTGGGAGGGACAGGGATTCGGCGCACGATGAGAAGCCGGTGTTGTCCAGTGCCATTGTGTGTGTGTGTGTGTGTGTGTGTGTTAAGCAGTAAGTGAATTTGTGTGTGTTAACAATGTTTCTCAGAGCCTTATTCTCAGTTGCAGAGTTTCATTTGTGCCTTTGTTTGATTTCTGCAAAAAAAGACAGTGAGAGAGACACAGATAGACACTGATAAAACCAAAAAAGACCTAATTAACAAGTTTTACCGATGGGCTGAAAGTTTTATAACAATCTCTTATGACATTCTCAGGATTTCAAAGTAATTTGTACCCACCAAAAAGCAAACGGCTTTATTTCACTGCTGATGATTGCTTAACATTAATTTGAACCTTGCCTTTCATTCACCTCCCCCGTTATGCATGAAGCATCCTGCCTGAAATTAACTTAAGTAGATTACATTGATGACTTCATGCAATTCAACCTTACAAAAAAACATTTTCCATATCAAACACGCAGTTGATGAAGCTTGTTTCAATATACAGTCCAGCATCCAATCTGTTATCAGGAGGGCTCTTAGCAAAACACAAAGACCCCAAGAGCAGATTGATGTATGGATGTAATGTCTAACTTGACTTGAATTAACCTCCGGGTTCAACAGCTAATCACATTTTCACAAGAGAGTGAAAAGGCAGCTGAAGGATTTAAGCTCACTTTGTGCTGTATTTGATCCACAGCTCTGATGCCCACACAAATACAAATGCACCCAGAAACAGGCAACCGTCCATGGATACTAAACATACAGGTCTGCATTTCCCAAAAGCATCATAAGCCTAGCATAACATAGAAACCCTTGCCATCAACTGTATCTAATATATACTAAGGCTTACGATGCTTTTGAGAAATGCTGATGAGTACAATTAAAGGATTGTTTGGGGTTCAAAACAAGTGAAGTTCAATGCCAAAGATGCTGCTGATTGCCACAGACTATAATTTTGATTTGTTTCACTGTGTTCATCATAATAACGCACTTACAATGGAAGTCTATGGGAAAATACAGTCAATAAATGTGCAGTCTGTGCATTGCAGTGAACAAAGCTTTATTGGTTTATTGGCATCACTGTTAGTTAAAACATCCTGACTGTCTCAACTCACCTGTGTCAAGTATCTGCTTGTGTTCAAGAAACCTGTCTGAAAACAGTTATTTTTCCCAATGCTACTGCCTTAGAAAGCACACAATCAGCTTTTACTCACATACAAAATGTTCCTTTATAATCAACACAATACGCACAGAACGAAAACCTCTATCTGCTCAGAAAGATAAACAAAGCCAGTCACAGTTCCTCATCTCATCATAGCAGGAAAACAGTGACATGGCCTGCATTAAAAACCGCCTTCTTGTTTTCATTGCACAGAATATCAAACATCCTGTATCTAGAATCAAATATCACATCACTACTGATTCATCTATAATGGCATATTTCACTGCTGCATCATCTCTACAGTAATGATAACATCAGTCTGACTGAGTCTGGTCCTGTGTGCTGTGTTTACACAGGGTTTTAGGGTGCGAAGTCCAGTGAGATGTTATATATAGCTCTGATAGTGTGGCAGTAGTAATCACGCCTACTTGAAGATTGATCATGATATGCCTTCTTGGTCTGGGCCACATTTAGACGCATGAATCTTTCATGGATTGAGTGGATCTGTGTGGAGACATGCTCATGTGTTCAACACAAAGTACTGGAGTAACATTACAGAGCCGGAATCGAGGTTTGACAAAAGAGACTGGATATCTCGGACTGCCATATTTCAGGATTGGCAGGGCTCAGCTAGGGCACACACACGCACACACACACACACACACACACACACACACACAAAGAAATCAATCCTACTTGAATTAGACTGAATGGAGCAGGTAGCACAGTTGACAAATTAGCTGCATTGTGGACAAACCTGCTGTGTGTCTGTGTATATAGCGCACAATAAAGAGTAAAATAGTAGCCTATTGTTTGATATATACCCTGCTAGGCCTACATAATTAATACTGCATAGTTTACTAAAGTAAAATGGAAAGGAAAAAGTGTGTGTATTCATGTATTTGTGTTTGTCTCCGTTTTTCGGTCTGTTTGTGTGGGTGGTTTGTTCACAGTCCTGATGGAAAGTGGGATTGTCATGTTTTCTAATTTTGGTCTTTTGGGAGAAAAGAGTGTTGGATGTGACATAAAGCTGCAATTACACACATACATGTTCACACACACACATGAAAACACACATAACCAGTGGCCTATGTTTGTTTGACCTTATGATCACTGCCTGCTGTTTATATGAAATTTACAGCCTTACTGGAATATAAACTAGTGGAAAAACACAAGGTTTATATATATATATATATATATATATATATATATATATATATATATATATATATATATATATATATATATATATATATATATATTCCACTCTTTTATGTTTATAATATATGTAATAATAATAATATATATATATATATATATATTTATATAATAATAACAATTTTATGCAATTCATCAAAAGTTTTCATATATGTAATTTTGTTGTTCTCCATTTTGTAGCCTACATTTAATATTTCAGTACCAATCAGTATTTAAAATACTTGTAGGGCAATCATGCAGTCACATAAAGCAAGAACCAAAACGTGAAAAAGCATATAATGCATGCACATTTGCTGATGTTTAATTAATAACATGTCTTGATCAGCAAAAAAACATCAACCAGTGTAGAAGAGTACAACTAAGCCTACCTGCCACTATGGCGTTCTCCAGCACGTTAACTTGAGGGGTTGAAACACTTGAGATCTTCACCAGCCGTTCGGATTTGTTAGTCCGAATCTCTCATGTTGGGCTTTTCGATCAGACTCATACTCATGATGATGATGGTGATGTTGTTCTACAGCGGGTGGGAACAGCGACGCAGCATCACTTCAGCATCATTTCACCTCCAGGAAACAAAAGAGAGCCAGCCAATCCACACAGAGCGAGAAGGAACTTGTGAAATATTAATCGAAACGCACTTCTTGTGCTTGCAGATGATGGCAATGAATCGTCTTTCCACTGCGGAGAGGCTCCTGGTTAAAATGGAGGCGATCTGGCTGTCAGGATGGATGAGAGACTGGAGAGCGAAGCGGCGTCGGCGTGATTCACCGGCTCTGCGCAGGTGTTCGCGCGCGTGTGTGTGTCTGAGAGAGAGAGAGAGAGAAGGAGAAAAGAGGCAGAACGCGTAGAGAATTGGGCAATTAGAGGTGGGATGGAGAAGGGAAAGAGGGGAGGAGAAGAGGGGGTGGAGATGAGGTCATTGTCACAAAAATATCTCTCGCACACATAAAAAAATGAGCCACCATAATGATTTATTACTTTAAATAAACTGCATCAATATATTTCATAATATTTCTCGTTTAAATGATTTTTAATGCAACCAAATTTATTAATGCATATTTCATGCATAAATAAATATATAACAGTAATATGATTCCATTAATATAATATTATAATATGATATTCAAATGTCATGAGGAAAATGATACAAGAGAAAAATGTAACCCACCTTCTAAGAAACGATGCTGCAATTATGTCATTTAAAACCTGAAGCTTGATATATATTTTTGTATGTTATTAAATATTTAATAACAGAGCTTGTTAGTTAAAATGTGCTTTAAGTATGCAATCTGATTAGGTTTAATCTTGTAGACTAATTAAATAGAGAGCAATGGAGTTGAATGATGAAATGCCCGTTTGTCTGCTAGCGTGAGATTGTTGCAGCAGTCTAGTGTGTGTGTGTGTGTGTGTGTGTGTGTGTGTGTGTGTGTACAAATATACAAAATTATATATATATAAGTAAAACAGGATTAAAAATGTACAACTCGCAGCAAAAAAATAAATAAAAAATAAAAAAAAACGCAGGATAAGGAAAATATGATGCCCTCTGCTGGCAGATGTGTTCCATATTCTCAATAAAATTCTGAAAAAATAAACATTAAAAAAATTCTATGTTAGAATGTTTTGTATTGTGGTATATAATATAAGAGTATGTAGCATTTATTGTGATGGCATACTTAAGTGGGCTTATGTGTATCTGTATTGTCAAAACCATGTCTCATCATCATCCATCCTAATAAGGGCCAAAAACATGTTACAGTAAGTTTCTGTTAGTACAGTGAATGCATCATGAAATGGTATGCTTTATGGTTAAGGTTCTGCAGGTTCCATCTTAAGAACCCAAGAGCTACTAAAAATACAACCTCTCTGTCACCATGTCACCACTTTAAACAAGACTCTAGTTTCAGAGTAGTTAGAGTAGTTTCAGGGCTGCAATTAGTCTGCTGAGAGCTTTCTTTAATGAGGAAGCATCTTGTAAATGCTAATTTGGTTGAGTTAAATCTTTTAGTCTTTTAATGATTCCCATAAGGTCTGATTAACAGTCAAACCAGTTCACCCAAACGTTCTGCAAATGGTAACAGGGGAATATAAAACTAGTGCTCATTTGTGAGCTTGTCATAGGTAAGGCCAGAAGAGAATGTCTCCTGCATGCATCTTCATGTCTCCATACACTGCAGAATCTTGAACATGTGAAAATACTTTTTTATCCTGGTGATGGCAGTTTTGTTCAGTAACTCTTCGTCCATGTCACTAGCAGTTGGGAACAGAGTCTTCTATCTCAGCTCAAAAAATGTCCTTGTAAACATCCTATTAGAATTTCTAGATCCATAACGACTGTGCTGAAGACAAAGTTTTGCACAAAAACATTTTGTTAGCTGAAAATATAATTTTCTTTAGCTATAATTGGTTTTGCAAAAATTACCATCACTCATACCATAGAAGATGGCGGTCTTTCCTTTACTGCCTTTACTGAAAACTAAAACATCATTAGCATAAACTCCAGCCCACAGCCTGAAAAAAAAACTAAACAATGACATTAATACTAATCTAGGCGGAATGGCAAGAAAACAGAAACAGATGCTCCTGCAACAACAATGTGCCAAAACCACCCATGTACTAAAACTATTAGTTGTATGCTATGCTTTGCCCAGCTAAAATTAGGCACTTTATATTTAAAACAGATTGATGACTGCTGGTAAACTTCAGTGAAGTCATGGGGAATGGAATAATGCTGCATATTTTGCAGTATATTCCTACCTTTATGATTATGATCCAAGATGAGTTTGTTTCTTCATTAGATTTGGAGAAATTTAGTATTACATGACTTGCACAGCAAAAGGATCCTTTGCTGTGAATGGGTGCCATCAGAATGAGAGTCCAAACAGTTGATTAAAACATCACGATAATCCACAAGTAGTCCATACCACTCCAGTCCATCAGTTAATGTCTTAAGCGAAATGATATATCATTCATGATATATAATAACGGTTCCTCCAGTGATTGTTGTCCTCGCATCAAAATCCACTAATATATTTATTTAGAACCATTTTGAGCTGTTTTTGCTTGTAAGCAGTGCTGATATGCATATTTCTCTCCTGATTCAGATGAGATGACATTATTATTACAAACACAAAGCTTTTCACTTTGCACAAGATTTTAACTGATGGACTGGAGTCATTTGGATTACTTGTGGACTGTTTGGACTCTCATTCTGACGGCACCCATTCACTGCAGAGGATCCACTGGTGAGCAAGTGATGTAATTCTAAATTTCTCTAAATCTGTTCCATTGAAAAAACAAGCTCATCTTGGGTGGCCTGAGAGTGAGTAAATGTTCAGCGTATTTTAATTTTTGTCTGAACTAATAAACATAAAACTGCATACTGTGCACACTATACGTAATGCACAGTAAAAACAATAGTATGCTTTAGTAATGTTAACATTACTTTTTTAAATCAGTCAAGCTTTTAGACTTAATTTGCTCTTCTTTGAGCACAGTATTATCTGATTTGCAAAGTGATGTGTATCTTTCTGTTTGTAGTGTTTGAGTACTTGAGTTTCTAATTGGTAGTTTTGAAACATCTTGATTAAATGAGTTGTGTGTTTCATTATTGGGGTAGTGGATCATTTATTTTGAATATGTTTTGTCTGAGTTTGATTAAGCTGTATCGCTGAAAGTTAATGAGTTGCTTTTATGTTCTGCTCCTGTTTGGCCATCTGGATGCGTCTGAGATGAAACAGTCGCAGGCTGAGCTGGGAATGGACTTCTCTAATGAGAGGAAGAACATCTTATAAAGGTTGTCCATTTACACTGTCATATGACGTTACTTTTCATATAAATACAGTCTATTTTTGGTCTGGGATCTGCACAGAATGCGTTTTGATTCAGTTACCCCTCTGGTCTGTTGCTGTCTGATTTCCTGGCATTGAAGTCAGAGGACTGGAGGAACTGCTCAACTCTGCCACTGAACTGGACGAGATCATCAGACAATGAAAACATACACAATATTTTCAAAAGTATCACAATTCACTTTGTTAGAGATGTATTTGCAAGTTTGCAAATGCTTTAAGAGCATTTCATGCATACGCATTTTATTACTGTTTTTTGAATATGTCAACTCTGATGTAGGCGAGCATGTTTTGTCTTCTTTTTAAGTGCATGCATTGTGTTTGTCTTGTATACCTAAAAAAAAATACATTTATAATATATTCATAAATATTAATTCATACATGAACACAGTTTAAGCTTTCCCAGGTAAAAAAAGAAATTCACTTAAGCTGTACTAATCGATGCACTTATAAATATATTTTTATTATAAGTGCATAATAAATGTGTTATTTTGTAACTTTAAGTATATTGAGTCCTCTTTAAGATATGTTTAAGATATGTTTAAGCTAATTGCGATGTATTTTAATATATTTAGTTGTGTTAAAATAGAATAACAACGTATCTTTAGTGCAATTTAAGTGTTCTAAACATGATTTAAAATACACTTTAATACTTCTTGAAGTACATTTAGAATATATTTTAAGCTTCACTTTAATGTACTTATAGTACTTTCTTTTTCTGAGAGTGTATTACTGGAATACACTATGAATATTACATTAATGAATACAAATGCATTATGCCTTTTATTGCACACACGCACACACACACACACACACACACACAAAGAAGTTACTGAAAAACAATAAACCACATAAGTGAATAAAGATTTTTTTTTTTTTTTAACAAAGTCAAGGCTGCAAAAGGCTAAGCCAAATGAGAAAACAGAACATTTCAAATGTCACCATCATTATCTTCAAATGTACGATCACTTTTCCTTGAGTATGACTTGCATTTTCTGCCTGTTGAATGTAAATATATCAGATTTACAAGCAATTTTTACCAGGCCGAGCATTTTGGACCTGGGATCACTAAATTAGGAAAAGCACAGCACAAGGGTAAGTGAGCCACTGCATGGTTTATAATATTTTAATGATTTTTAAATGCTTGATGTTTATACTTAATATAATATTAAAAAAATATGATCTGGTTCTTTTGTAAACAGCATTTTAAATATGTACATGGTAATTTTTTGCATATGCAGCAGGGGCTGGACACTGGTGACAGGCTTATCATTCCCAATGAGGACACAGAGGAGGAGAAGACCTCAGGGATCTGTTGGAAGCAGCTGGTTGCCAGAGCAACGGTAAAACTGTGTCCAGGACAGGAACCTTTGAAAACCGTGATAGTTTTTACTCATGCAAGTGCAAACATCATTAGCATTTTTCAATATTTTGACCTTTTTTTTTTTTTTTTTTTTTGAAAATCTAGTCTGCTTTCTGTTGTTACTGTTAAAGTGATGCTAAAAATATCATATGCTATACCAGACATTACTCACTTCATAGTTTCATGAGTTGAAATGCATTGAGCTGTGAGTAATTTAGTTGATGTTGTGACTGGGTTTCAGGTTCATTCTTTCCAATAAAACCAGATGAAACAAATATCACTGTGGAAAATAAACTATGCAATCACAGGGCAGAAAAATTGTTTCTGAATATAAAATATCAAAAAAGATTGCATCATCATCACAATCTCTTGGATGTATAAACATGTCCAACTTCATCTGTATATTATGGGTGACATAGCAAATCTCAACTGCTTGAATTGTCTGAAAATATAAACTATATTATTGCAAAGCTTTGCTAAATGCGACTATAAGTCATGAAGATATGATATCATAAACATGATTTTCTGTAAAGCTACTTTGAAACATGTGTTGACTTGATATCACTGATAATATATTTTTGCGAGTATAAAGTATTATCTACAGTAGTTTAACCAGCTGAAAGTGCCTCAAACCGCTTTAAAACCAACAAACATATCATCTAGGATCAGCTAAACCAGCATAAGCCATCTTTTCTGCAGGGAAAAGGAGGCATAAATGCCTTTTATCCTGGCATATGTCCATCCATCTTGCCATTTTATGAGGTACACACACAAAAACACTCACACAAGAAGCCAAGCAAGCAGTAATTTATAGCATCATACCTATAAATAAATATTGTGTAACAGAATTGGTTTATCATTTTATCTTTGGATTGTTTCATTTGTAATCGACTATTGGATTGTACTTCCACATCTCTGCTGGTCGCCTTATTGATTCGCTGTAATGTAATACACCTCTATAATGCTCTCTCACTAAGTCATACAGGAATATATGAGACTGGGTTTCAGATATTGACACTGACGCCACTTGAAGAGAAGCTCTCAGTGAGGATGACTGATTTATGGGTAGCACCAGTGTTTCTCATTGTCATAAACTGTGGTGCTCCTCAACCATCACATTAAAAAGTACTTAAGTCTCATCAGATGATCTCCGTGGGATTGCAAATAATGCAGTGAGCCTATAAATCGCTGTCTGGTTTTAATAAACATTCATTTAAAAATATGTCACTTACAGTAGGCTATATACACATGTACACATTCAAATGCTTTTTAGGGGGGAAATTATTGTTTTGCATTGCAAATCAAATTTTGTGTGACATTTGTATGGTTGGGTTCAAAAGTTTTGGTCAGCAGCATTTTTTTTTAAATAAGTCTCTTATGCTCACTAAGCTTTCATTAAAGCTGCGGTAGGGAACTTTTGACGCTCTAGCGGTTAATAAACAGAACTGCTTGCGTCTTGCGGAAGAACATCGTAGCCGGAACTACTTCTCTCTGTTTATGTCTATGAAGAATCACAAAGGTATTGGGTTACTCCGCCGCGGTACCCCCGAAGCAATCTAAAATAGTCCGAATATAAACACTTATTATAGGTGCACCCTAGTGATTCAGGACAAGCTAAAAACACGGTTTGGAAAATGGATTCATGGTGTACTCGCTTATTTTATACATTTTTCTACATTTTGAACACAAACAAAGTTATTATTTTTTTTCATGATCCATTTTAATATTTTGATTTGATATGCTCTTCATTTCTTTTTATTATCAATGTTGAACACAGTTGTGCTGCTTAATATTTCTGTGGTAATGGATCTTTTATTTCAGGATTTTTTTATGTAGTTTCTTTACCTTCTTTAGAAAAAAAACTAAAACTTTTTTTTATTTTTTATTTTTATCTTACTGCTAAAGCTAAATACATAGGGTTAGGACTTCAAATTCATATTGTAGTGATGCTCTGGTAAACACCACAAAAAAAAAAAAAAAAATAGGAGTAGTATGGTAGCACTGACAATCCTTAATCTTCCCACCAGGGCCTTAAAAACCCCTTTTCTAATACGCTAAAACACACTATAATCCTACTAACCCCGGTGTCCTCTTCCTGCTGGCTTGCAGGACTCTCTCCAGTATGTGCGGGCACTTAGCCAGCTCTCCCTGGGCACTGCTGTGCACCCGTTTGCAGGCACAAGCCTGCTCTGTGCTCCCTGGGAGAATCCCTATCAGGCACAGAGAGACGCTCTTTATGTCTTAATGAAGGACAAATCTGTTAGCGCAAGGCCAGTGTGTGTGTGTGGCCTCTTCACTGCTGTCACCCGAGCGCAAATGAAATGAATGAAGAACTTTTATAGAGGCGCTGAGCTGGCAGACGCTAGATGTGGAGATGCTATTGATTGTAGAAGTGCATTTACTTGAATAGTATAAAGAGGATGAACCATTTCAAGTTTTTGTTAAATGATTTCAGTAATTTGTTAAATATTAGTAGGCTGCATTTATTTAATCAAAAATATTTTTTTCCTGAATGTCCTAAAGCAACAAGCAAAGGAAATAACATAAGTAATGCAAGCAGAGTGTGTTCCTTGAGGGTCGCAGTGGAGTTCAGGAGTTTGTTCCACCACCAAGGAAAGTATGATGCAGTGTATAATAAATGTTTAAGGTGGAATTCATCACTTTAAGTCCATTAAGTGGCATTTCACCCACTCTCTGGTATTCAGAATTAGGATGCTTATACTGCTGCACTTTTTAGACTTTGAATGCAAAATGATCTCATTTACTGAATAAGGAAAACTCTATACATGGTTACTGTACACATGGTACATAAAACTCTAATTCAAGTAAAAAAAAAAATAATCCTGTTTTCCGTAAAACATAGATCCTAAAAGTACAATATAAAACAGCAAAAAGTAAGATTTTGACCACTCTAAAGGATAGTTCACCCAAAAATGAAAATTCTGTCATCATTTATTCTTCAGCAAAACACAAAAGAAGCTTTTTGAAGACTGTTGGTAACCAAAGAGTTGACGGTAGCCATTGACTTCTAAAGTATTTTTTTTTTTCCACAATATGGAATTCTTAGAATATCCTTTTGTTGTTGTTGTAAAAAAAAAAAAAAAACATACAGGTATTTAATCTTAAGAATAATAATAGAGTTTTCATTTTTGAGTGGACTATCCCTTTAAGAGATTTTTCTCCATAATGTGCCAATATTAGAGGCATGCCTCCTTTTTCATTCTTGCAGTGTTTGAGTCACCAGTTCTGTCTCCAAACCCTCTCAGCCAGATTACGGCGAACCTTTGCTCTAGAATCTGTATCAGGGCTGTAACTGCATCTCACTGTATGTTCATTGTGTCGCCTGCGAGCTCAGATCGTCTGAATAAGCCTTGAGCACAGTGTTTCCAGGCAAAGCTTGAATGCCAGTCGGAGGGTTGCCATGGCAACAGAGTCGGCTCTAACTGCACTTTGAATGTCTGGAGACCCTGAACACTTCAGCTGTGCCGAGCATCTTATCTGGTAAACAATGTCATATCCTTCTGTGCTCTCTCGTGACCAGTTCCCCTGAAAAATCACACGTCCTACATAATGTGAATAACAAATGAGATCTCTTTAATATCTCAATAGATTCTCGGAATTAAATTAAATTAAAATTATGCATTTAGCAGATGCTTTTATCCAAAGCGACTTACATTGCATTCAGGCTAACGATTTTCTCCTATACCTTGGTTTGAGAAAAAGAGTGCAGATTTTAAATGAACTCAAATTAAACACTAAATTAAATTCTTCTTTCTGGTCTACTTTATTTAATTGAAACCCCTGAGAAGAGTTAAGCAAAAGAAAGTTTTGTCAGTAAGACCAACTGCATTTCATTCCTTTAGTCTGATTTGAATGATTTTGGAAGTTTTATTAATACAAGTAATTTTTAATTTAATTTGAGGTTTTTATTTATTCTTTGAATAAAACAACGATTACTGGAATACATTTTACAAGAAAATACAATTTCAGTCAACTTCAAAATTTCACATTTAATTTGTAACCTGTTGCTTCTTAGTAATTATTTGTGAAAATTATCTAGCCCATTTCTGAGTGAAAATTGTTTTAGGTCCTACACTAATTTTTAGCCAGTTCCGTTAGATATTTAAAAAAAGAAGAGAAATGATGAGTATTCTAATAAAGATCTTTATTCAGTTTTAAATAGGCCAACAAACCGTAAAAATACATACAGGTCAATAAAATGACAAATCAGCTCCTTGTGTGCATTTCAGCCTCATGGGATACGGTTGTAAATTGTCCTCAAAATAAAAAGGAACAGATGGATGACTTGCAGGTGTGGAAAAAAAAATCAAAATCAAAATTTGTTGGCGGTGTTTTTTTTTTCTTTTCCAGATTGGTTGATCCTGAGTCAGTCGGTCTGAGATCAAATTCAAATCAGAGACGGATGCCAGCACTCATCAGCCTCCAGGCAGCGGAAAAGGAACGTTTCAATCATGATATTACAACACAGGACATGCTTTCAATTCATGGAGCTATAACGCAAAAGAAACTGTGCAAAAGATGCCTCCCTGCATCCCAAATAAAACAACAAATGCTTCAGTGATTAAATAAGATTGACTTAGGACAACACAGGAATATCAGCACTGCTAAAACAAAATATATATTAAAATGAACTCAGCTTAACAGAAAAGATAATATCCACTCGCCAACATACCCGATTAAGTCTGACTATACTGACTTTCTGAAAAGCTCCAATATCTTGGAACAAAGAAACACATCCTTTCATTAATTAAAGTGACACTATTAGTTAAATAAAGCAGATTTTAAGCACATTGTAGAATTTAAGCCTCAGCAGTTCTCTTTTTCTTTTCTTTTTTTTCCAAAATGATTTTAATATCAACTTATCCTCCTTTAATTTTTTTGCTTAGGGCTTCTTAAAGAGATAATTCACCCAAAAATGAAAGCTCTGTAATTTACTCAACCTATATTTTGAAGAATGTTGGTAACCAAACAGTTTTGGTGACAATTGACTTCCATTTCTCAAAATGTCTTCTGTTTTGAAGAACAAAGTGAGTCATACAGGTTTGAAATGACTGGAGGGTGAGTAAATGATGACAGAATTGGCATTTTTTGGGTGAACTATCCCTTTAAGGTAATTATTACTCAAATGAAGGTGAAACTCAAATTATGCCCCAAAAGTCAGAACGTTTTATTACTGGGCTGCTCAGATGTGCTTAAAGGCCAAAAAAGTGAGTGGGTCACTAAAACAAAAATCAGTCACATAATCAGCGTAATTCAGCACAAAGCCTCATTCAAAGAATCACTCCTTAATTCAGTCAGCCTTGTTTTTTTTTTGTTTTTTTGTCCTTTTTGAAGTAACTTTCACAGAGCTATCTGAAAGCACAAAGCAAAGAAATAATAAAACAGCAGACTGGAAGGCCAGCACAATTATGACACCGAGAGAAAACAACATAATTCTGATTTAAAAAGAAAAAAGAAATCTAATTTCAGTCCTTTAAGGAAACAGAATTGGCCATCTGAGTGAGTGTAAATGCAGGGCGCATGCCTTAACGTTTCCTCTTTCGGGGTGATGCTGATGAAGACGAGAGTGAAGATGCTAATGTTGTCATGATTCCTCGTTTCCTGAGTCATCCTCGTCATAGCAACAGTCCTCGCCATCCTCATCCTCCAAGTCCTCATCATCATAGTAATCGTCGTATAACAGGTCGGACCCCTCGTCCAGTGCAGGGGCGCGTGTGCGAACGCAGTACTCCGCCAGGGTGGTGGGAACTTTTACTCCGTCCCGTTCCGCCTCAGCTTTAGTGGCCAGAACCTGTTTTCTGTAAGACATACAAACACATGCAATGGATTTAAAGGAATATTTGACTTCACATTTGTGCTTGCAAACCTTCAGACTAGACTTCAATTGTAAATACATTAAAGTAACATGTTTTTCAATTGCTTTTACTGCGATCCATGTCATGCCACAGCCAAAAGACATTAACTTTGCTCATAATGCAGATTTACACAGCTGAAATATTAACCATGTAGCTTCCATAAGACCCATCTGTTTCAGGCAGTGGGACATATTGACATTTTATGTTATATTAGTTCTTCATATGAATCATTGCCCTGAGGTTTTAAAAAAGACATCAACAACTGATGCCCTGAAGGAGGCAAAGGATGAACTCAGATGCAAGTCAAATTTTCCAACTCGGATGGCTGAAAACATGAATTGCAAGATGAACGGTCACTTGTGTTTCAGTGACTCATTCAACCACAGGAGGGCACCGCTGATCCAGAAAATAAATCTAAATCTTTCCATTAGCTGTTGCTTTTCACCAGGCTTTTTCACCAAAACATAACCAGCATTAAACAAATGAACATTAAGCACAGCTGAACTCTTAAAGGAGTCATATTGTGTATTTCTGCACAATCATTAATATTACCTGATGATTTCTGCGTATTCCCGGTCTTTTCCTTTGCTCTCTCTCCATTTGCGGTACATGACGGAGGCGTCCACGTTGGCTGGAGAAAACGTGTTGGGTTCGTTCAGCAGAGAGATGACACTCAGCAGGATAGTTCTGAAACACACAAACAGACACTCCATGTTATAATGCCATTACCTTAAACCTCATCAGCTGCAAAGCTGCTTTGTGTTGCATTTTCCTGAAGATTCCAAGAGATTTCACACAAGAGGATCAGGCTTCATCTATTGCTTACAGCTACACAGATGCATTCATATTTGCAGTTGGGGTGTACAGTATATTCATTGACCAATTTGGCAAGAAAACAACAGTGTTCATTTGGAAAGTAACTTATTTTGAAGTACTTTTCAAAATACATTTTGCAAAACCATTCTTATAGTCATTGATTGTTAAGTAAGCAAAGTGTTTTGAACTTAGAAAATAAATGACATGGTTCAAAATACATTTTCAACAATTTTGAGTGAAACTTGTATAATAAAAAATAACAGCAACAACAAAGATCATTATACTTATTATTATTATATTAATCATGCTATAATTATCATTTAGTGTAAATCATGTGATATAATTATTTTAGTTGCTTAGTTATTAATATGTTAAAACCAGATTTAACATAGCGGGTTCGCCACATTCTACACATAGCATAGCTGGTTCTAAATATTATATATATATATATATATATATTTATATATTATTTATTTTTTTAAATTTGACATCAAATCAACATCAATATATATTTGTTTTTTAAAAACAAAAAACAAAACATGATCTTAATAGCTTTTCTTACCACATACAAATTGTTTACTGTAAAATTAAAACTAGCTCAAAGAATAATCTAGACGTAATGACCAGTAAGAAAAAAAAAGAGCATTTAAAATCACACTGATTTTTCACATTTGTTTTGCACTCAAGATAATCATTCTGAGCAGAAGAACACAGTAGGCTTTTACAACATTCAGTCCGTTGTCAAAATATGCCCATCTCTCTCTGTGTGCAGCGACAGGTGCTCTTCAACAACACAAATGATTAACAGGAGCTTCCTGGAAGACACTCGCTTTTCCACCAAAACACAAAGCCCAGTGAAACATGATACCAGACTAACAAGAACACAGATCAGACTCGGGGGAGGACACACACAAATACCCTGATCTCCAATGAGATGCTTTCCATAAAGGCAAGCAACAGGAAACTCATGAGCACAAAACCAGCCTGGTCACTCTTCATATAATTCTGTTAGTGGGAAAATACATGATCACTACCTATGTATCCCTGAGGGGAAATGTATTTAAAAACCAACCATTTCTCTTTGGAAAGTGGTCTGAATAAGCTGCAAAGTGGACTAGACTATATGCTGATAATCAAAAAGGTCTGGCTGTTGGAGATGACTTCATACCTGACGTTCTGTGTAGGGTTCCACCTCTCGGAGGGAAGCTCTCCGCTCTGTGGATCATCTACTGGAGGATGCAGAATGGAGATACACACGTCCCCGTTCTGTGAAAGCACAAAGAGATTCATCAATCGCATGATCGTAATGCTTTCATGAGGAAAAACAAGCATCTGAGCGAACCCTTCATCTCCACACCACTGCTGTGAGTACTCGAGTCAGAGCGAGACATGTGAAAGAGAGATAAGGAGAAACAGCCTCTGCAGAACCATCAAAACTCGCCTGGACTCGGAAAAGGCCCTGTGCATGTTATGCAGGAAATATACTGGTGCATGGGTTAGGTGGTTTGACTAAAAACTTAAATCAGAGTAATGTTATATCAGTGTAATTGAAATTACATCTATCTATCTATATACTGTAGTTTTACTTCTTGTAAATTCAACCCAAAGGTTTCTTAGATAAATACATTACCATGTAGTAATTCTCTTTTAAATAATAATCCAATAACCAAAGCACCAATTAAATGTTTTGCAAATAAAACACACTTCATATTACTTGATTACTGCCTTTTTATCTGTAACTTGGTTATATATAAAAAAAAAAAAAAAAAAAAAAAAAAAAAAAAAGATTTATAATTTATATTTATATGATAGGTAAAAACTGATAGCCTGAATGCACTGTAAATCACTTTGGATAAAAGCGTCTGCTAAATGCATAAATTTAATTGTTTTATTTTAAAATTTATAACAAATCAATACATTAGGTATCACTCTTAGAAATAATAGATGAAAAACATAACTAAGGTGAAATACTAAAATTACTAAAACAAATCACAAATACATTTGAATAGTTTTAGAAACAAACATCAAAATGAAAACGGATAATATAAAAATAAAGGCTAATTCAAAACATTAATAAATTCTACAATAGTAGAAATTAATGTGTCTTTATACATGAATGTGCATCATTTGATTTGAATATTAATGTTGAAAGATATTACAGTGCATGGCAACATGCAAACAAACAACATACTGCTACACTACATTCATAAAGGTACATTATAAATCAACAAAGCAGTCTACACTACACTACAAGCACACAATACACTGTCTCCAGCACACCACACATATTACCGCTGATATACATTTTCAAAAATAATTCAAACTTTTGAGAGGAGGGTTATTTATTTTATTGTACCTTTTTACATTTTTTTGCACACACTAAAAATGCACATGACATCTTTTGGGAAAAGAAAGTGTTTATATATTTAGAGATTTATAAATATTATGTTGTTATAGAACCTCAAATAAAAACATAACCAACTGAGAAATATTAGTGCTTTCAGTGTTTTTAAATTACTTAATTTTCAGTCCGTTCTTCACAAACACACACACACATGCAAAAGAATATAATGCATGATTGGAGACAATTTTATAACCGTTTTAATCCTTTTTGGATATCAGACAGTCCACCCAGGAGTTCACTGAACACAAAAATGCAGAAGGGTAAGAACATAGATCTGTGCAGTGGTTTTTGCCATTGTTATGCATAGAATTTCAAACGCACCACGACCTGATGTTTTTCAGGTCACAAACAGGCCTGAACTGCAGGTGAACCACACCAGTCTGTGCCTGGTGATGAGATTTACAGTTCTTCCTCATTTTTAAGTGGCTTACTTACTCATTTGACACAGTGCAGCTATTTATATTCAATCATATCAAGTACTCATATAATGCATTGTTTTTCATATCTGTTCAGCGGCACTAACCGTCATAAATAGGTTTGTTTTTACCTGGTGCATTAACACAGGGCTTAACTGAGAAGGAAATGAGGAAGTCCAGAACAACAGATAAGCCACATGCCACAGTACACATGGTGAGAGCCGAAACAATCCTCTTACCTCATAGATGTTGGGGTGCCACATCTTGGTGAGGAATCTGAAAGTGGGCGGGGAATAGGGGTAATCAATTGGGAACTTGATGCGAGCCTGCAAAACAAGACAAAAACAATGGTCAGGACTATCAAAGGAGACTTCGACCCCTGTATGTTTGTAATTAACTATAACGGCTAAACGGATAATGCTTTCAGCTGCCAATAAGGCTGTTTTCACACTCGTTTCATTGTTTGGTCTGAACTGAAGTTTGATTTCAACCCCCTCACCCGCTGATCTCTTTTCACATTGTACTTGTGTTTGTCTGCACCAGAAGTAGCACAAGATATGTGAAAAATGCAAGCTGCTTTCTGAAGGCAATTTATTCAGAGACATGCTTCCATGAGAGATTCATAACATCAAAGTTAGGGATTTCAAATTTTGTGAAACCTACAAATATGACTGTCCCCTTAAAAATGAGCTCCTGCCAAAAATATGAAACAGCAGCTATGCATTCTCACACACACACAAAAAAGAATAATAAAAATATGCAATATATTACCTGATAAATATATTGAATTTCTATTAAGATTGTATTCATTTCTACCCACACAATTATAGCCGTTGTACAGGTTTAAATCAGAAGAAATTGATTAATCAGTCTTAAGAAAGCAGAATGGTACGGTAAATATGTAAAAATATATTTTTAAAGAACATTTTTGATATCATTTGTGTTGTTATCAGTACTACATTTATTACATTTTACACAGCCCACATTTTCCTAAAGCAAACCATACTGGAAAACTGCTCTCAAAACAACCAACTCTGACATTAAATGGACTTGGGTCCGCTCTAGTGTGAAAGTGTTTTTTACTCCGTTAAAAACTTTCAAAAAAAAATTTCTTCAGATTCTCCCACCCACCAAAAACACATTGCTGACTGATAGGGATGCACGATATTGGATTTTGGCCGATATTCGATATGCCGATATTTTCTAAATAATTTTGGCCGATGCCGATACCGATATCGATATATATACAAATATATACTGATATATTTACAAATATATATACTGATATATTTAAACTTTAATTTTACTGAAGAGAAATCCATGTATCTATTCTGTACTGATTCTACCATAAATTTATTATTTTACAAATGTAGACAGACATTCACATCTGAAAAACAGGTCAATTATTTCACTTGGAGAATATCGGTTTGGCTCATCGGCAGAAATATTCATATCGGCCGATACCGATAATGGTCATTTTAAGCTTTTATCGGCCGATACTGATATTGTGCCGATATTATCGTGCATCCCTACTGACTGACAATCTAGACATTCAGGTTCAAACCGAACACCATCACAGTGCTGTCGGCTGTCACGGCACAGAGAGATTTCTAATACACAGCCGCTTTGGAGGATTCTATCTCCGGGTGAGCGCAGGACAGCTGCTCTTAATAGGATTGGAGACGCATCACATTGCAGGAGAACAGTGCAGATGGAAAGGGGGGGAAATCTGAGAGAAAAAAACAAATGGACGTTGAGCTGGAGAACCAGGAAGTGGGACAAATCATTTTTTGGCACGGAAACAACTAGGTTAAACAGCCGTTATGCAAGAGATATGCCCTCCATCTCAATTCAATACAGACCTAATTATTTTCAAGTCTTGCGGCAAAACTGCCCTTGAAATATTTTAGACTGCTACTATTGGAAGTGGACATACTGTGTCATGCATTTAAACTATACTCATTTAAATCACTTTATTAACAAGGATTAGTTACTTTAATCAGCCTAATGTTATTCAAAAACATCAATGGTTTTTTTTTTTTTGGTTTCTCTGTAGTCACCAAAATCATATGACAGCTTTTATCTAAGGAATGGATCAAAAAAGTATTTAGTCACAAAGTAGCACACAAATGTCATTTGCTTATATTCAAATACAGTAAGTAAAAACTTGTGACACCAGGTTTGAGATCAGTGATGCCAAATGGAATTATTTTTATTCATAAGAGACAATGAGAATCGAGAACTACAGCAGAGGAACGGATTTTTAGTCAAAAACAACTTCAAAGCCTTTGTATGGTTTCTGAATACCTGAAATACAGCACATACAATAGGGTTCAACGTTTGGGTTTGGTAAGATTTGTTTAAATGTTTTAGAAAAAATACTTTTCTCTTCCAAGGCTGAATTTATTTAATCAAAAATACAGTAAAAACAGTAATATTGTTTAAAAATATATATAATTTAAAATACCTGTTTACTACTTTAATTTATTTTAAAATGTCATTTATTCTTGTCATGCAAAGCTGAATTTTTTGCATTATTACTATAATATTATTACATAATTTTTTTTTTATTATTATTTAGCAATGTCAAAACCTATTCTATTTTAATTCAAAAAAATATAAAGTTCAAATGAATAGCATTTATTTGAAATGGTAATCTTTGAACATAAATGTTTTTACTGTCACCAATTTAATGCATCCCTGCTGACTGTTGGCATTAATTTCTTTCTAATCAAACTTCTGAACAGTAGTCATATGGATGACTTCAGGTGGTGTTGGTGACACAACAACATCAATCAGCACTTCTCCGTTTGTGTTCCAAGGAAAAATGTCAGTCGTAAAGGTTACAACCATATGAGGGTGAGGAAATGACATAATATTCATATCTGGGTGAATCGACATTTGAAAGCATGTAACCATTCCTGATAAGTTAGGCTCGACTGGTTTCAGTTTCTTGGCTGACTATGAGATCTTGAAAATGTGCCAGCAGAATACTCAAGAGGGCCTTAACATTGCTCCTGCAAACAGACAGTGTGTGTGAATAATTTCCCCTTTTAAACAAAGAAGCAAGTCTCTGTCATGCAAATACACTCTCCACTGACTTATCCTCAAGCAGGGAGCATTTACAGGTACGAGTACCATGCCCTTGGGTTTCGCTAGACTCGAGAGTTCAGATCTGACATTTATCAGGTTTCAACACAAACTCACATCCTGACACACCAGTGAACAGTGACGCCACTGTATCTACCAAACCCACTGTATTTGTGTGTGTGTGTGTGAGTGAGTGATCTCGCTGTAAACAAAGGCAAGAAAAGTCACTGACCTACTTCAAATGTCTTCACAACAGTCCTTCCTTTATAATCTAGAGAGGAACTAACACGAAGATTAATAATTCAGCAAAGATTGTGACATTATTAAGGTCATTAATTATAAACCATTCAGACTGGTGTGAAGGAACAGGTTTATCTGCTCTGGTGGAATGGGGCAAACCTCCTTACAATCATTCTTTGTTGTCATTATTCTATTATTACAATTATCATAATAACAATAAAACCGGTCAAACATGATGACAACAACTAATACCAAATAAATTGTTCCTTATAAGTGTATGCAAGGTCATGATTGTGACATTTTCTAAAGTGTAATTGGTTTTGACACATGCATGCATTCAGCAGAATTGGAAAGTACCACAAACACTTATGCATAAATTATTTTAGAATTTATGACTAAGTCAATAATGAGTATAAAGGTAATTATTTAAATCAGTAATTAGCTTACAGCAAGCTTAAAGTGTATTACTACTATGAGGTCAAATAAGATTATATTTGATTGTAATATAAAAAAATATTCTTCGTGAAAAGTCACCCTCCATCCATCAGAATCACAATGAGGAACAAAGAAACCAAACAAATGAGCTCCATTATCCTCAACAAAGAACCCACAATCTCACCAAACCGACAACTGATGGAAAACAAGACTTCAGATCAAAATTAAACCTTAAATCAAATCAAAACCCTTAATTATATGAAAAATTCGTCTGAATGAAGTGTCACATAGCGAGATGGTGCAATCTAGAGCTGGTTCCAGTTCTAAATATAGACCCAGCCATCTGTTCCTAAAAATAACACACATTTACCCTTTTCAAACCAACCTCAGTCCTTACCTTGAAATAGCCCCCTTCATAGTGAGTGTTTGGGGGTCCGAAAATCGCCACTTCCCAGTTGTAGAGATCGGCTTCATCCACTAAAGTGATCTTGAAACCCTCCACTGGTTCCTCCTGTAGAGACTTCATCTCCAGCATCAAAGCTTTCTGTGAGCTGGCGACCTGAGCACTGCTCTGATGGGCCATTTCTGCTTTATTTCCACCCAACTAGACTCACAAAGCGGGCTTTCTTCCTCAAAAAGGGGGAAAAAGTTGACAAGATGTGACGAGGCAATGAAAGCTGCTTTTCTTTGTCTGGAGTTGCTAGCTTAGCGAAGAAATGACAATGTCCTCAAAAAGAGAGGTTATTTTCGATCAAATGAAAGGTGCTTTGGCTATAAAGCATTATAAGTATTTTTTCCGTCGTCCATGAAAGTAAAAAATGTTGTTCGGTTGTTCATACGCAGAGTTTTGCCTGTCAGAATAATAAATAATCGCGCTCGGGGTTTGTTGTTTTTTTCCGTAGCTGAAGGCTAGCCGTGAAAATCCACTTCGACTCAACACTAATCCTCTCTAACGGGAGGTTTTCGTTAAATAAGTAAATGCAGATGCCTGAATGCACATAAAGAAAGTCTACGCTTGAATTGTGTGCCAAGCTGATCCGTCGAGGAGCACAAATTAGCGTGAACTAGTAAACGCGAATGAGAGTGGCGAGTTATGAGTCGATGTCCTGGATGCGTCTTTCCTCAATTCCAATGGGGTCGCGGTGCATCATGGGTACTGAAGTTCTACCCGCACACTTTACACTGTAAACGTTCCTTCATTAACTGACAACATTTCAATCCCTCTTATAATAAGTCTAGCTAAATAATTAGCTAACGGTTTTTATGCATGTATTAGCCAATTTGTTATATTATTTATATTATTTTTCTATAGGCCTTTAGGGGAGAGTGGGCCTCTATGTAACAACTTGGCTAAAAGCTTTGTTTAAAATTGCATTATGTTAATGGGCAACAAAATGTATTGAACACAAGTAAACAAAATTCTCAAATAAAACAAACAAAAAAACATTCATATCATCCATTTATCACAAACAAAGACAGACAGATCTAATCAAATCCACATCTGATGAAAAAAAAACAGGTCATGACGTGATTAAATCAGCCTTTAAAGCAATTATAGATCTAAATTATATCAATATATCCGAAATTCAGTTTTGCAACACTGTTACAGAACTCTATAAGGTGAAACTAAAGTTTGATTCATATTTTGAATGAATACATTTCTTTGTTCACAAAATCTATTTTTGTTTCTTTTAGAATAGAACATCAATCCTAAAAGAACCTGTTTAAATAAAATAAGTTCTATTTTTTATTTTATTTTTATTTTTTATCATAGAGCACTTAGGCTTACAAAGTTTTAAAACTCTTTTCAGCAAATATTTCCCCTTTTGTATCAATAAAAAAAAAATATATAAATATATATATATATAAATATATATATATATATGTTTGTTATTCAGCATCTATCTCATCTGATGTTTATTTGGCTCCAGTGAATGTCCAGGAATGTCTAATCTAGTTAACAGACATCCTCTCTTACTCTGATTATACTGTATCAACTGGCTGTTCATTATTAATCTCTCTGTTACATATCAATCTAAACTGTCTTTTGTCCAGAGATAAGGCAGTAACAATAAAAGTCAACCAAGATCAGCTCCATATATTATATACATATACATGCATTTACACATGACAGAAATAATATAGGAAATAACAATATCTATCTATTCAATCTAAATCATCATTACTCATGAAACAAGCATCTCTCTGACGTCTCTCCTTCTGATTTACTGTCAGTTATCTGATAAGAACACAGGACAGCATGGCATCAGGAACTTACTGGCTGATGGGATAGTCAAAGGACAGTCTGTTACTCCCTGATGATAATTTTTGCAGTTAAGCTTTGACATTAAGGAATAATGTAGGCCTACCTATATAACACATCAGTACAATAATCAATAGCATGATCTGTTGTATTGTAGGATGCTTTTAATATATGATAGTTTTTTTTAACCCATGCAACACACTCTTGTTACTGGTAGAGTTTTACTCAAGGGCACAATGCTGATAAAATGTGATTCAAGGACTCTGTGGGTCCTGAATCCTTATTAAGGCTCAACCAACAACATTTGTGGGAAATATCAGTAATTAATAGCCCAATAAACCACATAACAGAAATGCATCTAAATACACATTTGACACATTATAACATTTGCTACTCAAGATGAATATGAATGCACAGTAGTATTTTGGGAAAAGCCCCATTATAAAATAATTTACACATTGTGAATATACATTATTTAAACATATCTAAATTGAAATGTCATATAAAGATGTAAAATGTAAACATGGTTATAATGCAGTTACTTCAATGTAAAAAAAAAAAATAATTATATTGGTGGATGATCTTATATTTATTTCTGTCACATCTGAAAATGAATTTAATAGGTCCTATTAAAACAAAGTCTTAGACAAAAAAAAATATTATTTAAGCTTAATCTCACATTAATATAGACATATGTTGTGATTAAATTTGACAATCTGAGTATTTTAACAAACGTAGTGCTGAGAAACAAACAGTTCAGTTCTATCTTGTAAATAAAAATTAGAGAATAATTCCCTTAAGTGAGTAAAGTCACTCTGACTGTATTAAGGAAGTAATTTAGAAAGGCCTACAACAAAGGTCCATCTTAACTTTTTTGTTTATTTATTTTAGTTAAAGTCATAAACAAAATGTTTAGCGAACATGTGAATGTGTCTTTTTTTGTCTTTTCACGCATCACAGAATGATGATGAATTATTTATTTGTCCATGGATGATGCCCCAAAATGAAAAAGTATAATATAATAAACTGTTTGTGATTACAAGATCATACACATTAATATAAACATTTGGCAATAAAGCAAATGTCGTTTAATAAGTATTTAATAATAATATTTGATTCGTTTTATTATTTGTTATATTTTCACGCATTAGTAATTAAATTACGATTTTTAAATATTTTATCTGCGAAGTGAACTGTATTTTTAATGTCAAACGTTTCCGGTAAACGGGCTTTTATTGTGAAATGCGGCACATCCGGCACTGCCTTCGGTTTTTGCCCGACCGATGAAAACATCAGTGTTGGCTGCTAATGCCGGCCTGATTCCTGCAACAATCAGCAAGATGATCGGCATCCTACTGACTGTTTTCAATAAATACGGATCAAACTGTTAGCGTTTACTGTATCTGTTGCTAGCCAAAGCCCGTTTTGTATTTCTAAACCATTTTTGGTAAGTGACGTCTTTGATTTATGTGGCCAAAAATCATGCTAATGCTAACTAATAATATCTAGTTTCTAAATAATTTGGATGCATATGATATGAAATATAAAATACACCAGTGCAGTGAATGTATTTTCGTATTGTGCAAATGTTTTGTGTATTTTCTGATTTTGACATTATTCAATATTTAATTACATTGTATATTGCACCATACAGTGCAACTAATGCATATCTGTCTAGCATTTAAATGTATGTTAATCATATTTCTTATTTTATTTTATTTAGTTTCGTGTTTCCATGAAATTTATATTTTTGCCTTCATGCACTGAGTTCCAAATGTCAGTCTGAGATCACTAGTTGATGTACATTTTTTGTTTTTAAATTAAGATTTTTAATGCATAGGCAAACCACTGGCATAGATAATTGTTTTCTGAATTAATGCACGATTAAGTTAAATGCTTAGATGTGATGTGTGATCTAGTTTTGTGATTATGTGGGCAGCTCTCCTGACAGCCTTGCTGTAGTGACAGACCCAAACGTAGCTTTGATTTCTGTGCCCTGTTAAAATGTCTCTAAAGGTTAATCACGCTGTCTTGCAATGACCAAATCAACATTTCCCTTTAATCTAAATGTCAGCCCTCCTTAACATTAAATGACATTCTCACTTGGCTGGATTGCTTTGTTGGCATTGGCTTATGAGAATGATGTTGAAATATGATAATTAAACCCGTGCAATCTTTCACAGGATCTCTAATTTCCAGTAGAAGAAAATGAACGGCTTATCCATCAGCGACTTGTGTGGCTTGTTCTGTTGCCCACCTTGTCCGAGCCGGATTGCAGCGAAGCTGGCCTTCCTGCCCCCAGAGCCAACCTACACTCTTCTGCCAGACCTGGAGTCCACCTCACCTGTGACCTCTAACCTTGGAGCTTCAGGTTTGCGCTCCCGTTTGGGCGGAGGTGGAGGAGGCGGTGGCGGAGAAGGAGCAGGTGGTGGTGGGGGTAGTTTTGTTGACAGGAGTGGAGAAGGTCGATGGAAGCTGCACCTCTCTGAGCGAGCAGAGTTCCAGTACTCCCAGAGAGAGCTGGACGGAACCGAGGTCTTCCTCACTCACTCCGGCCGTGGAAACAGAGTCGGATGCATGTACATCCGCTGTTCCCCATCCGCAAGGTGAGGAAGGATCAGCTTAAGATGTCAATGTAAAGCATTCTTTAGTGTTAGTCTTCTCACCCAAGCCTGTAGAGGCCCATTCATACCAGGAAATATAACTATAATGATAATAACACATAGAAACACTATCATTGGGATCATTTCAAAACTATTTTTGCCTTTATTTATATATATAATGCTTTATAAAAGTAGTTTTAATGCATGAATCATGCCTTGTAATGCACTGTATATTGCATCGTTTGATCTCATGAATAATTGTAACCATGGTTATAATACATTATAACACATGACAAGCAAAGCTTCAAATCTGAGTGCTTTCTGACTCTCCATAGACAGTGCAGTGCAATGCAAATACCACATTCAAGGCCCAGAAAGGTAGTAAGGACATTGTTAAAATAGTCCATGTGACAGCAGTGGTTCAACTTTAATTTTATGAAGCTACGAGTGTGCATTGAAAACAAAAACTATGACTTTATTTAACAATTTCTTCTGTTCCTGTTCCATTTAATCTGTCCCTTTAATCAAGAAATGTTATTATTTTGCAATGTTCTGATATGCAAACAATCTCACAATCCATTTTAAAGCCAGTCCTCTAAACCATTCCTGTTTTGTGATCTACAGGTACACTGTGCTGTTTTCTCACGGTAACGCTGTGGATCTCGGTCAGATGAGCAGCTTCTACATCGGGCTGGGCACTCGTATCAACTGCAACATCTTCTCTTATGATTACTCTGGTTATGGGGTCAGTACAGGGAAGCCCTCAGAGAAGAATCTGTATGCAGACATAGATGCTGCATGGCACGCTTTGCGCTCAAGGTATGTCAGAATCCAGAGACTAGGTAGCATGCAGCTGTACTGGTGCAGTAGTGAAATTCAGCTGTGTTTTGTGTTGATTTCATGTGTGAAATCACTTCTCCGTTGTCTCAGGTATGGGATCAGCCCTGAGAATATCATTCTTTATGGGCAGAGCATTGGTACCGTGCCCACCGTGGACCTGGCGTCCCGTTATGAGTGTGCTGCTGTGGTACTTCACTCACCCCTCACCTCAGGAATGAGGGTGGCGTTCCCCGACACCAAGAAGACATACTGCTTTGACGCCTTCCCAAAGTCAGTGAACACTGAAAAATGTTTCTTTTTCTTTCTTTTTTTTACATGACAAAGATGTTAACACCGTTGTTTAGAACATTAGGATATATTAAAACAATAGGCTGCTCAAGGTTATGCATTAATATTGAACTCTTGATTTAGGTGTGTTTAAAGTATGTCATTTATTTGACAAAGTCTTCAAATATAGCTCATCCATTCAGTAGTATGTTTCCATTTATCATACTCATGTAAAGGGAAAAATATCATTCCCTTTACCTCTGAAATTCAGCAGTGGTAAAGCATCTACTATGATATGAAATATTTGTGCTGTGCTTTATTAGTTTTATCAGAATACTAATTTTAAATGCCCATTGATGAAGCTACTAGATTTTTGACTGCTGGATACTACAGCTATGGTATCTTTCAGATTTATTTACACTGGTTTGGTGAATATAATTTTTATTCTATATTTTATTTTCTAACTTTTTTAACTTAAGGGATAGTTAAGCAAGAAGAATTGCAATTTTGTCATTTATTCACTCTTATGTTGTTCTGTTTATGTATGACTTGTGTTCTTTGGAATACACTACTTGGTTTTAGATGTTGGTTTGTACTAAGTAGGACTTTCAGAAACTGATGTTAAATACAGAAACTATGCATTAAATTGATTAAAATAGACAGTAAAACATTCATATTGTTACCAAAGGTTTCCATTTTAAATAAATGCTGGCATTTTGAACTTTCCAAAAATCTTTAAAAATATATAAGTCTTAGTTTTCATTAAAATATTAAGCAACACAAGTGTTTTTTCAACATTGATAATAATAAGAAATGTTTCTTGAGCATAATATCAGCATATTAGAATGATTTCAGAAGGATCATGTGACACTTAATTTCAAATAATTTTTTACTTGTATTTGAATTTTTTTATCAAATACAAGACTTCTTTCAGAAACATTGAAAAGTCTTAAGGACATATTTGACAAATCTACTGATCTTTTCCTTACCCAAAACTACTCTTGATTTCAGAATATTATGTTTAGACTGATATAAAATACTTTGATGTTTATCTTTTGACCGCCTCGAATGCTGCAAGCGCCAAATCCCTGTGAGTACAACTGCCCTGGAAAAAGACCAGTCTGTTCTCCCAAATAATTTTTTAAGGTCCACAGAAAGTCAAACAGGTTTTGAACAACATAAGGGAGAATAAATAGTGGCATTATTTTGGGGATGGTTTCTTTAATGGCTCTTTGTTGTCTTCTGCTCTCTCAGCATTGAGAAGGTCTCTAAAATCACATCTCCAGTGCTGATCATCCATGGGACAGAGGATGAAGTCATTGATTTCTCTCATGGTCTGGCCTTGTTTGAGCGCTGCCCAAAGGCCGTGGAGCCGTTGTGGGTGGAAGGAGCCGGGCACAATGACATCGAGCTCTACAGTCAGTACCTGGAACGCCTGCGCCGGTTCATCAGCCAGGAAGTGGCTGCACAGTAAACGCACCATTCGTTGCGCTCGCGTCTATAAATGGTTGACGTTTATGGAAAGCAAACAAACCGAATCTGGTTCTGGAGGCTTTTTTTTCTTCTGTAAACTTTCAGCTTTCACGTTTCTGTCAGCCTGTAGCTGAGTTTTCTACTGAGAAGTCCCCTCGACTTAACACCGAGAAGATCTGAATGTGTGAGCATCGGTCTCAGGATCTCAGTACGTCTGAGGCACTCACAGTTGATTTGGCTTGTGATTTATGTGACCAGGACAAAAATGAAATCTCATTTGAACAGGACTAATATCTCTTTATGAAGCTCTTATCTCCTGGGTGTTTATGTACTTTTTCTTTTGTAAGGTCTTGTGGGTAAGCATATGACCAGTCTGTTTTAAAATATAGCATTATCAATTTCAGACAAGAACTCTCTGCTGGACAGATTGTGTGTGTGTGTGTGTGTTTGTGTGTTAACCTTTTTTAGACCATTTGCTGTGTTTGTGTGAATGTGTTTTGATTGAAACCACCTTATCTGCTCTTTTGAGAGGAATTACCAGTCAAAATTTTGGACACTGAGCTTGTTTTTCAAGATCTTAAAAATCTTAAATGCTTGAAATTTGTAGACACCTATTGATTGTGCCTACTTAAGCAATTTTTGAAAATTAAAATCTTAATGCATTTTCTTAATGAAGATAGGGAAGCAACCAGCAAATAGTCCAGTAGATATGTAAACTTCAGTACTGTTCAAAAACCATCCCAGGATGCTGCTCATGAAGTTACTGAATGTCCAGAGCTGGAATCTAGACAAAGAAGCTCAGATGTAAGACTGATCAGATGTTTATGAACTTTTGACAGACTTCAGTTTGCATTATTTTCTAGTTTTCATGACTTCACTAGTATTCTAAAATGGATGATAGTGATGTAAAAAAAATAAATAAGTAGATGTGTCGAAACTTTTGACTAGTAGTGCAGGTTTCAATAGGTTTTGTTTACCAGATGCTTCACTTTTATTTATTTTCCTTTTTTTAAAGCATTGTTCCATTTGCTTACCTGTCATTTAAAAAGAAGAGTTTGGGGCCCAAACACTGTTTTTAAGGATGTGGGATAAATTCTGATTATGGAAGCCCGTTTCTGCCACTAAATAAAAAAATAAAATCCATATAATTTTATCTCACAATTCTAACTTTTTTTAATAAAAAATGTTTATATCACGCCATTATGACTTTGATATGAACTCGCAAAAGTTAAAATTGTGAGTTATAAAGACTATTTCTCCGGATTGTGACTTGATGTGACACAATTCTGACTTTGACTTGCAATTGTGAGGGTAAAAAAGTCAGAATTGTGAGAAAAATCTCAGAATTGCCTGTTTATATCTCGCAAATCACAATTTTGACTTTATAACTCTCAATTGCGTGTTTTACAGACAGAATTGCATGGTATGAACTCGCAAAAGTTTATATTGCAATTCTCCGCGAACAAATTGTGTGTCAGAATTGTGAGTTAAAAAGTCACAATTACCTTGTTTTGTTTTTATATTCAGTGGTGGAAACAAGCTTCCATAGTTGTTACAGTATGGATATATGGAAACACACTGCCGTTCAAAAGTTTGGGATCTGTACGAAAAAAAATAAAATTGTTTTTCAGCCATGGCGCATTAAAATGGAATAAAAGAAACCGTAAGGCATTCATAATGTTAGAAAATGTTTGTATTTAAAATAGATTTGGGTTGTTTTAAACTTTGTATTCATCAAAGTATCCTGAAAAAAGTATCACAGTTTCCACAACGATATTGAAAGCAACTGTTTTTAACATTTAATAATAATAATAATATTTAAAAAAAACATCAAATAAGAATGTTTTCGGTTTCAAAATAAACTTCTTTAAAAAACATAAACAAATCTTACCAACCCAAACTTTTGAACAGTGTTGAAGTACTTTTTTTTTTTTTTTTTCTCACCTTATTGCATTAATCTTTGTATAATCCTAATTCACATGTTCATTCGTTTTATCACTTTAACAAGAAACCGGTTGTCTAAATAAGCAACAATTCTAAACCAGAGCCGCTTCTGTAAGACAAAAGTGAAGTAAAACATGCAGGGGAGATTAAACTCTTCCCTGGTCCAGTTGATATGATATTGTGATGCATCAGTGTATTGTGACGCATGTATCACGATGAAGTAGTTGGCATTTCCAGCCCTAAAATGGGGACTGAATTTGTAAATATTTAGATTTGTGATCCTTTTTTCCACTTTCTCCCCACACTCTGAATTGTGGTGGAGGTTAATAGATGTGATTTTGCCCACTGTGAGCCCCTGAATGACAGGAAACCTCACGCCACCCCCAAAACATCACAAGTTCTTTCTGCATTCAGTTCTCTTCGCTTGATGTGATGATGCGTAAATGAACTCTGCCGCCCGAGTCGACCCCAGACTGGTGTGTGATTGACAGTTTTCTGAGCCGTCTCAGCATGGGGTCATGACCTCCATCCACTGCTGACCTCTTGTCTGTATTTATGTCTGCGAGAGCAAGAACCGTGACCTTTCTTTTTTTATATATTACTGCATGCCAGGTCATCAAATCACATTACTGTCATTTTTGCTATTTCGTATCGCAAGTTTGGATATTGAGCTATTTATAGCAGCCTTTTCTCTCGCAAACAAGCCTCGCTCTTATGTGGTCAATGGATATATAACACGAACTTCCAGATCTATTTTTTATAAGGTTGACAAGTCTTTGCTATATGAACAAACCTTTCACTGTTTCAGAGCCATTTTTAACAGGATAGGTCTGTCTTTGCAGTCTGGACATTTTTGACTTGGAGTGATAGTTCACCCAAAATTAAATTCTGTAAGACCATCAAAGGATCGTTTCTGAATATTATAAGCTTCTCTTGTTCCATATATTGAAAGGATATAGTGCCCAAGGGCTGTCAAGTTCAGAGAAGATGAATAATTGGTGCATAACCATTCAAAAATGAAAATCTGTCATCATTTACTCACTCTTATGTTATTTCAAACTTGTAGGACTTTATTTTCATCGCAGAACACAAAAGAAGATATTTAAATAAAACTGTTTTGACTTTCATTGTATTTTTTGCCCAAACAATACAAGTTTATAGGAACTAAAATATCTTCTTTTACATTCCACCTTAAGAAAGTCATACAAGTTTGGAATGACATGAGAAAAAATCAATCATCAATTATATATCTTTTTTTTTTTTTTTTTTTTGCGTGTGTGTTTCTTTAAATGGCTTATGGTTATGATAAATTAATTGTATGTTTGTTTTTTTTTTTTCGTCTATATACTTCCACTTTATCAAATCAGCTCGGAAATTCTTCAATTTAAGACGTTAGATATGTTTGTAACACCATGAGTGAGAGTAAATGATATGATTTTTCATTTTTTAGTTGAACTATCTCTTTAAAAGGACATTACAACCTCTTTAACATCTAGTTTGCTATGCATCCCTTAAAGTCTTTTTTATCATGACATCTGTAGTTCTTAAGACTGTTTTTACGACTGACATTAAGACCCCAACACTTGTAAAAATCAGTGTGTACTCAGGAACATTTGAGGTTTATTTCTTCTTTCCTTTGGCTGACAACACACTGCATATTTATCTCCAAAATCCTGCCAGTAAAACTGAACCTGCTTTACATTGATCTTAGGAACCACAGACAGCAGGAAAATTCATTTTCATGTTGACATCTGTGTCTTAAACAGCATAGCAAACTTTGTGTTAAAGCAGGTGGTGTGCCACTTACAGTATAGTATGCATGTAATCGGTAAGATATGAAAAGAAAATGGACTTATTATAGCGTGTGATTTTCGGTGTATATTATATGACTTTCTGAGATTTCAATATAGTTCACTTTAGCCTAATATATAAAATTGTTAGAATGTTAATTTGTATTTCATTTGCTTTTTAGAGCTCTAATGAAAAGGGTTAGTATTCACATCACTGAACTACTGAGCAATAATGTCAAACCTTTGTGAGAACTGGAGAGAGTACATTCTCTGTCAGACTCGCACAAACCTGATGATGATTGTGATGATTATTTGAAGGGTTTGCTTACTTTCAGTAACAGCACAACCTTATCTGAGAACTCTAAAATGCTCTATGCCGACTCACGATTTTGAATAGCGATATAAAGCTGTATTTCACACTAAGTCGCATATCTGTATCAGGATTTGCAAGAAAATGACTGTATATTTCCAGGTACACGTCTGTATAGAGAGGTTATGGTGTGTCCTCTTATGATGTAAGGTGTGTGTGTTTTGGATAATGTTTTCTTTTTTTAGCTGGAAGATGTGATGTACTGTGGTTGAGTAATAAAGGAAAACTGTAAAGTTTCAGTCGGGTTTTTGACCGCAAATGAGATGTTCACAAAAGTAGCATTTATTTTACAATATTTATGCAAGACTTAAAATAATTTAGACTCTTGTCCATAGACAACATTTTTGTTAATTGGTTCCAGTCATCTCAGAATGTTTGAACATTGGTTGATAGACTGAACGTCGTCCTTTAACTGATTTTATTATTATTTAACTGATTTTATTATTATTTTGAGCATAAAACTCAGTTATATATCATATATATTAGAATTGTGAAACATAAATGTAGAATTTCGAATATAATCTTTCTTTTTATATATATATGCTGTTATATATATATATGCTGTCTGGGAAAAAACATTGAGTTTTAATATATTTTATTTAATTTTATTAATTAGATTTATTTATTTTCTTTAATACAGTTTTGGCTTACATTAACTGTTATTATATCCCTGGTTCATTGCAGTATTTTCGACTTGCATGTATAATTTTGTTACCGTATAGATACGGTATATATATTAAAGAAGAAAAAAAAAGTTGTCAAAAACAGAGAATTTGTATTAAGTCAGTAGCTTGTTGCCTGCTTTCATGCCTTGGAATAATATTCCTAATGCAAAGACGATCTAGGAATCAACATCAGACACATTATGAGCGCTTTTACCCTCCTCAAAATCTACATCCCTGTTCTCGTTCCTCACTAGATGGCAGAGTCCCTCTGTCTTCAGAGCGATGCAGCACTGCTGTCTCTGCACACAGTCAATAAACCTGTTTGTGATTTTCAGTGCCATCTCCAGGGATACAGTAATATACGGGTCTATTTTTACCCGCTCTGTAGCATTATCTATTAAAATGGTTTGAGGCTGTTAAAGATAAAAGTAATTTGATTAAATGGCTCCTTTAAAATGAAATCTGTTCAAAGCTCCAGCTTGGAGTCTTTCTGTTACCTTAAACTATCCCAGCTTGATGTGCAGAGTCAACGGTGTGCAAGCTGATCCTCACAAAATGTGGTTTTGTGTCTGATTGCTTTTGTTTGTTTGTTCATCCTTACCAACTCGACACAGCAACAGGTTCAAAGAGATGCGATTCAGCATTAGAAGTCGCTTTTATCCAAAGCATCTCAAATGTTTGCGTTTGGAGTGAGATTATTATTAACCTGTTTTAAAGGGCATTATTTATTCATTTATTTATGTTGCATTTAAGGGTCAAATGATTCAAATGAATTCTGTAACAGTCCATTTAATAATAATCCATTTAAATGATCTCCTCTGCTGTGGCTCCTAAATCTAACTTCTTATGCAAAGTGTGACATCAACAGATTTGGAGAAATTTTGCATTGCATCACTCTGCAGATCCAGAATGGGTGCCGTCAGAATGAGAGTCCAAACAGCTGATAAAAACATTACAATAATCCACAAGTAATGCACACCACTCCAGTCCATCAGTTAATGTCTTGTGAAGTGAAAAAAAAAAAACATTATTAAGAGGTTTTTAACAAACTGTGTTCAAACTGTTCCTTCCAGCTAAATATAAGTCTGCTATGGATAATATTGGTTTCTGCAGTGAAAAAGTTGTCTCGTCTAAATCAGGGGAGAAATATGCACAGATCAAATGCCAGTTACGAGCAAAACCAGTTCTAAATTAATTTGCTGGTGATTTGTCTTATGAGTGGACAACAGGGGATGGACTTTTTGATTTAAGGATCTTATGGATTCATATTTAGGCCAGAAGTGACAGTTTAAAGTTAAAACGCCTTAATGATGGATTTGTTTCTTACGAGCATGTATCATTTCACTTCACAAGATGTTAATTGTTGGACTGGAGTGATGTGGATAATTGTGATGTGTTTATCAGCTGTTTGGACTCTTATTCTGACGGCACCCATTCACTACAGGGGATCCATTGGTGAGCAAGTGACATAATGCACAATTTCTACATCTTCAAATGAGGACAGAGTTTTCGTTTTACTGACATACATTTTAATTGCTATAGTGTTGTGGTATGGCCTGCTGGCTTTTGTGGTGATCTGCCACATTTTCAGATTTTTTTGCACATAGATTTTTCAATTTTACAGGGTCTGTGCTAAAAACACTTTCTGGAGCGATTTGCCACTGACCTGTGTCCAATTTGTAGATGTCAGAATCGTATACTTTCCCCCTGTTCCATATCAAAGCAGCATCTGTTTCAATGCTTGCCTAAAAGTATCACCATAATGGTTTCCTGATGCTCATCTCCTCAGCAACAGAAGCAAGGGTGATGAAAACCTGCCAAACAGGAATATTACTAAAAAGTGTTCTCCCCTCTCTCTTTTTTCTCTTTGATCGCAGTTTCTTTGGGGGATATCGAGGAAACTGGGCTTTCAGAGTCTTGTTTTCAGGCCTAAAACGATTTGCATTGCACTCTTGCAAATGGCCTTTTTTTCTACAACTGAAACACCTTTTTATTATTTATTTAAGGAGTACAAGCACTGAGTGTTACTAATTTGCTAATTTGTCTGATTTAAGCATTGCTATTTGATGTGAACAACCCTTGAGAAATGCATGCATGTGCTTTTGATCCTGTGGTTCAGTGCGTTTGTAGTATTTTGAGTGCATTTTAAACTTTCATGAGTCACATCGTACTTGCGAATATATCAGACTCTGAAGCAAAAATCCCACACATTGAGAATCCATCTGGAAAATCTGTTCTGCGCATGTGACAGAAAGAGAAAAGCAGGACCCTCTATGCTGCTGAGTAACCTGAAGAGTTCAAATTAAGCTTACATGCATTTTCTATGTTTTCAGATCTGAAATATATAATTACACTGCTTGGATTATTTATAAATGCAGTTCATTTTCTGGATCGCTATTGTTATTAATACTTTTTAAAAAACTTCTAAGTCAACAACAAATTAAAGGTAAAGCTGTTATATAAATTGTATTATGTTATATAAGTTTTGTTTAGATATGTAAAATCTGAGTTATTCATAAGATTCAAACTGTTAATATGAAAGCAGTAAATTGATCAAAAGAGACTGTATAGACATTTATATTCTTAGATGTTTTTTTTATTTCAAATAAATGCCATTCTTTTAAACTTTATAGTTAGGGGTGAAAAATATGAAAAAGTGTTTTTTGTAAAAAATATTTAATGTAAAAAAATGTTTTATTGTAAATATTTTTCAGTGAACTCTTCCAAAAAGATTGGTGGAATCCTGGTTAAATGACATATTTGTCGATAAATAGGTCAGTGGTGAACCGGTCTGTCGTGACCTGTGTTTAAAGTGAGATCACAATGACAGAGTATTTTATGTTTATTAACTGGTTTAGTCTGTTGATGTCTTTTGTTGCTTCAGCAGGTGCGGCAGTCAAAAACCAAACACAGATGGTCCAAAGCATTATCTATAAAGAGCCTTTGTTGTCCACGCGGTGGTGGGGATTCTTGCTTTAAATAAACTGAAATTAAAAAATAAAAGTTACCCAGACACATGTCCTGGAGTATGTTTCGTCCCTGTGCATTAGTCACATGCAACTTCTGTAGACCAAAACATACATAATGTTTATATTTTAAAATATATTTGCTTATGTGGTAAGGATTCTACCTTTAAAGTGTGTAAAACACTTCTTTTTTATGTGGAGAACAAAAGCAGAAAAACATTGTGAACCAAGCAACATTAGTGCCCACTGACTTCCATTGTATGGAGAAAAGACATTTACAAAGACGAATAAATTTTTCAAAATATTAACTTCTTTTTTTTTTCACAGAAAATAAATAAATCATACAAGTTTGGAACGACATGAAGATGGGTAAATGATAAGATCATTTTCATTTTATTTTGGTAAACCGTCTCTTTAAGCCCAGCCAGGAATCCTCCAAGAAACCATTTTTCACTCTGTAGGATTCTTAAGGCTCTTGATGTAATTTTTCATCTTCTTTAGATCACTATATGGATGAAAACGAGAACTAGGTTCTCATACCAGAGAATGACTTTTTAAAATCTAATTATAATACATTTTTAAAGAGTTGAATCATAATTAGCTTTATTTTATAGCAATAGAAATCTAAGGGGGGTGCTCTCGAGCTATTAAAAATCATATTGCTTAGAGGTTAATCTTTCACATCCCAGAAGCCTTAAAGAAGTGAAATACATTGACTTTGTCTCACATATTTCTCCTGAAACCAAATAAGGCGCAAACCAAACATTCATGGAATTAATGTGGGATCTGATCATTTGGTCTTGAGCCATTTTGATGAGAAATATGTCAGTTCATATTGAGATGTATATAGTATTGAATATTGTTTTCTGTACAGTTTGAGGCAATGTTGAGATCTCCAATGTATCTCAGAGGACGCATGAAATTAATACACTCAAAAAAATGAATTTTTAGTTTCGTTCACTTTACCTGAACAATTCATGTTGAATTAATGCCATTTTGGCTATTTTTCATTTCAGCATTATTGTGTCATGTTAAACTGACTTAAAACTGTCTCTCGTTGGTTTAACATAAAGTTTTCATTTTGAAAGAACATGTTTCAATCAAGTCCCTCAAAATAAGTTTTACACTTCCCATCATGCTTTGCACAGGACTGGATATGGGGAGAGAAAATGTTGAAATAAAGTGTTATTTTATGCAGTTTTTAATAAAATGTGATAATAAGGAGACTTTTTCATGTATAATGCTCTATTATGTGGGCATTTTAAAAGACTTTATATTGGTGTATTTTGTGCGAGTTACCATTGTGGTGAATTGTGGAGCTTGTGGTTGGGTTGAGGACCTGGTTGAAAGAACGTCTAAAATACTTAATAAAAAAAAAGCAACTTTAATGAGAGTGCTAGTGTATGATGTACACATAGTAACATCCTTAAACTGCAAACAATTAACATCATGTGTAAAGAAAAGTTATATCTTACTTGCTAATGTTTTTATAACACTTTGGCTAAACTTGCATGGACAGTGGTTCTACATGATGTAAACATATTATCTCTACTCAGATATTTCATGTAGGATGAACTAAAGCAAACTGAGTAAACTCAACTAAAGGTAGACAAGTCCTTATAACTTGATTTATTCATGTCCAAATAACATGGTACAAACATGTGGAACTACTGTCCATGAAAGAATCATGTTCGGCCAAAGAGTCATTTGTTTGAGTGTAGGTTGTTTTTCTCAGGGGAAAACTATTATCTCTATTTGTATCCATATCTTAATCTACAGAAGAAACCATTGAGATATTAATTAGATCTAATTATCTGTCTGTGTGAACGTTGCCTAACTGTGTGTGCGTGTGTGTGTGTGTGTGTGTGTGTGTGAGGGAAAGAGAGAGAGATCCATCCCCCCTCTTGGACGGTTATGTGCCTCAGTCTGAAGCGCGCGGATGAAGCTCGTGCGCAGCGCTCGGCGTCTCACCAGTGGATGTAAATATCAGTTTATACGACTGCAGAAAGCACAGACTGATTCCTGAGCATCGCCAAAGGAATCTCTGGAAAGACGCTTCGCTGCAGACTGCAGGAGGATGTATGGCATTATTAACCATCTCCCAAACCATTTGAGGACCCTCAGATATTGATATCTTCATATGCACGTGAATCTTCAGCATCTGAAAAGCTTTCAGTGGGTTGACACAAACACTGTGCTGTGCGTCTTAACGCAGGGCTGCTCTTTTGGACCCGTGCCACGGTTGTCTGTCTCCGTCCGTTCACCCAACCACACCTACCCGTTGTATCCTCACCGAATTACAGCTGCGGCGTCCCGTACACCGGATCCCGACCGATTCCGTCGCGAAAGGGACATTATGTTTGTGTGAGCGGGTGGAAGAACGCGGATCTACTGCGCTATAAACGCCCGGTGCGCACCGGACCCGCTCAAACACGCCCGTGTCGGACCGATATGTCACCCCGGTGCGCGTGATCGCTTTGGATGAGAGGCAGGTGAAATTACCAGCTTTGTCCCGCATCCTGCGCCAAGAAGGAACGCATCACCTTGAGGATTTAAACGACATCCAACTTACCAGGTGAGGCGCTCAGTCATATATTAGTTACAGATCTATAGAGTAAGAAATTAACTTTTTGTTGTTGTTTGTTTAATTATTATTATTATTAAGGAAATTAATTTCAGACGCATTTTGTTTTTATTTTCTGATTTAATCACACACATTTAATATTAGCTCAGCAAAGGCTCTAAAACCATAATTATTGGTCTAAAATATTAGGAATGATCCATAAAATGCAAAAACAGAGGATGAATTAAGTTTATTTTTTATTTTTACCCCAGACTATAAAAATATGGAGCTCTTTGTCACTTTTACAGACATGTTTTTGTCTTGAGCCATTGTTAGTTTCTGACCATGATGCACATTTGATCTGGAAGAAGGTTCATCAATGCATCCACCCTATTCATAAAATCCTGAAGGAATAGGATATCTATTAAATATAGCATTAACATTTGGATCCAGAAAGAATCTTTAAGAATCAAATCCAACTGGATAAACTTAAATTCCTCCAGATTTTCTTTGGGATTAAACATGTCTGTTGTGTATGAAAGCTGTACTTATTGCAATGGAATAATGCTTTACTATTGGGCAGTTAAAGGAAATCACATGGAAGCTAAGAGCTTGTTAGATTATATATTTTTTTACATTTCTTTTAATGAAGGCAATCAATATATATATATATATTGAAACCTGCAAAGCCACCTGGAAAAAAAAAAGTGCAAGTGCACCTAGGACAAAAGCTTTTCTTAATGCATAGTGTGGTCACATCAAATGTTGATTTAATTTAGTTAAGTTAACGGTAGTTAATTAATAAAATCTATTTATGGCATTATTTTTGATGGCATCCTCACTTCACAGTATTTTTATACACGAGCCTGAAACTTTGCACAGTACTGTAGCTTTGCAGGTAGGTTTCTTGAAGTGTCTTGGAGACATTGCCACAGTTCTTCTGGATTGAGTCTGTCTCAGTTTGTTCTGTTTCTTCATGTTACTCCAGACAGACTGATGATGATCTATGTAGTGCACTGGCTGCTGTCAGACTCCTCGTGCAAACAAAAATCTCACTAGATTATTATAGTTAATGGCAAAAATAATGTTTGGAAATGTAAACTGATATTTACTACTGACACACTGCAGCAAAAGATATAGATAACTGACTTAAAACAATTTTTGTTGGCCTATTTTTGCACAGTACTGTTACTGCAAGAAAATACCAATTACAATTACTTTGAAAAAATGATGGAATTCTGTTTACATAACTTTAAGAATTTTAACTGGGTGTAGTTTGTTTTTAGGGATTTTTTTAAAACCTCTTCCATGGTTTGTTTTAAGGAGCATGTCTCATAGGTCATGCATGCAAGATCCATATCTTGCAAAATTGTTTAGTTTGTAATTCGCTCAAGTGTGGTGTGAGTGATCGTTTGCGTCATCATGGCTTTCATTGCTTCATCGCTCTGTTGTTGTGAATGCATGCACACTCCAGACCTGCTGATGCTTTATAATTCTGCGGCTCTTACTAATAAACAAACCTCTCAAGTGCCAGGCTTATGTAAAGCACGTTTCACATGTCAACAGTGTTTCTGAAGACAACGCTTTCATATATTGGCTTAGAGGATAGAGGATTGGTTCACCATGTGCTTTGGGATACACATGCAATACTGAAATGCTGTCACCACCTAAATTTGGCTTTTGTGCTTTGTGTTCTGCATATGATGATTGTCTGTGTGGGTTTGTTAGTAGTTTTGCATAATTTATAAGCTTAGTTAATAGGAACTGCTTCCTTTGTTTCCAAGGAAAACAGCCATTTATAAGTTAAACTTAATAGGAACAAACTTTAAATTGCTTTTATGGTGGTACCATGGTATAGTGAGGCTGCCATAAGGTAATACCATAGTATACACTGAAAATGTGTGACTACACTCACAAAAGAAGCTTTTTTAATAAGTTAACACTATTTGGATTTTTTTTTTGGGGCTAACAAAAATATTTTATTTTATTTTATTTTATTTTATTAAACAAGACTTTTAATGCAATTTTCTTTGTTTATTAACACATATTCAACATTTCAAGTTATAAATTAACAATTAACTGAATTATGTATTTGGTTTAAAGAATGAGCAATAGTATAGTTCTAAATGAAAAATTGCTATAACAAAGGTTATTAATTTTTAATACATTACAATTGATTACAAATGTTACAATAAATCATTCTTTACTATTTTGTAATGGTACTATAGAGTATATATATATATATATATATATATATATATATATATATATATATATATATATATATATATATATATATATATATATATAATAAATTAAATATTTTATATCTAATAATATTATTTAAAAACATTATTATTAATATTAATATTATTATTATTATTATTATTTAGTGCTTCAAAAAGGACTAAAACAGCTATATGCAATATCCTCATGATGGCTGAAATAACCAAGAGGGCCTGAAGGAAAACCAACACATCTCTCCATGTGCCAGTATCTTCCTGAGAAAGACAGAATCGTCCTACATCAAGATGTTGTAAAAATGAGCTGGCCAGTAACTGGCCCTTGGTTTTCTTTTTGCTGACGTGCCGTCTTTGCCCTCTTAGGCACTGCAAAATTGACATGATTTATTTATTTTTACCCATAGGTTCCAGGACTTTGAAAAATAAATCATGTGTAAGGACAGTCTGGAGACGTGCAGGGAAGAACAGAATGTTTAGATAGACGATAACATCTACAGATAACAGTGGAAACGTACACTAGCTGTATGTTGGACGGATGACGTGAGCTAAAATATTTGTGTTTGAATACAGTGATTACACGGTAAATAACAACTTTTTAGTTATACAAAAAACTTGAAATTATAACAAGGTTTTCACAAAAAAAAAAAAATGCTTTAGTTTCCTAGATCAGCTGGCCGCATTCTGAAGCAGATAGACTGAATGTGTGTGTGTGTGTGTGCCAATAAAGATGTAAAGATACATGGATTGAGCCGGAATTGCTTGAGAAGGATTGATAGTGCATTTGTATGAGAGTTGTGTCTGTGTGATTGTTGGACAGAAATGGAGGGCAAACAGAGCAACAGAGCTGGTCTCGATGTGTGTGAGAGAGTAAGACGCACACACACACACAAACAAACACACACATAGAAAGTGAGACAGGGCTTGACTCTCTCTGAATGACTAGCTGTGAATAGCCTCCCTGTTATCTCTGCAGTGCACACAGTCAGCAGCGCAGCAGGCCAGCCAGGCAGGTGCAGCACAAAAATAGCAGGTGTCTGTTGGGGTTAAGACACATAGTCCTCCCTTCCTGTCTCTCCCGGGGGCTGAGCACCATCACTAGGGTGGGTCCTCATCCTGCTCCAGCACTGTAAGCTCGAGTGACCAAGGGTGACGTCTCGCTGTTGTTTGCAACTTGTTGCGTGTGACGACCGGCCTTGTTCCCTTTCGTGGTCCACGGACCGAAGGATTGCTCTCATCTTTCAACAATAAGGGAAGATTTAGAGCTCAAGGTGTTATTCGGATGTGTGTGCATCTGTGTTTGAGTGTGTAACTCAGCCGGAGGATGTATTTTTATTGCTTAGACATTGCTCTTTCATCGCCCTAGAGACTTAACTGAGTTCTCAGTTATGTGTCATTAAGGTCTTAATAGCTTTGTGAAAGAAGTACCTATATATCAAAGAGATGCCATATGTGAATATATTCCTCCTTCTGAAAACTTCAGTATTACAGTTTGAAGTCTCCAACTGCTCTCCATTAAATCGCATTGCTGTATAGCAGAAGTATCATTATTAAAAACGTTTTTCTTTTTTATTTCAGTTCATAGCTTTCTTCCTCTGAACACTTCAGTATTTTTTAAGTTAAAATGAAGTAAAACTGTTTTCTGTTCTATGCTAGTTATATCTTAGAAACTCTTGCTTTCGAATCCAGTTTGTTTTGGCCGAGAATGGACTGATATTAAATCATTAAGTATTGAAAGACTAGTCACAGTTAAAGATACGGCATTATGGGAGAGCATCATCAGAGAATTTTTAGAGAAAATTCATCTGACAGTTTATTGATCCTCAAAGACTTCATTGTTCTCTCTACTTTCTTGAAATATCACAACTGGTTTACTACAAGGCAGCAATTTTTTCCCTAACAAGAATTTAGGCAAGTAAAGTGTCCCTTGTTCCACAGCTTTGTATTCTTCCTCAAAACTCACAGTACATGCACGCTTGTGTCCAGTGAGGCGCTCCACATCCAACTGATGTTCTTAAAACAGTATCGTACTCGCCAGCACAGTTGAGAGGACTTCAATTATCTCAACATGCTGTTTGAAAGTTCCCATGGGTCACCTTGAGTCATCTGTGGCGCTAACAATGAGCTGAATGTGAGCTAACAAGCTGCTCAGACACAGACACATCTTTTCATCTGCTGTGAACGTTATTAGATCATTGACTTTGATAGTTGATGGTTTTATATGGTTTCTAGCTGGTACAGATAGGTCATTATAGCTCAGGTTGTCATTGCCAAAACATTTTCTTTTTCAGTATTTTGTCTTGTTTTGTGGTAAAAGTAAGATCCTTGCATTCTGTCATCAGTTAGCCTACATAAATTATAATGAAATGCAAATGCAAATAATTTTTTGTCCATACATTGCAAGTCAGTGGTTTCCAAAGCTTTCTGAACATTGACATTTTTTTATGTGTTCATAAAAGAATTATGTTTTGTTTTGGAACCATATGAAGGGGAGTAAATGATGACAGAATTGTTATTTTTGGATGAACTATCTCTTTAAAAAATATATACATTTACTTTAGCAAAATTGAGTAAAATAATGTGAGAAATACAGGAAAAAGAGTAAACTAATGTTCAAAACTTGGTTGGTAAGATTTTTGATAGAAGTTTCTTTTGCTCACCATGGTTGCATTTATTTGATCAAAAATACAGTAAAAAAAACGTAATATTGTGGAATATTATGACAATTTAAAACAATTGTTTTCCATTGTAATATGTTCGAAAAAAATATATTTATTCCTGTGATGCGAAGCTGAACTTTCAGCATCATTACTCCAGTCTTCACTGTCACATGATCCTTTAGAAATCATTCAGATATGCTGATTTTCTGCTCAAGAAACATTTCTTATCAATATTGAAAACAGTTATGCTGTTATGATGTTTCTTAAAAAATAAATAAAGAATAAATCTTAAATCATCACTTCATTGTTTTAAGCATATTTTACTACATTTACTATTTACCAATCGCGTAAGAAAACCATTTTCTGAGAACACATCTTAATATATCTTGAATTAAGATTTTTTTTTAGATGTGTGGGTTAAATGACAGTCTATTAACACAGGAGATGAGAGGAAGCTCTTGAATGTTTTGAGCGATGTGTATTCCCCAAAGCCCCACATCACATAAAAGAGTGCGTGCAGGCCTGTGAAATCAAATAGACGCAACTGGTCATAAGGGGCTCATTTAAAAGCAGTTAGCCACCAATTAGCTCCTAAATTTCATCAGTGGTTAAACACACAATGTTCCAGATTCAGCCACCCCAGACTCTCACAAACTCTTTATTTGTACTTTAGAGAACCTTCACTGTAATGTCACCCTCTAGGTCTAAGTTTTTCATTGTTTGTTTCCTGAACCCACAATAATCTACATTTAGCACATCTTAGCATTATGTACTGTCATTTAGGAACATTACATTCTGACCAGTGAGGGTTGTGCAGCTCTCTCCTAATGTTTTGTGGTGAACGAGGAGACCATAACAGCCTGTGTAACTCTCACCTCCCTCTTATTGGAATATAAATTCATGCGGCTGGCGGGCGTTGGGTAAACAAATAATGCTGTTAAAAGTAACCGAGTGCTTGCACTGATGCGGAACGGAATATTACTCCTTCTCCCGACTTCCCAGCATGCCCCTTTATTGACATCGGCGTGTCCAAAACCACGGGTTTCAAATAGTTTTTTGGGGTTTCACCTATCAGGACATTTCTTGGTTGTTTATATAGGACTGTTCATACTGTGTGTGTGGCATTTCTGAATGGATTTCACTGCTAAAAAGCGAAAAGGAATGATTTCATAGTCTATAATGAAATTTGCATTCACACTTTTTATTGAAATGCCTGGCAGGGAATTTGTTGAGGGTGATGCTAACTGTGGATAGATGGAATGTGTGTGTGTGTGTGTGTGTGTATAGTATATATATACAATACATTTTTTTTAGTACATATCAATTTTTTATGTAAAAATTATATATACTTACATATCCATTTTTATTAATGTTTTTATTTATAATAAATATTTTATATTTATTTCTAGTACAAATTAATTTTAAGATGGAAAACACATGTATACTTATGTCCGTTTTTATAAATATATTTTAAATATATTTAATTTATAATTTTTCTGAATGTGTAAATATTTTCAGTTTCTAAGGAATTTCTTATGAAAGTCTAGAGGAGACATGTGAGATTAATGGGTCATTTTTCTCAAGAGAAAAAATTCTGACATGCTGAAAACTTTGGCAGAAGTCTCCATGTGCTCTCTGTTTACACTGATTTATGTCTATGAATTGCAGTTTATGATTTTTATTTCTTATGGACCATCAAAATGTTTAAATGTGAGACTGGGACAGCGTTCAGTCATAACATGCTATTATGTGATGTTTTAATATTAAACATGGAACATTTTTGTCATAAGCATTGTAAACATTTGGAGTTGTTTTCCCTGCAGTCGCTCGTGATCTGTTAATGCGTGCTGAGAGGAGATGCATCACCCAGTTATGACATGGACATGTGGAATGCTGGATGTCCCACCATGCTATTGTACAGCTTTTAGAAAGCGGGTAATGCCCCTTTGAAAAGCGCCTGCAATGTGGCAGTTTCTGCGAAGGAGTAGATCACACAAGCTCAGCTGGAGAGGGGCATCCATCCCCTGACCTGCTCCCCTAGACACCAGACATGCAGGCGGTGGGAGGTTATTCTTCAGAGCGCACATGGCAGAGGAAAAGAAAGAGCCGAAAACTAACTCGGGCCGCTTTGATTCCAGTGTCAGTTCTGAAGCCATAACTTGATTAATGAGAGTCAGCTGAATGGGCCTTTGAAAAGAAATGTCTTGAAATTCATCTTTTCATTGTCAGATGTCACAGGAACGTTTAGCATCGTGACCCCCAACGGGGAAGAAAAACAAAGTGAGAGGAATTAAGACTTTCAGAAGTGTGTGATGTTGTTTAAGTGCCGAGGAACACAAGAACATCTCTGAGGAAAAGTGCATGCTAGGATTCTGGAAAGGATGACTGCTAAAATAACTGTCTACCTTTCTCTTGCTCACAGTCTTTTTGTTCTCTTTTGCTAGTTTTTTTTTCTTGGGCATTTAGTGTTGCTTTATTCTTTTCATTTCTCCCTGTGGTGCATGATGGAAAATCTTTCAAGAGCAGTCAACTTTGCAAACGAACTGCTTGCAATTCATTCTCACTTTAAATGGCAAAACCAACGCTGTAGAACAAAACAGAAGCATCCGTAACATCCTGTCTCCTGTAAACAACTGGCAACAGAGTGTGTACATAAATGGCTATTTGATATTTTAAAGGGGTCATTTGGGACATTTTTTTATTTTTAATTTACCTTTGGTCATTTTATTAATAAAGTTAAAGTTAAGAGGCAAAAAGATTTATAATATATATTTATAATATATAGTACCGTTTTGAATAGTTTGTAACTGGTTCTGAAAAACATTTCTAAAGTCCTCTTAAATAAGTCTTAAATAAGATAAATAAGTCCTCTTTATCATATTTTATATTTAATTATTATAGGTGGCATATGGCTCTTCATATTCACTTTAAATCCATCAGAGCAGATGACATATACTGTGCAAGATTATACTTTTTTTTATCTGCTCATTTTAAGCAATTGTCTATATTCATCTGAACTTCTCAGAGGAGATAGACTTAACCTTGGAGTTGCTAGATAATTTTGCAGCAATCAAACTCATATCTCACAAGAGTCAGTGAATATCAGACCTCCATAACTGAAAGTGAAATGTCAGTGAAAGACCCCATACAGACCAATTCATTTCTTTTGAACCACATTCATTAAATGAAAAGCCATTTATAGGACTGAATTGGGCTTTTTGTGCAATCTGGTTCCGTTCGCTACCTGCCTCTTGATACTTTTTTTTCTCCAGAAACAGTGTAAAGTTAAAAACGTCTTAGTGATGGATTTGTTTCCTACAAATATGCACATTTGCAGGAAACAAGACATTACTTGATCGACTGGAGTGGTGTGAATAACTTGTGGATTATTGTGATGTTTTCATCAGCTGTTTGGTCTCTCATTCTGACGGCACCCATTCACTGCATTGGTTAGCAATTGATGTAATGCTAAATGTGACCAAATCTGTTTAGATGAAGAAACAAACTCATCTACAATTTGGATGGTTTGAGGGTGAGAACATTTTCAACAAATGCAAACTTTTGGATGAGCCATTCCTTTAATGATATTATGAAATAGTATAACTGTTAATTAATTAAACCAGTAAGAAACCAGCCAACAACCTCACAGCAATGCAACAAAAGCACTGAGAACGCCTTAGCAAAAACCAACACCCTAGAATCATGTTTGACTTTGACACTTCTGAAAATGTAATATTCCCATAACCTCCTCCCCCCAAGCTGCCATTTGATTGGCTGGTAATGTGTTTGGTATGGTCTCATTAATCATTTTCATTAGTCTGATGTGTTTTAATGTGCAAGTAGTTTGTAATCAGACCATTTAATCAAGTCTCTCTCACCCTCTCTGTGTATGTTTGAAGCCTACTGCATTGATTCAGCTTCCGTTCTGGTTACCAATTCATTTTGCCGATGGCAAGTCTCCTGGGGTTTGATACCGCATCTACTCTGGTCATCAGTCTCCTCCCTCGAACCCTGCGGTCTATGCTAATGTTGGCCCATTGAAGCCGGGGGGGTCTAGGAGAATTGCATAAGCTGACATCTGCACATTACCCTCTGATTTGAATTTCCTGTCCTGTCTTTTTGACGACTGATGAAGTGTGGGCTGTGTCTCATTACATCGCTTCATTCTTTATGTTGGGAATCAGTACAAATATAGACACTGGTGTACAAACACTGGTGTACTTAATAACACTGTTACAAGGTCATGCAACTGCTAGCATCATTTGTTTTGAGCAACATTCACTGTAGCTGAAAAAAAAAACAGTGCCATTCTGAAATGTGCTTGACCCATTTTTGAGAACTTTTTTTATATTAATGGAAAGAATAACAATAACGGTGTTTTTTTTATCATTTAGATCCTACAATATATGTAAAATAAATATGCAAAATAATTGAAAATATGAGAAAATATATAATTTTTTTATGTAAATAGCTTAGGAGTTATACATAAAAAAACTTGCATTTGTAAATATAAAATAAAATAATGTATTTTACGTCTTGACACACTGACGAACTCATTAGAAACTGTTCTTGAAAAGATTTAAATTCTATTTATATATATATATATATATATATATATATGTATATATATATATATATATGTATATATAATATATATATAAAATTAAAACTTGTAAAAATCATCCAAACAAAAATATATGGTGTTACATTTTTTTTAAAACTTAATGTTTATTTAAAACCCTCTTTAGAAAGGTCCAGCACTCGTGCATATACTGTATATCAGGAATCTGTTCGGAGTCAGGCTTTTTCCCAGCATGTCTGTGTGTGCCAGCGAGCTGTAGCTTAACCTCAGCCTCTATCTTTCAGCCCTTTGCAAAGAGCAGCAGTGGTGCGTTTGTTGATAACACTGCCATTTTCAGCACTGCTGACCTCACAAAGTTTCCCTGGCCCAGACATAACTCTCTCTCTCTCTCTTTCCCGTTCTTTGGCTTTGCTTCTTTTTAACCTTTAAACGGATGCTGAGGCTGCTGCTGTTTGTGCTGTAAATGGAGTGTTTCAGACGCCACTGTTTGCTGTAAAATGACATGCATCCCTCGTTCTCACCTCCAGTATTCAGCAGATTTTCCTTTCACATGGGAGTCCATGAATGCATTTGAGAAAATCATCAGTCATTTTTACTCGCTAAGAGAGTTGGAACAAAACATGCAAGCACATTATTGCCCGTTTAATGTGTTTTATTACTCAATTTGATTGTAAGCTATGTTGCTGTTAAAAATGAGTGGCTTTGTGAGTTTTTGGACTGTTATTGTTGTTATTAATGTGCCTTTGTGAATTTTCCTGCAGAATGTTGTTCACATTAGTAATGTGAATTATTATTCTTTTTTTTTTACACCATGACTGGGTGTTAGATTTATTAAAACCCAGTCACATCTTTAAAATAAATAGCAGGAAAATATGGTACCATCAACACAAGACCAAACATTTTGACAAATGTCAATCCGATGTTCAGAAACATGTATTTATTTGTATTTATAAATGTATTCACATAGTTTTTGTGTTGCTTATTCAGGATGAATTTATTTACAGTATTTATTTAAACAAAAATATAGATAAAACCATGCTTCATTAGTTTGTTTGCCTTTATCAAACTCTTACCTCAAAAGAGCAAGAAAAGTTGTGTTTTCCATGAAAAGACCCCTTTAAAATCCAGCTCGAAGTCAAATGAGTTTAAGGAAACTTTCAGGTCATGCAGAACATTATGCAGGAAAACTGTCAGAATGTGGATGTACTACAGATTGTTCCCATCATCCGTAATGCTGTATTACAGCTGGCGCTTTTCTTAAACAGGATATGATGGATTTGTTTACAGTGGTGTCTGGCTGTGATAAGACTGCAGTCAGTCTCAGTGATCCTGGCATTCACTCTCCATGTGTGTCGATGATCTCAGCTTCATCTCCGGATCCTGACAGGTCCTTTGAATGTCACTCTGGCTGTGGTTTACGTCTCTGAAGAAGCAATCAGAGAAGTTAATTCATGTTTTTGTTTACTTGCCAAATGTTTTGTTGGGTTTCCTTTTTTTTTTTTTTTAAATGAAAGACTGAATGTTTATCTTTCTATCAGATTAAAGCGTATTACACCCCTGAAAATCAGAGCAGGGAATGTTTTTCATGAAGCGGACGTCTTTAAGACCTTTTCACTCTTCTGGATATAGACATGTTTATCTGACTGCTTTAACTAAGTCTAGATGAATGCAGCCTTTACGTAAGATTAATGGATGAAGTTTATTGATCCCACAGGGGAAATTCATAGACAGTCTAACTACACTGATTTCTGCTTTGTGAGTCTGAATTCCCGCTCAAATTCAAATGTAATAAAAAAAAGTCATCAAAAAGTATGAATTCATTACTTAAAATGTGTAATCTAATATCTTGTTACTAACTCAAATTAGTAACAACAGTCATGTGTTTTTGTAATCAGTAATGTTCTACAAGTTGTAAGCAATCTGCACAGCACTGTTTGTATGTATTTAGGTAGATAGATAGTTTTGAATGAACAGATGGATGAAAGTATATACAGACTGATGGTTGACAGAGGGAATGAGGGATTGATGAATGGATAGATGAATGCACATATAAACCTCATTACGTCAGTGCAGTGAACACACAGGTGCCAGTAAAAGCAGGTGGGAGGTGACTGCTAAATGCAGTTCACCATCTGCTTCCTCCTTATTCTCCTGGCAAACTGCTGCGGCTGTGTGAAACTTCAGAATATCAAAAGCATTTAGCACCTTGTGCTTCCTGTTTATTTTCTGCGCTTACAGTGTGAAATACTTATAGTAAATGCGCTGTTGTGTGCAGCAAATATTTATGAAGTGTTGCGAAGTCACTTCCACCTACCATTGTCCAAATTAAAGCGTATTTTTTTCCGCATGCTCTGAATGGGCCGTTGGCACAGCAGCTGTAAAAATCAATGGTTCTTGTTATAGGCACAAAATATATATTTTTTTATCGCTTTAAAGGTGGAAACCTAATATGAACATCAGCCTATAAGGCATAAATGACTTCGGAGACACACATTCGTTCCCCTTGCATGTTTTAAAAAAAAAAACCTCCTGTGGGGACTAGTCACCTTCACAGTGGAACACACTGGCTAAATTTAGCCTCATTAAACAGGATTAAACAGACAGAAATGTCAGTGTCTGAGGAGCGTTTTGTCTATAATGCTTTTCAGCAGCACCAGAGGATGCTGGTTACAGAGGTGAGGTCGAACATAGGTAACGGTGTTGTACACCTTAAAATGAACATTTGCTGAAAGGTTCATCAGAACAGATTTAGCAGTGCATCTTTTGTTCACCAGTGGATCCTCTGCAGTGAATGGGTGCCGTCAGAATGAGAGTCCAAACAGCTGATAAAAGCATCACAATAATCAAAATCCACGAACATATTAGTTTAGAACAGGTTTTGCTTGTAAACTGAGCTTGATTTGTACATATTTCTCACCCGATTTATAGACAAGACAAATATTTTTTATTTTATTTTTGTTTTTACTAGAGAAAGCAAGAAGAAACAAACTAATCTACATCTTGTTCTGGCCTGAGGATGAGATCATTTTCAGCAAATGTTAATTTCTGGGAGAACTGTTCCTTTAAATTGATCTCAGTTCTTCTTTCATTTTCTCCCCTTCTGCAACATGGGTGTTTCTCCATAGTTTTTGCTTTGATTAGCTTTTCCTGAGCGAGGGATTATGGATGGATTAGGTTCAGCACTTCAAACGGTGACGTGTGGCTCGGAGAGCATATGTGTGTGCTGCTGAGAAGAAGAGAGAGAGCGAGGGAAACCTGGCAAGATGTCAGACTGTAAATGCCAGCTTGTTCATAATATCTGTTTGGGGGAAGGCTGTTTTAGTTGGAGCATGCACAGACAGCTTCTCTTTGATGGTTTTTTGTCACATTCATAAATGGGCTGCAGTTTCCCAGGCCTTTGTGTTCATTAAAAAAGCTGTTTCATTTAGGTCCGTGAAATGTCACATACAGTTCTTGTCGTTGCCTTCCTCACACGACTGATGCACGTTCAAATCAATATATCATGAAAAAAACAGCATTTTCCATTTTCTTTTCAAATAAAAAGTTGTACTATGTGTGTAGACATACTTTCAGAGCTCAAACTCAACTCAACCTTGAAGTTACAATTGAATTCATTAAAAGCACTCCGTCTGTATTTTGTGTTTTTCCATACTTTCATGGACGTCAAAAGGGACCAGCAACTGAAGGTGAACTATCCCTTTAATGATTATTGCTACAGCCATGTGTAATGAACCCCAGGGGGGAAATATAAAATGATACAGAAATGTGTATTATGACTCTTTTAAATTGATTTTGCACATATGCAAACACATTTTCTAAGTTAATTCCCCCTTCTAGGACTAAAACAGGTGTTTTAAAAAACAGGTTAAGGATGTGCATTTTCTTCAATTCCACTGGGTGCATGCAAACACACACACACACACACACACACACACTGCATCCATTAACTAGAGCTGCTCTGCTGTTTATTGGATGTTTTCAAGTTATAAGTTGTAGGAACTCAGAGGTGGGAAACAAGTTGGGGTTATGACTCTCTGGTGGGACTGTGGCAGGCGGGAGAGAGTCATTATCAGGCGGTGAGTGAAACAATGTTATATTCTCCTACATCGAGTTTGACTGAATCTCACTGTGAAGTTTAGCTGAGCTGCTCACTTCATTTCCAGCCCCTTACATTGGGACATTTGTGACTAGGCTAGAGCAGTGCCTGAAGACTGTGAGATGGGTCTGCGGATGTCGGAGTGGTTGTGACGGTGGAAAGAAGCAGTTTAGCCGTTAGCTCCAGAGAGGACCGGTCCCTGGGCAGAGCATTGCACGGTTGCCTGGAGACAGCAGCTTTCTGCAGGCAGTTTGAGCTCAGATCAGCTGCTGATGCTTTGCTTCTCTGAGGTCATGAAAGTGTGAGATGCAAGTTCAAGAGATGCTGTGCTTTATGGGTAAATGTCACCATGCACCCGTCAACAGAGTCCTATGCGTTAGATTCCCAGTCCATCAAGATGCTGAAGGACGTCTGACTGGTCAGTTCAAGCATTGATATATTAATCAACTTCAATCAAACAGTTCTCTGACGTTGACCTTCATATCTGTGTAAGTTTAACTTCAAGTGTTATAAAAGGTGTGATGACTGAGTCTACAGTGGACTGGAAACAGAGACCATTTAGAGAGAGAAAATGCTTATTTTTTGTTTTGATTTGATCAGAAATATGATTTTTAGTATTTTGTGTGCTGGCCCATAAGTGCCACATTCAAATAATTAGGAAAATTTTGAGAAGTTTTTGAGGTTTTAAGAATAATCTCTTAGTAGGACATTTATGAGAACAAAGTCTTAACATTACAGGATTAATAAAGTAATATTTTGTCAAAATGATGAATAAATGGGGTCATAGCAGTACAAGATTAAAGTAGTAGGGAAAGTAACATCCATTGTGTGTGTTGGAGAACAGCAAAGTCAGCTTATTAATCAAAGTGTTAAGATGTTATTTTTTTAGTGCTGTCTTAATTTTCAAAATTATAGATTTTTATTTATTTTAATTTTAATATGACACTAGCACTGCCATAATTTTGTGGATGCTGTTCACATAAAAAAACTATGCTTTGATATTTTCTGAAGAAAAGTACATAAGCTGTACTAACTCATGCAAAACTGCAAAAGTGTCTGTGCAATCCAAATTAATATTTTTAAGGACGCATTTAAATGATCAAAAGTGACATTAAAGTAATTTATGCTGCTACAAAAACTTGTATTTCAAATAAATTACATTCTTTTTTTATTCATCCAAAAATATAACAGTGTTCCTACAAAAATATAAAGCAGCACAACATCACAACATTGATAATAACAAGAACTATTTTTTTTTAGCAGCAGCTAATCGGTATATTAGAATGATTTCTGAAGGATCATCTGACACTGAAGACTGGAGGAATGATGCTGAAAACCATCACAGGAATAAATTACATTTTTTGCATGTTTTTTAAATTGTAATAATATTTCACAGTATTACTGTTTTTACTGTAATTTTTGATCAAATAAATGCAACCTTGGTGAGAATAAGAGGGTTATTTTAAAATCATAAAACAATCTTACTGACCCCAAACTCTTGAATGGCAGTGTAGTTTAAGTTAAAGTTAAGTTTACAAAGTAAATGTGTTCTTCACCAACTCACTGCAGAAGCTGTTCTAGTCAGATAAACTGACAAATGTGAGCTACTGTTGATTTCAGCCATCCGGAACGCCAGACAACTGAGAGCTCGGGGGTTAATTAAGGGATTTTAAGCCACGAGATGCCAATCAGTGAATCAGACGATAACGACTCATTAGTCAGAGGGAGCATCAGCAGGAGATATTCTCTGGCTTTGAGTTGTACGTACGATTTTAAAAGATGGAGAAGTTTTGGATGTGGTTTAGTTGTGTGTAGGAGCCCAGACTCATCTTTTACATCTCGTACTGTTAACTGTAATACTCTTTGTTATGATGAATTTTCAAATACTAGCATTGAGATGCAAATTTTGTGGTACTACACATCCTAAAGTCTTTCCAAACGTGTGTGCATTTCTTTCTTTTGTGGAACAGTGATGCTAACCAAACCTTTTTGGAGCCCATTGACTTTTTCAAAATATCTTCTTTTATGTTCCACATAGTAAATAAAGGTTTGGAATGATGAGGATGAGAAAATTATTTTGGGTGATGTATTCCTTTTAAGGATTCTGAGACTTTTAAGTTAAATTAGGCCCATATTTATATAAATTGCCGCCTGTATTTACTGTGTATGATGCATTTCAATTCAGGTGTCCACATTTCTTTTTTTATTTATTTTGTATAGGATGGCCTATCCAAATGACCATATTATGAAATTAACAAGTCATGATCTGGAAGTCAACATTTTGAGAATAAGATCATTGCATCAAGAGATCAAAATCTGAAGGATAGCAAAATGAAAGTTATGTGGTGTGAAACATCAAAATTGAGTACTGAGATCCAAGTCAGTCTGTCAAATGTTAATTTAGCTCACATTTAATAGCATAGAAGCAAATAGATATGGAATTTTAATTTAATGAAGTTTAATGAAATGACTAATTTCTTTTATAAACAGTATTATTATATCTGGTCTACTCCATTTGTCATTTACTTCACAGGAGGAAATGTGAAGACACTCTTATGTTTATTCTTATTATTGAGCTGTAATTAGAGAGCTGTTTGAATGTATTCACCTGTCTGAGGTGGGGTGCTTCTCACCAGCGCACAGAATTATCTTGAGAATACTGCGTATGATTATAGGTTCCATAGCTTCCATTAATACTCTAGCATCTTCTCTGGCTGTCTCTGTCTCGCTGCTCTCCTGCTGTGATTGTGTATTCATGAGCACAGCTCTGCGTTCATTCGTAATAACATGCTGATCCAAACAGATCAGGAAAAAGCGGGCAGAGTGCAAGGAAAACAACTGTTATGTTTCATCCACTCAAAATCCATATGTCAACAAACAAACAAAGCGTATGTTTAAAGGTTTAAACCTTGCAATCAGCCAACCAGAGACTTTTACAGTTTGATGAGATATTGTGAAGAGAGGCTTTATTTAATGTACATTATATGATTGGGAGGTTTCACACTTTAGAAATTGTTTTCTTTATTGTTTTAAAGGGATTTTTTGTTTAATTATTTGATGATTATCATTTAAAGTTATACTGTCTTTACATTTTAAGAGTCACAGCATGATGCACTAAAATGATCAATAATAGTGTCATGAATGGAAGCCTGTTTCCTCCACAGAATTAAAAAAATACAATAACAATAAAATTGTGACTTTTATCTAAGAGTTCTGCTATAGAATAAATGACAGAATTGTTAGATAAAATGACACAATTCCCTTTTTTAATTTTTAAATGTTTTTATAACCTCAGACTTTGCATCTCACAATTCTGACTATATTTCTCTAAAGTCTGAGCTTATGTCTCACATTTCTACCAAATAAAAAAGGTAATTATGACATTTTATCTCACAATAATAACTTAATTTCCTGAGAACTGTGAGTTTATAATGCACAATTCTGACTTTTCTTCTCAAAATTATAAGTTCACATCTTGCCACATCTGACTTTGTCTCACAAAAAAAAAAAAAGAATTGTGAGATATAAATTCAGAATTGCGAGATCTAAACTTAGAATTCTGACTTTTTTCTCAAAGTTCTTTTTTTTTTTCTGTGTCCACCACAGAAAAAAAGTCTTATATAATAAATCATTTTTTATTTGTGTCCAAAGTATGTGGATTATTAGCCATTAGACTGGATATTAAGTATACAAAGTCCTTTCCTGAACAGTTCCTCTGCTTGTCTCTGTGTGTGTTTGAGAAGCTGTAACAGTGTAGTGCAGTGAATTTGGATTAAAAGAGATCAGATATATGAAGCCTGCCAAAGATACATTCAAATGGATACATGTTACAGCTCAGAGCTACCAATTTGAGGATATATGCAAATAGAGTAATTAAGAGAACAAACGTTATGTTAATAAAAAGTTAAATGTTCTCATTGGTCCTTTGGATGCCCCAGGGGCTCCACCATCATTGTATCAGAGAGCTTCACACACACAGCTGGACTGGAACATAAGGTACAGACAGAACTCTGAAGATCTGGGCTAGATTTACTAAAAACTATATGCACGTGGAATAATTTGGACCTTTAATGTGAAGTGTGCCATTTCTGAACCATTAGTGGCACCAAACTGAATTGCAAAACTAGATTTTTACAGCTGAAACCGAAAGTGTGAGCGGTGTTTGATAATGTGAAACTCACAGTCAGTATTTTAGGGTGTTCTTGGACTGCTATGTGATTACTAAGGTGAGGGCTTTTTTAGCATGTTGCTATGTGTTTGCTGAGGTGTTCTTTTTTAAAACATCTTGCTATGTGGTTGCTAAGGTAAATACTTTTTTAGGTGAGTTTTAGGGAGTTCTGTATGGTTACTAGGGCATTGAAATGTGGTTAGTAAAGTGTTCAGATTTTTTTTTTTTTTGCATTTTTATGTGGAGTTATTGTGGGATTCTTAGCATATAGCTAAGCAGCTGCTAAAGTGCATATTAGTTTTTTTTCTGTTCTTATTCCCATTTAGTTCTATGGACCCCAGGTGTGTCCCGTTAGCTTCTGTGTGTTTATAGTGTGTTATGCCCCTCATTTCCTGTACGCTGTTAAAAGTCATTTAATGTTCTGTGTTTCCTGTCTTCCTGTGTTACCTGCTTAGTGTTTATTAAATATTTTGGATTTTGCTTTACTCCTCGTCTCCTCACTCCTATGTTCCAGTGCTCCCAGTGTGCGTCGTGACATTTGGTCATTTGCCAGTTGAAGAAAAGTTTTTTTTATTACTTAGAAAAGGCATAGCATCTCTCCCCAAGAAGCTTCACCATTTAAGGTTTTTTGACAGCACTGCAGGTCACAGTTGTTTATGTTACAAGTCAAACTCCAAATGTTTGCACATTAAATAATAGTACAGATTTTCCCATTATTTTGACATAGAAAATGACATCACCTTTAGCATAAGAGATGACAGCATCTCCTAGAGTTTGTTAAACTGTGTTACATTTAGTGTGAGATGAATAAAAAGGATGGCAATTCATTCAACACCTTCATTTGTTTTTGATTTTGCAAGTTTGAGTATCAGCTCTTATTATCACTTTAATTTGCTGTCAAGTTTGTCACATCTATCAGAATGTCCCACCGTTGAATTAAACCCTATATTTTGAAACTTCCTTTGCCTTAATTAGTCTGCCAGCACCTTTCTTTCTCTTTCTCCCCATCCATCTCTCTTGCTTTCACTTCGTCCATCTCTGCTTCTACTGTATGAGTATTTGTCTCATTGGTCTTTCTGCAGAGCTCATTACATCGCTCAATATTGTGTTTGATGCAATATCACAGTGTTGTTGTCTCTGTGACATGGGTGGAATATTGCAAGGCCTTTACAGTGCTGCAGAAATGTATTTCTCTCGCTTTGGAATGACATTATTGTGACATTGGCATAAGGTTTAGGAGACTGATCTTATGGCACACTGTCAGTTTTTTTTTTTTTTCTGATGATTTGCTGTCAACATTAAAAGACAAAGTGCAAGCATGTCTTATCGTTTGATGGCGACTGGGCTGGGAATGGGCCAAACTGACTAATATAAAGGAACATTATGTCAGGGAAGGCCTCAGATTGTCAAATGCATATTGCATGCCGTAATTGCAAAAGCATTTTTAAAATGGCAAGCTCCAGTGAGTTTTTTATGCAGGGTCTCAGGCAGAGTCAGGATGCACAAATATTTATCAGGTTGCAAATGAACATATTTATGTTTACAAGTTTGCAGACAAAATTTGGACCTTAAAGGTCAAGCATGTACACACACAGTTTTCTTTTGAAATACAGTTTTAATGTATTATTTTTTATTCATCAATGATGCATGCAGTTGTTTAAAAGTGACAATAAAGGAATACTGAAAAAGTATGATTTTACATGATAAAACAGTTTTCAACACTGATCACAATAAAAATGTTCCTTTAACAGCAAATCAACATATTAGAATGATTTCTGAAGAATCATGTGACACTGAAGACTGGAGTAATGATGCTGAAAATTCAGCTTTTCTTCACAGAAATAAATTACATCAAAATACTTATTAAAATACAAAATATTTATTTTAGATTGTAATAATATTTCAGAATATTACTGTTTTTACTGTATTTTTAATTCTTTTTTAGCTTTTTTATCTGTGTGGTTGCTAGGGTGTTCTGAGTGTTTTTTTTAGCATGGTATGGTGAGCATTTCAGAAGAAAAACGAAATATATGTGAGAGTATCAGACACTTTCTCCCTCTCTTATGGAACACTAGCCAGGAATTTTGCCTTGAAGGTTTGGGAGATCAAAGCTAACTTGTAGAGCCTCTGATTATCAACACAAGAAGAACACAGTTGCAATGAGAACTCATTTATTGACCAAAAGTAAAATATTACACAAGCTATGTACCACACTGGAGAATAACTAAAACTACTACAGAACAATTAAAATCAAATATTAGAAATAACCACAGACTAACACACAAAACCATCAATGAACCATCATTTTAAGCAAATGGTTAAAGCAGTGGGATTGGGCAAAGCAATGGGAGAGAGAGAGTTGTGCTGTAAACAGTCTTATGGACAATGGGGTTGATAGCAAAAGGTTTGTTTGCTGTTTCTACAGATAGCATAATGTTATAAACTGACCCCAGATGAGCAGTCTCTACACAGGCCACATGGTCAGGCCAGTTAACGGGTTTTGGTGAGTTGGAGATGGTCACAGTTGTTCACATGTAGGTCTCTAGAATAGACTGTGGCGAACCAAGGAAAAATGATAACAAAGCCAGTCTGTGATCAATGGGTTGCTGAAGAAGTCATTCTTGTCATCCACTAGTTACAGCTGCCAATGGTATTTTCAGTCTTATCTTCTTTGCCCAACTGGCTCTTTGTTTGTTGTACCTCTGTGGAGGTGTGGGTTGAGGGTCCAGTAAACTTACTGTTCCTTTCATTACAGCAGATGAGATTACAGCTCCCAGTGTGATGTGCCATTCATTACAGTGGATAACCATGGAGTTGACGGTAGCCATCGACTTGCATAATATGGCAAAAAATACTATGGACATCAATAACTACGTCAACTGTTTGGTTACTAACATTCTTCAAAATATATTTTTCAGTGTTTACAGAAAGAAAACCATACAGGTCTGAAACAACTCGATGGTGAATCAATTATTTTGATTTAAATTAAAAATTTTAGGTGAAGTACCCCTTTAAGTCTAATTGCCACACCGTCACATGACACTTCACGTCAGTCAGATGCGCTCCTCCCATATAAGTGGGCGGTTCTTAGCCAGAATAAGCTGCAATGTGGACCAGACTTGCTCAAATGTCAGAGGTATCTGTGATGGCGTTCTTGTAGGCATTCTGTGATGTTTTTTTTTTTGCAGTGTACCATAGAGATAAAAGAAGGTGAGAAGTGCAGAGAATACAATGAGATACTCCAAGAAAGCTACAGATACTGAGCTTTTCTGCCCTCGATAGCGATCCCATTCCAGCAGCCGTAAAAAGAGCATGCAGACCTGTTAAACCCAGAAACACACTCGCCATACATAAGCAGTTCTGTCCTATGAAACCGCCCTGGGAGAGAAGGAGAGCTGGAGAGAGGTGAAGGGGTGTGTTTGTGCAGCCATGTTGAGCTGTTCGTCGGCCCCTTTAATTACACAGAGGGAGAAAGAGAGCAGAAAATCACCTGATCGCCCTGCTGTCTGCCAGCCAATCTAATGTAGAAGTACCCTGCTCATTAGCATATAAATTGGCCTGAAAATTGAAAAGTGCATTACGACATTTAGCTTCCACCCCAATAAAAAAAAAAAAAATCCAGTATTGCCTTAAGTCTATTTACGGAAAAATGGGCAGAAAGACAAGCTCTTAAGGAAAGAGCATTTTATCCAATAAGACTGTCTATGTGATAAAATAAAGATGATTCATTCATCAGCTGGTAATGCAGTGCTTGTGGGTATGTAATGAGTGGCACATACTAGTACTCATTCTATTATAGCAGCATATTTAAACCACCGAATACTATTCATAATGTTGTATGCATGAAATGAAAGGATGGCCTATCACAGTTGTAAAAATGTGCAATATGCAAGTAAATTATACTGATTGTGAATATTGTATCCCAGAATGCAATACGCTCAAATTGATTTGAAGTGTTCTGTTAGTTTCTCAAGTGATCTGACTTGCAATCAGTGCTGGGGAAATTTTTGTTTTTTAAATGAATGTTACGCCATAAAAAGGCAACAAATTGTTTCTTTTTTTTTTTTTTTTTTTTTTATGGAAAGTAATGCATTATGTTGCCTTTTGTCACCTGGGATTGGCTTGCTTACTTGTTTTTAAAAGCAAAAACCCGACAATTATATTTTTGGCAACTGTAAAGGCTCTTTCACACCAAATGTGAAATGAATAAACCTATCTATAATTTCTTTATTATTCAATATTTATTTGTTTAATGTATTTATTTATTTGTGTATTAGTTATTTATTCATTGTTAGTATTTATTTATTTATTCCTCCATTCAAAATGCATTGTTTACTTCTGAATATTTGAATAATAAATACAGAATAGAATAGATAAACAGAGGATATGCAGCACTGATAGATAGATAGATAGATAGATAGATAGATAGATAGATAGATAGATAGATAGATAGATAGATAGATAGATAGATAGATAGATAGATAGATAGATGGAAAGACTGCACAATATGCAATGCACTAGTATCACAAAGGTAGTTGATGTCTCCGCAGAGTCACTTTATCTAAAGCCCAATGTGTCCAGACGAACTAACAGAAACACTATTACAGCTGCTCCGAGCTCGGAAAGGGTTCTGTGCTTGTGTTTGCCACAAATCAATATGAAGAATTAGGAGTATGATGAATGGGCCCAGAACACAAAGTCAAGAAGCCACATAGTGCATGTGTGTGAGTGTGTGTGTGTGTTTGATTGAGGTAAAGGTGACCTAGTTTATTGTACAGCTTTAGTTTCTCTTGTTTTATTCAATGGGTTTAACCTCTCATCTGAAGATATATGGAGAGCAAGCTAGATTGAGTGTGTGAATATTTATGTTGGTGTGTGTTTGTGATGACAGTTTACAGGTGAGAGGGAGGAGGGCATGATGGGAGAGCACAGTTAGCAATAAGAAATCATTGTGGTTGTGTGTGTGTGTGTGTGTGTGTGTGTGTGTGTGTGTGTGTGTGTGTGTGTGTGTGTGTGTGTGTGTGTGTGTGTGTGTAGAGGCGCTGGCGTTCTTGAGGTGTCCTTAGCTGTCACAGTGGTAAGGAATGACTGTGGAATACTGATTTCCCGTACCGTCCCTGTCTTTATCCCTATTTCAAACTGACTGTTGCTTTTGAACACTCACCCTCTAGTCCATGTGGTCAGTGCTTACAGTTCTGTCTTTCCTTGAGCATTTCTAGGTGAAGTCCCAATTAATTGATATTATGTACTTTGGAGTATGTAGTAGGACACTATGCAAGTAGGGACACGGCAAAACAATGTTCTTCTGTAGTGCAAGGGATTGCATATTGGATATTAGAAGTATTAAAAGATGCATATTTTGAAAACAACCTGGATAATACACCAGTCAGGCTTCTTTGACATACTATTTTTAGTGTAGGGTTAGGGTTAGGGTTAGGGTTGTTCAAGTCAAATGTGGGAAATTCTTACTCCGAATCCCAAACCTGAAGGTGTCATATACCCGTAAGTTTCCATGTTAGAAGTGTGAATTCAGTTTGCATTCTCTTGCTTTTCCAAGTAGACAAATCCAACCTGAGTAAATTCTGGTTAAACTGAACTATCTGTCCTGCATTATATATGTTTATGCATTATTACATTATTATAGATTATTATTATATATGCATAAATATATAGTATGCAAATTCTGATTCATCATTCATTTATCTATCCTATATAATATATGATTTGGTCTTTCTGAAACATTGTGTATGAAGGCTGTTGCTGCTTGGATTCGCTGATTTATAATAACTATGAAAGTAATACTTCCAAAGTATACGTTTTGTATCTGTTTAAATGGAAAAACAAAGTAATTATGCAATTTTCTAAAAGCCAACACACACACACACACACACACACACACACACGCAACAGCAATATTTTCACGACTGATAAAGAAAATGAAAATATGCTTTGTTTTCATGAATTCATTCGTGAATAATGTGTGAAATCCAAATGCCACTGCATCAGTCATAAAAGCCCAAAATAATTGAAAATGTATTTTAGCCCACTGATAAGTGTGATGTTATAAGGTGGGGAAGGAACTCTACAAGACTGAGCTAAATTGAGTTATATTTTATTTGTGTTACAGCTCATCCTAAGCATTTAACTGTAGCACATAACCTGTCTCACACTGTTTTCACTACAGACTTTGAATGATGCCTCAAATCATGCAGCTTGTTCAGAAGAGGTGTGCTATTACTTTCTACGCAATTAAACTTTGCTGGGGAAATTATCAAACACCCTGGCAACATGATAGCAATGCTTACTATCCCCGTCCACTGAGTAACACATTTAATCAACAAGCCAGTTAATACACAAATCACCTCACGTCTTATCTTCTGTACGTATGACGACACATTCTCATCTGTCTCTGTTGATAAATAGAGCACTGAACCCAATAGTGTAATTTCAGCGTTGAATTTCACATGATTTCCCTAATCACCAGAACTGAAGAGCACTATAGACCCCAATGCTTCTGCCTAACAGCTTTTATTGTTACTAAAGACAGGCCTTATATTTTATTACGCCTGTCGTACAGCGCAGTATTGCCCACGATTCCCTGTAGGAGAGAGTTAATCCACTAACTGCTCACTCACTGTGTCTGGAAACGGAAACAGAAATCACTGCAGGGAACAATGAAGCTGTACACACACACACACACACACACCCACAAACAAGCAAACAACTGTGGTTCTTAACTAGGCAGTTAATCTGACAAGACTGTCAGATTGACACCTGCAGAGAGAAAGAGAGAGAAATGTCTTTGTTGAGAGGCAGAAAAACACATCTATCTTGTACAGTCTGCGTCGTCACTTGGAGAACGCCTGTTGCACAGCTGATCGGTTCACAATTTGTCTCACTTTGCGATTGTAATGTCTGAAATATATGTTGTGTCGTATTAAAACACGTAATTAATATGCAGATAACTATAAGTAAGACGTTTGTAGGATGACTGGCCTGAAAAGTAAATGTTGTTAGAAAAAGTTGTTTTGGTTGGTTAGCCTGACACAGCAACATTATTTCAGCCAATGGGGTGAGTTTAGGGCGGGGCTAAGTGTTTGATGACCAGTGACAGACAAGGAGAATATTACAGTGAAACTGTTGGTAATTTTTTTTTTATTATTATTATTACATTTGTTGATGTAGAAATCACAACAGTTCCTCTTTTAAAATGCCAGGGTGAAAGGTGTTATTGGGACTTGAAGGGTAAGTTCTCAGATTTGCAACAATGTCAATAGTATAAATTAACAATGTGTCTTAATTTTCTGTTTAACTCACACTAATATAATGCATTTTTGCTGGATAATGCATTTTTCACATCTTTTGACAGCTCCAGGGCTTTTGTGAAATCTACAGATCACATTTTTGTTTTCCTTGCTGGCAGATAGTCTAATCGAGCCTAGTGCATTATGGGTGTTGAAATTTTCCTACCTTTTTTTGGCCACAGTTTTCTCTAGTCGTGTAATAATGCATAAGCAGCCAACTTTTATTAAAGTCGCCATCTGTAAATTATCTTTTAAAATCACAATTTAATGAACTAATGAACATAAATAAAGGTGTTAACTTTTTTTAGAGGTTAAAAGTTAAAAGTTAAAATTCCTTTATTAAGCTTTGAGGTTGTTCTGGGTCTAAATAGTTTTTATTTATTTTTTAAAATTTTTATTTTTTGGTCAAATATTGATGATTCTTTAAATGTCTTTTTATTAAAAAATAAATGTAAATAAATTTTAAATGCATTTAAAATGCAGCTATGAATAACACATCTTCTATGATGCGCATGTTTTTTAATTGATTCACTTTTTTTAGTTGTATTTCAGTTTAGTTTAGATTTGTTGTTTATTTTATTTACTTAATCATTAATTTAAGCTTTAAAATGTAATGTCGTGCAGCTCCCCAAAACCTTAATAGTGTTAAGGAATAAAAAATGATAATAATTATAATATTTTGGGGGGATGGTTAAGATTAAGAGACATCCCATGTAGTCATTATATAAGTCTTTAATTTACATTTTTGAAAATCACATACGTTTTCAAAACATTTTACGTGTTTTAAACATAATTTTTTCCTTTATTTCAAAGGACTTTTACTTTTAACATAGACATTCTATATGTCATTTACTCTTATAGGATCAAGTGTAAACAGGAAAATAGAGGTGAGAAAGGAAGAGTGGGATCAAGACATGAGAAAAAGGCTTCTTATAATCTTAGTAGATGTCATTTATTTTGTTTTAGAAACATGTTCACTGACTGGAGAATATGATGGAGCACAGACAATCAGGTGCTTGCTCATTTAATTAATACAAATCAGTTTGACTAAGCTGTGGCAAATGAGAAGCCTGGCGTCAGTGATCGATTTCACGCATACGTGTTTGATCATCTGATAAGTAAATGATCATTAAACATCTCCGTATAACATAATTAAGTCTCAGCACAGCCTCACATGTACCCATTTGGCTGGATATCTATCTCGCTTAAGTAGGGTTTGCTGTAATTGCTTTTTAACAGACGCAATATGAAGTGCATGGTAACATGGTTCATTAATGAGCTGCCTGGTTTAGAATGTTTTTAAATGGTTATCCCCAGTCGACGTTTATGATATGATTTGATTTGACTTCCCTCGTGGTTGCCATGGGGGGTCTCGTCGTGAGATAATGAGTTGACGGTTGCCACAGTTTCGGCAGGCATCAGGGATCATCAAGGACTGCATGGCCTCAGGAGTGGAACAAGAAGAAACCATCAACGTCTCAGCGGCCTTCAAATGGAATTATGTAGAAGTGTAATTATTTGGTTGCAAGGAGGGGAGGAGTGAAAAAAAAGTGATTGTTCAGATACCAAATGTGGAAGGAATCAGTTTATTTTTTTTATGGTTGATTAGTGTTTTTGTTAAAAATATGAATCTAATTAAAAAGTCATTGTAGTTACTGCTAAATGTTTTTCTTCACATTTATGTACTTTTCAAAACTGATTTCAGAACTGCATCTGAGGCGTATAATAGTTTTATGATTTTCAACAAAATAAAAAGAAAAGTAAATTTGTTTTTGTCATTTTTATTATTATTTTTTAATAAATATTTCTATAGCATTTATTATTTATATTTTTTTATCTCTATAGCATTTATTATTTATTATTATTTTTAAATATATCTATATAGAATCTATTATTTTTTTTATTATTAATATTTCTATAGCATTTATTATTTATAATTTTTTATCTCTATAGCATTTATTATTTTTTAAATATATCTCTAGCATTTATTATATATATATATATATATATATATATATATATATATATATATATACACATACACACATACACACACAAATTATATATATATAATTTTACAGTGTGGGAGTTTTATATATATATATATTGTTTATAGGAATATGCCAAAAGCTATATATATATATATATATATATATATATATATATATATATATATATATATATATATATATATATATATATATATATATATATATATATATATATATATATATATATATATATTTGTGTAGTCCTCCAAAAAAGAAAACCCTCAGATATCACAGATATTGAAAACATTGGCAACCTTCAATCCCACACTGAGGCTGTCCTTCATACAATTACCTTCTCAGCCCAATGGCTGGCGTATCCCAAGACATATATGTGTCAAACAGAAGTCAAATATTTGATCACACATATGCTCTCAGTGGGTGAGAATGAGACTGACGGCGATAGATTTCTCTCTTTCTCCAGCCCCATTGAACATCGCTTACTGTTTCCACGGCAACCGAAACGGAGAGGAAAAATCAGTAGGGAGGACAGGGTATTCGTGTTGAAAACATTCTTATTATCTGTGTGTGTGTGTGTGTGTGTGTGTGTGTGTGTGTGTGTGTGTGTGAAAGAAAGAGGAAAAAGGACTCTGACACCTGCGCTTGATGCTTTCCAAAATATCCTTTTTATTATACTAATAAACACAAATCTCCATCTAATGGTTAGAGATCCGGATGTAATATCTCACTCTGGCAGTTATTTGCATATTTTGGTTTAGTGTCTTGTGATTGCAGCAAAAGAGAGAGAAGAGAACGCCATTCAAGCCAAATTGAAGGCTGTTGATAGACTTAAGCAATTAATCAGGACATTAATTGCCTGCAAGCGATCGATGACATTGAACTATCCTTTCTTACATCTCTTGCATGGGATAGGGAGATAGAAATCTTTTTCACATCCCCCCAGGTCACTGTTCTGTTTCCAAATGTAATTTGATCAACAGTCACCAGCCGTCCTCGTCATATAGTGGGAAATCTGCGAGTGCCGCCCGTCGTGGTGTCAGAACACATTTGAGGGGGTTCAGTTGGACGTTTTAGCAGCGAGATCACTTGAACCTGCCCACTCACCGTACGAGTGGACCAATCTGTTGCCAGCTCACAGACTCAACAACATGCGGGACGCCTTCAAACTGTGGCAGGGCATCTATGAAACAATGACTCTGTAATGGCTTCCACTTCTGCTGGGAAATGAGTTTGACTGCGTCCCAGCATGCAGAAGCACAAGTGTGTGTGTGTGTGAGTGTGTGTGTGTGTAATGTGGAAACACGTATCAGGATTGGTAAAACAGTGAGTTTAAGAATAATTGTTCTCGTGTGATACACTACTGTTCAAAGTTTGGGGTCAGTATGATGTTTTAGTGAAAGAAATGAATATTTTTATTCAGCAAGTACACTATTAATTGATCAAAAGTTACAGAAAAGAATTTAGATTTGTGTTCTGTTCTATGCTGTACTTTTAAATCTTAAATCCAAAAAATGTTTTGTTTCCAAAAAATATGAAGCAGATCAAGTCTTTTAACATTGATAATAATCAGAAATGTTTCTTGAGCAGCAGATCTCAGCATATCAGAATGATTTCTGACGGATCATGTGAAGCTGAAGACTGGAGGAATGATGCTGAAAATTCAGCGTTGCATCACAGGAACAAATTATATTTTAAAATATGTTCAAATAGAAAAAAAAAAATGTTATTTTGAACTGTAATAATATTTCAAAATTTTACTGTATTTAATGGATTCAGATAAATGCAGCCCTGGTGAATAGAAGATACTTTTTTTTATTTTTACAAACAATATAAAAATCTTGCAGACCATTGCTTTTGGAATTAACTACATATTTAGGCATAGACAAAAAAAACAAAAAAAAAAACATGTATAGGTGAGAAAATTCTTAAATGATTTACTCACCTGTCTTTCTTCATTAGAACACAAATGGAGATGTTTGAAAAATTGCAAGAGTGATATGGACACATTTTATTGTTAAAGTTAAAAACGATGGTCACCTTCTACTTTCACTGCATGGAAAAAAAGCAGTGTGAACATTCTGCTATAACTTATTCGTATTCAGCTTAAAAAAAACGTGTCATAGAGATTTAGAACGGCATGAGGTTGAGTAAATGATGACAGAAATTTTATATTGCAATAATTGTTCCATTAATATCCCCCACCTCCAACTCCACCTAAACAGTGGAGAGGTTAACTTGAGAACAAAATTGTATTTTCTCTCAAATAAAAGATGAATAGATTAGACAAAATTTTCAGACATTATTTCAACAGTATGTCAAACTGTGTTTCAAGATAGCAGTGTCTAAGATCAAATGTCAGAGTTATTAATATGATCGCAAGCATTTATCATCCGAGACTACATGATCTATGAGGTCCAGATTTGATTTTATAGCTCTTTTCTTTTGCTGCATTTCTGCAATTGTCTTCTTTTATTTGAATGTTGTTTCTTCAGAGGAACTGTGTAGAGAGAAACAAGTTGATACTGGTATGAAATAACTGAGGAAAGGGGAAACTGAAAGTGTATTTGACATGGTCAGAATAACAGAGAGTGTCCAACTGTTAGCAGAAGAGCGTGTGCCTGAGACACTGCGGCAATCTCTCTCTCTCTCACACACACACACACACACACACACACACATGCAGACATCTCATCTTATAGCCGCCCTCCGGCAAAGTAGACCAGGAACAGACTCGTCCAGCTCTGCCGTTCCTCTCTTCCCTTGCCTGTTTTCTGCACATTCATGCTTTGACTGCAGCCGTTTCTGTACGGTCTGTCAATGTTGTGTTTCCCTCTCGGGCTTAGCCGTGTGGAAAATATTTGTTCTGTTGTAAAGCCGTGGATTCTCTTCTGGTTTTGCGTGAGAACCCGGGTTCTACATGTTGAAAATCAGTGTTTTAAAGATCTGCTTGAGATTTTTCTGAAGCTGAAGTATTCTTCAATAGATCAATTTGCAGCTTGTATTTGATATCAACCTAAAGTCCTTGCACATTTGCATAGTATTATAAATGTTGGGAGCTACAAGGCAGTGGTGAAAGTTTGTGCTTGAGACATGCTGGGTCTTGGACTACCGTTGAACATTTTGGCATCTGTTAGATTTTTTGAATTTGAAATTAGTCTCTTATGGTGACCAAGGCTACATTTATTTAATAAAAAATACAGTATAGCAGTACGACTGAAAGTCTTTCTGTTTGTTAAATGAATGAAACCCCATGAGCACTTCTGAAGTAACTGTCATTGCTGCAATGTTACAACATTGAGTCTCTGAAATATATTCAAGAGTTGTATTAGAAGTAAACTGCAATAATCTTATTCTTAACAAGTATGTTTGTCTTATTTTTCAGCTAAAATATCAAAAAATCTGGTAACACTTTAGAATAGGTAACACCTATTACTTGCTTATTAGCATGCATATTACTAGATTATTAGCCATGTATTTGTGCTAATTAAGAGCATATTAATGCCTTATTCTACTTGACCTTATTCTACATCCCTAATCTTACCCAATACCCAAACTTAACAAATACCTTACTAACTATTAATAAGCAGCAAATGAAGAATTTATTGAGAGAAATGTCGTAGTTAATAGTTAACAAGTGTTACCTATTCTAAAGTGCTACCACAAATACTTTAAGTAAGTTTTCTTCACATGCATAAGATATTGTAAGACTTGTTTCCAGACAATGTGTTATACAAGCATGTTTTGTCTTGCTGCTTTATATTTTAAGTATAAAAAGTGAAAACAAGTGAAAAAAAGAAATAATTATCTTGTAAGATAGTAGAATCTATGGAAACAATGCTTAATGGCTCATGCAGTGTTGCATACATAAATAAATCTTGTTTCATGGATATTTAGATCATTTTTGCTTGAAAAAGTCCAAAAAGTACTAATCAAAAACTCATTAAACCTTATTCTTTACAAGTATGTTTCTTATCTACACAAGTGTGTGACAAAATGCACTTTAGTTTTTACAGGGTCTTTGGAAACGAGCCTTAATGGCTCATGCCTGAGTAAATGTACGTTGTTTGATTGATTTTTAGATCATTTTTCTCATTTTTGTTCTCAGAGTTATATTCGATGTCATATTTACCCATATGGACTGTGACTAGAATAGGATGCAATGTCTTTAGTCTTCTCTTCAGTGGCGTTTCAGGGAAGCCCGGCCTTTAATGTTTGCGGGGCCACTGAGTCTGACACATTTTGTTGTCACTGTTTCGGCGTGATTTGGTGAAGTGTGTAGATTGTACTGAGCTGCACTAATAGTCCTTGCAGTTTTGAGCCGGGTGGATTACAACAACACTGCGGTCTTCCTGTGCCATGATCGTAAATCAACAGGCATTAGACCTCAGTAGACAGACTTGTGTGTGTGTGAGAGAGAGAGAAAGAGTCAAAGTCTCCACAGAAGATCCATCTGCAGCATTTAGCCACCCCCTTTCTCTCTCTTTCTCTGCTTATTGCATTAAAGCAGCGACACACGGTCAACTAACGGTCTCTAGCTTTCATTGGGACCTGAGGGGGACATTTCAGCACAACACAAGCCTCTGCATTTATTACATTTAGGTGTCTGAGTGGAAAACTACATTTAAAGTTTGTTATAAGGTTATAGGAAATGGCCTCCTCACAGCAACAGTTATTAACAATGAAGAAACTCTTAAAAAACTAGAATTTGACAGAGAAATCAAACTAAGAATAAAAATAATTACTTATGCCCAAGGTAAAAAGTAAGAGACTGTGATTTTTTAACTGTCAGACAAGAACTGAAATATGTATTTTAAATATACGTGTACTTTATGTAAAAAATGTATGTATGATCTTTACATTTCCTAAAGAAATTGAACATTTCTTTCCTGTGAACAGCTAATGGCCGTGATAATAGGACGTTTTTTTAATTGTTTTTATTTTATTTTATTTTAGTCTGTAAACTATGTTCTTTAGTTTTGGTTTAGTTTTCTTTTTTCTAGTTCTAAACTGTTCTAGTTTAGTAAGAACAGAACATAGAATGTTTGTTTTCCTTTTTTCACTTTCAGTTTTTTCTTTCTTTCTTTCTTTTTTGGTCTAAGCTTAGTTATAGTTTTCTGGAATATTATTTATTTACAGTGTCATGTCACACTTTTTCTGGAGTAATGGCTGATGCAAATTCAGCTTTGCATCACAGGAATAAACTATATTTTTAATGTATATTAAAATATAATTTTTTATTTTACATCATAATAATGTTTCACAATATAATTTTTTCCCCTGTATTTTTGATCAAATAAATGCAGCCTTGATGAGCATAGGTACTCCTGTACAAGAAAACATAAAAAATGTTCTGATCCCAAACTTTTGACCTCAAAATGAATATCCTGGAATTGTCCCAGCCCAGACCTTTACAATTAGTGTGCCACCTCTATTTTAAAACCCACGAGCCGCCACTGCATCCCACTCTTCCTCTCACACTCAGCTTGCGCTCTGGTAATTAGCCTCCGCTCATTAATTATTAAACAAAGTCACAGATCTGAACCTGTCTCATTATTTAAACATCACACTCACAGCGACATTTTCTGTTGACACATAAATAGGAAATGGAAAAATCAACAGGGAGCTTTTAAAATAGGGACTGACAGTTTGCAGTATATACTGTGTGTGTGTGTGTGTGTGTGTGTGTGTGTGTGTGTGTGTGTGTGTGTGTGTGTGTGTGTGTGTCACACTAACAGATCTGAAGACCTGAAGACTGTGCACATGAAATCTGTATATACAAGTTCAACACAAATATAAACGCAAAACTTTAAGCTTGTTCTCCATGGTGACGGCGCATTTGTGCCAAAGATAGATTGCCTTTCATCAGCGCTTCTAAATAAGATCTTGACTGATAACGTTTTTTATTTATTATACCTCATATTCATTTGAGTTTCATGTGCGTGTGCATATTTACAGCCTACTCCAGATTTTAAGCTGTCAGAAATGCAAATGTTGCTGCACTAATGCAGAGTCTTGGCTTTAGAAGCTGACTCTGGTTTTAGTATAAGCAGAGAGCAATACTTTAGGATTGTGAGAAGTACATTTGTTCATGCACAACACAGTCCATGTGGTTTATTCAGATTGTGTGGCTGTGTTTGAAATCTATTACCAATATACTGCCTACTGCATACTGTTTCCAAATAGTATGTAAAAATGTATGTAGCTAGATAAAATAAAGTAAATGGCCATGACAACAGTGTAACATACTGCTGTTTTTATGCTGTTTTCCAAAATGTGCATACATGTGAATGGAAAATTAATTTTATTTTAGAAAGTGCCAACAGAATCAATTAACTTTATAAATCAATAAGCCATTAAGAAAACAGTTTCCATGCATACAAAACATGTGTGTAAATAACATGTGGTGATGCTGTTTCCAGCATAATTCTTCCTTTCCATTTCTATCTTTCCCAATCTACATTCAGTCTGCAGCTCCATCATGCTTTTTCAGCTTCCTTTTGAGATGCTAAACAAGCAAAATCATGAGAGAGCGAAGGATTGAATCTCTTGTTATTGAAGAGAAATGAATCTGAACAGGAATTTGACTGAAGGCTTGTCAAAATGAGCTGTTTCCATCTTATCGACTGGCTAATTTTTATTTGCAAGGATTAGAGGTCTAGACAAAATTGCTTTCTTATTGCTTTATGCATTGTGATTGCCTTTGGCTAAGAACGGAGCTGCCACCTTTTAAAAATTTGTGTTGTGTTTGATAGCAGATCGTGGTTCCTTGTTGCTATAAGGCCCTAAAGACACCTACGTTTTTTTTACAGCTGCTCCACTTCTGCATTAAAAACAACAAAGATACACACACATTTACACAAACAGGCATTCTGTCTTGCTATTATCCATCTACCAATACCAATACAATACTATCTATCTACCAATACCAATACTATCTATCTATCTATCTATCTATCTATCTATCTATCTATCTATCTATCTATCTATCTATCTATCTATCTATCTATCTATCTATCTATCTATCTATCTATCCATCTGTTTGTCTGTGTATCTGTCTATCTGTCTGTATGTACGCAAAAATGTGACTTTTACCAAAAAAAAGCAGTCACTCGACTGCTTTAGAACAGTACTGTAAAAAACAACAATATATATATATATATAACATTTGCCATAAAGAGTCTGTTCTCCATCGTTTACTGATAAACAGAATTAATGACTGTCCGCATGAATGAGCTAAATCTGAATAAAAACTCCCTTTGGGAATGTAATTTTTTTTATTCAAAAAGTATTATTCATAATATATAAATATATCAATAATATATGAATACAGGCAGCTGTATTTACATTTTTAAATAACTAATATTACGTTAGTCATTTTGTTGTAATGTTCTGTATTAATAACCGTTAGTTAGCAGCTTCTGTCCCTCAGGCCTTCTGCCTCCCCCTTTAAAACATCCCTCTCATAAAGCAGCCCCATAAACAGCTTTATTATCCTGGTCTCCAACGCAGAGCACATTACACACACACTGCGAGTAGTGAAGTTTTTAACCCGTGTAACTCTGTTTGCTGCAGTTAAAATAGTTGGGTTTCTTGATAGGGCGACTTCTTTTAATTGTAATTTCCCACTTACATTTCTATGTAAACTGTCAAGGTCATTGATTTAAAACCACAGTATGTCAGACACATCAGTAGTGTTATTTTAGTATTATTAATATTTTAGTTTGTTTTAATGTTTTGAATTGACTTTAATTTTTATATTTTCAATATTCAACTCATTTTAGTTTTTGCTCATTTTTAATTCATATTTCTATTTATCTTTAATTTTTTTATTCATTTTTGTAATTTAATTGCATAAAAATGAATTTCTAATTTTCATTTAGATTCAGTTTTTCATCTAATGTTTATATTTTATTTAAGCTTTATTTCAGCTACCAAAAACTGTTTTCATTAACCCCAATATGGTTTTGATATATAGTTAGTTGCTAGTTAATTAGTTATTTATATATAGTTCATATAGTTTTTCATCCAATGTAAACTTTCAGTTACCAAAAACTGTTTTTAATAGTTTTAGTTATCAACAACAATGCAGTATATCAGATATCAGTGACATGTCAGGGATATCATGGATTTCTTACATATGATATTTAATCAATACCATATTAATCTAGAATATAAGGTATATGCGTGGTGTACTTTGGAGAATACCACAATAAATACAATGTTCGTGTGCTTTCCTCATTAAATTAAACCATAGCAACTACAATTACCATTACCATACAAAAATACTATGGTTATTAGATCCCATCTTGCATTATAATAACAACTGTTAAAACAAAAGTATTTTGAGAAAACTGTGTTTACCATGGCATATTTTTTTAACTGGCCTTAAATCGTGGCCTAATGGTTAGAGAGTCGTACTCCCAATCGAAGGGTTGTGAGTTCTAGTCTCTGGCCGGACGGAATTGTAGGTGGGGGGAGTGCATGAACAGCTCTCTCTCCACCTTCAATACCACGACTTAGGTGCCCTTGAGCAAGGCATCGAACCCCCAACTGCTCCCCGGGCGCCGCAGCATAAATGGCTGCCCACTGCTCCGGGTGTGTGCTCACAGTGTGTGTGTGTGTGTTCACTGCTCTGTGTGTGTGCATTTCGGATGGGTTAAATGCAGAGCACAAATTCTGAGTATGGGTCACCATACTTGACTGAATGTCACTTCACTATTGTGTTTCCTGTGCAATGCCACATTATCCGGATGAAGTCGCATAATTGGTAAGCAGTGTTTTGTTTCCCTGAAATAAAACACTCTGTACATTTACACGATGTGCACATTGTTTGCACAATGCTGTGGAAAATTGACATTGATTGGACTTAAAATAGGCGGCTTTTTCTTTCATTTTTACGTAAGAGGCAGTTACAACAGCTTCTGTGTTGGATCAATGTATGCAGTTTCGGTATCATCTAAATCTGTAACATTGATATCCTGTGTCTCGCTCTTTCTTATTCATTAGCATGTGTCCCCATGCCCCCAGAAAACAGCTGACTCAATCAAAATGTCCATGATTCATTTCCTTACTCTCTGTCCTACAAGACCATGTGCTGAGTGGGCTGTAAACCCACGTTGCAGTGACATACAGCGTTCAGATGGTGCTGCGATCAACTCTCATTGCTAAATTTATAATAACACAGGTCAAGCTTGATGTTAGCATGCTGGAAGGAGCGCTGGATGACATCCCACATCCCACAGAGGACTCCGAAAACCCATTAAAATTATGTTCCAGACGACATGTCTCTCAGGAAATTGCTAAAACCTTACAAGTGTCTTTAAAGCAGCTACAAACTCGTATTTCCTGGCCTGATCCCCTTCTCTTTCATTCTCTGTTCCATTAGTTATATTGTGCATCTTAGTATGATGGGCGGGAGTGCAGTGATTTAGTCGAGATCAAAGGCTGAACGCCGCAGAGATTAAAACCTTGCGGTTCTTTCTGGGTTAAACAAGGTCTGCTAAAAATCACCGGGAACCCCTGACTAGCGCAAATGCTAATGCTAACCTTAACAGATTAGTTAATAAACATTCTAATGAGAATGCTGATTCAATGTGTTTTAGTTAGTCATGTAAGGAGAGATCTGGGCTCTAATTAGAACGCAGTGTGAGGGTGGAGTGTGTAATCTTTAACTGAATCGTTATCTGAATGAGTACTAGGATAATGTAAACTGCCTATATTAATTGAAGCCAGATCTATCTGTCTGTCTATCATTCTGTTGTTCTTTTATTTTGTCATTCTATTTATGTCTGTCTGTCTATCCATCCGTCCATCTGTCTGTCGATCTGTCTCTCTAACAACTGTTAACACAAAAGTATTTGAATGAAAACTGTGTTTACCATGGTATATTTTTATAACTGGCCTTAAGTCCTTTTCTATTGTATTTCTGTCTGTCTTCTGTCTAATGTCTGTCTGTCTAATGTATTTTTAATGTATGTTTGTCATCTGTCTAATGTCTGTCTAATGCCTGTCTAATGTCTGTCTGTCGTGTGTAATGTCTGTCTGTCTGTCTGTCTAATGTCTGTCTGTCGTATGTAATGTCTGTCTGTCTGTCTGTCTAATGTCTGTCTGTCGTGTGTAATGTCTGTCTGTCGTCTGTCTAATGTCTGTCTGTCTGTCGCCTGTCTAATGTCTGTCTGTCTGTCGTCAGTCTAATGTCTGTCTGTCTGTCTGTTTAAAGGCAGGGTAGGTAAAAAAATTTATAAACAACTTTCTTCCAAATTCGTTTAAACTTTCTATATATATCAATGCATAATTAAAATGTAAGTACTCTGATAAAAAGAGTATAAAAATCGAGTGACTCTAGACCGTTTAATCTGTATTAAACACAGCTCATTATTTCCATTCGGGACGAAACATAGGATTGGCTTAGGCGACTGCCACTCTCTCGCAACCATGGCAACCACACTTTTGCCACACATGACCTGCCCACTTGCGCGCGTACGTTTGATTTGAGGAATTCAAGAGGCACGGATCCTAGGAATACCAAAACAATTGTAGAGAAACAGCAAGCAAAATTCACAGTACCGGCCTATGCAGTTAGTGAAGGCAAACCAGGCAAAAAAAGGAAGACAGTAACAGTACAAGAAAAGGCAATGAACAAAAAGTGCATAATATAGCTAACATAACATTACTTAGCGAGCCGTAGTAGAGACGATAAATAATCTATAGGCCTAGCTCAAGATGATAGCTATAGCGTGGCTTTGGAAGGAGCCCAGAAGGAAGGGGGTGGAGTGAATGGATATAATGAGCTGTCTTTAAAACAGTCGTGAGAGGTCTACAGACACTCAATTTTTATACTTTCTTTTTCAGAGTACTTACATTTTAATTATGTATTGATATATTAATAAAGTTTAAACAAATTTGGAAAAAATGTTTTTTATATATTTTTTACCTACCCTGCCTTTAATGTATACCTGTCTGTCATCTGTCTAATGTCTGTCTGTCTGTTTGATGTCTTTTTGATGTCTGTATAATGTCTGTCTGTCATCTGTCTAATGTCTGTCTAATGTCCGTCTGTCTGTCTCTCTGTCTGTCTTTAATATCTGTCTGTCGTCTTTCTTTTTGATGTCTGTATAATGTCTGTCTGTCATCTGTCTAATGTCTGTCTAATGTCCGTCTGTCTGTCTCTCTGTCTGTCTTTAATATCTGTCTGTCGTCTTTCTAATATCTGTCTGTCTGTCTAATGTCTGTTTGTCATCTGTCTAATGTCTGTCTAATGTCCGTCTGTCTGTCTGTTTAATGCCTGTCTGTCATCTGTCTAATGTCTGTCTGTTGTCCGTCTAAAGTCCGTCCGTCTGTCTGTCTGTCTGTTTAATGTATGTCTGTCATCTGTCTAATGTATGTCTGTCGCCTGTATAATATCTGTCTGTCTAATGTCTGTTTGTCATCAGTCTAATGTCTGTTTGTTGTCTGTCTAATTTCTGTTTAATGTCTGTTTGTAGTCTGTCAAATGTCTGTCAAATGTCTGTCTGTCTGTTATTTTATCATTCTCTCTGTTTGTATTTCATTCTACCTAGCTTGCTTTTCTAGAATTTTTTTTAGATGTGCACAATAAAAAAATAGTTTATGCAGCTGTTCTGTGCATTTGCAGTCATGATTAATATCCACATTGTGTTTATCATGAAGTTTGCGGTAGTCGCTGTGCTGTGAATGTTTATTGTGTTTTTCTCACATATGCGCTACATAAAATGACAGGCTAGTTATTACGATGTGCTTTGGGAGTCCAATATTACATAAAGTATATTAAAGAAGTTTACATAAGACACTGTGATTTAGATTGTGCGCTGTGCTGTAAAATGACTTCATACATCATATCTGTGCCACATTAAAGCCTGTATAGAGACTTGGGCTTTTCCTCTTGAATATAGAAGAGCATGCATTGTATAAATTTAGACAATGAGTTATGAATCACAACAGATACTGAGAAAGTAGCTGTCGGCTGGGATCTTTATCAAGACAGATGCAAATCAGAAAATGTTTAGACATTTTAAAATCTTAAAATAGGCATCAACTGTGGTTCAGTTTGTGTCTGTGTGTGTGAAGGTTACAGCTCTAGTGGTTTTAATGGATTCCAACAGGAGTCAGAAGCTAAAGGTGAAACACTGTGTTGTTGTATACATTTAGTGTATGCTAATGAGGAAAACAGTATTAGCATGTGTGTACGTGAGAGAGAAGCAGCATGTTCAGCATGAAAACTGATGAGTTTCCACTGCATTTTTCCCTTCATTTGAAAAGGTGCCTCATTATTGATTTTCTGTATGAAAACATGAGAAATGATGTACACATGCACACATTTATTTGACTTGAAGCTACTGAGTAGGTACCACGGTAAAGTGATGGTAATGAACTCCAGTACCATGTTTAGGGTTAAGGGTTTGTTCAGAAGACTAACTTGAAGCATGGTAATAGTAATAATCTTGCTTTAGCAAGCACCATTAAAAACATGATATAAGCATTGCAAAGTTTTTTGGACTCTATGGTGTTTTCTGAAAATTAGACAGCAATTCCTAATGCTTTCTCCCTTCTCTGTCCATCCATCCATCCGTGTTCATGGATGTATTACTCTCAGGGACTCACCCCTTTTTGACTCTTATTTGAATGAGTCCCGTTGGACTCCAGATGGAGGTGACAGACCTGTGTGAGAGAGAATTCTAATGTGCCCATCACAATCAGCACATCATATACAGCGTTTAAAATTCTGAACACTGATGATTCATATTGGAAAAAATATATTACCAAATAAATCTGCTTCTAAAATCCTTGGACACATTTAGAGAGCTATTAAACCTAAAAAGTGTAAATGAGATTTAAATGCTACTGTGGAAGAAAGATGAAACATCTTTCTTTCCACAGTAGCATTTAAATCTCATGAAAGATGTTTCAGCTATTTTATGTTAAGAATATACTTTTAAAGTTTTTTTTATGTTTAAGGATAAAAGAAAGAGAGGTTTGGAATGACGATGCAATTTTAGTTTTGAGTGAACCACTTTACATTTCTGGTTTTCAGTTTTAATTTCAATTTGAGGGTGTGAGAAGTGAGTGTTACAATTTAAAATGATTTTTTTTCAATTCTTCAAAAATCATTCTAATATGCAGATTTTGTGTTTAAGACAAAAATCTTAATTATCATCAATGCTGAAAACAGTTGTGTTGCATGCTTACTGTATTTTTGTGAAAATTGTGCTTAAATAAGTTAAAAAAGAACAGCCTTTATTTGAAATAGAATAAATATATAATATAATTTATTTATAATATAATCCATTTATTAACTGTCAATTTGATGTGTCTTTGCTGTATAAAAGTATATTTAAAAAATATATTACTTAAAATATTAAATGGCAGTGATAAATTAACATGCAAAATTAATAATAGATTCTTTAACATTGTTTAATTGGTACTAAATATTGTGTTACTATGTGTAATTGTACTGTAAAACATACAAGTATCATGATTTAGATTACATTTTTACATTACACAAAGCATTACACAAAGCCAGTTATATTATAGTTATGGTTAAATCTAGAGTGATAAATCAATATCAAAGTGCTTAAGAGAGAGATAAATGGGTCAGTATAAAATCTTGCCTGTTTCCATCAGCAATATTCCATCCATGCATGACAGGCATCTCATGGTTCACAGAGAGGCTTCAATATTTCTGATACTCTACTGGTTAGAATATATACAAATCTACTATCAGCAATGATATCCATCTTTAAATATATAGATTCAAAAGATATAATGTAACAGAGCAAATTAGCAGCATTGTGTAATTGTGTCTCTCATTTTTGGCTCCTCGTCTATGATATCTCACCATGCTCATATCATTCCATGCATTATTCCTTCATTAGAATAACAAGAATGAGGCCCTTTACTTCTCCTTCCTGTCATTCTGCATCAAACACAGAGCTGCGGTTGTTTCCACGGAGTTAAACTTCACCTACTTCAGACCATGTAAAGAGGTCACTGACGTAAAGGCTGGAAGCTTGCTGAGAGATAGCACAGACCCTGCTGAGATATGACATCCTGTGTGTATTTATGGAGGCCCGAAAGCAAGCCTCAAGAGACCCGATAGGAAAATATCGAGGTCTACTGGTCTGTGTTTGAACACCAGTGTCGCTGTACCAGTTGCCGTGGTTTGTTTTATTTGTCTGACAAAGGTTGAGGTTCGACTTTTTGACCTCCGAGGCGTGTTTTGGAAGATTTCAGACTTTTGCTATGCAAGTAGTTAGAAGGAGGTCATTGTAATTATCAACACCAAATTTGGTCTCTGCATTTTTTAAGGTGTTTATTTGGTTTTAGCTGAGTTTAGAAATAAAGTGGTCCAATACATCAGATTAATTTGGTGGTCTTGAGTGAGTCTGGACAGCGTGGTCACAGCAATGTTTATGCACCCCCTAAAATGTCTCTTCTAGGCTATCTTCTGATGTTATCATGTGTTATAGGACACAAAATATAGAACAGTAGTATTGTGAGATATTTTAATATCTTTGTTTCAGAAATGGCGGTAGACTGCCTCCATAGGCCTTACTCAGGTTAGACGCCATATTGGATGAAAAAAAGGTTGTATGAAGGAAAGGAAAGGAAAACACAACCTGTATAAATGTCCTAGATCACATAATTTTAACAACTTTCGGGATTGATTTATGAAGTGTTTGTCTGCCAAAAGTGTTTAGGGGAAAGATGTTTCATCAGCTGAACAAGTATGTTGTTATACAACACGACAATCCATTGAACGCACTGTATTTGAATTCCTCACAGGCTTGTTGGTAATTTCATTTCTGTCAAAAATCAAATATGGTGCTACCCTGATGAAGGTCTATTGGCAGCTGTCTTCGAAGCCAGTCTAACTGAAATAGACCCTAAAAGGTGACTGATTTGGAAAACATTCAAAAGGGTTCCTGACGTGAGCACTCTAAAGGGAGCAAGACATTAGTGTCTCATATTTGCCTGAACAACAAACACCAGAAGATCTTTTTTTTTAGATTTGCTTGTATGCAGCTTTATAACAAATTTCTATCTAATTTAGTTAATTACTGAATTAAAATTAATTAAATGCAGGAATCCTGAAAACTTAATGTTTTAATCAATACAGTAAATGGCAAAGCAGCTTAATTTGCTTTGGCATTGAATTCAAGTGCCCCTATTATGGATTTCTGAAAATTACCTTTCATGCAGTGTGTAAAGCAGCTCTAAGTGGATGAAAACATCCTGCAAAGTTTTGCACCTGAAAGTGCACCATGTATAAAGTTATTGTCTCTTAAAAGAAAGATTTGACTTTCAGTGACGTCAACGTGAAACATTTGCATATTGTCCACCAACTTGTTAGTCTTTTTGCATTGGTCTTTGAATGAAAATGCAATGCCACTAGGTGATAAAGATAGCGGTTTCCATGGTAACGCTGTACACAAAGCAGCACTGCGCTCACAAACACTGCTTTATCAGGAAGTTCAGGCATGATGAAATGAAATCGACCAATCACCACAGATTAGCGTCAAGCAAAGGAGGAGTTTGGAAAAATTCATCGTTAAACTAATTGTTTGGGAGTCGTTGAGCAAATAAGGTAAAATAAATGCATATTATAAGACATTGAAAGTGTTTTTTGACCTTGCATGCATTTCAACCTCTTGTTTGGAACTCCCAAAATCAAAATATGAACCTTTCATTACCCAAAAGCAATTTATGAAATACATTCATTTGAAATAGAAAACTTTTGTAACATTATACATGTATTTTACTGTCAATTTTGATTGATTTAATGCATCCTTGCTGAAAAATAAAACCTGGTCAAAGTAACCTGACAATTAACCACAAAACACATAATATAAGAACGGTCCCTCTATATAAATACAGTGAATATATATATATATATATAGAGAGAGAGAGAGAGAGAGAGAGAGAGAAGAGTAAACGCATATAAACGGTCAACATACTCTGCTATGGAAGTATGTAAACTGGTCAAAGTAGCCTGACAGTGAACCACAAAACACATAATATAAGAACGGTCCCTTTATATTATGTGTTTTGTGGTTCACTGTCGGGTTACTGTGACCAGGTGCAGTGAATTTTAAGGCACTTGTGGGTTAGACTTTTGTGGACAATAGTCTCGGCCTCAATGACATTCCGGTAATTGTTTAAATGTTTTGGACGTGCTTCTGTGAGGGATTTCCATCCGCTGTGTCTCTGACTACTGTTTAAAGCATTTCATTTTAACGGCTGTTAGCACCATCAGCCTGCCAACAAAGACTTGGACGGCTCCTGTGTTATTCAGGCCTCGTTGCTTGAGTGTGTGAGAGAGGAAGGAAGTGAGAGAGTTTGTGAGGTGTGTGTGTTCCATTAATAAGGAACAATTGAGGTGGTATCACTGCCTATTAGGTTTAATTTAGAGCTATCACAAAACGTAATGTGTTTGTGGCTTGGTCACGACCCCCTTAAACCAAATTACAGACCAGTTCTGTACTAGAGATGTCTTTTCTGTTGTAAAAACCCCACGGGAGGATACCTATCCTGACCTCTGACCTTTCCTTCGGGCAAAAGGGTTCAAGCTTGAGTGGGACAGGGGGATGAAGGAGATTAAAGAGAGAGAGAGAGCAGTTCTGAAGGCTCTAGACAATGAATGGTTTCTTTATGAAACATTCAGAAGCTCTGTGTGCCCACCAGTACTTTTGTCCTTTTAGTGCCCCTTATAAACAGCCTGGAAACACACACGCACACACACTAATACACACACCATTTTGTTCAATATGATTTTTTGTTTCTCAACTTAAAGGGGTCGTAATATGGAAAACAGATTTCCTGGCTCTTTTGGAGTAAAATAGTTTGTTTTACCATTCAAAAGTTTGGGGTCTGTAAGATTTTCTTAAAAAAAACACATATATATACATTGAAATTTTTGAGTGGATTGATTTCTGAATTCTGTCTGATTTCTTAGAAAAGAAACTTCACTACAACAAGCTGTGTGCATGATTTAAGGCAACATTCATGACCGTAGCACAAACGATGCACAAACAATGCTGAAGTTTACTACCTAGGGGTTGGTGATTTGTTCGGACCCCTAACCTCAAGTGTAAGTAAGTGCAGTAATTGTGATATTTGTCCTGCAAGTGGTACTGTATATAAAACTTATAAGATGTGGCCTATTTAAAGCAGTGTTTTTGACAATGTTCTTCATTTTATGTGTGTGGTGGATAAACATTGTGTGCGCTGTGCTAATGGACTAATAGAGTCGCTCGTCTCTCTCTAATGCCATTGAGATTCATTTCTGCCTTATGAATTTAAACCCTCAAAAGGCCACTATTCATTTCAAAACCAAAGGCATCTAAAGTTCTTTCAATTAGTTTTTCCATCTCTTTTATTTCCGTCATCCTGAGGGATGTCTTAATTACATTATTCATTGTTTCATCTCATTTAAGTGGTAATGCGTGTATTGTTGGGGACATGTTGAAAGCAGAAGAAGGGATGATAGAGAAAGTTCTCAAACATATCCTCTGAGGCAAAACAATCTCCATCTCTGTCATTAAAACACTTCTGAATTTTAGGTTTTTAATGATGAAAATCATTATAATTTTTTTTAAACATATATATATATATATATATATATATATATATATATATATATATATATATATATATATATATATATATATATATACTGTTTTACACAATGAACTGAAAACTGCAAACTCAAATCTGATTGGCTGGCTTTTCGGTTTTTCAAACAAAAGTTACTTGAAATAAAGAAAACTTTAACTGAGATTATACAAATGTGAAAAATGAAAACGGGAAATTCAAAAAGAGTAAAAAGTATTTTCAGCATTGATAATAATAAGAGGTACTTCTTGAGCAGCAAATCAGCATATTCAAATGATTTCTGAAGGAACATGTGACACTGAAGACTGGAGTAATGATGCTGAAAATACAGAAATAAATTACATTTCAAAATATATTCAAAGAGAAAGCAGTTGTTTTGAATTAGAATAATATTTCACAATATTACAGTTTTGAATGTATTTGTAATGAAATCAGTACAGCCTTGGTGAGCATAAACACTTAAATCTTTTGATTTGTATTATATTCTAAACACATATTCCATTGATTTCTTCAGTGTTGATTTCAAATGGACTGGGATCTTTCTACACCCTCACCATGATTCTCATTGATATTCATCAACTACTAAAAAAAATCAACTATATTTGCTTTATACCAATAGTTATGAGTATGGCTGTGTGAGACTGTTCAGATTATGTGACGTATGTAGCTTGACCGCGATTCACCCTCCACGTCTCGTGTGTGTTTGTGTCAGTAATATACTGCAGTAGGGAGGCCTGACACACTCATAAATTACTCAATTACAGCAATCACGCAGAGCGACAAAAAGAAAAGGACAGATGAAAAAGGAGTGTGGAAAAGAAAAGAGCAGATGGTGGCATCATTCTGGTCCTCCTGCTAAAGCCACCGACCACTCCTTCCTCCACACACTCAATGAAAAAGTTGCTGAAGATGAATTGCGGTGTGTGTGTGTGTGTGTGTGTGTGTGTGTGTGGGCTCGGGTCTCTTCAGTAATTGAGGGTTGTCTGTGAAAGAGAAGCCCTCACGACTCTCATCTGGTTTCCATCTGATTGTCGGAGATGAAAGCTTTTGTTAAACAGTTTTATGCCCCACTTACACTCACTCGTATAGACAGACGGTTTCCTCACACCTGTTAAAAATCTGTTTTGCTTTACAGACAGGTATTGTGGGTTTTGGAAGCAGTCTGTTACTCATAAAGTGCCTAATAAATGTCAAATGTTAAGTAATAAACCGCTTCTGTTTTGCCTCACTCTCATGTGGAGTCGTCTGTGCAGATTGTTTCATTTTCATATGAAGTCATTGAAGGCACGAGGCATGTCGAACACTCAATACTTCTTTGTATCATTAAACATTTTTGCCTTTATATTTTCAGAGACTGTTTGTTATATGTTTTGCCCTAAAACCTGATATGCTGCCTACCTAGGCAACGTTTTAGGCATAATATTGGTGTGTTTCTTACATGAAGGTTGTTCTAACAGTAAACTGGAAACTTATGCTACAAATTTTCTGGCCATAATCAATGTTCAATTCATTTTTTCAGGACAAAACATGAAATATAGAGGGTCTTAGTGTGATTTGAAATTAAATAAATACATAAATGACTAAATAAATGAGTTAAAAAAAATCCTAATATCATTACTGTTTTCAATATAATAAAATATTCATTAATTCATTCATTCATTCATGCATTCATTCAATCATTTATTTATTGTGATTTTTGAGATATTAGTGCTTAAAGTGTATAAGCTACAGTAGAAAATAAGTTGATCTAATAAGGGCTTTGGACAAGCTCAGTTAGCAAAATTTTTATCCAAATGGTATTATTTGAATGCTGTATATATATACACTATACATAAACTAAACATATTTTGTTTTTATTTATATTTTGAATTATTTTTATTTTATTTTGTCTTGCTAAATACTGTTTTACCATTTAGATTTAATTCATTTTAAATTTAAATTTAAATTTGTAAATTTTATTTATTTATTTTATTTCCAGTTAGTAATTTTAATGCTCCAACCAAGATGGCTGACAGAGGAAAATGTTGATTATATATTTCTATTATAAAATTATATATTTATAAATTTAGGATAATGTTAAATATATTTTATTCAATACTAAAGCTAAATGATTTATATGGACATTTTTCAATTTAAAATACACAGCTGAATGCAATATTTATGTTTTGCATTGCAATTTTTTTTAGCTTAGCATCAGTTCTCTCATGCTTTCATGTGACAAAGGTTTTTTGTGGAACTTCTGTCCATTAATAGCATTTCAAATTAATCATTCATAAGGATTCATTGAAAGGGTGTTGTTTATTTTAAAATGTCAAAGCTGCTCATTAGCATTGTATTATGTTTTTTTCCACTGTTTTTATAACTTAACATCACTTCTCTATTCCTGCCTTCACAGCTCTGGTGTGTCGCTGCCATGGCGACCCTGACCCCCTGCTTCTTACGGATCTTTGCTGTCCTCCAATTGGCTGTCTGCTCGTTTCCAGAGGAACCTGGCCCTTTAATCTCTGCCCCTGCTGAGGGTAAGAACACTCCCCCTCACCAATTACAGTCTACCAGTTAAGCAACACAAGCAGGTTCTTTTTCAGTTAGACATGATAAATGCCACATTTAGGATCTTTCATTCACTTATGTTTAGAGCATAACAGCACAATCAGCAACTACAATTTCTGCGTCATGAATTAGCTTTGAGAAAATCAGCGGAATTCCAAACTCTGCTAAGTTTCCATGATCATAAAATAGAAAACATTTTCTTCCTATTATTAAGTACATAATACATTGTACATTATATATATATATATATATATATATATATATATATATATATATATATATATATATATATATTAGTGCTGTCAATCGATTAAAAAAAAATAACTAATTAATCGCACAATTTTTTAAAATTAATCGCGATTAATCCCAATTAAAAGACTGAAACTTTTTGGATATGTAAATGTAAAATGTAAATAATTAATGTAAACTCAAGACAAAGAAACTATTTAAATTCAAAATATGATTGTTTATTGGAATTTTTGTTTAACTTGTAACACAGATTTTCTCATGTAAACAACATACCTGCAATAAACCATCAATATCCTCCAAATTAACTGTTGGCTTGAAAGCCATATTTATTACAGAAATAAAAACACAGGCATGTAAGTACCATTTGAATTTCAAAACAATCAATGCCAATAAAAAACAAAAATGATTTCCATGTTGAATTCTAAGTGGACTGCAAAAAAATTCCAAAGTATAGTCATTGCCAGTGCTTTAAGTGGGCCGGTACGCACCGGTACTCAGTACGTCACTTCCAAATATAGCTCTTGAGCGTACCGCCACCTCTCCGTGCGCCCAGAACGTGCTTGTAGCGTACCGGTACGCTCATTTGGACATCTGTTTTAATAGAGGTTTTAATCTTTTACCTGCACTGCCGATTTTCAGAGCGCCCTTCACAATGCAAGCTTCCTAATTCATCCCACCCAGAGCAGAAACTACATTACCCATTCACCCTTAAGTTATACAAGTGAATAGCGCATGTGTCGCTTTTCCCACTGTTAAGTGTCAACAACTCAACGTGGCCGGAGAAGGTGTGTGAAACTCGTTGTGAGTTATACTAAAGCAAAATCTTGAGTATTTATTGTCTGATAAACATTAAAAACTGTCTGCGGAGGTTGAGTCGTCCTGCAGCCCCCGCTGGCTGTTCATTGGCTGCAGCATCTTTTTTCTAAGTTCTAAAAAAATACCGTAGACGGCAAGGCACAAATTTAGATATTCATTTATCTAATTAATCTATAGCCTATGCTCAAAGACAATATGATCTTTTTGTCCCCTTTTTGTTTTAAAGCTTGATGAAGAGAGAGAGCGCAAGTTGCTGCAGCTGCGAGGAGGACAGTGATGCACGCGCACAAGAGTGATTGACAGTTCGCGGCACTGTGTACAAAAAATACTCCCTACACAATTATTTCGTTATTTTCGTTTAAGCTTATTAACGTTAGCGTTACAGAAAGGTCTGATTTACGCACTGTTACAGTCATTGTTTTTTTTGTTTTTTAAACAATGACCTTTGAGTTCATGATTTTAATGTTGCTGTTTCTTGTGGCAGACTAAATGAAGAGTAATGTTTCTTGTGGCAGACTGAAGAGTAATCCGGCAGAGTTTTATACTGAAACTTTCTGTCTAAAAGTCCTTCCTTGGTCTTATCCATATTTCTTTGCACGTTGAACACACATAGGCCACAACTGGAAATAAAAAAAAACTGCAACCGCGTTAATTGCGTTATTTTTTTTTAACGCGTTAAATATTTCAAATTAATCGAATGCGTTAACGCGCTAATTTTGACAGCACTAATATATATATATATATATATATATATATATATATATATATATATATATATATATATATATATATACAGAAGAAATTATGTAATTTAGGTTTGGAATGACTTAAACTATAAGTAAGCTATAAAAGTAAGTATTTTCTTTTTTTAGTTGTACTGCCCCTTTAAATGTGGTAAAATCACTGTAATGCATACTTTCTTGTGGTTATGTTAAACAGGTTGTTCTTTTAAATGTACATATGGTTGACATGTGATGTGGACAGTGGACATGTCACACTGTTTGTAAATAGTTTCGCACATTAGCGTTTGTGAATGGATGAAATACACCATATGGCTTTTAAAAGCCTTTTAACATAATGGTGTTAGAACAACTGACACAAAAACTGTGTGTGTGTGTACAAGCACCCGTATTCCCTATAGATCCCACAAAACAGAATCAGTGACATTGATGAACAACCACTCATGCATCTCTAATGATTCAGTAGAGACCAGGGGTTAAAGGTCATCCAGCACAATGTAGTTGGTGTTTATGTGGGTCACATTTTCTCCCCAGAAGGACAGTAAAACCTGAAATCACCTACACTGTGGGGTCCAGCCAATGTCTGCTCTCTATGAAGAAAACGGCTTAGTAGACATACTAAATAATGTCTTAATGAGAAAGAGGTAGAGGAAAGAAAATATCCTTCTCTCAGTGTAAAAACAACAGAAGTTAGTAAAGAACAAAATGAACATGGCGGGCTTGTGTGTGTGTGTGTGTGTGTGTGAATCAAAGTGAAATAACGTGACCTTTTAAAGGGTTTTCCACACTTAATTACTCTTTCCAAAGCACAAAAACATTTAAACCCTTGTGAAATGTGTCCAAACAACTAGAGGCAAAGAACAGGCCAGCAACAACAACAACATCTCTATCCTTCTCTCCGTATAACAGTGGAATTAATTAGTAGCAGAAACTGTAAGAAATATCATTAGCTTTCACAATAAATCTGTGGGTGTCCTCAGGCTTCTCAGCCCTCAGACACAGAGTACAGATCCATCTGCGCTTGGAGGACACATTCTTGTTAGTTTTTTCCGTGGTAATCGGTTTTCTAATTGTGTTTAACCTCTTTCCACAGCATTTGGAAAGCAGTTTGCTGTTGCTGGCGACTATTTTCAACTGCATTTTATACAGGAGTGTAATGGGGATGTAATATAAAACGTATCCGCTTTGCTTTGATGTGACAGGACACTGGACCAATAGTCTCACAGTCAGGGCAGGTTGCATTTGTTTTTAATAATATTTATATTTTATTTTAATTCGTAAAATGTTTTAAAGAGTTTTGATTTTACTTTCAGTTAAAAGAAACAATGCTGTGTGCGTTTATTCATTCATTCAAAAAGAAAAGGGGATATTTTACACGAATGCCCTTGTAATCTATTCAGTATAATGAAAGTAAATAATTTGAAAGTTCTAAAATGACAAAAAAAAGCACCAGGAAAGCATATCATATTAGTATGCAACATATGTAACTGGTCCATATGATATATTCATAATGTGAACAAATCTATTTTTCTATTTTTTACTTTTTTAATGAATCGTTTAAAGTTCACCTATTCTGGATTTTTGAAAAACATTTTTCATGCAGTACAAAACAGCTTTAAGTGAATAAAAACATCTTGCAAATCTTTAAATCTGAAAGTGCACCGTGTATTGTTTCTTAAAAGAAAGAGTCGACTCTGAATCATTGAAACTAATCGTTTTAAAATGAATCTCAAGCCGTTTCATGTTGAGGTCAACCTGAATCATTTGCATATTGTCCGCCCACTTGATGCTCTTTTGCACTGGTCTGAATGAAAATGCAAATTCATTCTTTGCCACTAGGTGCTGCTTTTGGTGCGGTAAAAATATTGGTTTCCCGTTAACACTGTACACTCAGCAGCACTGCACTCACAAACGCTGCTTTATCGGGCGTTACAGGCAAGTCAAATGAAAATGAGACCAATCAGACCGATCACTGCAGATTAGTGTCTGGCAAAGATGGGTTTTGGAAAAATGAATCATTGAGCAAATTGGTGGAGAGTCGCTGAGCAAGTAAGCTTTAAAAAAATGCATATTATAAGACAATGAAAGTGTTTTTTGACCTTGCATGCATGTCAAGCTCTTGTTTGGGACTCCCAAAATCAAAATATGAACCTTTCATTAACCATAATAGTCGCACTTTAATGTTTTTTTATTTATTTTTTTTTATGAAAAACGGTCTGAAAGTTTCATTAATGAATTGAACTAATGCAGTTCTTGAGTTCAGCTCACTGATTCAGTTATTTAGTCTAAGTGGTTAACAGTTGACTGTAATGTATTGAGTAATGATGCATATTCCTATTTCTCACAAAAACCTGTCGCATGATTTAGAATGTAGGACACAAGTTGTATAAACCAAGCTTGAGATGCTTTTATGTTACCGTTGTGTCCTTTTTGATGCCTGAATCTTTCTAGTCATTATTTTGAAAAGAGCAGGCAGAATATTTTAGGAGAGATAAAGTCATACAGGTTTGGAACATAAGGGTGAGTAAATATGACAGATTTGTTGAACTTCTGCTTTAAGACAGCTTGTTTTTGGACTCTACATGGAGAAGACAATGATGTGTGTACTTTTTTGTCTCTGAGGACTTCTGTCTCTCAGTGGTCCGGAAACTCAGTGTGAAAGGGGCATAACTCTTCTGGGAAAGTGATGGACACATTCCTGCCTGTGCTTTAGACTCTGTTTCCTCCATCTATTCTTCATGTTTTGGCTCTTTTGTTTGGTTGTCACTGTCTTCTATCTCAACTAGTCATTTTTCCACATTTTGACTTTCCTCTCTTCTGAACCGTCTCTGTTTCTGTATTTGTCAGTGGTGAGACGATATCCAGTGTTTGTGGGCCGAGCGCATCACTCTTACACCCGTCAGGAGCCACTCTACATTCAGACCGTCCTGAAAGTCAACCGTACACTCTACATCGGAGCCAGGTAACATCCAACTGCATTCACAACAATTCAACATGCACGCTTCACATCAGAAATATTTGTACATTATATTTTGCATATTGCACGTCTTTTCAGAGCAATCAAAATAAAAACTGTTGTGTTCATTTTGCATATTGCTGCACATACTGTACTAAGGAAGAAGGGAAAATTATTCTCTGTGGTAATCATTGTTATTTAAGTATGATATATATATATATATATATATATATATATATATATATATATATATATATATATATATATATATATATATATATATATATATAAGGGTGAGTAAACTAGTCTTATAAATTTTTAAGCTAGTAAAGCAATTTTTTTTTTTTTTTTTTATTAAAATATTTTTTTTGCCATTTTAAAATGTTAAATATTAAATAATATTTATTTTTTTATATATATATATTTTTTTTTTTCTAATTATTTTTGTCATTTTGTTACAGTATGTGCTTTGTTATTTTATTAGTATTTGTATTTCTATTATTATTATTTTATTAGTATTTTTATTCTATTTTCATAATCAGGTTTAATTAATTTTTATTTCATTTTTAATATTTTGTTCAGTTTGTTTATTTCCAGTGAATAATTTTAGTTCTTCAACTTGCCATGGCAAAATGTCAGATTTTTGTTTAGTTTTTCTTCTAATATTTTTAGATTTTATGATATGATATGTTTTTAATAATAATAATATTTATTGTACTAATTAACAACATGTTAACTTCAGTGTTGCCCACTCTGTTCACACAGCAACTTCACTGTATTTGGTTTTACATTATGAATTAATGTGACATGAGTACTATAATATCCTCTCTGTTATTAAAACCTTTCTATTTCGCTACACCATCTCGTTACCTAATTGGTCTTAAATGGAAATGACAGGTTACACAATGAGAACATTTCTTTAGGTTTCAAAGCTCTGACATGAACACTCTGTTCTTCTAACTCAACACACTCAGCAGTATAGCAGCATGTTCTTTCCACGCATTCAAAGTGTGCATGTGGATGTTTGAGGGGAAATCTGTGTCCAGTTTGAATGGTCTTACATTTATTTACATCTTTGAAATCCGTCACATAGACAGGTCTTCAAAGGATTTGGACTCCCGAGGGAGTTGACATGTGGTCCTAGTTAAGCGGTGGTTGAAAGTTAAACCCCTGTTCGCTGACCTCTAACCATTACACAGTCAAGCCACTTAAACACTTGCTTTCTCTGAAGCTGGGGAACAGATATGTGACCCTGGACCACAAAACCAGTCTTAAGTCGCTGGGGTATATTTTTAGCAATAGCCAAAGAACAATGGGTCAAAAATATTGATTTTTCTTTTAAGCCAAAAATCATTAGGATAATAAGTAAAGATAATGTTCCATGAAGATATTTTTACAATTTCCTACCGTAAATATACCAAAACTTAATTTTTGATTAGTAATATGCATAGCTTAGAATTCATTTGGACAAATTAAAAGGTGATTTTCTCAGTATTTAGATTTTTTTTGCACCCTCAGATTCCAGATTTTCAAATAGTTGTATCTCGGCCAAATAATGTCCCTAATAAAACATACATCAATGGAAAGATTATTTATTCAGCTTTCAAATGATGTATAATGCTCACATTTCGAAAAATTAACACTTAAGGTTTTGTGGTCCAGGGTCATATATATATATTCTATCTTACGTTTCCGAGCACTCTCTTACACATTGTGGAAAGTGTAAACTCTGATAAACCGGTTACTGACACCACAGAACTCTGAGGCTGACATCTCCAGAGCTGAGAACTCACATTTAGACTGCTCTCATAGACAGCTTGATGGATTTGTTTTATCAAAAGCCTTCAATGCTTCACTGTATTCCTGTAGGTGGTGAAATATATCTTCACAGACTTTCTGTCTTGTCTCAGTTTGTCACATGATTTTGGCTGTAATTTGATTTGCATGCTTCTAATATTCTCTATACTTTACTGACAGTGGTAAAATATTTGTATGTAGTCAGACAGTAAATCAGACATACTGAAACATAGAATTGTTGATAAATTATGGTAACTCTTTACAATTAGGTTTCATTTGTTAGCATTAGTTAACCTACATTAGTTAACATGAACTATCTATGAGCAATATTTCTACAACATTTATTCATCTTAGTTAATATTATTTTTTACATTTACTAATAAATTTTAAAAAATCTAAAGTTGTTTGTTAATGTTAGTTAATGCAGTTTGAACTAACCTGAACAAACAATGGAGCGTTTATTTTTATTAACTAACATTAACATTTCAGGTTTAGTAGGCTAATTTCAGCAATTACTTTATTTCAGTTCAGTTCAACATTTCTAATTTCTAAAATAAAAAGTAAAAAAAAAATACTTTTGAGTCTAATTCAATTTTTTGATTTATATTTTATTTTCTAATAGTTTAAGAAAATAATTCTTCAAATTATTTAGATTGTTTGAAGATGTCTTAAATTAAGTGCATTTTTAAACACAATTAGTATTAGTATTTCTACTCAGTTTTTTTAAGCATAATCCTAATTTATTTTTGGTAGATTTTATGCTAAAAACCAAGAAACTGTCATAATAAACTGAATATATTTAATCAAATTCAGCCTAGGTGTTACAAGTAACGATATAGAAAGTCACTTTTACCAACAGCTATTAGACTCTATAATTATTATCAGATTAGATGATTTATTTTAGAATCTTATTTGTATATTGTATAATCATGATGTACTGTAGTGTGCACTTTGATGCTTCAAACAAAGGAGTGCTATATAAAATGTAGTATTTTATTCATGTATTTATTTATTATTGTGTGGTGAGCTCTGTTCTGACATTGGAATTTCCCTTTGGGATTAATCAAGTTAATCAAATCAAATTGTACATATATTTACTGATAACTCTACACAAATTCGCTTCTCCAGTCCAGTTTCATGGCCAAAATACTGATTGCATTTTTATTTTTTATTTATTTTTGTTGTGTGGTGCATACTCTGTAGTAGAAATAGTATATGATTTATGATTCGCCTTCTTAATGTTAAATTAAGGCCCATTTTTAATGTTACTGCTAATGCTGGTGTGTGTGTGTGTGTGTGTGTGTGTGTGTGTTGGTGCAGAGATGACCTTTATCGAGTGGAACTGGACCATGTATCTGGAGATGAAATGTTCTACAGCAAGGTGAGACCTTGTACCTCTCTCTCTCTCTCTCTCTCTCTCACACACACACACACATAATTGCATGTTTTCCCATAAATGTCGGTGATAATTGTACTCCTTTGCTGTTTTACAGAAAAGGACGTGGGAGTCCAATAAGAATGACATCCGCATCTGTAGAATGAAGGGCAAACATGAGGTGAGCGTTCAAATAACACAACGGTTTTTCGCATTTCACAGCCATTTTTAGAACCGTCTTAGCGAGGAAATTAATTCACAGCACTTTGAGTGATTTGCTATTGCCAAGCGCTTGATGTTTCAGACCTGTGGCAGAGCTGGAGACAGTCTCACACAAATAAATTCTCCTGGAGAGTAAATGTACGATATAAGGATTTGGCTTTTTCTGCTGGTTCACAAGGACATGTAACTCTAGCCTCTCGGCGGATGCTTTTAGCCTTATTACAGATGATTACTTACAGCCTTGGTTACTTATTGGATGTTATTGAGGGATGTGGATTTTCCTGTTATTTACTTGTGTTTTTAACTCTTACTAAAATTAGATTTACTTTTATACTGCCAGTTATCTTTTATGGCTCTCTTTGTGTTTTATCACATATAACTTCCCTACAGCTAATGTGTGTCTAATGTTAGACATGCTAGACTTATGTTAGCATTCAAACACTAATGCCATTCAAACTGTGTTTTTACAGTTACATTTATTCATTTAGCAAACACTTTTTTTCAAGGGGCTTACAATAGAACAATAGAGCCAACGATATTCAAAGTATGCAATGCTAACTTCATTTGAAATGCTTAGAAAATATTTTGGATTAATTCCACACATTCTTAACTTCTGTCCTTCATCAGGTACAATATGCAAAAAAGCAGAACATAAGTGAACTGCTGCAGGAGCTGTCAGATCCAAATGTGCTTAATAAAAGCCAAAACTGTTTCAATTGTGATGCCAGTTAAACCAGTGATTCACACATAACCTGCTACAGCAAAAAGTACCAGACTATTGCCTTTCAGTTAAATTACATTTACCACCAGCTTTCCATGAACTGTATCAATATAGTAATTGCATTAAGGCAAAAATTCTACAAAAAGCCTCGTTAACTTTGCCTAATGAATTAAAAGGCATAACTGGCATATTGATACAAAAGCACATGTAGACCCAGATTAATGTGCTAAAGATCATTTCAGAACTGTAGTTATTTTTAGATGCTACTGTATTTCTTGATCTAAGATGATTTTAAGAAGGTGCGTTGGCACTTTAGCAGGAAATGTGGCCTTTATTGCAAGAGATCTCAGTCGAGGGATGGATCATGTTAAGTCATTTGATATAAAATATATCATAATGAAACTATCTTCCCATAGTTAGAAATACTTTTAAAAAAGCTGTTGTCAAGAAAATAGAAAGTTTAAAGAATCCCTGCTTTTTTTTTTTTTTCAAATAAATTTGCAGTCCACAAATCAAGACTTCAGTAATTATTACAATGATTATAATTTTACATTTTAAAATATAATAAAATAAAATATTTTTTTACAGTACAAATTTCTTATTTTGATTTTGATTTAGTAATAATATTATTATTAATAATAATAATAATACATATATATAATAAATATACTATCTATCTATCCATCCATCCATCCATATATCTAGCTATTATTTTATAGTCATATTGATGGAGTATAATCCCAACATTGTGGCCTAATTGCACAACAAGCAGAGCAAACCAAGATTTTTTTGTTTAGTTTTTTGTTAAATAACACTTTAATTATTGCAATTGTATGTTTTCCCGATTAGTGATTAATATTCATTTTATTATATATATATATATATATATATATATATATATATATATATATATATATATATATATATATATATATATATATATATATATATAATTTTTTAATGTCTTTTTATATTTATATTATCTTATTTATTTTTTTTTTTTTTTTTTTTACTTTTTTCCATTAAAATCACTGCTACAGTTTCTGAAAATACAGTTTCTGGCATCTCTGGACTTTGCATCGGCTCTTGCACTGCTTTTTGACTGTCCTGCCATGAGTTCTGTATTTTTAAGACTGCATGAAGTAAATAAATCTTCAACCTTTGAAAGCACATCTCGAGTCCCTCAAGTTCCATCTAGTTGATTTTGAAAATATGTGTTTTTTTTTCCCACATCCCTTGATCTGTCCTGCCCCAATAATTCTCCAGAAGTCTTTGTTCAATATTCTCTTTAACTTGAGCCGATTGGAGAGTTTGTGAAGCTGTTTTGTAAGCTGCAACCTCAGACTTGATTGTGTCTCTCTTTGATGTTTTTGTGATAAATCTGTTCTTATTCTTCAGTGCAGAGGCTAATTACCTTCTGCCTTCTGCCCACCTTCATAATGTAAGAGTCGTGCATTGCCACTATTTCACAAACCAGGCCGTTTTAATAGATGTGTATGACTGCAGGGGAGAGAACTTCAAGAGACTGAGTGTCAAACCTGGACAAGGATTATTGTCTGGCAAGAGGGAGCTTACAAATGAGACCTGTCTGCCACCCACCCACATGTTCACACAAATCTGAGACATCAAACACACACCTGCGAATCTCTGCCTCCGGCAAGTTCTGCAACAGGCTCTCACACTCTCCTTGCTTTCTCTTTCTTGGTCTTTCTGTGCTGTTTTTGTTAATGAACGCTAATTACCTCATAAAGTATAAACTGGTTTTCCACAGCAATCAACTCTAATTGTGTGAGATAGAAAGAATATTAGCATAGACGATCCAGAGATGAGTCCGTTTGAGACATATATCCAATTATCCGTCCTTCTGTCAGAGATCTGAGCGCACACCTCCACACACCACTGGTATCAGACCTAAAACTGAGACTGCTGGTCCATGAGCCGTTTTTTTGCACTTCATCTGCTCTGGAATAAGATTAGATGGACTCTAGGAGTGCTGTCAGATGAAATGTGTTTGATCTGATGTAGCATGTTCCTGCAGTAATTGTGGTCTTGCTGCTTGATTTAAGCTGACATGATTTCATAATGAAGGTGGAAATTCAATATCCTTATTCTGACTCCTCACACTCACACACACACACACACACACACACACACACACACACACACAAACACACACACACACACAGACACACACTTACTACAGTGAGGATCTGTAAAATAGCATTGTGCTCATGTGAAGAGAATTGTTTTTATTGAAATAAATCTGAAATAAAATAAATAAATATCATATGTTTATGTTAAATATATAAATTATACTTAAATGAAATGTAGCCTTTGCAATTAATAGAAAAGTAATGAATTGAAGTACTAAAATTACTAAAAGGATAACTGAAATAAATACATTAAATAAAATTTGAATTATTTAAAAAGAAGCATTTAAAACTTACTTAACTCTTAATTAAAATTAAAACATGAATGAAAAACTCTTAAACTTGTACTTAAACATAACTTAAACAAAAATGACAGTTAACTGAAATGTAATGTGTTGAAGTACTAAAACATAAAATGAAAATGAAAAGAAATAAATTTAATCTAAATAGAAATATTTTAAAAGTAAAACAGTGACAAAATAATATAACAGTAACAAAATTACGTAACTACTAAATTACTACTATACTTTTAGTCAATCAAAAAAATGAATACAAATGGCAAAATCATAAGGTATTACTAAAAAAAGTTTTACTTAACACTGAAACATGATGAAAAATATAGAACTATAAAAAAAGAAAACAAGAAATATTGCTATGCAATCAATTGAAATATAATACTTTAATAATTAAAGTACTAAAATTAGTAAACTGAAATAAATTAAATATAAATCACAAAATTACTGAAACGAACTAAATAAACAACTTAAAACTACTGTACAGTTACTACAACTACATTTTTAATAACAGATAACACAATAACATCTTCAGAGGTGAATAAATGGATCATTTATAATTAATATGAATAAACAGGATTTGAATTGATGTCACTTGTGCTGCTTTGATTGGCTTTTATGAAGTGCAAGATAAACAGATTTCTACAGCAATAACACAGTGACTAACTACAAAAAGATGACATCTGCTGCCTGCGATACTCCTACATGGAGTATAGGAACGTGTGTGTGTGTGTGTGTGTGTGTGTGTGTGTGTGTGTGTGGTGTAATAGATACACTCACTTCCAGTATCTATTCTCTCTCTCAATGTGTTCCAATTGTCATTTTTATTGGCTTGAAGGGCATTGCAGGATGAGAACTTCATTTGTGGAGTCGTTCTGAATGAAAATGAGCAACAAGATCTCTTCATGAGCAATCTTTTTGTCCGACCCTGAAGAAAATGTTATTTCTCTGATATTGCTATTTTAGCTTTAGGCACTTGAGCAGGTTTGTCTCAGATGCTTCTTCTAAAATGTCTTAGGAGAAATAAAATAGGCACAGTGAGATAATCGTTTGGAGCTATAAAAATGCAGGAAAAAGTATGTGAACCCTTTGTTTTGTGAAAAGTATGTGAACCCTATATATAAAATTGTGAACTGAAGGTCGATGTTTTTAAATGATATTAAAAGGCCTTTTACTTGCTTAAAATCAGACGACAGAAGGGATGCAGTAGATGGTGTACATCAGGTTTTCAAGGAACAACAGTTTTGATCATGTTGATCATTTAGAGGCCTTAGAAATGTGAGAATCTTTAAATGGTTAAGTGTTGAATGTGCACTAATCTGACAGCGAGTGGTTTTGGTGCAGAAAGAAGCGAAAAGCCAGTGGAGTGGGAGAAACGGTGAGTGAAAGGAGACCTGCAGAGAGAGAACAAGGAGTGGTGGAGAGTGAGGAAGGTGAGAAGAAAGACAGGAGAGCAAGGGAATAAGGGAGGAGAAGTCAGACTTTGATCAGAGTAGAAAGGAGTTCATCACACACTCTAATCTGAAGGATAAATCTTGACACTTTCTTGATAGTGTTTCACAGAGACCTGAACCACGTGTGCTCTTCCCCAGAGCGAATCCTGCTTTTTACACCTCAGACGGGCGTACGAATCGACCCGCGTGCATCTCTGATGAATTCAATTTTACAGTTTATGAAGTGGAACATAAGATCTCCCCACCCCCTGCAGAGAGTTTACAGCACACTGTTGTGCTCACGTTCAGCGGGATGTTTATGATGAACCTATCTTGATGATGTGAGCAAGGTATTGTGGGCAGGGAAACTGATATTAACCAACTAGATCTTTTATATTGAGTGTTTTTTTTGAGAGTTGTTTTGAGGTGCTATGCTCTTCTGGCTGGTTCCTAGCAACTCTCCAGTGGGTTGCTATGGCATTTTGGATGGTTACTACAGCTTTGCTAGGTGGTTGCTTGGGCCAGTGTTGCCAAATCCATTTTTTCCCGCAGAATTTGGCTTCTTTTAAACTGTTGCCTTGGGATGAAGAAAAACACCCCATTCCCCGGAATGCAATTTACACATTCTAACATTCTAAGATTAAACTTTCCATCGCCTGGAGCAGATTGACAGTCAGAGAGAAAAACAAACCAAATCAGTCACTTCATAACTGCTACACTTAATGATTAAAATTGATTTTTAAAAAATTGCACTGTGGATACTGGTGATTTTATTTAATTATTGAAATTTAGAAGGTTTGTTTTTCTTATTATGTGCTTAACATTATCTGTCCTATTATGTTGGTGCTGGTAGTAATTGTCAAAACAGTGAGTATAAAAAAAAAAAAAATCAATAAGTGTTCTTGCCTGAGTAGACATTTCTCAGGTCTTTTCAGATTTGGGTAATATGCTTAATTATAACATCTCTAGTGTGTTTTTTCAACGCACTATAATTTCCTTGAATATCTATAATTAAACGTCTTATACATAGTTTTTTTTACATGTGTCTTTTTTTTTCAATTTGTTCTGAAGGTTTTTTTCTCCATTGCATAGCCTCACTTACAATCACTGGCATCAGTCACAAATATTAAACATGTAGAAAAATCATTGTGGAAATGACAATGTTCTTGAATTGTAAAAGTTTATAATCTTTATACAGTTTCATCTAATTACTGCAAACATCAACTGAGCCCAACTGAAAGAGACCTGGTCCGCCTCCATTCCTAATCAGTTTATCATTCACCAGATAAAAACTGCAAGTCTGCAGAATTAGAAAAGTAGTAGTTAATCTCTCCTCATCTAAGAATGAGCAATAGTTTCTAGTTTCCCTCTGTAAAACAGCCATAGCTGCCTTAGCAAGCATCATTACTATCATTGCCTTACATTACGATCCAATCAAGAACACAAAGTCAAGATATCCTGCCACACATTACATTATTCAGAGCTAAATATTCAGTTGCACTTGAAAATGTTGCATGAGAGAAGTTACATTTATTGTGAATGCTGTTTAATGATGTACTCAACACACATTTCTGTCTGGGTTCAGTTTTAGAGTGAAGATCAGCTCTATTGTCTTCTAATTGGTGGGTAATTATCGGGAAACGGTGGTTTAATTTTGCCACCATTATTTGCATTGTATCCTGATGATCACCAAGAAAACACACAGAGGTAAGAAACTGGCAGTGTTGATGTGGTAATGTTAGAGCATAACTCAACAAATCAGGTGGAAATACTCACTATAATAAAAGGTGAAAGGTTGCGTAATTGTATATGCTCAAACACACACACTTTCTCTTCAGCTTATAAAAAATGAAAAGGTCCCTGTCCATTCTCTTATTCAAACACATGCACACACACGCTGTAAGTTGATCTATCACTAGGGAGTTTGTGTTTAATGCTGTGAGCAGCTTGAATGCATTTGTAACAACATCTCTTGTGCAAACACACACACACAGTGAACGCTGGAGTTGCATCTGTAACAACACATAGACCCTCGGCAGTCCTGCTAATCACCTCAAAGAGCCTGACCTCAGTGTCGGCCCCCTCGGGTTTCGGCTCCACCAGGAGGCCCAGTCAAACTCAATGGGGAGAGCAATGAATGGGCCCTACGGTGGAGCTGCGTGATGGGGCCCACATGCAGAGGTTTCAGCAAAATACACAAAACCACTTCAAAACGTTCCATTGATGTCCGTCAAGGAACAAAGGCATTCCTGATGCATGAGTGTTCGCAGCTGGCTATCCAGTAGCTTTCAGGACTGCTTTTATAGCTGGAACCACATTGTGATGCATTCAAGTTCGGCTACTTCCTGTTTAAATCGAACTGTGCAAATCTATTCCAAATACAATGTAAATCCTGGGGAAAATGTGTTTTTGGGTGATGTCCACAGTGTGGGCTCTGTGGTGGAGCTGCAAGCTGGGACCTAATTATCTGGTGTCTGTCTTCCAAAACAAACACAGCTCTCAAAATAATGACGTCTGGGGGAAAATGACTTGTGAAGCTGAGTCAATATTTTCAGCATTATTCTTTTGTCCATCCTCTCTTACCCTTTCATGTGTGACCCAACACACACACACACACACACACACACACACACACAATGTTTTGTTCATCTCTCTCTTCTTCACTCAAATTTTAATTAGGATTCAAACGACTTTGTTAAATGACACGAACGTCAAATGCTGCCAAGTCATTGTGATTCAAAGAGGATCAGTCTGGCAAAACAAATACACTGATGAGATATCATCACTGATGTTTCCACACAATAATTAATAAGAATACCCATTTCTATAGTGTTTATGCCAATTAAGACAACATCATTATACAAACTCTCACTCTCTCTTTCAGTTTTAATCCTAAAATGGTTTGTTTATATTCAGGTTTAAAAGAGATTTTGGATCCCAGATTCCCAATGTGCTCTCAGGCCTTGCTGTATAATATAATAAAACATAAACAGGGCAAATTAATTTGACAATAATGTTTATAAAGGTATTTCATTGCATTGCATTTCATGGAATAGTACATCGGACATGGAATTATCATAATATCCTAGATTCTCAGACATATATCATCTTCCCTGCAAGGTTATTTTGCAAGTACTGTACCTTGCAAAATACTATAGTATGACAATATGTCATCATTCACTACTATGGTTAAAAGCTGACCTTAAAATACTGAAAACCGAAATATATCTGATGCAACCTCCGTAGTGTTTTGTGAAGTTTGTAAACGGACATGAACCATAAACAAATTCGACCAGAGTAATCCTTGTCTGTTCTCTCTGTTTCCTTCAGGAGGAGTGTCGTAACTATATTAAGGTGTTGTTGAGCCATGATGGAGGGCTATTTGTGTGCGGGACAAACGCTTTCAACCCGCTGTGTGCCAATTACACGGTGAGTCTCCCCTGAGTTTAACATCAGCAAACATGTAGAGCGCAATTCTACACAAACAATACAAGATACAATTCTCTTCATCCTGCTACATATACTGCTGAAGAAATTCATCAGCATTTTATTGTTTTAAAAGGTAGCAAAGCAAACATCTAGATTAATACTGCTGTTTTGATTAAGCTACATATTCTGTGTTGTTTGCAACATGTCACCCACCTCACAGTTTTACTGCTAAAATAAATGTTCTTTTACAGTCCAGTTATTCAGAAATGCTTTGTAAGTCGGATCCACTGAATCTTCAGAAAGAATTGGTTCAGTTGAACTCAAATGCATGTTTATTATGGATTAACAGTAATGACAGTGGATCAGTACTGATTGAAGTTTAATTGATGTAATGATTAAAACTCAATAAATGGATGCACATAATTACATTGGAGAACCTGAAGAGATGCTCATTTGAATTGAATTGAAAGCATGAATGCATATGTATATAGTTTTGTGGGTGAATTTTTAGGAACATGCCTGGATTATATATCACCCCCAATTTAAAGGGAAACAATAAGAAACTATTTTGCATTAAGAAAATGAAGAATTAATATTGAAGCCTATTTCCACAATATAATAACAAAACAAAAAAATTATGAAAGGCAACTGTGACTTTTTATCTCATAATTCGTTTCAAGCTATAAGCAAGATATAAACTAAACTTGATATAAACTCAGATTTCGAACAGATTTATTTTTCTGGCAAAACTTTGTTTACATCTCACTTTTTATTTTCTTAGCCACAGAAGAAAAAAGAAAAAAGATGGTTGTGGCTATTTTATTTATCACTTTTTTTTTTGTTTGTTTATATCGCAATTCTGAGTTTATATATTCTAGTCCTTTTTTTTTTTTTTCATGATGGAAATGGGCTTCCATACACTAATGGCCAAAGATTATTATTTTTTTTTTACATGATCAATTGGTCATACGGTATTTAATGCTTCATCTACTTAATGCAACATATATTTTCTTTTTTCCTTTGAATTTGGGGTAAAATCACATGGATGCTTCATGAGAGTCACCCTTTTGTTTTGAGCAGAATTTCTAACCAATTCTAAACCACATGATGTTGTTAAATCTTCAAACCTTTGTTTTTACAGTATATTTCAACAGCAGAGCTTATTTATTGTTTCATATAAAATAAAAAAAAAAAACCTTTCTGGAGGCAGTTTGGTAGGTTTGTTTTATTTGTAAGATAAATGGACACGTGCTATAGTTGTCTCACGCTCACTAACACTCTGGACTGTTGCTGGAAGTGTGTAGAAATAGATAGCAGCACTTGTGAATGTGTTTGGAGATATGTGTGGTTTATAGCAGCTCTCATCCTCTCAGAAAGTGTCGTATCTTGTCCTCACAAACAGTGTGTGTGTGTGTGTGTGTTCAGAGAGACACTCTGGAACTGGTCGGCGAGCCCATCAGTGGAATGGCCCGATGTCCCTACGATCCCAAACACGCTAACGTGGCTCTGTTTGCAGGTAACTCACACACTTTCCTGGCTAAGTGTGTACTGATTTGTTTAGCATTTTTTTTTAAATCTGTGATAATGTGAGCCATACACCCAGTGGATGCACCACATAATAATATTTAATATCGCCTCGTTTTATTTGCTTCCATTAATGTGTTTACCATCTTCTTAACATCATTAAGCTCAAGGACTTTCTGTTTGAATACTTTGGCACATATATCATCCTGGCACAGTGTCGATCCTCACTTCTGGTTATTGACCGCTGACCTCTGCCCTTTGACCTCAGAGGGCAGCTTGTTCACGGGGACAGTGACTGACTTCCTGGCCATCGACGCTGTCATTTATCGCAGTTTGGGAGAGAGTCCTGCTCTGCGAACGATCAAGCATGATTCCAAATGGTTCAGAGGTACTGTTTCATACATAATAAAACTTTGAATGTTTGGTAATATCAATACATTGGTTTTATTTGTCATCTGTTTTGTTTTTGATTTTATGAATGTTCTTAATTGACACAGAATTTTTTCTCTTTTAAAGAATGGAAAATGATTTAAACATTCCTAATGCACTTTTCCCCTCCAATGTACAGTATACTCACTACCAGTCAAACATTTTGGGGTTAGTAATAATAAAAAAAATGGTTATACTTTCATTTGCAAGATTTGATCAAAAGTGACAGTTGACATTTTATAATGTTTATGATGTCACAATAATCGCTTTAAATAAATGCTGTTCTTTTGGAATTTCTGTTCAACAAAAAATCCTGAAAAAAATATTCCACAAAAAATATCAAGCAAATCTACTGTTTTCAACATTGGTAATAATAAATAATGTTTCTTGAGCAGCAAATCAGCATATTAGAATGATTTCTGTGGATCATGTGACACTATGGACTGGAGTAATAATGCTGAAAATTCAGCTTTGCATCACAGGAATAAATTACACTTTAAAATATATTCAGGCAGAAAACAGCTTTTTAAAACTGTAGTAATATTTCACAATATTACTGTTTCATTGTATTAAAAATAAAAAATTTACATGAGCATGTTTACATTTTTTTTTTAATTTTTAAATTATATTATTTATTATTATTATTAAAAAAAGAGTTATGGCTTTGTATTACCAAAGTAATTAAGGCTGTTTTAAGGCTGTTTTATGTCTACTAACTAGACATGATCAGAAGTGATTTTAGCATTATGATATTTTGGGCACTAAATATGGCCTTTCAGAAAGACAACTTACAAATATTCAACATTATTTTTAGTGATACAGCAACAGATTCAAATGAGGGAAAGCCAAACTAATTCTCTGTTCATCGAACCACATAAACTGTCAATAGAGCAAAAGTTGCACTGAACCTGGATGGTTCCTTTTAAGTTGTTTCAGGAAATGTTTGGTAAAATGGGTTTCATCCGTGTCGCTCTGCAATCTCCCTGTCAGCCTGAAGTGGGGTGTGTTTTGTGGATTTTAAAATAATTTCAGCAAGCGGTTTACAGCACTGAATTCTGAGTGTGATTTCACACCAGACATACCGAGAGCGCTAACAAAACCAAATGGAATTTTTTTTTTTTTTTTTTTTTTTTTATACCTGAGTTGTTTTTCACAGATATGTGAGACCTTGTAACCACAGGAAACTGCACGGAGCTCTTGGAGCCTCATTCAGATGAGAAAAGCTGGATGTGTGTATAATTTAGAGCTCTCTGATTGAACTTTGAATGCTGGAGAGCTATAAGTTGAATATCTTTATCAAAGAGCCACATAGACCTGCGTCTGCTTTTAAAACACATACAGTACTGCTCAAGAAGAGAGAGAGGAGAGGCCAAGACCTTCAAATGTCCTCACTTCACTCTCTTAGCTTTATTTAAGAGGACATGCATGTTTAATGAGGACTATATCTGCCTCATTCAGTTCTCTCGCTGTATATCTCTTTCTCTCCCTGTCTTTCTCTGGGACTGTGCATATGTTGTTTGTTCAGATGAAATGTCTTTATAATGACTGATGAGTGTTTACTTATTTGAGCTGCAAGTTCTCCATAGGACGCCCTCAGACTGTAAAGTGAAAGCCTGTTTGTGTGTGTGTGTGTGTGTGTGTGTGTGTGTGTGTGTGTGTGTGTGTGTGTGTGTGTGTGTGTGTCGTACAGAGCCTTATTTTGTGAGCGCCGTGGAATGGGGGCCTCATATCTACTTCTTCTTCAGGGAGATGGCCATGGAGTTCAACTACCTGGAGAAGGTAAGAAAGAGGAGTACAGACAGAGATTTACACTGTTGTTCAAAAGTTTGGGGTTGAGAAAATGTGTTGTTTTTGATAGAAGTCTTTTATTCTTATGATGGCTGCATTTATTACAGTAAAATACAGTAAAAAGTGTAATGTTGTGAAATATGATAACTTCACAAAATGTATGATTTAAAATAACAGATTTCTATTTGAATCTTTAAAAATATTTGTTTGTTTTTTTATTTGTTTGCATCCTTACTAATAATCAAAGTGGGAAATTTTTTTTTTTTTATTACTGCCCCCAACAATGTATTCTTTAAATTTATTAAAAGTAAGCTACTTAACCTAATAATTCAATATTAAGCTAGGTTGTAATGTCATGCTCATAACTTGCACATTAATAAATGACTGCCCATGGATAGCTATCCATGACTATTCAGTATTGAGGAACTTGATAGTGCACCGCCCAGTACTCAGAGGTCAGCCAATCATAATAGAGGTCATTTACATATTAAAGGTACAGTACTGTAAATGTCTGGTAGCTATAACAAAATTAATTTAAAGGAATATTTCACCCAAAAATGAAAATTTGCCTCTAAGGCCATTAAAGATGTAGGTGAGCTTGGGAACAGACTTTTAATGTAATGTAGCATTTCATCACTTGCTCACCAGTGGATCCTCTGCAGTGAATGGGTGCCGTCAGAATGAGAGTCCAAACAGCTGATAAAAACATCACAATAATCCACATCACTCCAGTCCTTCAATTAACATCTTATCAAGTGAAAAGCTGAATGTCTGTAAGAAACAGTCCATTATTAATATGTTTTTCTTCATACTGGTCTATATACTCTATCCATAATGTTGTTTTCTCCAGTTCCTTTAAGTGAAACAGAAGTGGGAAAATGTTTGGGTAAAACTACATTATGAATGCTTTTGGCACAAGAAGACTTGACCAACTTTATAATTGGACTGTTAAAACAAATAAAATGCAGTAGAGCAGAGTATGGTTCTTTTAGGTTTTTACACTATCGTCAAACGACTGAATTCTCTCGATTGATGTGTGAGGTTAAAAAGCAGTCCTTTGAATAGTCACTTTGATTGTAGAACTGAATAGAAGCTGTGTGCAATAAAACTGAACTGTTTTCTTTCTGAATATGTGTTTGTGTGTGCATTAGGTGATGGTGTCCCGCGTGGCTCGTGTGTGTAAAGGTGATTTGGGCGGCTCTCAGCGGGTGTTGGAGCGCCAGTGGACGTCGTTTCTGAAAGCACGTCTGAACTGCTCGATCCCGGGAGACTCGCACTTCTACTTTAACCTGCTGCAGTCCACCAGCCCCATCATACGCATGCAGGGCAGGGACGTCATCCTGGGGGTCTTCTCAACACCCTCCAACAGGTACACACACTCATACAGGAGGAATCATATAGAGGACGGTGTGATCACTAGCATTATAGTGGAACAATCAGTGCGTTTGAATGATGAATGCAGAATGCAGTCCTGATGCAAATAAGAAAAAAAGCATCTGAGAAGATTGTTTCCTCAAATCATTTATTATCTTATCAGTTTCCATATGTCCGGTTACTATTATGTGTAAGACACGGTAAAGGTGAATTTCTCAAGAACTTACCTGGTTCAAATTTATTTTATTTTATTTTATTTTATTTTGAAACCACTCAGAGGAAATAGTGGCATGACATTTCAAAATAGGTCCCAAAGATTTCATGATTGACACATACAGTAAATCTAAAATGTTTTTTTACAGTGGCACAGCATACCTGGGAGTACCTCGAAAGAAATGATCACTGGAACAAGCTAAAAAACGAAAGATTAGATGTTGAATTCCGCACTGAATTTGCATTTTGGCGCAGCATGAAGCTTGAAATAGCTCCCAATAGAGAACAGACATTTACATACTGTAGACCTAGAATAAAAGGGGTACGGAGACAAAGCAAGCAAGAAAGATGGCAGGAGATACTGTAGAACAACAACCAGCCGATAATCTGAGCTCATGGGTTTATCAAAGAGAAAGAATGGTTCTGTTCTAGATCGTGTTGTTCTGTCAGCTCTTCGAGTGCTCGTAACACACTGTAAGAGAGTAAGTGTGTGACGAGTGTGTGTTCAGTATGATATACTGCAGTCCATCAGGCAGATGATGAGGGCCATTTTCACTAGATTACCTCTCATTGTGTTCGTATGATTAGAATAAAAATGAGCTTCATCATCAGCTTCCAGGGGAATGCTTTTGGTGTTTTATCTGCTCTGCTAGATGTGGTCATTTTTCTACAAGGGAAGAGCAAATTATTTAGAAAAAGGAAGAGGAATGAGATGAATGGGGAGTTTTCATGAAATTAAACGTTTGTACCCTTTTGTGCCCAAAATTTCTGATATATGCATTTATTTATGGCCATATTGTGACCGATTTTGGTCCAGATTTTGTTCCCTTCATTGTGAACAATGAATAACCCAATATGCCACGAGTAGCTGTCAATAACAGTGATTTTATCTCTCTTAACCATATTAAAAATTACTGTAACACACAGCCTTGACTGACTTACTACCTTTTTAATAAAATAAATAAATAAATAAATAAATAAATAAATAAATAAATAAATAAAATTATTATTATTATTATTATTATTATTATTATTATTATTATTATTATTATTATAGAACATTAACTGATTTCTATATTAATATGTATATTTTACCTGGTAACCATTAAAACGCTACAGTTAGGATAATGAAGTATATTGTTTAGCTCAAGAATTATTAAATCTGATCATTGTTATTAGTAGTGAACATTCACATTTCATTTATTTATGAATATTTTGTTTGATTTGTATTATGATTATCATCAAATAACCATATATAAGCCATATAACCAAACATAGGATAATTGTATTTATTTTTTTGGTGATTTTTTTATTTATTGCTATTACTGTTATTGTTACTATTATTATTGAATGTTAACTGATTTATGTTTTGAGATTTGGTATGTTTCTTTGCAACCATCAACGACAGCCTACAATTAGGCTAATGAACTCTGTTATTTGGTGCAAGAAGTGTTTATTATTAGTTATTATTATTAATCAAAATTATATTGTAGAATAAAAAAATATACGATTGTACAAAAAAGTACAAAGTTGATAAAGCAATTGATATAGCTCATTTGCATAACTTAAGATGTTTACTGTTGTTTTGTAAATGTATTTTTAAACACCTTACCTTAGTAACCACTTAGTCTGGCTGTGTTACTCGCACTAGAGTTTTAGCTGAGCTTCTATGCCACCGTTAAAAAAGCATGAAGCCCCTCCTGCTTTGTGCCCTGTCCATTCTTCTTATTTAGTCCTCATTTCTCAGCCCCCCGTCGTGTCCTGTCTCAAATGTGTGATGAGGAGATCTTGGCCTGTTCACCTCGACCCCACTGGGCTGGGCAGTTACACAGGCATGCTGCCAGAAAGCCTTTAAAGCAGTGGACGATAGGTGACCAGGGCCGAGTGCCAGAGAGAACAGAGTGAAAGTAGAGCTGGTTTGTCTAGCTTGAGGTTTACAGGACTGTAGATCACTGCATCTGACAGCTCATTGGCTTGATTAGAGTTGGAGGCCACAAACTTCTGACAGCTTACTGGCTTCAGACGTGTTCGCCGAGTGGCTCCTATTCGAACCCTGTCTGCACGTCTCATTTTTTGCAGTGGTAATGCACATCAAAACTGATTTTTGGAGTATTATTATTATTATTATTCAGTGTTGTCTCTTATGCTCAATGAAGTCTCTTATATTCAATTTAATGTATTTTAAAATGTAAGTTGCTCCTGTGGTACAAAGCTGAATGTTCAGAAATCCTTAATGAATAGAATATTTTATTAATATTTTTTATTTGCATTTATTTAAAATATAATAATATAATAAATATTAAAATACATAAAACATGATAAATGTCTTTGTCACTCTTAAACAATTTATTTATATGTTATTTATATATACATTTATTTATATATATAAGAAAATAAATGAAAAACTTTACAAAAGTACATAACAAAATAACCAAAACTACAATTTTAAATTGAAAACTATATATATATATATATATATATACATATATATATATATATATATATATATATATATATATATATATAAAGATATATTAAATTAAGTACTCTAATACAGATAAAATAGCATGCAAAACATATTGAGTAAAATTGTCACTTTTTTAACTAAAAAAAAATAAAGAGCTAATTTTTAAAAGGTAGTGTAGAAACATGTTGACTTTCTTTCTTTGTGGAATAAAGGTGAAATTTAATATATACATATATTAATGCTGTTGTTTTTTTGCCAGTATAATTACAGTCAATGGGATTCACTAATGTTTTTGTTCCAAATATCATTCATCAAAATATCTTCAATTGTGTTCTACAGAAGAAAGTAAGTCATGCAGGTTTGAAACAACATGAGGGGGAGTAAATGAAGGCAGACTTTTAATTATGAGCAATGATTAGCAAACACTACAGTACTAATGAAATCACATTGTGTCAGAACAGTGCATTATTCTTTTAATCACATTCATTTTTAGTCACCTTCTGAGGTAAATGAGAAAGGTGTCAGTGCCCTAATGGCACTTGTAGAACATTATTGTTTTTCCCTTTATTCTTTTTAAATAGTTGATGTAATTATAAGGTTGTGCTACACTGGCAAGCTCAGTAAAGGAGAGCAAGATGCCATCCAGTGACATCTCTGTTAATTTGGTGTAATTTTTGGCACAGATGTCCTCCATAAGGGCGGCAGGCGGTGGGCTCAGGCCCGTCTCCAAATCAGGCCATTAACACCAAGCCCACTGCGTCGTCTCTGTCCATCAATCTGCACACATTTTCCAAATTTTCCAAATGAGACCCTTCATTCCCAAAAGCCTTTCAATTACCAACAGCCCATATTAAACAGATCAGACCCCATATTTTATGTGTATGTATTAGTGGGGGATATTACAGAGAAACTGAGCAGGAATGAAATGATAAGAATTGAATGAACAGACCTCATCATGTCCAAATGTGATGAGTGCACTGGACTGGTCTTGTCTGCTGCAGTTTTATTTAGTCACTGTGTGGATTTGCACTCTCATTGTGATCAGGATAATGTAGCTATTGGCTCAAATTCAAGCTTGCATCACAATTATTTTCCCTAAATTGTTTCATTGTGTTGAGTAACGTTTGTCTGGTTTACAAATATAGCGCTTTAATTTATACAATCATAAGCTTTAAATAGTGTGCTTCCTCACTGCATATTTCAACCAAAAATCTGTCATCATTTACTTACCATCATGTGGTTCCAAATCTCTTTGACAAAAGCATGTTTTGAAGAATGTTTGTAAGCAAACAGTTTTGGTTCCCATTGAATTCCATTGCATTTTTGTCCGTATAACAGAAGTCTGTGGGAACTGAGACTGAAACTGAAACTCATTTCTTTATGTTCCACACAAGAAATAAAGTCATGTACTGTAGGTTTGGAAATCATTTTTGGTAATTGAAATAAAGCTAAAGTCAAATAAACATAGATGAAAAGCTTAAACTTAAATTACTAAGTAAAATTACTCAAATAAAAACTGAAATAAGCTAAATTAAAGCTATATAAAAGTATATATTTTAAAAACGAAGACTAAAAATTTAAGTTAAAATGAAATCTGGAAATATGAAAATAAAAGCAATTTAAAAATAGTAATAAAAACTGTAACAGTATAAAAAAATTACTAAAATAACACTACGCCTACTCTAATACAAATAAAATAGCATGCAAAAATACTGAGTGAAATGGTAAATTTTTTATTAAACTTTAATTAACCTCTTATTGATGCTTTCCAGCTTTTAATTTAATTATATTGATTTATATTGATTTATGTACAAACCTCATTCGCAGGCTATTTGAACAAAATTGTGTTTGACAGTAACCTCTCTGATGAAATAATAATAATAATAATGATAATAAAACAGCTAAAACCAGCCAACCTGCTGTTTTTGACCAACGTTTGTGGGATTGAGTCTATGGAAGTTTGTTTTGTGAGAGACACTTTATGAGTTTTGGTGGAGGTGCAGGGGCTTGGTTTTGTCCCAGTCATTTAAGATAAAGGACAGTGAGGTTTGGTTCATCTCTGGCCCGGCATTGGCACAGTTTTGGCCAAATGTTGTCCAGTGTTGGCTCAGCAGGTCTGGTGTCAGGTGAGGGGTGCAGACAAGCCCTCTCTCTCCAGTTCCAGCGGGACACCAGGCAGAACTCGTCAAATCTGTCACTGTGGTCCAAACACACATGTTCTGAGAGCAGCTGATGGGACCATGTGTGACTGCAGCCTGCTCCTGTTTTACAATCCACACAACATCACAAGATTCATAAATGCATTGTTAATATTTGCACATGTTTGGGCTGTTGTTGTTTTCCTAACAAAATTATAGTGTTAAGGGGATTATAGTTAAGTTAAGGGGATTTTGTAAAAGATTAATAGTATGGGAATTTTAATTAAGAACAAGTAAAAACCTACATTTATGTATTCATTTATACATTTCATCTAGACAATATTCCCAAGAAAAGGATAGGGTGGATTTATAATTATTATTATTATTATTTAATACAAATTATTGCATAACTTGTGATATTATGGTAAAAGAAACTTAAAAATATTTATAATCTTTTTAAAAGTCTAAAACTTGATCTAATATATTCAGAAATTAAAATGTAGGTAATTTTACTTAGAAAATTTTACTTAAAAGACAATAAAATAAAAATATTGCTTTAAAAACAATCCCTTTCAAAAATATTGGGCTTGATAAGATTTTTTTTGTTATAGATTTTGTTATAGTGTACCAAGGCTGTATTTATTTAATCAAAACTACTGTAAATACAGTAATATTGTGAAATATTATTTGATATATATTTTATTCGTATGATGCTTGTAAAGCAGAATTTTCAGCTTCATTACTCCAGTCTTCAGTGTCACATGATCCTTCAGAAATCAGTCTAATATTCTGATTTGCTTCTAATATAATAATAATGTCATGCTTATTTGGTAATTATTATCATTGTTGAAAGAAATTGTGATGCTTAATATTTTTGTGAAAAATGATTTTTTTTTAGAATTATCTTTTGAACAAAAGAAAAACAACAGCATTTATTTTATTTGCAAAATTATACTGTTACTTTTGATCAAATAACAATGAATTTCTTACTCCAAACTATTGACGATAGTGTATAACTATTAATTTCAGTGTATGCATCAGAGCACACCAGACTTGATAATTCCATGTTTTGCACAAGGCTGAATACGTTCACAACGAGTCTTCGATTAGATTAGTGGTGTTGTTGTGGCTGAAATCTGGACAGATAAGAGGATCCAAATTTCCTCAACAGCCCATCTGACCTCCCGCCGTTTGGAAGTGGAGGAGAGAGGCACAAGCTGCCCTGGAACACATGGTGAACACCTGCAGACCAGAAAACACACACACACACACACACCTCAGGCTGTACACTTGTTCTTCCTGGCAGTTCATTTTACAGTTTCCTTCTGTGTCTGATCTACGATTTCTTTTTTGTTTCATGTGCATCAAGCTATAATATGTAGTTTTTTCCACAGTTTATTCAATATCATGTCTTTCCAAAGAGATTTTTCTTTCTTTCATGAAACATAGAAGATATTTCAGATATTCATACATTGAAAGCATATAGTGACCAAAAAGCACCACGAAAAGGTGAAAAATCAGTCCAAATGTGTGCTGTATAGTTATATGGATAATAAAGCCTATGCGCTATACAATAACTGTATGTCAATATGGTGAGCTTGTTGAGTCACTTGAATTTACATCACATTTGCGTTTTAATTGATTTATTTTTTTTGTTTTTTTTAGTCTTGTTGTGACATGTCGCTTTGACAATTCATCATTTTTATGTCAGAAAATGTTTCAGACCGTGTGTGTGTGTGTTTGAGGTGTGGATTGGATCAGTGATGTGTCTTGACCCTCTTGTTCTCTGTGTTTACCCAGCATCCCCGGCTCGGCGGTGTGTGCGTTTGACATGCAGCAGCTGGCACGTGTGTTTGAGGGCAGATTCAAGGAGCAGAAATCTCCAGAATCCATCTGGACACCTGTACCTGATGAACTGGTACCAAAACCCAGGTATCTATCTATCTATCATTCTACTGATCTATCCTATCCATCCATCCATCGTTCTAATTTTTTACCAATTATCCATCCATTGTTCTATCTAATATCCATCCTATCATCATTCTATCTTCTACTGATCCATCCATCCATCTGTCCAGCCATCATCCACCCATCCATCCATCATTCTATCATTCTACTGATCTATCCTATCCATCCATCCATCATTCTATCATTCTACTGATCTATCCTATCCATCCATCCATCATTCTATCATTCTACCCATCCATCCATCCATCCATCCATCATTCTATCATTCTACCCATCCATTCATCCATCATTCTATCATTCTACTGATCTATCCAATCCATCCATCTTTCATTATATCATTCTACCCATCCATTCATCCATCATTCTATCTTTCTACCGATCCATCAATCCATCCATCGTTCTATCATTCTACTGATCTGTCATTCATCCTTAATTCTAACATTCTACTGATCCATCCATCCATCATTCTATCATAATACTGATCTATCCATTCATCCATCTATCTCTCTACCCATCCATCCATCCATCCGTCATTCTATCATAATACTGATCTATCCATCCATCCATCCATCCATCCATCCATCTATCCCTCTACCCATCCATCCATCATTCTATCATAATACTGATCTATCCATCCATCCATCCATCTATCCCTCTACCCATCCATCCATCCATCATTCTATCATAGTACTGATCTATCCATAAATCCATCTATCCCTCTACCCACCCGTCCATCTATACATCATTCTATCTTTCTACCAATCCATCCACCCATCATCATTCTATCATTCTATCATCCTACTGATCTATCCATTCCTCTTTCTTTCTATGATTCTACCCATCCATTCATCCATCCATCAATCTTTCGTTCTATCATTCTACCATTCATCCAATGTTCTTGTATTTTACTGATCTAATACTAATAATTCTGTCTTTCTACTGATCCATCCATTCATCCATCCATCCATCTATCCATCATTCTACTGATTGACTGCTTGATATCTAGTTGTCTTCTTCTGGTTTGTAGCTTGAAATGTCAAGCGTTAATTTGACTTTCCTAGGCCTGGAGGATGTGCTGTCCAGGGGTCGAGATTCAGCTCCTCCAACACCCTTCCTGATGAAGTGCTGAATTTCATCAAAACTCATCCACTGATGGATGAAGCGGTACCTTTGCTTGGACACAGACCGTGGATAGTCAAGACTATGGTCCGGTAAGATGAGTACAGCTACTCAACACAGGTGTTATGGAAAAATATCAATAAACCGCAAGATGCTTGTTGTACGAAGTGTGTTGCTGAGAGTTGAAAAGGTGAAACACAATTCTCACGGCCTGCTAAAAGCCATGTTGAGATATCAGGAGGCCGAGCTCTGCTGTAATATGGCTAATGTAGCAGCACCGCCACTAAAAGGACATCATTCTGTGAGCATTCCTGCTAAGAGCGTTCCTACAGTGTCTCTCAAGGTTAACGGGGGAAAAAACCCTTAGTTAAAATATGAATCTGAACTCCAGAAGTGCTTCTGAGGAGAGTAAATTGCCTGAGGCTTTCAGAACCAAAGCAAAGCTTCTGTGCAAAGAGGAAAAAATATAGCTGTAAATCATCTCACTTTTAAAAATTTGATTGAAATGGCCACTGGGTTCCTTCATGATAACAAGAAGTAAATTGACACAAAAGAGAGTGGTTCTCTGGTGTCCATTTGATTCATATTCAATAACAGACTGTTTTGCCTGAATGTTTATCTTGAATAAACATTAGTGAATTACTCCTCATAAAGACTTCAATGTCTTGAAGTAAAGGTTTTTCACAATTACAACCAAGTAAAAGTACTCAGAAATTAAAAGTTGTTGTGAGCCATCAGAGACTCTGGTGAAAATCCTCTGTGTTTGTAAACTTTGATCCAAATAAGCCTTTTTACACCTAATCTTCTCAAGTCTCAACAGAGAGAGTATTTACACATCTTATCTCTGACATCCCTTTTTAATTATTCCTTAAGCTGTAGTAAGAATAACACAACAAGAATGGTTTAAAACAGATAGCGGCGGCACTAAAATCTGATTAATGTTTGAAGCTAAAATAAATGACAAACTGTGACCGCCAGCAGAATTCAACAAATCAAAACAAACCCTATTTACTTCCTTAATGTTCCGGTGCACAATTCAGAAATGAATGTTCTATAAAAAAAAATGTGTCTTTCAAATCGCAATACCTTCAATGACTCTGAATGTACTGTTTTATTCCTCAGAATTGTAACTAGGCCGTGTGGGTAGGGAAATAACACAGGGTTACATTTTTTTTCTTATTCAATATTCTGTGTCACTTGGAAAAATATCACATTATGGTTGCAAAATGGCTTGCAAATGCAGTTTCGTGTTGATTTTAAAGCACTGTTTTATTTGGCTAGTGTAAACAGCTTAGAGTTAGCATGATGAAATATGTTGTCGGAACATTACTTTCATCATATTGATGTTGCAACTGTTTTAGAAAAGCAATAAGCTTCTGTAATGTGTGCATATTGTTTTATTTTCCTAATTTTAAAGGTACCAGTTGAACACTATGGTGGTGGACACTGAGGCAGGCCCACATCGCAATCGGACTGTGGTGTTCCTCGGATCCACCAGGGGAACCGTTCTCAAGTTCCTCATCACACCCATCCCGGAGAACCCGTACTCCAATACCAATATTTTTCTGGAAGAGCTGGAGGGATACAACCAAGAAAGGTGAAGGGATTTTTTGTTAGAAACCAGTTTGAGGCAAGAAGCTACAGGAGGTGTGGCCTGCAGCGAGGGTGGGATCTTATGCTTTCAAAACTAGATTGCTATTGCTATACTCTCCGAAATCGCCTACCCTGCCATTAATTAACTCTGATGAATTAACTGAGGAAAGAATTGTGATATTTATTAGTTAAAATGTTTACCTTTATTACCTGTAGTGTACACTAAGAATATGACAACCCGAGAGAGATAAATCTATGCTACCTCTAAAAAGATGAAAGCAGCTTAGTAGACAAGATGTTATGCAAACATTGGATTCAGACATACTTTGATGACTTTTGGCCTTCCCTGATAAGGCAGATTGTTGCAGGATTGAAAAGTCAGGAGCAGAGATCAAGTTGTTTTTGTCCTAAGCATCCTTTCATCTGTTTCCAGACTTCCAAAAATCAGTTTTTATCAAAAAGTGTCTCGCAGTTGTTTACTGTTGTTGACGATTAGCCCTGGATTAAAAACTTTAGCAATGTCAAAGGAAAAGATATTCAGTGTCAAATGCAACTGAAGAAATAAATCCACAAACAGCGCCTCTGAAAATGTCCTCAAAAGCAAAAGGAGGCAAAATGATTCAGCTGGGTTTCTGATAATTTGTGTGTGTGTGTGTGTGTGTGTGTGTGTGTGTGGTCAGATGGATGAAAACATGGCTGGGGTTTTGAAGATGAAAGGCAATACCTGTCTGGAGGAAGAACTGTAAGGTTCAGAGAGATGCATGCTGGGAGATGAAGGCGAGTTGTGTGGCGGTTGAGATAATGTTCTCAGCAGGACGCCACACTCGCTGGGAAACACACACACACACACACACCTGAAACAAAGAGATCACTGTGTCTGCTTGACCTTCTGGCTTGCCGCAGGTGTTCTCTGGATGGCATCCCAAACTCTCACACAACTTCCTGTAATATGTCTCACTTGTCTTCCAGCTATTTATCAGTGTTTAGATTACATGTCTGATATCTGTGACCTGCTGTTGGGGAGTTTCTCTGAGACGCTGGTGTCATAATTTAATCAGAGATGTGGCAGTAATTTAATGCCTTATTAGCAGCTTGACAGTTAATGTGTGTTGGAAAAAGACCAACTCTGACTGAATCTCTTTTAGTCTGTATTTTTTTGGGCTGTTTGCCACTTTTTATAGCATGTCTGTGACTATAAAAAAAGTGGCAAACAGCCCAAAAAACAGGAGCTTACTGAAGAAAAAGAGAAAGTTTAAGAATTTGCCTTCACAAGTTGGAAATTGAATTGGCCACACCCCACAGGAAGTGGAATTTACAAAATTATAATTCATGTAAATTTAATAGGTAATGCATTCTGTGTTGGTCCATAAATTTACCATTCAAGCATTTTAGGTCAGTATGGTAAATTATGCTTTTATTCAGCAAAAATGCATTAAGTTGATTTAAAGTGACAGTAATGATATTTACACTGTTACACAAAAATTCTATTTCAAATGTTTCTTGAACAGCAAATGTGCACATTAGAATGATTTCTAACAGGTCATGTGACACTGAAGACTGGAGTAATGATGTTGAAAATTCAGCATTTTAAAATTACATTTTTAAATACATTCAGAGAGAAAACAGTTACATTACATTCTAATGATATATCACAATATTACTGTTTTTCTGTATTTTTCCACTAATAAATGCAGCCTATGTGTGCATAAGACTACTTTTAAAAAACATTTCAAACTGTAGTGTCAGTAAAATGAAATGTTCAAAAGTATTTCAAGTAAATGTTAATAAAAAGCCTATTATCTAAACATAATCTAGTAAAATTATATTAAAAATAGTTCAAATGATCTAAATCAAATTTTCTTGATTGTATACACATTTTTAAGATGGAATTCATATTGGTTAATTTTCTTCATCACAATATCACAATTAAGTGTATAAATAGTGAATTTTGAATAATTGAATAGCTTTGGCTCAAGTATAATTGTTTTCTTTCTTCCTTCCTTTATTGTTTTAATTCATTATAGTGAACGTTTTACCTGTCCCCAGTTTCACTTTCCAAACTATTAGTCTTTTGGAAAATGTCTTTAGGTTTCTTTGTTTTACTCATTCATTTTTAATTCCTGACCCCTTTTTGCTACTGTATCTTTAAAACTACATGTAAATGGCATATACAGTATGTAAGTTCTATATGTAGATAACCTCTGTAGTGATTGGCTAACCTTCTCACATGTGAAATGTTTTCGTATGTCTGTGCCCTGCTGCAGTGTGGGTGCTCATACTGTGTGTTAATGTGCTCATGACTCACACTGATGTGAAGTTGTTGGGTTTTAATGAGTGTGCGTATTCGTGTTCTAGGAAATGTTAAGTTGTAAAAGTGCATGTGGGCTTGTATTGATGAATTCAGTGTGTGTGTGTGTGTGTGTGTGTGTGTGTAGGTGCGGTGATGACTCTGTGCAGGCGAGACAGCCTCTCTCTCTGACCCTGGACAAACCCAGTCACACGCTCCTGCTGGCCTTCCACTCCTGCGTGGTGAGAGTGTCTGTCGCACGCTGCCAACTGCACTCCAGATGCATGAAGTAAGATCACACACACAAACACATACACACCTTCAGTCTGTACACTGATTAAACTCACTCTCATTCACACACATTCCCATTTTTCCATCTTAAAGTAAATTGTGCCACCCAAATGCACACTGCTTCATCAGCGGCTTTGCAATTACTGTGACCCAGCTTTTACAGTTTCCTTCAGACACACACATACACACTCCTTCTGGCCTGGCTTCCGTACGGCACATTTGGAGCGGTCTCTTCCTGTGAAGCAGTAAAGTTCTGGTGCAGTTCAGCCGTGATTAATGGTAGAGGCTTTGATTGAGTCTGCTGACGTTCTCTCTCGTCTTGTGGGATGTGGTACAGTGCAGTCATACCATCTGCGGCAATCCACTATGTACTGTACGTCTGCAGCACCATGTGTCGCTCAAATCACTTGCACCAGCAGCCCGTGCTGCCATGGGTGGTAAACCAAAAAAAAAAAGAATTTGTTCACCCAGAAATTGCTACACTGGATGAAAAATGGTATAGAAACAATTAAATTGTACTAGTAAATTGTACTAATAATTAAAAAAATTGTAACACATTGATTTTACCATGACACTTTGAAGTAGAAAGACTGAAATAGTATTTTCTTGTCAAATATTCTGCAATAATCTCTGTATTATTTGCAACTCCAGTAAATCATTTTTACACTGTACACAGATTTTAAACCTCCTTTTCTTCCTTGCACAAGCTCATATAAATAGATGCTGAACAAATAATACAGTACTAAATGTAAATGCATTGTTAAATAGAATAAATTTAAATGACAAATCATAATTGTGTAATGATAATTATGTATAAGGCTAAAATAAAATAATAACAAATAATTAATTAAAGTTAATTACATTTGTTGCTGTTCAGAATGTAAATCTAGCTACTTTTATTTTTAAATGCAGTAAAAGCATCGCCAAATTTAGGTATAATCATTTATTTTTATTGTGCTATTCAATTTAATTGACTGTTTATTTTATATATTATTTTGGTATTGCTATACAAAATGAACATTGTACACACACACACGAGTGTATGTGTGTGTGTGTGTGTGTGTGTGTGTGTTCTGTCTTTAGAGAAGTGACCTTGAAGTGCTGGAGAAACAGATATGAGAAAGTATGAGTCTGCAGCTGAAATGTCTGACTCATGTCTCTCTCTCTCTCTCTCTCAGTCTTTGTAAATCTCTATAAATCATGATTTCTGTTCTCCAGTTTTGTTTCCTCTATTCATTATTGAGGAGGTCCATATTGACCTCTGTAATAACATTGACAAACATTGTGTGTGTGTGTGTGTGTGTAGAAATTGCATTGCATCCAGAGATCCATACTGCGGCTGGACCAGAGGAAGTACCTGCTCACTCCTGAGGCCAGGCACCAGGTAAGTTAGAAATCAGAAACATACTCTACACAAATATGAATATATCTGCCCCGTTGTGCACACTGAGCATGCCTTCAAAACTCAACTGAAACAGGCAATCGAGTCACCCTCAAATTCTGGCCATTAAAGGTGAAGAGTTACATTTCTGAGCCACTACTGTCAACCAAAATGAAAATGCTTTTACACAGGTTTCTTAAACATTCAGCAAGTTCTTCTAGTAACATTAATATAAAGTTCATTCAAAGTTATATTGACTTTAGTAATGTTCTCAAAAAGTTACCACAAAAACATTACTTTTCATTCGTTCAAGTTTGCATTGTTCAGAAATAACATTCATAGAACATTCAAACAACATTTTCACAAAACAAAATGTAACAATTATAAAAGTTATACAGTTCTACATTTGCATATTTTTTAAAAAAAAACTAATTTAATATAAACAAAAATAAACTGTTTACCTTTAAACCAGATGTATTATTATTCAGGTAGCTTGGTAAACATGACAGTTACATTTTTTGTCTGCCATGACCTGAAAAAGAAAACTGACATCGAATGTGTTTTGAATTGTGTTCGGACACATTTCTAAAAGCAATGACGCATGAAATTGAGTTCGCATAACTAGAAGCATTTGCAGTCGCTTACTTGCATAAAATGTGTGTCGTGTATCTAATCTGTGAATTTGCGGTTTATGTTCAAATCCGTTTTTCTCCTGTTTTGCAGATTACCTTTCGTGCAGGATGTTGAATATGGAAACACCTCACATCTCGGAGACTGCGACGGTGAGTTTGTGAACCTGTTGGGATGTGACCTTTAGCTTCCTGGTCTATCTTCAGCATCTCTGTCTTTCCTCAAGAGAATTCTCTAGCAACTCTTCAACAGTACAGAAAAGATCCATTCTGATCTGATTCAAAAGTTTTACTCGAGCAGTCAAAGTCACGAGAAAGTCAGGTTGCTTTGGGAGAGATGGAGGATGATAATGAAAGAGAAGCAGAGCCTTGAATCTTTTCTTTTTAGAAATTAATTGATTTCTTTAAAGTACGAGGTGTCTGGGTACAAGATGGCAACAGTGTTTACTTTGTTAAAAAGACAAAGATGGTTAATATTTCCAAACAATCAGAAGCTTAGATTCGCTTTCCGCTCTTAATGGCATTTTGCGAATCTGGCAGCATATGAAACACTCTCTGTCAATCTCTCCAGTTTTCATGGCTCAAAACGCTTACATTTGTTCCAAAGTTCAGGTTTAGCAGTATGTGGAACAGCAGTGAGGTTCTCGAGTCTCATCTTCAAGAGCTCTTGAGCATAACAGATTCAGACAGAAGAAGTTATATATCACTGCAGCCGTATAGATTCAGCGGAGTTACATAAGAGAGCAAGTGAGAGGGCACAGAATGAAATAAAAATCAAGTTCAATGGCTTAGTAAGTTTGTACACTCAAGGAATCTGTTTCGATGAAGATAAATATGGTAAACAGAAGCCTTGTTTGGGTTGGGTCTTCGCACAGTTTAAGGAAAAGAATGAGGGACACTTTTTTATTACTTTCTGAAGCTTTTAGGAGACACAACTGAGTTTTGACAGCACATTTGGATTGATATGTGCTGTTTGAATGGAGTTGAGGTCAACAACTTTCTCCATTAGCGTCAAAAAACAGTGGTTCTAACCCTTTTGACTCAAGGCCCCCTGCTGTCCAGCAGCTATTTCCAAAAGTGACTGTTATTTCTGCTGTAATTATGACTGAGCTGCTTGTTTTCTGCAATAGTGGGGCTACCGGGGAAATACTTAATTGTAAAAAAACGCAAGCATATAAATGTCACAACTCGACAAAATTCTGCAAAATTCGTCTTGTGATTCAAAACCTTGTTGATTCAAAACTAGCCATAACGTGTGACATAACGTCTCATACATTCATACTGTTATTACACAAGTTTATACAAATTTACATTATACTATATATACTATTTGTGTTTTTTTTCATTAGTTCATTTTGTCTTGCGGGTTTTGTAAAAACAAAAGAACAAATATTCCATTTAAAATATATTATAATAGAATGTTTTTATTTTAAAATATATCATTATAATATTATATTTTATGTTATTAAATATTGCTAAAAGAAATGAGAGTGGTGGTGCTGGCCAGGCTGGTGTGCTAGCATCATTTTAGTAATATTTAGTAGTATTTATTCATATTTTGAATTAGCTTTTATTTGTATCTTTTTTTAGTAGTTTAGTAATTTAGTTTTACACTTTTGTAATTTGTATTATTATAATTATGATATTTTTGTTCATTTTTTACCCTATTTTAATTTTATTTTTTTAGTTTTTTCATTGCTGATTTGCCTTTTTCAGCAAATATTTATATGAATTAACAGAAACAGTTTTAGTTTACTTTAACCACCTTATTCAGCAAACTCCACCAGCCCAGCACTAAACCAGCATAAACCAGCACAAACCAGACTGGAAATGTTGGTCTTTGCAGCAGGAATAACTAAAGCGATTGTGAATTATCAAAGAGAATTGACTGTGCATACAATATTCAAACCTCTCACGTCTGCATTATATGTACAATACAGTTCACTAGTCACAGTGTTATGGTGAATATGGTTGTATGAATATAGCCAGAGAGTCAGACTTCTGAAACTCAGAATCACTGTGCAGTGTGTTAAGTCCTCACATGCAGTAAGAGTGTTTACTTGCTTTAAATGAACATTCAACATAAAGCTGTTGGCTGAAATATGTATTTACAGACAGAGGAAAGTGAGGGACAGAATTAACATTTAGAACAAAAGTAACCCCTATATCTAGAGGTAAATGGGAACTAATTAAAGAGATCCTTGAAAAGAAATGTATAGGCACATATATAATATAATGAGCCCATAGAGATGCATCTGTAAAATGGCTGTCGTCTGGCCAATCTGATATGATTTGGGTTTGGGATATATGAACCCGAGTCACAGGCTCATTAAACTCAGCACTCCTGCTGAAACAGCTCCAGTCTGCCGGTCAGCCGTCCTCTCATCTACATCAAACGCCTGTCTTCTTCTGTCCTCGCTCTCTCCATCCATCACACAGAAGTTCAGTCATATTTTAAAGAGCCTGAGACGAGTGAAACACTGAATGCCAAAAAAGATCAGAACAGAGAGAGAGAGAGAGAGAGAGAGAGAAGTTTGTTCAGAGCTTGTTTGAAATCACTCTGTTTGATGCTGCTGGAGTTTGACAGAAGCAGCCAAGTACATTTAAATTGGCCATAGCCAGAGTTTGTGTTAATGTTTAATTTCGGATTACATTAGAAAGCTATTTAAGTTATCCAGCCAAGTGCAGCGAGTTGCTTTCTCAAGGATTCCTGAAATATATAAATTTGCTACAAAACAGTACTGTTTTTACGTTTTATGTACTTATGCTCACCAAGGCTGAATTTATTTGATCAAAAATACAGCCAAATTGTGAATTATTATTACAGTTTATACAGTTGTGCTGATTAACATTTTTGTGGAAACCATAATAGATTTTTTTTCTTGGGGATTCTTCGATGAATGTTAATATAAGTTCAAAATATTATATTTTTTTATTATACAAATTTATTATTTATGTCTTTACTGTCACTTTTGATCAATTTAATGCATCATTGCTATATAAAAAAGTATTAATTTCTTTTAAAAAATCTTACCTTTAGTGAAGTCTAACTGTTTTGGGTCCACATTCGGGTGAACTGTTCTTTTAAAAGTCCTCTTACTGTCAAGATATTTACTAATTTGGATACTGAAGTAGACGCAGAGTCTGACAGCTTCTCATTTCTGAGACGGCTAACAGCCCACACATAAACGGCATTGGAGACATAGTCAGCGAGAAGAAAGCCAAGCGGGGAGATAATAGAGTAAAAGAAGTAGACTGAGAACACAGAGGTTAAAACCAAGGACATCTCACAGGGAACAGCAGAAGAAAGAGTACAAGAAATGCTGTTATTAAACGAGAGAAAGAGAAAGGCCAGTATTACACACACGCCAATTCCACTAGAAACGATTAGAAAGCAGAGTATGAAAAGCATGAGTCATCAACTTCAAAAACTGCTGCGTTCTTTGAATGTGCAGAATGATCTCTTTAGACCCCTTTAGTTAGAATATTTCTTACATCTACTCTTATTTACAGAATAAAGCTCAATTGTACAGGTTACTTAAGGCCTATTTATACTTCTACAGTACATCGGACCCACGCTGTAGCCTTCACGCCGTAGGCTATGCATCAGTTTTCATTTATACTTCTGCGTTGTTGTCCATGTCATGGTGCAGTACGCATTCAAGCCACTAGTCTGCAGTGTCCATGGGCATGTTGCTGGTCTAACCTGCAGGACCACGACAAAAGCAGAAGAAGAAGCGGCTCGTCACAAAAGTTTTATAGCCGCGACAGGGGCAAATAAATATCAAATCATTAAATTTTTTTGAGACTTGAATCACGGCAGATCAACATTGTTTGTCACGGACAACTAGTTATGTATAATGCTGTGTAGTATAATAAATAAGACCCTTGTTCTTTGCTTTGCTTTGTTATATTTTATATAAATGTGTAACATTAAAATATATTAAAGTGCACATAAATACACACAAAACACAAGTACATATGGAAGGAGGGGTTCTTGCAGACCAATCACAGCACTAGATTTTTGTAGAGGTGCACGTCAGGTTACGGCGTAGGCTGCGGTTTAGGATGTGCGTCTATGCGTAGGCTACGGCGTAGTTCCACGCAGAAGTATAAATCAGCCTTTATGGTCAGTGATTGACAGTGGTGTTTGCATGTTTATGGTTCTTGAGGCAGGAGTTTTAAGTGCAATCTCTTGAAGGCCACGGCCTCAGTCTACTGAAACACACTAGTTTACTGAATTAGGGGAGACTGTAGTCAACAGTCTCTTGTTTTCTGATCAATTGCTGGGGCTGTAATGTACAGAAACTCAATAGATCAATTGCACACCACTTCATAAGTCATGAGGAGCTTCTTTGATGCATTTGTGAGCCATTTGATTGTCAATTTTTAAATGATTTGTCTTCCCGAGCTTAATCATGTCAATAGTTGTAATCATTACAGTGTTTTGTAGTAGTCCTAAAACTGAGTTTTGGCCTTCAAGACCCTGAAACATGTTGCTGTTTTTGTATTGTATCATATTTTTCTCTCTTTCTCACAGGTCTGTTGCATGAGAGTTTTATGGATGAGCCTGAAAGTCTTGTTACCTTGAACCTGTTGGTTGTTGCTGCAGTCTCTGCATTCTCCACCGGGGCAGCGCTCTCAGGCCTGGCAGTGTGCTGGATAATGGGCCAAAAACACCGACACCGTTCGCACACCAACACTCCTTCGTCCAGTAGTCAGCGGAAGAGCGAGAAGGAGCGTTGCATGATGGGACAAAGCAGAAGTGGCTCTGTGATGAGCGTATCCCGGCACAGCGGCACAGATCGGCCACGCTCACAGGGAGAGACACTCTTCGTCATGCCCAATGGTTGGGTCAAAGCAGGCGACTTGGATCCAGGTCTACTTCCCACACCCGAGCAAACTCCTCTGCAGCAGAAACGTGGGCTACGGCTGTCCGATTCCGGATCCAGCTGGGACCAGAGTCAGACCTACTTGAGCTCGGTCGGTACCCAGTGTCCACCTCCACCGTCCACATTGTTTCTCAGCTCTAAACTCTTGCAAGGAACCGGTCGACGTCACGAGGAAGCCATTGAGACCGGGATCGACCGCCAACGCTATGTCTCTCTGTCCAAGTACCGGGATCATGGAATACGCTCAGGCACTCTTCTTCGCAAGTCGGCAGGCGAATACAACTACCCCATGACTCCCCAAGACTCCCCTGACCGGCGGAGAGTGGTGTCGGCCCCCAGTACCCAGATAGAGTACAGCGGAGAGCCTCTTCGCTGGACCCATGAAGGCTACATCTTCAGCAGTCATGGCATACCTCCAACGGGCCACCACTACACCCCAACCCCACAGCATCCTGCAGGACTGACTCGTTCTGTGCTCCACGAGTCCCGGGGGCTCATCGACCTGGCGGACTTCAGCCACCTGCTTGGGAAGGGAGGGAGCGAACGGACACCGGCAGGCCAGTGAGCAGGGAGGACCAAGGATGAGAGAAGCGGGAAATTGTTGAAACATGAGCGGCTGAAACCTCATGTGGACTGCAGAGCGCTACCTGGCCAATCACAGCAGCTCTCTGTATCTCTCTCTCTGTTTCTTTTCTCACCTGCTTGTCATCCTTTTCCTCATTTGTCTGGAACTGCTTGCATGAGGACAAGCTAAAATGGACCTCACTGACTATGAGAAAAGCAGCCATTCCAGCTAGAAACACCTCTTCTCTCTATTTATCACTCACAATCACACAAATGTGTAGACAGAGATGTTCTTTTCCCTGTAGCTCTGGTTCTTGCAGACTGACTATGAGTGCGGCTTACCAAACTTTATTGCACTTTTATCAGATGGAGGAAAGAACCATGGCCATCCTGAAGACTACCCATCCCTGAATCTGTTCAGACCTAGCCACTCTTTAGCAGGTTCCCCTTTCAGCAGATTTGTAAGTTTGATATAACGACAGCATTTCATTTGGGAAATGGGACAGTTGTTCACTCCATATAAGACAAAGAACCCAACAATTCCTTGGAGTAATGGTCGACACCAGATTCGAAACAAAGTGCTGTGATTACTGGCGAACAAGATCACAAGAGGTGCATCAGTGTAAATGCTGTAGGAGTACAGTATATTTGGACAGGTCAACTGGTCAGAAGGAAAGATTTGGACGAAAAACTTCATATTAGAACGTTTACTAAAGAATTGCTTCTCTCAGTGATTACTGATTGGTTCAAACTATTATAACTTCTTGTAGCCCATCAAATTCACATTATCTTCATAACATACATAGCAGTGTTGTAGTACTCAGATCTGGACAAGATCAGACTCAGACTGAAGTCTGTCTAAAGTTCAAGTCCAAAGAGCATATTTCTTTGACTTATTCAAGACCAGCTCATTCAAGTCTGAGTTCATGCTCAAGTAGTACAACACTGTTTCATAGAAAGATGAATTGAACCTATTTTAGCATATAAAATGGGAAAATAAAGATAACCAAATTATAGAGAGGGCCATATTACCCCAAATAACAACACTGTCTGTCTCCATCAGTTATACTTTTTCCATGAATAAACACTTGTGTGTGACATCACTATATGTGGGCGGGGCCTCGTATCATAATTCGCTTTGTAAGATTAGCAGTACACCATTTGCTTTGATGGATTACTTTGACCAAAATGTATGAATAGAAAACACAAGATTTTTCTGTTGTATGCTCTGAAATCTTTTGTGTTTTTGACTTTGTATCTCTGTCGAGTGAGCTGAGGCCTTACCCTCAGTATTACCTCAGCCCCGAATTCAGACTTTACGGAGTCTGAGAGAGAGAAAACTTTGGTCAGATGAGTTTCATGGCCCAAGCCACATGAATTTCTGTGTAGCTCTGTGAGTTTTATCAGAGAAACGAAACATTGAGAACTGCAGAACATGCTGGATTCCTGGTCTTTTTTGTCTTTTTGTTTTGTTTCTTCCTTTTTGTACAGTGAATTTTTACACAATATGTAAAATGTTACATGGAGCAGTGAACTGAGGTAATTATACCCGCCATTTTCTAAAAAAATAAATAAAAAACACAATTAGAGACAGAGTAAGACAGAATCTGTCTTGAGGACCGTTGGACTCTTTTTCTTGAAGATGCCATTTCATCTTTTGTTTCTCCTGGACTCTGAAGGAGAGCAAACAGTAATGGAAACCCAGAGAAGAGGAATCACAATGCCAGAACTACAAGGACTACAAAGTCAAGCGATGTCATGTGACTTCAGGCCAGTTATGTTATTGGGTGCGTGTTTGTCTGTGAAGTAACCAATTATTTTGCTTGTCATATACATCATAATACATTTGCCCTTCTTTATGTATCTATTTGCATTGGTTTTTAATCATGGAAGTCTTTTGGAAGTTCTTCATCATCAACAGAGATCATAGATTGCATGTTTCCAGTCATGTATCTGGTAAACTGACAAAGAGAAACCTAAAGGCATTAAAAATCTAAAAGAGTATCATAATGAAATGTACAGAGAAACACCTGCTGGCTCTGTTCCAAACTCTAGTCAGCTGCCTACCTAGCCAGGAAATGTTAAAGCAGTTTAATTCAAGATGGAGACAGAGTTTACATTTATGCATTTGGCAGATGCTTTTATCCAAAGTGACTTAAATTGCAATTAAGGTATACATTTGATAAATTCATGCATTCCATGGGAATTAAACCTCTGACATTGAAATGTGAATTTTAAACAATCAATTTATGAATAAACAATACTCTTAATGGCATCTAACAGTCTGTAACCAACAGAAAATAGTTCCATCTTATTTCAAATTAAGAAATGTAAAATGGACTATTTTTGATTTTATTAAAGATAGTGAGTAACATGATATTGTCAGACTAGTGGAATTAACTTTATTTTAAGGAAACAAGCAAATCAAATTTCTTTTATGTCTCTCCTTAGGGGCCTGTTAATGGAGTTGTTGTCCTATATAAGATTATTTCAAAACAGTCAAAAGATTATTTCAAAACAGTCAAAAGTTCTGTAATCTGCCTTAAAATGACAGCAGACCGCAGGTTGACTCTCTAGGGTTTGGAAATAGCCTCTTCACCAGCTTCCACTTTCTGCAAGACCCACACACATGTGTCCCTCTCCACATAGGCTGGCATTGTTATTAAATGTCTGATAGCATCAGTCTGTGAGATATTGAAAGCAGATTTCTGATTAGATGAGTTGCCACACACACTTGAGTACACTGGAATGCACTTAATAATGGCTCTCATGCACCTGCAAGATGTCTCTAATTAAAAGCACATGCTACACACACATCACTTAAACATACTCCTCTATCCTAGACAGCGCGAACACACTATTGCTGATGCTCTCAGAAAACACACACACACTCCTGCAGTTGTGTGCTACGGTCGGTTGAACATTGATTAACTCATAAATCCAGCTGAAAAGAGAGTCATGGTTGACTGCACTATGTGTGTGTGTTTATGTGTTTAAATTACTGTGTGTATGTATTTAGATCTCCTCTCTTCAGCTTTGAAGATACACCAGGCAGGAAATAGGATCCTGAGCACAGGTAATAGATCCTGGCAGGAAATGCAAGGATATAACTACTTACCTGTAGGTCATGGACACCAAAGCATGTAATCAAATGCAGGACATGCGCTATATGCTAATGTGCTAACCACATGTAGAGAAAGGAGCACGTCAGGAAGATATCATGTACTTTCAACAAACATCTCAAAGTTTTCAAGTGTTCAGATTTACAATCTTTAAAATAAACTGTGCCATATCCATCTTCATAAGTGTTTGCCAACAGAAAATGCAATCGCTAGGTTTGCTAATAGGCTACGAAGATTCCAAAACAAGTGTTTCTTCAAAGTGTTACTTGTCGCACGCTATTTGTGCTATCGATACCTCAAATTGAGCTGCTAACTGAGGTGTGCTTACTGAGTGATCAGACTTGAGTTTTTTTACCTGGCGGATGATGAAACAATTTTTTTTTCTCTTGAATGAGAAACTTTAGACTTGAGCTAGTAAGCAATCACAGTAACATGCTAGTATTGTTGAAGTGTGTTTTCCCTGGAAAAACACTGCTTGTTTTTTCTTGAGAAAACGTTAAGTCTAGGTCCCAATATAATTAGTGATTATTTCTTCAAAAAAACCAAGAAACACACACAAACTGCCTTTAATGAAAAGATACAAGAGTCCACACATTAACTTGAAAATTCAGTGCCTAAAGCGAATTTTATTTCTTGCAGGAAAGTCTCTTGGTGTAAATTAAAATGGCTTTAAAAGTCAATGATTTTACACTTCATGATATTTTCCTTTTGTGTGGATGATTTCTGGTTTGTTTTTATGACTTTACTCAAAGTGATATTGAGTGACATTGACTTTTTCACACATTGCCATCTGTGTTAATTCTGGTCTATTATTGTCGAAGGGAAATGTTGAATGTGTTTTGAATGTATTGAAAACCATTTTTTTCCCGTATGCACTTGCAGTCATAACGGAGTCTCTTTATCTTGGATTATCCTACAACAAGAACAATAATCAAGGCCAATAATGTGTGTTTGACTTTTTCCACAATGCTTCATTCGCTTTTTTGATCACATTTATTGTTTGCCACAGACTTGAAGCAGGATTTTTGATCTCTTGATAACTGGCATTTTGTAAGTGGATGTGGTTGGTGGTGACACAGATTTGCCTTCAACACGAAGGGCTGTGTGTAAGACTGAATCTGTGTTATGTTGAGTTGTTTACCTAGACTCCGCTGCTCTGTACATAGCTCTAATCCTGATTTCCACCCCTCCACTGGCGATGATGTAATGTCCCTGTGTATAGAAGTCCAGGGGTGGTATCCAGTGAAAACTGTTTTGATCGTTTGTTGGTTTTTATATAATCTCACATGTATAGAAGTACACACACATACACACATGAGAATACACACGACTCCGTATTGGAGCGCACACTTATTTTCAAACGTAAATCAACATGGAGATTTTATCATTCTAATAAACACATTTGATTGTTTGATCTATGTCTCTGTTAAATGTGTCATCTAAATGAAAGACAGTAAGTCTGCAGTAAGGATCACTATAAAGAGTTATATAGGTGCCACTTGCCCACAGACATTGTATTGTTAATTATAAAACAGATTTTTTTAACCCATATAGGTTAACTCCTAAACTTAGTATAACGATATTTAATTCACAATTTTAAAAGATGTAAATCATATTAGTTTGTTTTAATTTTTCAAAAAAAATCACAATTAATTGAATGTGGGAGTGAAGTTTTGTCAAGTCTCAATGTATTTCTAAATCAAACCATATTGAAAATTATTGCAATTCAAAATATTGCATATAAAAATAAATGTATTTTTTTTTCCCCAAAAGTAACATACAGTGGTGGCACCATCCATGGTACTTGTTTGATTATAGATGCATCATAGTATTTAAATTGTTATACATCCAGTTTCACAAAATGAATTAAACATCGGAGCAATTTTTTAATAACTGCACTACTTTGGTTTGAGTAGATGTTGCCATTTTTGACTTGTCTCAATGTATTTCTAAATAAAAACAGTTTATTTATTAAGTAATGTTTATTTTCCAACAAAACAAGTTTTGGGATGTTGTTTTCATTCCTCGGTGGCATCATCCTCCAGGAAGTGACATCATTTTGGAAGGAAAACAACAGCACAAACATGAGTATTATATATTTATTTGACTGCATTCAGTGATGCTTCGTGGTTTTAATTGGTTTGTCTTATTACATTCTTCTAATAAAAAGATCAAATTTGGTATCAAACTTATTATTGTTTACATTATTATATACTGTAAACAATCTCTCAGTCCCTCACTGTTACTGGCTACCTTTAACTGTTAGTTAGCTATCCTGTTGTTATTAAAAAAAAAGTCTGAGCATGACTAGAGCATACAATATCTAGCTAATTAATATATACATGATCATCAATTAGGAAGGTTGTTGTTTCCTTCATTTGCACGTCCCTCTCCAGTAGATGACGTTTCACTGAACGCACATTGAATTTTCACACAGCATCTCTCTGTTGCTGTAGAGATCCATGTCACCATAGCAACATCTGTGTGAGCTGAAGACTAAAGAGATGTTGTTTTAAAGGATCATTACTTGGAAGTTAATTAGACACATCAACATATCAATTACATCAGGCATTTAGTATCAGTGCAGTTTAATTTGACTCATTCATGTCCTTTGCTTTTTAATGGGTTAAAATAAGTCAAAGGTGTAACAGTTTGTACCATAAACTTTATATTGTGTGTACAATCTTATGTGCTGTTTTTTATATATATAATTACTCAATCCATCATCTGTTAGGCCTACCGCAATTATAATAAAATGGGAAAAGCATCAAAACAAACTGCCACATTTTCTCTCAACATGACTAAACAGACAGATCTAAAGCTGTCACAAAAACTACTGAGCTGCCTAAAATAGTAGGCTATTGTGGAGTTTTGATATTTTACTTTGATTAAGGTACAAATAACATTGTATTATTATGGTAACATTTCAAAACAACATGACAGTATAGTAGAGGTTTTTAGTAGCCCACTGTCTATGAGGTATTTAACACTGGGCCAATTTTCGGTTCATGTGATTATAAGGTCGCTATACGTACTGTCACGTGCCAAATGTGTTTACGTGCACCTGACTGCAGTGACAACGCATGTGACAAATACACTAGATGACCACCAGAGGGCGGCTTAGCCTTTCATGACACCTCGTGCAAACCACTTGCTGATTATGACAAGAGAACCAATCCTGCAAAAATACAGATGTTAATACATTACAAATAATGTTTTGTTTATTTATTTGTTTGTTTTATTATTGATACATGTGTACTATATTCATGGTATAAATATATTTTAACAGAATAAACATTTTCTATTTAATAAATACAATTATGAAATTATGAAATAATCATAAATCCAAAATAAAAATAAAATGTATGAAAGTAAATAAATATATGTATTTTTATTAATTGATTATTTATACTACATCATATAATAATATATAATAATAATGCATATGATAATGAAATCAATCATAAATCATGTGTGTGTGTGTGCGTGTGTGTGTGTGTGTGTGTGTGTGTGTGTGTGTGTGTGTGTGTGTGTGTGTGTGATTTTGCTCATGTGAAAAACTGGATGCGATCAAAATAACTTTGGATAAAATAATTTGCTGAGTGTTAATAAATTTAATATAATATGATATCATATAATATATACTATAATCATTTTAATAACAATAAAAATTATAATAAATATTTCTAAATTGATGTATTCTCTTCATCATGAAAATAATTATGGGCACAAATAAATAAGTACAGAGGATAATTATTTAGACATTTTATTAAATTGCTAAAATATATAAAAACAACATTTCTCTCTCACTTTCTCTCTCTCTCTCTCTCTCTCTGAAACTAACAGTCAAAATAAGGAACATACTGTGGTGATACCATTGCACTTAAATACATAATATATAATAGGCCTGCCATGATACATTTTATTTTCATCATGATAGTTGTAAATCTGGCAACCATGGTAAGACTAATGTTTTGTGAGGGTAGACAGTCTGATGTAGACCAGCCTTTATTACATTCATTGTGTTTCTCACCGGGACTTGCCTCAATCTAATCTAGATCAGTAGACTATATTTAAGCTAACATTTAACATTCAACTGGATCTCTTGTTTATTTTATGAACTCTTCTCAGCAGAAAGTAATAACCAATGGAATCCAGACAGCAGTTGGTAATAGCAATGAATGTGGCAACATCAAAAAACACATGCACAAAGTGTTTGCATGAATAATCTAAAAAATACTGCAACAAAAGACCAATGTGAATAGGCGTGAAGCAAAATATGAATGTGAACATGTTCGCGGTGATAACTGCAGTAATCGTTTTCCTTTCCACTCTATCCCTGCCTTGGACATTCCCAAGGGATCTGACCAGGATGTAGATGGTTCGTGAGGAGCAAAATATGACAGTGAGCACTGGAATAAGATACCCTAAAATCTCTAAAAGTAAGATAGAGTGGGTTTGGAGCTTTTTTGACATTTCTCGTTCAAAGCAGGTCTCTAATTTGTCTGTGGTAAGTTCTTCCAGGATAATAACACCGATCACGATTATGATTACCCAGATGAAGATGCACTTTGTAATGGCAATCGTCTTACTTTTGGAGGCCAGTGCTTTGATCAGAAATGGAAACCTGACGGCTATAAATCGGTGAATGCTGATGGCTGTAATGGTGAAGATGCTGCTGTACATGTTGGAGAATTGAGCGCACAGCAGGAATGTACACAGTCCACTCAGTTCTATTTTTTCAAAGGCTTCCCATATTCTGAAAGGTAGGAAAATAATGGCCAGGAAATCGGCAGCCAGTAGGTTGAACATGTAGATATGCATGTCGGACCAGCGCTTGAGGTGGACAGAAGATACACAGAGCCATGATGTTGAAGGAAAGGCCCACTATGAAGACAATTATGTAGGCCACACATTCAAACCGTTTCAACGCTGGTTCTGTGTGATTCAACGCCACACTGCAGTTATGCACAACCTAAAAGAGAGCCAACGTGATTGTGCAAAGGCTTAGTGGTTAATTAAGTAAGGAAGCTGCTTGCAGAAGTTTCATGATTTTAAAGACATCACAACAATGTTTGCACAGTCTGACTGCACTGAAAATATCTGAATGTCATCAATACATCCAAAATATTCAAATGCACAAGCTTAAATGCTGTAGGGTAGCCTATTTTCCTACACTAACTTCACTTTTTGGTAATTATTTTTGCGTATTTTTGAATTAGATAAGATCTCAAAGCAAGTGTCAAACAAATGCTGCAGTATGTTTTCTCAGAACTAATTTGGTTAGCATCTCTTAGCTGTTTTTGGTGGATGTATGAAGTCAGTTTTCTTATGAAGTTAGAAGTGGGTTTTATTTCATCATATTAGTAAACAGAGTGGTTCTGGTGGAACCGCTGCAGAGTAGACTGGTATCTGCGTGATTCGTCATAGACATAAACACATGCCTTCTCCAAAAACCCACACTTGGCCACTTGAGAGCGGTGTGCGCGACAGGAAGTAAGTGCGCAAGACTGTGTCAGGTCTTAAAAACGGTAGTCTCAGCCTCAGAAGTTTCTAAGACCAAATCTGAAATATCCTAAAATGGCTGTTGCCAGCAATCTACCTCGGAATTTGAACATTTTAGAAAAAAATAAATAATAATCTAATTGGTTTGGTTTGGAGGTTTTATTTTTGTATGTCTTACTATCTGCCATGATTATTCTGTTAAAAGTCTGTTCATATGCTTACTGCCAAAATTGTATTTGTTGGAGAAAAAAATAAATTCCATATGAAGTAACGGAATCATGCAGTTCATGACGGACAAATCGTTAACGACTGGTCTATTTGATAATATAGCGCATTGGGAAAGACATCCATATGCTCACCTAACATTCTTCGAACATTTGCTCTTAAAATATTTTTTTCATTTTTGGTCATACAGATAAGAGTAATGTATCTTTTGTATCTGTAAAGAATCTAAGTTTATTTGTGTCCACTCATAATAGCAACAAAGTGTTGTGCTTTTGTAAAATAAAGCAAACAATGTGCTTTCTGTCGTCTTGGACTCTGTGAACTTGAGCACGTCACTTCGAAACTCTGTGGATGCTTGTCTTATTACAGACATTAAAAATATATCTTTAGAGAGTGAAGCTTTTAAATGAACCAATTCAAACAGAAAACAAATATTCTCACATTATGTAGCTAATCCGTATGAAACATGCAGGTGCATCACTACTGCAGAGATGACGAGTCAGCTTTGCCAACTTCCTCTGTTAAACCGAAAACAGAAAGCACTAGTCTAACAAAAATTACGTTACAATAAAGTAAAATGTTAATGCAGTGTACATTCTATTTTTCCCTAACAAATTCATAGTTATTATATTTGCTGGTGTACTCTGGCTAGCCTTTTTATGTGCGTTTTGAGTGCTTTATAGGCTTATTATTATTTAATTCATATATTAACTTATTATTAAGGTTTATTATTATGATTTATGGTTTATTAATAAAAGTGCAACTATTAGTCGACTAATGCTTAAAATGAACAACTTCTAGTCGACCAGAAAAATCTTTGGTTGAGGGCAGCCCTAATGCATATTAACTAATGGTTTATGAGAAGCATACATAGAGGCTGAAAATAAGCTGAATATATAGCACACTTGTTTAATTAGTGACACTTAGACGGCATCTTAATTAAATGTGGCAATTAACATCTTTATTTTAAAACCTTTATTTGAATGTGGCAACACAATATTTCTATGAATACATTTTTGACAGAGTCTTCTCAGCCAATCACTGTGTTCATAGTTAGGAAGCATGCTGACATCCATAGCAAAGAGGTCAATCCCGCCTTATAGTTTTAGACTTCTCTCTGTTGCTTAGTAAAAGTTTGTCTCATCAGCTTTGTAAATAGGTTTTGAGAAAAAAAACTCATTGCAAAAAACCTTTACTGCTATTTAGGAGAACTCTTAGTGGTAAGATAAAATGTTTTGTGAATACAGGCCCTGACCTTCAGTCTGAAGATCTTGCTAAATGAGACTCTAAAATCGACAAAGAGCACTGCCCTTAACTCACACTAAATCCACACTATCTCAAATACCGCTTCAGAGTGCTATTCGAGGCTCGGAGTGCTATTCATCCATCATGTTCTGGAAAAAAATCTTGAGACTTTTTGCAGAGCTCTAACCAGAGGTCATGGATGCCTTTCCAATGCAAGTTAAATATTGAATATGATAATTAGATATTACATTTAATTTGGTAGAAAAACAGTGCTTTTAAGTTTTATTGATGCAAAGATGAGTAGTGATGATATTTATTTTGTACAACATTTGAAACTGCACCACACATTAAAATTATGTCCTGTTATGGGGACTACTTAACAGACATTTAGAAGTTGATTTTAAAGTATTTAAAATGTAAATTTAGCTATGTACACACTTGCATTTGTACAACACTATAAAAGTGTCCCGTCAGGGAAAGAAAAGTTCGACACACATTTGTGTTCTTCATCCTCACTTGTGAAATTCAGGAAAAGCGTCATATAATTGGTCAAGTGCAGAGAACCGCGAGTGTGGGTATTTGGACAAGGCAAGAGAGAAGTAGCTCCGGCATTAATGTTCTTCCGCAAGACGCACGCGCGCAGCAAGTCTGTTTATGAACCGCTAGAGCGCCAGAAGTTACAGACTGCTGCTTTAAATATAATATTAATAAACTTCCTAGACCACAGTACTTTGTGTAGGTTACAGAAATTATCTCACTGTGGTTTAATCAGTATTTTTAAAATAGTAGATGAGGACAGGAAGTGTAGCATTAACGCTTTAACAAGCAATAGGTTTGTAATGAATAATAATAACAATCATTGCTATATTTGTTTATTATAAAATGTTTTGACGTAAAATAGTTTTATATTATTAGGTAATGCCTTTTAGACATGTAATCGTATACTTTAAAGCTCTAAATACAAAATCATAAGATGTAAAATGTACAATCTGTTATGAACTCACATTTTTAATGATAAAAACTGGCAGTATATTTCTGGTGCAGTGTGTATGATTACAAATCATGTACAGTACTCGTAGAGAATTTGTTATATGATTTTAGTATTTGCTCTTTCTATTATTTAGCACTTTATTTTATTAATATTGTACTTTAGTTTTGTTTCTAAAGGTCTTATATAAATACATTTGGCATTAAAAGGACATATAATATGAATTATAACAATAATTACAGCTAGATGTTTTAAATAACTAGGGTGAAGTCAATCAACATGACTCCTGTAAACTCTTCTGTAACCCCTTGAATTTAAACTCTTTCACTTAAAGTGCATAAGTTGATAATAAAACAAGCTTCACTGCTACTTGAATAATTATTTGGTTTTACTTCCATTTACATTTCTCTGGTTAACAACAAGAACAACTCACCATGATTTATAGCTTGTTCTTCTCTCAAAAAAGCCTGTGAGTCTTGCTGCACCGTTGTTCTCGATGCTGTGACAAGTGCGTTTTAAAGAACTGAAATGAGTAGACTGTCTGTTGCATGACTGACAGTCTGCGTATTTCCTCTGCTGATGCTGAATAATGTTACATCATTGATGGGGTTGAATCCGAAGGTACAATGAGCAGGGCTGGTATGGTGGGGGAATGGAGTCCAGAAAGTGAACTTAGACAACATACTGTAACATAGCATGTTTATATATAAAAAATGTGGACGGATATTTTTGTCTGTGGTTAGCTGTGCAATGTCAGCCATAACACCTGCAGACTGCAGCCAATGGCAATGCTTCTGCTCCTCACAGAACAGATCGTGAAAGCAGATTGCTTTAGATTAATTATCTTGGATTAACCTTGGGTTTTGCAGAATAACTTATTTTAACAGATGCAGTGACAGAAAGTTTGATATAGGTAAAGATGTGTTACCTGAAATTACATGCACTTTATAAAAATGCTTGGTTGTTTCAACCGAACTTTGGGTCAAATATGGACTAACCCCAACAAAGACATTGACTTACCCTATACTGGCAGTTTTAATTTCATGTTTAAAGTATAAATTCAGTTATTTAAATAATTTATGAATCATTTCCAAATTCAAAACTTTATATTCAAAACATTAATGTTATGAATTTAAATCCATTCATGCCATTCATGCCTGTAAATAAACCTAAATGATACTTTTTTTCTGTGCAACCTCTGTTGTGCAGAGATAAATTTAGCTGATACTGATTTTATTTGATTGATTACACATTTTTCCTGATTGTGTTTTATCGTTATTGAATGTATTGTTTTGATTAAAATATTTGAACAAGTTTATAAATTACATTCATTGCCGGTCTAAAAAAAAAGAAAAAAGAAAAAAAAAAAAGGCGAAATGTGATGTTGGCTTGTTAGTATTATAAAAGTTATTGTCATATCTGTGTCCTCTTAAGTCAGGTGTTATTTAATAAATTAAATCAAATAAAATGACATGCTGGCTATTAACAATCATAAATCTATATCAACAAAATTCATACAGTAGATGGATTGTGCATAAGTGTTACGTTTAAATATAATATTTTAATGTACAGTAGAAATATTAAATGATTGCAAAAATGAAATAAGCTACTATTTTAAATATGAATTAAAACCGCCAGTAGATGTCAGCAAGAGACTGTCTTAATGAGTGAGCTGAATCAACCGATTCGTTTAAAAAGCTGATTCATTTATAGCCTGATTGAATCATGTCAACCTTAAACACAATACAACTTGGGGGGGAGGGGGGGGGCAATAATTACAACCCAGTCCAGGGTCAGAGTCTGGGGTCTTTGTGGTTCGAAAGATTTCTCTTTTTCTGGAATGGTCTGTACTGAATGGCATCTTGTTTCTATGATGGAACATCTGAAGTAGGTCAACTGAACACTTCTGAAGGACAATCAGGTAGGCAATATAAACCTTCATGTATCAAAGCAATCAAAATATTTGATCAAACTGTACTGCTTTTTTAGGCATTTATATTATATTTGCATTCATTTATGCGTTCATTTTGCACTCAGCTCACAATAAACTTTATTGATCCACCAAAGCCAATTTTTTTCACTTTTATTTTATTTTATTTATCATTTAATTTATTTTTGTTATTTTTAGACTTTTCCCGGTACTAAATCAGCAATATTTATTTATTTATTTATTTATAATATATTGTTATGTGAATTTCACAAATGGCCCAGGCCAGAATCGTTAAATAATTACTTGAATTAATATTGTTATTTTGTCTTCTCTAGTTCCCTATTTGCTGAGCTGGAGACTCTTATCTCTCTCTCTCTCTCTCTCTCTCTCTCTCTCTCTCTCTCTCTCTCTCTATGCCAGCCCCACAGCCACTTTGTAACTTTGGATGTTATACAATAGCAACATTCACACACATTGTGCTAATGAATACCTCCTGCACTTTTCTGTTAACAGCATCCTCTTGTCTCGCCATTTTATTATTAATAATATGTAGTGTTTTCTTCTCTCTCTGATGTTGTTTTGTTCTTGTGCTGACAACTAAATCAAATTCTTCTGTATCTCTGTTGTGATTCTTGGTTATTTTATTTTAATAAACACTGGCGGTATCCTACAAGGATTCCAGGCACATATGAAGACATCAGCTCTGACCAGAAAGGGTTTGTGCTATAAGCATTTATAGTAAGTTCTGCACAGGGAGTTTTTCAGACCCAACTCTTCCTCCACAGGTTGCTTTTTACAAAAGTGTGTCATTTAGTCAAAAAAAAAAAAAATTATTTTCTTTTTTTGCATCTAATCTGCTGGTATCTTGTTGCAATTTTTGAGGAACTTGCACACTAATTTTAAGCTGTTTATAGTGTTTTGAAAAACATATTTTATCATGACTTCTCAAATCGCTCTCACATTACATTCACAGATTTTGCTAATGAAGCTGTGAGTATTTGCTGCTGTTCATCTTGTTTACTCATTAGCAAAAACAGAAATTACAGGTTTATCTATCTATCTATCTATCTATCTATCTATCTATCTATCTATTATCCGGTCTGCCTGTCGTTCATTCTGTCGATCTTTCTATCTATCATCCATCATTCTGGCTGTTGTTCTACTGTTCTGTCTTTCTATCTGTCGTTCCATATATTGTTCTGTCTATTGTATCTGTCTGTCTATTGTTTTGTCTTTATCTATATCTTTCAGTTATTCTGTTCACCCTCTTATGGTCATGTGTGGTGTAATTTCCTGCTAATATGCTGTAAATGTTTTCTCTCTGTTGTCAGAAACTGTCGGGTGATCTCTATGTGTGCTGTGTGCTGGCATGGCCCTGCTGCATGCGCTGCTCGCTGTGAATACTGATTAGGAATCCTACATCCGCTCAAGTGTGCTGTGAATATGCTAAGCTAGCATTAATACATCAGAGAGAGTTACATAAGCCCTGACCACCGGGACGCATTAGATCTCTCTGTTTCTCCCTCTCTCTTTTATAGAATTCACCGAATCTCTGGAATCTGATAGTGGGAGGAGAATGAAATGAAACTGTGTATCATCCTCTGAACGACCTCTGAAGTTAGAGAAGTCTCGAGGCGAGAGCAAACGAGAAAGAGGAACCACTGAAAGTGAGAGTGTCTTGTTTAACTGAAAGTGAGAATGATGGTATTAAAAGGAAGTAGAACAGCTGTAGCCATGGAGACCAGCTCAATAGAAAGATGATGATGAAGGATGGGCTGCTATTGTTTGAAGGAAGGACATGAAGGGAACAGAGAGAGAGAGAGAGAGAGAGAGCATCAAAAAATATAGAAAATAGTATCAGAGTGACAGAAACTAGTTGTGTTTAATTGAGGTAAATAGGAAGAGCGTGTTTGGTGTTTCAAGCTCATGGTGGTCTTTGTAAGAGGTGAGACCAGGTCTGTGGGGGTTACAGTAAAATCAGTTCACCAAACAGAGACTTTTTTCATCTTTCTAGTTCATCTGTACATGGGTGTTGTTTCCTTGGCCTTTATTTCATTATATCTGGATGATATTAGATCCAGCTTCTTTCTTTCTTTTTTTCTTTCTATTTTATTAGTAATTTAGAGAGTCTCTAAGCAGGCATGGTAATGAATAAATAAGAGAAACTTTGCGTTCACCCTCAAGTAGAATTATTTTCCATTACTAGTTTAGCAAACAAACACACACACACACACACACACAATTATATTTGTGCTGCAATGAAAAAACATCTTAACTCAAAAATTGCTAGTACTTTCACAAATAATTACAAAGAAATGGCAGATAACAAATTGAATTAAACATTACATTTTGAAGACGAGAGACTGAAGAAGTGCTTGTAAAACTCTATTTTTTATTTTATTTTATTTTTTTACAGTTTACAGACGTAAATTATAACTAAAATAATTGAGGATCATGAAAAAAAAAAAATTCTATTACTTTTGTAAGTGACCAGTTTTTATCTAGCATACTACATTGGCACTGGCGTTCTTTATTGGCATCTTTGCTTTCTTGAAAAAAATTTAACATTTCCATTTCACAAAAGGCTCTAGAAAAAGGTTCTTTAAATTATTAAAACTAAAGAAAAAATTGACATATTCACTGAAAGTTTCTTTAGGAACCCCAAAAGTGTTGTTCTACCCCCAAAATCTAAATCTATCTAAACCAAATTTCATAGAGTGTGAAAAAAAGAAACATTCAGTTTCAGCTGTAAAGCAGCTCTAAAGAAGATTATCGGTTCAATAACTATTTCAGTGTTGCTAAGTTCATCAATTATGAAACACATTTAATTGCACAACACAGCACAACAGAAGGAAATAGTGTCATTATTCAGCATTATTCAAGTCAATTCAGTGTTGAATATCTATCTATCTATCTATCTGTCTGTCTGTCTGTCTGTCTGTCTGTCTGTCTTTCTGTCTGTCTGTCTGTCTATTATATGTTTTAGAAAATGGAAGAATAGGAGAGCTGTGTGCATGTGTGCTTTAGTGTGTACACTAACGCGGATGTGAATGGGTGTTGCTGTTACTCAGCCTGTCTCTGATGTTATATGGGTCAGTCTCACATGGCTCGGCATGCTGGCTGACTCAACGCTGGTAAACAGGCTTGCTTGCTCACCCGTTTCCACAGCAACACCGTCCCTGCCCTTTCTACGTGTTCTCAATGGCTCCGCAAGCATCTGCTTCCTCTCACTTACGGAACATTTTCAGGGAAATTTGCCTCACAAATCAGAGAGATACTCCTAGTGTCCGCTTTTGTTTGCCACCTTGTTGGCGACATGCAGTACGTTCTGTGATGTTCTTTTCCAAATGGGTCAAAACACTAACATTCTGCTTGTTTTTCTCTTTCGTTTTCTTACACGGGTGTGTCTGTCATTGCTGACGTTTAGTATTCCTGTCATTTAGTATTTTTGAAGCATGCATATTGCTCTCTTGTTCTCTGTGAAGGTAGAAGAAATGCAGACGTTGTTGTCAAATCCTTTGTTGACCAAATCCACATGCCAGTCATACTATAGATATTCTACAACAACACAAACTCGTTTGAAGTTCTGTTGAAGAATGCAATAGCCAAGTGAAGATAGAAATGTGATTTCTCCCTCCTCATTTCACTTTAAAACTGCAAGTTTGTTTCTTGAGGTAAAGGACAGATTGTTCATTTGATGGTCAAATTAGCTAATGTCAAACGGGTTTGGCTGTAGTTGGCAGGTTAGTTCATGCCCGGAGATAACCATTACATCATATCCCTGATATTTAACAAGTGTGAAGTCTGAATCAATAGGTGGAGTTGTGTTTTAAAATATTTTCCTCAAAGGTGTGTCAAAGCTACATTATTATGACTTTTGTGTGGACTGGAGTTGCTGTTGTTGGACAAACTAAAACAATTAAAAATAGTTTCTTATCTACTGAAATAAAGCTGAGATAAAATACAAACAAAAAAACAGGTAAAAAAATATTTTTAGGTTGAAATTAGGTTTAAAAGGGTTGTATAGCTGAAAAATTTAAATAAAAAAACTAAGAAAAAGTTAAAATGACAAACTTACACTAATATTAAAATGAAAACTAAATAAGCTAAAAAAAAAACAACAACAACAAAAAAACTATAAACAACTAAAATGAAATATGTATATATATTTTTTTTTAATTAGTAATTTTAAATATTATAATAGTATGTAAATAGTACAAAAATATCACTGGTATGGATAGAAGATTTCTTATGCAATTTTTCCGATTTATAATAATAATAATCATCATCATCATCATTTTGGTGGTTGCTTGTGCAGTTGGGTGGTTTCCAGGGTGTTGCAATGCAGTTGCTAGGTATTTTGAGTGGTTTTGCTATTGCTATTGGTAGTGGTAGTTCTATGCAGTCGATAGAATATTACATTTACTAGGGTATTTTGGGTGCTTTTAACATGGCTCGGGTGCTATCAGATCAAGCCTATGTTTTCTTTTTCTTTTTCTTTTTCATTTACCCACCCGGCAATTGTAATAAGATTGATCACTTAAAAAAATAACTGGGATTGAGAAACCATGGGAACCAGACTTAAACTAATTTGAATTCACATGAGCATAGCTCAAAGTATCAGAGTAAGGATTTTATCACTAAGCCACATCTTGAAATGCATACAAAGTGCAAATAATTGTGATTCCTGGCCAAATATTGTAAAAGATACTAGGAAATAGTTTTAACATCTTAATAATACCTTTAAATAAGAAATAGATTCTGACAAAGATATCTAAAATGGTACATTGCATGTGACCCAAGAGACAAAGAAGATGAGTGCTGAGGAGGAAGGAGGGAGAGAGGAATAAAGAACAGGAGAGGAGAACAGGACAAGAGAGAATGGAAGGTGAGAAGGAGGAGGAGGGAGGAGAGAACACAAGGTGAAGGAGTATGTTTTCACTGACACAGTGACCTGGTAGCATGTTACCTGGAGTCTAATCAGATAAACAGCCTCGAGCCAGCGGAGATTAGAAAGCTTTCGGAATCGAAGAAAAGCAAGGGATTAGAGGGAGGGATAGAGGAGGGCAGGAGGGAGCGGGATTACAGCACCATGCGAAGACAGGATCAAACATAATCCCTGTGAACACTCAGACCTCCATCTTGGTTACTGAGAGAGCGAGAGTGAGGATTTACCCATCAGTCACCTCATCAGTACACCGTTCCCCAGTACAATGTGTTTATGAGCAGTCTGTTCGCTCTGTTGCAGTGTGTGTGTGTTTTTATTATAACGCATTAGTATTATTTGTCAAACATTCTCAGAAAAAAATTAAAGGTACAAGAGTTGTTATTGTACACCTTTGTACCCATTTTAACCCAAAGTGTTCATATTAGTACCTTAAAGGTATTAGTACCTAAGTGTACATATTTGTTCATAAATGATACATATTAGTGTAAGTTTTTAAGAGCTACTACCCCATTGTACATGTACTGAGAGTGTACGATTACATTATTATACTAGACTTTCTTTGGAAAATGTGAGTAAATGTAAAATTAATTGACTTGATAGCAGCATGGTGCCAGTGGTTGCTAACGCGTCCTGGGTGGTTTCTAGGTTGTGGCTATGATGTTGTACTTTTGATACTAGAACATACAAATTATTTGTTTTAAGGTCTGCTTCCACCAACTAGAACTGAAGAAGCCAGTCAGTTCCTTTGGAAAGAAAACAGCATGATTTTAATCGAGACACGGACAAATTGTTTTTGAAAAGCTACCATTCCCATAGGTATCAAACTTGTTAATATTCACAGATTTTTCTTGGGTAGATGATAAATGTTTTGGTTAGTAGACAGTATTTTAGGGCTTTTATATAGATTTTTTAAAATATATATTTTATATTTAAACCTAAAGCTTACTGTATTATATTTGATGGAAAATTTGAAAATTTTGAAAACTGAATAATCAAAATGATCAAAACTTTGCTGAAATACCTGTTGTGTAAAATCTTCTACATTATATCTTCATCTGATTGATATAGTTCATTATTTTTTAGAAAATAAAAAGTCTTTTACGTAATATAATTGTAAAAACTTTCACTTTTAGATTGTGGTTCATCTGTCTTTTTGCTGTGAAATCATTAATGATTTTATTAAACTAAGTGTAAGAATAACTTTTATATTGTTTGTAATATTTCAAGAAGAACATTTACTTGATTCAAGAAACTCAAACTATGTTAAAATGTGAGTATCAAATATGAACCATCAGGCTTTTGAGGAGTGTTTCTTTATTAATCTGTTAATTATTGTGTTGCAAGGCATTACATTTGCCCCCATAGTAAAAACTACAGAGCTTTGATCATAAAACTAAGCTAAATTAATCTGTTATTTACTAAGTGGAACATATTTGGTACAAAACAGATTGAATTATTTAGCCTCAACACCAAACGATATGTCTGGCGTAAAAAAATTAAAAAATAAAAATCGGTGTCAGTCTTCATGTCAGGCTGCAAAGCAACAAAATGTGATTATTTTAAAGGGGGTGATTATTTTCTGTACCCACTGTATATATTCTGTCTCATTGTTTTGACAGATCAAACCCGTTGTAGCGATTGGATTGACTCAGCCCTATACCCCCATCCGTTCACTAACTGCATTTGCGTAGTTTAGGGTCAGAATGTCAGGGCTGTTCCTATTAGTTACCGAACACGCATGAGAGAACACTTGTTGAAAATCGAAAGAACTTAACAAGGCAAAAGATGTTACAATAGACATCTTTTATATCAAGGTTATCATCCATAAAGTGTTTAATAAGGGAAATCAACTCTTTGGCTGTTATGTAATGGGTGGAATAGTTTCTTCCACAGGCGTGATGTTTATTTCATGAGAGACAGACATATGAGCGCATGAGAGGAGAGATGAAAGAAAAATAGTAGCAGGGGGCGCAGCAGGCCAGTCTGCTGAACGAATAGAAATAAACAGATTGAATCAGAAACGATGCAACAAGAAGAAAAGGAGAAAAGCAGATCTCCCAGGACCTCAAGCCTCAAGATGGACAGAAGAAGCAGACAGGGATGAAACGGTGAGGGAACAACGGATGGGGGAGGAGGCAGCAGCATTGAACACAGCACTCTGTTTGCTCTCTGGTTGTTCCACTAACCTACTTACTGTAAGCTTCTCTCTGTGTTTCATAAGAGCGCTGCCAGAGAATTGCATCACCAAGCTATTCCACACACAGTCGCTCTCTTGTCATCATTGCCATTTAGGATTTTGAAAGATGCACAGATCAAATGCACATGGAGGCACATGTGGATTTGTGATTTTTGTCTCACATATTGGCTCATTATTTGGTGCCCAGGTGCTTGGATTGTGTTGATAGAATGTGGAACACATGCTTTTGGTTGTCTGAAATGTTCAAATATAACTAATCTCCTTTGCAACTATTAAGAGTTTGACAATATTTCATTTAAGAAGCTCTAGACTCTAAACTAAAGGGTTAATGCTCACCCTCAACAATAAATGAATAATGAATAATTAGTCTGTTCAAGCCTCCAGCAGGCCTCCAAGGATTACATAACCATCTGCCAGTATTATAGGACCGGCTCTTATTTATACCTTTTGGCTGAGGCATTTCTTCTGCCTGGTTTGATTAATAAAATGGCCATTTTGCAGAGCAATCCTGTCTCTTTAATGGGTGTCTGTTGGCGTGTGCATTGGAAAGAACTGGCATTGATTATATAGTTTTAAACGCAACCAATATTTAAATGTGACATTTCAAATGTTTCCAGTGAACTGTACACTGTGAAATGACTCAGTGAGGTAGCTGATATTAGACAAGCCAAGCCAAGGCTTATTTACTCCAAGTCACCTTCATTTTTGTAGTGCTTTATACAATAGAGACAGACATTTAACAGGAAAGTAACATAATTAATAATGACTTTAAAGGGATAGTTCTCCCAAATATGAAAATTCTGTCATCATTTATTCACCTTGCACTTGTTCCAAACCTGTATTAATTTATTTCTTATGCTTAACACAAAATATATTCTGAAGGATATGTCAAAAATCACAGAGCTGATGGTAGCTATGGATTTAATATTATTAAAAAAAAATTAATAAAAAAAATATTAATTTATAATTTTTTATTATTTATTTATTTTTGAATTAAAATGTAGAGAACTTTTGTAAATGTAAATATTTTTATTCGTGGACAATGTAGCCTATAGAAGACTTGTACAAAATCTCGATAAACTCATTAATTAATTGTAATTAATTAATCAAATAATGTATGCTATTATGACAAAGTCCGTTGTCCTCTTGAAATTAGTTTACATTAAATTAATTCAGTTTGACTGTTACAATGAAAAAATCACTCTGAATGACCGACTTCTAGTCCCACCTTAAGCGCTGACTGGATGCGCGTCCCCGTGAGCAGTGCGCGGCAGTGAGATCATGCGAGAGTCCACGCGGCTGAAAAGTAGGTTAGCAGGATAGAGTGAGAGGAGAGGGAGGACGACGACGATTCATACCGCATCGAGAGCGACTTTAGTTTTTTGAAGCGCAACAGTAGACCTTACTTTGCGAATTTACTTTGAGGAGCTCTCTTATATTTTATTTTCCTAATAATGCTCACATTCGGAACTGAAAAGTTAAATTTAGGTAACTGTCTTATGTTATCTACTTAGTCCGAACAATATTACTCCGCAGCCCATAAACTTCGGAGAATCAAGAAACCGCGGTCAAAATGAGAGGTAAGATACTCGGAGCACTGCATAACATTGAACTATTACGCCGACTTTGCATTTTGCTTATAAAACGCTCTTTAAACAGTTTTTTTTCAGCATATAGCTATAAAAAATGTGTGCACATATGTTTAAATGCACTGCTTTCCTGTCACAGTCGCCGCGCGGTCACTTGTTACTTAGGAACGCGTTTTTGGCGTTCCATTCTTTGTCAAAAGATACAGTGAATTCGTTGTAAAATGTAAAAATGTATCAAAATCACGGCAGGTCGTGATTCTGGCATGTTTGACAGGTTTGTTTGTTTTTTAAGTAATGAGAGTCAAATTAGTGGAATGTTTTTCTTTATCAAGTAAACTTTAATGTTTCTGTAAACACGACTTGTTGTGAGTTAAACCCTCGCTTTATGCGGTTCTTGCGATATTTTGTTGAGTGTAAATGTTGGAGATGGAGGTGTCGGCTGCGTGTTGTTGTTTTCGCAGGGCAGCATGGCCGGCTGTGTGTGCGAGCAGCGCTCGAACCTGCTGTTCTACTGACCTAGTTATGTCACTGAGCATTACACAGCATTCACAGCAGGGGCTGACTGTGGGAGAGATAGAGCGCGAGCGAGGGGAGGCGCTTTGCCGGAGTCGTGCAGACACATGCGGTCTGTTGGTGATGATGGCCACCGCCTTTGCCTTCCATCATGAACTTGAGTTTGAACTTGAACTCCGATCTTGATCTAGAGTCTAGACGATAAACAATCTCAACTATTTATGTAACAAATGCATGCACAATGGTGACTTTCTGTAAATTCTTGTCGCTAAACACACGTTTTAATTATGCATGAACATAATATGCAAATATTAAACACGTAGTTGCGTGGATTTAAAAAATCTATTATTCTATTTACATTGTATATTATACCGAAATATGTGATGGATTTAATTACATATAACATTAATAAAAATGTAGTTATTACATGGAAATGTTTATTGTATTATATATTATTTTATAATAAAAATGATTGAGAACTCCAAAATTCAGCAGATTATTTCTCAGCAGCAAATATTTATGTATAATGATTATAAAATAAATAACACATTGCTTTTCCAGACAGTTTCCACTCTGTACTTTCTTTCCTCTCACATAGTGGAATTATTAAAATTCTGGATCAAAGCGTTTATTAGTTTATAATTAAATGTAATATGTAATTAAATTATTATAAGCGCCACTCTGCACTTTCTCTTTTTTTATGTGAAAATGTTATTCATTCATTCATTCATTTATTCTTTAAAATATATTATACAATTAAATGAACAAATTCTGTCTCTGCTTGCAAAATCTTAACAAAACAGAATTATTTAGCTTTAGATTATTGGCTTCTTCTTATTCTTCACTTGGGTTTGAGTAAATTTGAAATCCTAATCATTGTTCTTTTTAATTTAACTAATGATCCAAACTCTTTGCCTGTAAGCTCAAAGTGATTCTGTGTCTCTCTCTTTTTGATTGCTCTCTGAACAAATGTTTAAGGCAGTTGCAGGCGTACATGTCCGGACACACTGTTGTGAGGTGGGGTTGTGTTTAAATATACACAGCGTGGCTCATGTTCACAGGCCAGCTGAGGACAGGAAGGATGTAGCAGGTTATGTTCTCTATTGAAAAAGAGCAGATCTGCACTTTGTCAGGAATATTTATTTGTATAAATCCTGGAAGTTTTGCGTGGTCTGTTTTGTGTCATCGATCATTATGTAACTCACATCCTCTCAGTTCTAATAATAAGGCTTCATTTTTATTTAGTCAACACTAAAATGACGATAATCGTTTCATATTAAAGAAAACACACACAGACTAATACATACAGAAAAGAAGCTGTTTTCCCATTTAGAGCCATTAGACGAGTGGATCTTATTTTATAGAATTGCCGTTTTCCTCTCTTACTGTTTAGTTTGGTATCCGTACACCTTTTAAAGTGATCATGACTTGAATGACCTTGGTTTCATGACAACCAGACAGCAGGAACCAAAAGTGACTTACTGACACACTGACCGGCCGTCTTACCAGAAACTAGAGTGTAATTCTGGTCTATCTGCATAAAGTTAATTTCATATTAATTGAGCGAGACCCAGGGATGTGTTATATAAAATAGGTGAGGTGTTAAATCATTGCTCTTTACTCTGGCCTACATATGCCAACCATGTGACCAGAAACCCTTCTTCTCATCACTGTGACAAGACAGACACATCATTGAGAGAAAATTCAATTGTGATTAGTAACATGGCTACCCCTTATTATATGCAGTTCTGTCAAAAATAAAAAATGATACACAACTGTCTACATTTAAAAGGTTGTTTTGTGAAATTTGTTGGGTCATTGGCTCCTTTTGCATTAGCTTGAATGCTTATGCTGAAAATCGGTTGTGCTCTTCTCTTCTCCTTAATCTAATCTGCCATCTTGTGTTATGTCACCAAGTTAGACTTTACTGCTTAACACAGTATTCTTTTCTCAAAGCTGATTGGATTACAGTACCTGTACCTAAACACAGATAACAGTCGCTGCCACTTAAAGTGCATTTGAACCTTTTTCCTGAATCGCCATGCACATAAAAACATTCTTCATCTGTCTTTATTTTTTGTTTATTCTCCATTATATCACACAGATGGCATTTAGAACGTAAGAGGCTGTGGAAACTAAAAGATCATGATCCCTCAGTGATGCTAATATGAAACAGATGAGTACATTAGATATTTTTAGGTCAGGATTCCTCATGAAGTGCAATGGAAACTCTTCAAGAATCCCTTTTAAATTTTTTTACTGTTTTTAAATGGCTAATGTAGCAGGCTTAATAGTTAATAGTTAATGTTTTTTTATTGAATTTATACAATTATTGTATAATAATTTATATATACATATATGTAAATTATATGTATGTATGTATACACACACACATGTTATTTTAAATGGATAGGTTTTAAATAGAAAAGCCATTATTAAAAAAAATTTTTTTTTTTAAAAAGCACCTCTGGAAAAGGCTCTCAGCTAATCAGATTCAAGAACCAGAAATAACTGTTTTGCGTACATTTTATATATATATATATATATATATATATATATATATATATACACACACACACACACACGTATTGTGTATTAATGCACTTTTTTGGGTTACACGTGTATAATTAAATATATAAAATAATGTCTTAATAAAAAGTCAAATGTCACAAATGTCATGCCTTCTCATCGAAACCAGCTCCACCTTAACAAAGAAAAGGGAAAGGCCTATTCAAAATTACATGCATGAAGATCCGCCCACAGCTGCCCTCCCCTTTTCACTGAGAAAGTATGTCAGTAGGACAGCGAGTCCACATGGGCACACTGCCAGGCTGAATTGAGTGACACTGAGTCGGCCAATCACAGACACATCTGCCCAAACTTAAACCAATAGGCTTTGAGAAGTGGCAGGGAGGTGGAACATCTGCATTATTAGACTGAGCAGCCCTGAATTGCGTGTTGGTGGAATGTTTGCAGACGAAGGTTATATAACACTACAGAGAGCGCTACGGGAGGGGCACCCAAGGGCTTACAGATTTTCCATTGCATGCCACAGTGTATCTTGGTCATTGCTTTCAGCTGACAGAGCTAGAAAGACAAAATGGAGGATGTTTTTTTCCTACATAGCGTGTTTTTGCAAGCTTAGTTTCTTCCATTCCACCACTAATTATTGTATAATAATTGTGTTACTATCACAAAACAAATTAATTTTTTTTAATTCAGTGATTTATTAATTCTATGTAAGAAAGTTCATTTTATATATATATATATATATATATATATATATATATATATATATATATATATATATATATATATATATATATATATATATGGGAAATTGATTCTTGAAATTTTTATAAACTTTTTTTATTAGTGTGAAGATTTTAGCTCAAACATTTATCATTAAATATATAAGAACACATTTCTTTATTTAGTTCATTTATTTTTTCATTTATTTATTTATTTAGTATTTGTCAATAATTAAAAGCATGGTTTCATATAAAAAACATAAATGTAATATAAATATAAAAATATTAGTGCTGTTAATCACGATGAATTGCATACAAAATATACTGTGTGTGTGTGTGTGTGTGTGTGTGTGTGTGTGTGTGTGTGTGTGTGTGTGTATTTATGTAAACATGAATATACACAGTAGACACATTATGTAAACAAACTTTTATTTTGAATACAACTAATCGTGATTAATTGTTTGACAGCACAAAACATTTGTTATTACATAATAATTGTGTAATTGTTATCACAGAGCTATTTATTTATTTAGTTTATTATTTTTCATTTATTCATTTATTAACGATTTTTTATTTATGTAGTTTTTCAATAAATAAATATTTGCATATATAAAAACAAATATAATTAAATATGAAAATACGTTTTATTGCATAATAATTGATATCATATTTTTATCACTTTTATAAAAAAAAAAAAATCAATAATTATATACTTATTTATACTCTTTATACTTAAATGTATCAAATTTAATATGGGTTTTATGTCTGTCTGCATGGATGCCAGGTATCTGGTTTCTAAAAGTCACTACACTTTGTTCCACTAATCATATGCGTCGTATCAAGGTCTCATAATACACCTTCAGTCAGAAAATCAATCCTCTGGCTATTTCTGTCCTTCATGTCTTGCAGAGCGTGAGAGACCTCTCTCTGTCCGACTGTAATCTTCATTGGTTGATATTATTTGTGGTGTATGTCAGAATCAGAAAGAGCTTTATTGCCAAGTGTGTGTACCCACAGAAGGAATCTGTTTTGGTGACAGAAACTTCCAGAGCACAGACTCGATGACAAGTCAAAAGTGTGTAACAAAATAAAAATAAGTGGGTTAAAATGAATATGTAAAAACAATACACAATTGACAAAAAGACAGTATGTTGTATGTACTGATGTTCCATACAGAAATCATGCAAGGAAATGTGGATAGATGTATGATATATTTAAGAGTAAGTTCATCCAAAAATGAACTTTATGTCATTAATGACTCACCCTCATGTCGTTCCAAACCCGTGAGACCGACGTTTATCTTCGGAACACAGTTTAAGATATTTTAGATTTAGTCCGAGAGCTCTCAGTCCCTCCATTGAAGCTGTGTGTACGGTATACTGTCCATGTCCAGAAAGAGAAGAAAAACATCTTCAGAGTAGTCCATGTGACATCAGAGGGTCAGTTAGAGATTTTTGAAGCATTGAAAATACATTTTGATCTTAAAATAACAAAGATTAGGACTTTATTCAGCATTACTGAGTGAGTAAGTTCAGTTCAAAGAGGAAGTGGGCTGGGTGTGAGGGGTACAGAATGATTATGCCAGCGCTTTTACTCACTCTGGATGAATACAGTTCTTTTTGCAAATGTGCTTTTCTTTGTGTATCATGAAATAATTTTCCTTTTAATTCTTAAAACAATGCTTGTTTTTTTGTTTTGTTTTTCAGCTCAAATTGAGGTTATACCATGTAAAATCTGTGGTGACAAATCCTCTGGGATTCACTATGGTGTTATTACATGTGAAGGGTGCAAGGTAAGAATTCTGCCTTAATACCCCAATGATTACAATATCATATTTTCTTTTTTTTTCCTTACCCTACATGTGCACTTTCAAAATGACCCTTTTGTGCTCTGTCCCTCCTTATGTTTTACCCAGATGTTATTAGTATGCATCTGTTTTCTGGCTCAGTATATATGACTTTCTGTTCGTCATGTGGCACCAGGGTATACCAGGTAACCATGTTTCTGTTTTGCAGGGGTTTTTCCGCCGCAGCCAGCAGAACAATGCCATGTACTCGTGTTCACGGCAGAGGAACTGTCAGATCGACCGAACCAACAGGAACCGCTGCCAACACTGCCGTCTGCAGAAGTGCCTGGCACTCGGCATGAGCCGTGATGGTGAGCCCAACGAACACTAAATATTAGGAACCATGACTCGAATATTAGTACTGTATGAGGAGAAGCAGGGTCAAAGGCAGCTGAGGGGGACTTCATGTCAACAATTATGATTTTTGCAACTACATGGTATTATTCAGTCACGATTTGAGCCTGATTTGATTCACGTAAAGGGGAAATGTGTGAATGATCTCTTTAAAAACAAAAACCTGTGTCATCATATATTTTATTTATGAATCGTCTAAAAGGTGCTGTAGGGAACTTTTGTAAAAAAATATTTTTTACATATTTGTTAAACCTGTCATTATATGCTGACAGTAGAATATGAGACAGATAATCTGTGAAAAATCAAGCTCCTCTGGCTCCTCCCAGTGGTCATATTGCCATTTGCAGAAACTCCATCGCTCCCGGTAAAAAAACAACCAATCAGAGCTGCGGTCCGTAACTTTGTTTGTGTTCAAAATGTAGAAAAATGTATATAATAAGCGAGTACACCATGAATCCATTTTCCTAACCGTGTTTTTGGCTTGTCCTGAATCACTAGGGTGCACCTATAATAAGTGTTTATATTCAGACTATTTTAGATTGCTTCGGGGGTACCGCGGCGGAGTAACCCAGTACCTTTGTGATTCTTCATAGACATAAACAGAGAGAAGTAGTTCCGGCTACGATGTTCTTCCGCAAGACGCAAGCAGTTCTGTTTATTAACCGCTAGAGCGTCAAAAGTTCCCTACTGCAGCTTTAAATCAGGACTTAGTGGTTTATGTAACAGACGACACTAATCATTTTCTTTGGTTTAATGATTCAGTGTAATAGAATTAGAAGTGTGAATTTAAGACCCCATATATATTGAAGATAAATTAAGAGCTATTTGTTTTCACCCTAGAAATAGAATACATATATTTATCTATATAAACTTCTGTACTGTATATTTGTGTGAGATATTTATTTGAGAAAATATATTTTGAACCAAACAAAACAGTTTTTTTTAAACATTTTTTTAACAAACATGTAACAATTATATTATATTAATGCACTTTACAGTTTATTTTTTTATAGATACAATATAATTATTAATTTATAGCATTAATATTTTGCAAATAAAAAAACTAAACAGTCATAAATACAGTAATAAATATAATGAATATACAATACTGATAAGTATGTTTGGGGTTGGGCAATGTTTTTGAAAGAAACCTCTTATACCAACCAGGGCTTCATACGTTGAATCAAAAATACATTAATATTGTAAAATACATACAATAATATGGTAAAATATTAATGCAATTTAAAATGACTGTTTTGTATTTCCATGTGTTTTAAAATGTAATTTATTCCTGTGATTCAAAACTAAATGCAAATTTTTCATTATTAATATGCAGTCATTCTAATAGGCCGATTTGCTGATCAAGAAACATATATATATATATATATATATATATATATATATATATATATATATATATATATATATATATATTTATCAATTTTGAAAAAAATATTTTTATGGATCCTTTTCTCATGATTCTTTAATGAATAGAAATTTTAAAAGAACAGTATATATTTGAGATAGAAATCTTTATTTTAAATGGAAATTATACATGCCTTTGCTGAAAGCAGTTTTTGCATTCTTACTGAATAAATTATTTCAAAATATTAAAATATATGAATATTTCTTCAAAATAAATAAATAAATAAAATCAGATCTTAAACTTCTGTAAATAAATACTATATATAATGTAAATTATACTAAGTGAATATGCAATACTTTTTTTTCTGTAGCGGTGAAGTTTGGCCGAATGTCAAAGAAACAGCGGGACAGCCTGTACGCAGAGGTGCAGCGGCACCAGCAGCTGTCTCGGGACTGTCTGGCAGGTTTGGGTGGTGGTCTGGCATCACATGACCGTGAAGAGACGGGTGAAGACATCACACACAGTCGGCCATACAGCAGTGGTGGTTCGAGCTCTAACCTCAGTGACCTGGACGACATCGCCACGCTGCCTGACGGTTTGCTGTTTGACCTGCCTCTCACCCCAGAGGAGGCGGGCGAGTACTGCTCTCTGGAGATGCTCGGGGGCGGCCGAGGGTCCGGGAGTGCTGGAAGTGGAAGCTCGTCCAATCAGAGCTCTCCAGAGCCCAGCACAGTAGATTTGGCGGAAGTGAAGCATGAGTATATTCTACCTGAAAACAGTCTTCTTACACACTCTCTCCTGGGATCTCTACCAGACAACTGCTCTCTACAGGACATAGGTGAGCTGTCATTAGAGATTTTCATTTTGTGATCTTGTCCTTTATTCATTTGAATCATTATGCTAATATAACAAGGATAAGATACTGACATTATTTTAATAATAATTTTCCTCCAAATGTTTATTACTATAATACAATGAAAATCCTCTTGTGCAGCTATATATAGTTATTTTTATAGATTATATAATTGTTTATATATATATATATATATATATGTGTGTGTGTGTGTGTGTGTGTGTGTGTGTGTGTGTGTGTGTGTGTGTTTATTTAATTATAATTAGTACTTTTAATATCTATCTAAAGGTATATCTATATAACATATTTTTATACTATTTGTTTGTTATGTCTGTTTGATATATTTATTAATATCTAGATAGACGGATACTAAAGGCAAATGTGTCAATGTGTTGAATTTCTGTTTAGAGCGAATCACTCAAAATGTGGTGAAGTCTCACCTGGAGACGAGTCAGTGCACCACAGAAGAGCTGAAAAAACTCACCTGGAACCTCTACACTCCTGAAGAAACCCGCAGCTTTCAGCTCAAGGTACACCCAGCATTATATCAGACAAGTACATAACAGATACACAAACACAGATGTATTAACAATCTCGGTGCATTCAGTCTGCAGAATGGATGTGGCAGCAGTGTGCCCTGCACATAACAAACGCCATCCAGTACGTCGTGGAGTTCGCTAAACGCATCTCTGGATTCATGGACCTCTGCCAGAATGACCAGATCATCCTGCTCAAAGCAGGTCAGTGCTGTCTTTGTCTCACACGGATTACAGATGAGTAATCCCAGATTATACAACCGATTTCTCACTCGCATCACCTTATCCACTCAATGCCATGATGTGGCATTTCTGATGTGGCCCTGGGTGGCCGTTCAATCTCTTTATTACTTTAATCACATTTAGTAATGTTCTAACACTCTGAGTGTCATGAGCTTCATCTTTCATGCTACATCTAGAATACTCTGAGAGCAGATATTGACATGGTGTAATTCAGATAATGGCAAATGCAAACACACCCACAAAATTAGTGTTGAGTGCAATTTGCACTAGGCGAGTAATGCAGAATGTTTGGTTGTGAAGGATGCATTGTAATTCACACTAGGGGAGCTTATTTCTGCCACCGAATAAAAAATAAGAAAGGCAATTGTGACTTATTGTGTCACTTTTTTTTTCCTTTAAACTTTTTGTTTCTATCTCACAATTAAGACTTTTTTTCCGAAACATGAGATATAAGCTCAGAATTGTGAAATTTTCTTGTAATATAACATGCATATAGTTTAAACTTAAATTAAGACTTTCTTCTCAGAATTGTGAGGATAAAAAAGTCTGAATTTGCAGATTGTAATTGAAAAAAAAGCTTCCACACCAAACACCTGAAATAATTATTTTTAAAATAACTCGACTGCACTGTATTTGGATATATGTCTGGATAGAATACACTTAATCATTATTTTACAGTCAATCAATGTTTTTTCTGCTTCCAGAGTTGATAAAGATCTACATAGATGCAAAAAACGTAAAAAACGTACAAAAACGTAATGCTCGTGCAGAAGTGATATTTCATAACATACAGTGGCTGGTTAAGAAGGATTGTAAATGGTTACATAAAAAAAGTGAATTTTATGTCAGAATGATGTCCAAAAGATGCACAACTGTTTCGTGAATTCACCCCACAGGATTCAGTTCTGTCCATGTTTTTCTGTGTTCAATTTTATTCTTGATACTTGCACTAATGCTTGTCTCATCTTGTGTTTGTTTCTCCAACATTCTGTCAACTTTCTTTCTTCTATCTTTCTCTGTCTGTTTTTCCTTTTGTCTCTGTCCTCTGTCTTTCCTGTTCCCCCACCATCACGTTTTTTTTGGCCACTCTCTTTCTCTCTATTACTTTTCCAGGATGTCTGGAAATCCTGTTGATTCGAATGTGCCGTGCTTACAACTCTTCAAATAACACAATGTTTTTTGATGGCAAGTTCGCCAGTCCTCAGCTCTTCAAAGCTCTCGGTGAGTGTCCTGATATGTAAAGAATATAATGCATTTTAATGGTTACTATTTCAAAAGTATACAGTATAAGTGGTAACACTGGAAGCCTTTGTTTAATTCATCATAATGGTATTCATAATATACATTGTAATACATTATATCTTTTCCTAAATAACTGTATATAACATTTGAAGGTTTGTTTGTCATGTATTTTAATGCATTATACTTTTCTTAAAGTGCAACAGTAAATAGATAAGTATTGTATAATAACGGTGGTTACAGCTACTCATGAAATCATTCAATGCATTATTAGGTGCATTTAAGGCATAATTAATGCAATTCATGCAACTACTTTTCCAAAGCATTCTATATAAAGGCTTTAAGTAAAGTGTACACAGAATAGCTATGGTTGATTTAAATGTGCAATATATAATACATTCATACTGGGTTCAGGCATCTCATAATTTAATGCACTCCGTTTTTGTCACGGTTTTGGCAAGGGAGGAACTCAGGTGCAGACAGGGATTCTCAAACAAAGGGTTTATTACAAAAAGGGGAAAACAAAACCCACGAGGGGGAAAACACGGAGCAAGGTAAAGACTAAATAACTAAAACGGGACTGGACTGACAAGATAAACAAGGACTCTAAATACTAACTATAAACACTCACGGTAATACAAGGACTTCAGCGGGTACAGCACAATCTCACACACAATCACGATGTAGGACACAGTTGAGGTACAATCACAATGACATCAGAGGTACAATGAACCGACGAAAGACAACGCACACTAGGAGATCTAAATAGGGGAACTAATCAAGACACGACAGGTGTTACAGATAGGACAATCAAGACACGACTAGGTTAACAAGGGGGGCGGGGCAAGGGAACGAGACAACACAAGCACATGGCCCAAAGACAAGGCCATGCGCTTGTACACAAAACATGGGTCTGTCATGATCCTGCCTCAAGACTAGGAAAAAATCAAGGACACGAGGGCAGAATCATGACAGAACCCCTCCCTTAAGGAGCGGCTTCCAGACGCTCCTCAAGGGAACATCAAACACGGGACACGACTGACATGACAGACTGGGACACAGACACAAACCAACAGGACATGACAAATAATAACAATGGCAAACATGAATACACAACAGCAGGGTTGGGGTGACAAATCAAAAAAAACAAACAGGGAAGGGGAGGGGGCGGGACCACAAAGTTCATGGGGGACAGACCAGGGCGGGTGGGAGGGGTAGGAATCTTAGGAGGACAGGACAAAGGCTGACGACGGGGGGTACGGGCAGGTCTGGGTGGTGAGGGGCGGGGAGGGGTCTCGGGACAACTGACCGGGGACATGACGGGAGCAGACAAGGGACGCGGGGCAACACTTACGGGACGCGGGGCAAGACTTACGGGACACGGGGGGACAACATCTACTGGACACGGGGGGACAACATCTACTGGACACGGGGCCACATCGACAGGACACATGACTACATCAGCAGGACACGGGGCTACACTCACGGGACACGGGGAGACGACATCTACGGGACACGGGGCCACATCAACAGGACACGGGGAGACAACGGCTGGACACTTGGGACTTCTGGGGACAGGGTCAGGGGACAAAACAGGACTGACGGGGACTTCTAGGATTTGGACAAGACGGGACAAATAATCAGAAAAGGCTTTAGCAGCAAGGATAATAGGCATCTCCTTATGAGAAGAGACCGACTGTACAAGAGTCTTTGCTGCAGAGTCGGCCGCGGCTCTCTCCTCCGCTCTCACGACTGCAGCTCTCCTCTTTGCCGGCTCGGGCACGCTCACCGCTGCTGGCTCGGGCACGCCCACCGCTGCTGGCTCGGGCACGCCAGCTCTCTCCGCTGCTGGCACGGGCACGCCAGCTCTCTCCGCTGCTGGCACGGGCACGCCAGCTCTCTCCGCTGCTGGCACGGGCACGCCAGCTCTCTCCGCTGCTGGCACGGGCACGCCAGCTCTCTCCGCTGCTGGCACGGGCACGCTCACCGCTGCTGGCTCGGGAGGAGACAGGGTCACAGGACCGGCAGGCCCCTTCTTCTTCCTCTTCCTCCTCGGGCGCGGTGCAGAGGCTACAGCTGGGTCAGAGGCGGGTTGGGGGAGTTTGGTCTCGGACAGGGCAGACTCGGACGCCGAAGACTCTGAAGCCGACTCCCATGAAAACCGTCTCCCTCGCTTGTTGGGGAGACTGAAGGTAGTGGGAGGTGCCTCAGGACTCTGGGGGGGACTTGCCTGATCCCCCAGGGTTGCCACGGCCAGGACACGACCCTCTGGGACCGTGGGCAGCTGGGTAGGTGGGGACCTCTGGGGCTCCTCCTCTCGCCCGCTCGCTCCGGAACGACCTCCCCTGGTCCCCCGGAACACCACAAGGCGAGAGCCCTCAAAACAATCTCGCTGGCTGGCTGATGCCATCCAGCATTGCCTCCTGTCTGCTGAGTTCCTTTGTGGTCGGTTCATTCTGTCACGGTTTTGGCAAGGGAGGAACTCAGGTGCAGACAGGGATTCTCAAACAAAGGGTTTATTACAAAAAGGGGAAAACAAAACCCACGAGGGGGAAAACACGGAGCAAGGTAAAGACTAAATAACTAAAACGGGACTGGACTGACAAGATAAACAAGGACTCTAAATACTAACTATAAACACTCACGGTAATACAAGGACTTCAGCGGGTACAGCACAATCTCACACACAATCACGATGTAGGACACAGTTGAGGTACAATCACAATGACATCAGAGGTACAATGAACCGACAAAAGACAACGCACACTAGGAGATCTAAATAGGGGAACTAATCAAGACACGACAGGTGTTACAGATAGGACAATCAAGACACGACTAGGTTAACAAGGGGGGCGGGGCAAGGGAACGAGACAACACAAGCACATGGCCCAAAGACAAGGCCATGCGCTTGTACACAAAACATGGGTCTGTCATGATCCTGCCTCAAGACTAGGAAAAAATCAAGGACACGAGGGCAGAATCATGACAGTTTTACTTTCCAGATGCAAACTAGATGTAATCTGTGAAATCAGAATAGCATGCTAACATACTACTTTATTATTTATACTACTGAGATGTTTTTACACAAAATTGCATTACAAATGCAAAATAACATTTTTGGAAGAATCACTAGATACCCTTGCGAAACTAAACATGCAGGTAAGATTAAGTAGTGGTTAAGTATCAAACGTAATGAGGTCATGTGATCACAATGTTGCAGTAATCGGCTATTTGAAATGTGTGCAGTTCCATAATGTGAAACTGTTGGGTAAAAAATAGTAGGCAGTATTCAGTTCTCTAGTATTCCACATCAAACACATCCTCTTTACCTTGTAATGCAAAACACCAGCAGCTCTTAAGAGCAAGAGCAGAGGCGTCATGAATCAATAAGCCACAAGAGCTAATGGGTTTTTAACCCAGTTAGTGAATACAAGCGATGCTCGAGCGAGTAATAGCTCATCAAAGTTAAATGGATGCACTGCAGAAAGCACTCTCGTCACATAATATATCAAATAAAAACCTTTATCTTTGAAAGAAGTTGATAGAATTACTTGTAGATTGTTCCACATATTTTTATTAGCTTTTTTTTCAAATTTTTTTCGTATATGCTTAAAGCATGAAATGAAATTCATCCTATCTATTTTTAATGCATTTTATAGATTTTGTGAACAATTAATCCATGCATTTTTAATTTAATTCTGTATTTTGTAAACGACTTTGTAATGTTTCATTAAAATATCATAATTGTCTTCTGAAAATAACATATATTTAGTGATACTTCAGTTTCATCACAACTTTAAATGCGTTGTTAATGTTATGATAAAATGCACAATACAAACATAGAGGCAAACTATGATATTCATGATAAAGCAATGCTTGAAACTGTGTTATTCTCACAAATAACCTAAAGCTTTGTACCCAGAACATCTTATAATTTCCTTCATAATTATTGGAACCCAGTAGATCCATTAAATAATTTCATGCTAAATAAAACCAGATTCTGTGCACATTTAGGCCCTCAATGGAAATGTAATTTGTTTCATTGTCTTTAGCATGGTAACCAGCATGTGCATATCTTTGTAGGGTGTGATGACCTGGTGAACGCTGTCTTTGATTTGGCTAAAAGTCTGAGCCGTCTTCAGCTGAGTGAGGAGGAAATGGCTTTATTCAGCGCTGCGGTCCTGCTGGCTCCAGGTGAGACTCTCACACACGTCTGCTACCAATTTAGAGTTTCGTTCCCTGAAGCAAAGGTTTATAAAGCTGCTTTTATAGGCTTTCCGGAAAAATTTGCACACAAGAATAAAAACCCCTCTGCTCTGTGTTTGTTTGGCGCTCAGATCGGCCGTGGTTGACAGAGTCTCAGCAGGTGCAGAAGCTCCAGGAGAAGGTTTACGTGGCTCTTCAGCACAGCCTGCACATGAACAGAGCCACTACTGAGAAACTGGATAAGGTGACGAGCCATACACGCAGAGCTCATTACAGATAAACAGTTGAACTTCAAGAATATTTAAGAAAAAATTATTAAAGCACTAATATTATGAATCAGCCAAGGAGAGTAACAAAACTAACAAAACGTTCTCAGTCAATGAATTTCAAGTCCTAAAATAATTTGTGATTTAGTGAGTTATTAAACTGATTTGTGAATAAACTGTTTTCAATTTTGATAATAATAAATGTTTCTTGAGCAGTAGATCAGCATATCAGAATGATTTCTGGAGGATCATGTGACACTGAAGACTGAAGGAATGATGCTGAAAATTCAGCTTTGCATCACAGGAATAAATTATATTTTAAAACAGATTTCAAATAGAAAGGGTTAGAAAATAGAATGTTATTCTAAGTACCATATTTTTCGGACTATACGTCGCACCTGAGTATAAGTCGCATCAGTCCAAAAATACGTCATGATGAGGAAAAAAGCATATATAAGTAGCATTTATTTAGAACTAAGAACCAAGAGAAAACATTACCATCTACTGCCGCGAGAGTAAAGAGCGCCCTCTGGCGGCTGTATACTTTAATGTTTTCTATTGGTTCATTTCTCTCGGTTCATGTCAAATTCATTTTGATAAATAAGTCGCACCTGACTATTAGTCGCAGGACCAGCCAAACTATGAAAAAAAGTGCGACTTATAGTACAGAAAATATGGTAGTAAAAATTTTCATAATATCACGTGTGGCTGTAGTATTAATCACACGATAAAGGAGTAGAGTCTAAGAAAGTAATTTTAATAAATCCACAGGGAGCACAGAACAACCACATGGGCACAAAACATCCAACATCATTAATACAGGACAAAGAAACTGAGAGGAACACCGCGTCCTCACGCCAAACAGTCCAAAGGAGGAGGTTGGGTGGGGGTTCAGGAGGAGGATGAGGCACAGGCGAAGGGCAGACAAAAGGGAGAGGACACACAAGAGTTCATAGAGCCAGGGCAGAGTAGACACTGGGAGAAGCCAGGTGGAGATCGACCACCGTGGAGTCCCTGGAGGGGAGGAGCCATGGTGGAGGTAGGGCTGTCGACACCTGGGGATCGACTGACGGAGATGGAGCTGAGGAAAAGGAGCCCAGGATGGAGACGGAGAGCCGCAGAGCCAGGGTGACATCGAGGTTCTGGAGGGCCAAGGTGGAGCAGACAGCTGGTGCGAGCTAGGCAGAGGCAGGTATCCGGAAGACTGTTGGAGCCGGAGGGACGGTGGAGCGATTGGGATGACAGGCACCAGTGGAGATCAGGGAGCTAGGAGCCAAGGCGGAGCTGATGGGTCAAAGGGCCGAGGTGGAGATTGGGGACCCAAACGCCAAGGTAGAGAGCTGGAGACTGGCAGACCCGAGGCAAATCAGAGAGCCTGGATGATGCTGACTGAGGGTGAGCTGAGAAAAAGCAGAGACAGGGCTGAGGAACTGGCTGGTTTTAGGAGAGGAGGTGGGGGAGAGAGGCTGGGCAGAACCAGCAGAGACTCTGGTATTATCTCCCCAAACCAGTCTATTAAATCCACATTAAAAATATATTTTAGTTTTCTCATTTCCTCATAATATCCAGAGGCCAGTTGCAGCTCATCCTCGGAGGTGGGCGTGTGGGTGGGACTTCCCTCCAAGCAGTTGATGTCCACTATTAAACCCAAGGCGATACACAGTGTTACCGGCTCACGCACCTGGTCAGATGTGCCTTGAGGCTCTGGCTCCAGGGCGATGATCCGCACTGTTGCTCTTGTTTGCGATAGCTTGTTGATCACGTCGTGCTCTGGCTCTCCATCTGCGGTGGGCTCAGGCAGACGCTCTGTATAGCTTGATGGTGATGGCTGGCTGGGCTCTGGATTGGGAGTGGGGCTGGAGATGTCCTCAGCGGGGCAAACAGAGTAATATTATCCATTATTCTCCAGCACCTACTCCACAAATGCAGCAAAACTTCCTTGAGGACCTTCTATGTGCAGGCTAGCGCAGAACCAAAAATCTTACCATCTTCCCGGGCCACTCACTGTGTATTTCCTATTAAGTCAGCCTCGCTCCGGGAAGGTGCTGAGATTTACCAGGTTGATAAAGTCCCTTATGTGGTCCTCAAGGGAGCAATGCTCCATGCAAAGGAGTTGGACTGTTGGCAGATGCATCAGGGAGGGCTTAAATAACTGGAGGAAAGTGATCATTGAGAAAAGAAACAGGTGTGGAGTTTATTGACAACTAAGAGAATAGATCAACAAGGAAACTCAGGAAAACAGGAATTCAAAAACTTAAACTGCAGACTTGTTACAATCACATTTTGACTGTATTTTGGATTGAATATAGAAAGACTTCTTGTGTTGCCCCTAAACTTTTGAACAGTAGTATATCTTCTGTTCCACTGTTTGGTTGATTTGCTACTACTAAATAGCCATGCAAAAAGTGTGTTTGTGCTACAATCCAAAGGACAGGCTTAAGACATCCAGTATTTTTAGTTTGTTGTCTGAAGTGTCTATCTATTGTGTTTTGCAGATGGTGTCCAAACTACCGCAGATGAAGTCCATCTGTAACCTACATATAGACAAGCTGGAGTTCTTCCGTCTGGTTCACCCAGAAACAGCCTACAGCTTCCCTCCTCTGTACAGGGAAGTGTTTGGCAGTGAGATCAACTTCCCTGACTCCACCAACAGTTAGAGAGAGTGGGGAGAAAGAGGGAGATAGTGAGGGAGGGAATGACAGAGTGTGAAGGGGAAATTACAAGTGAGTGTTAAGGAAAGAGATGCCATTACATGTAAAAACAGCATTTCAACCGAACACCTTTGAAAAACCTCCAGGGAGAATCCTCAAGTCTGTTGCAGCACTATTAGCATACATACACACACAATACACTATAAACATACACCCTTAACCTGCTGCGCATACACTCATACACAAACATTAGGGCCAACAAAATATGTCAGATTCGACCACACAAAACATTTTCATTCATAATGGGATTATTCCTGGAGTTGCGCTCTCAAATCCATTTTTATTTCATGGAAAATATCTTTTATGTACAGATGTATGCTTGCAAAGGCTTTAGTCCCAACTTAATGTCTAAGCATGGCACTATTGCTTCTGCATCTGTACACAGAGATATTTAAAGGAGTTTTATAAGAGGTCTTATCATTTTAAGAATTTAACAGGATAAAACTCTTCCACATGAAAATTCAGGAGAGCACAAGACTGCAACAAACTTATTATTCCCTGCTGAATCACTCTAAAAGCACTAATATCAAATTTTTTCCTCCCTCTCCCCTCACTTTTTCGCCCTCAGACGAATCATGAATGTATCCCAAAAGCACTTATTTTGATTTGAGACCGAATGTACACAATGCACTTTTGGTCATGCGTTATGCTTTATGAGACTTTATGACAATCCACTTGGAAAAACAAAACAAACAAAAAAACTGGTGTGCCCATATTGTTAATTAAAAATGAAGGGACCAATGTTACCAGTACTACAGTAACATTCCACATTAAATACAAGTCAAGCTCATTTCTCAGTTTAAAATAGCTATATTTTTAATTGTTTAATTTAATAATAATCATTAGTAATCAATAATAAATAATTTTGAAAATAATATATTTAGACAAAATAATTTTCAAAAATAATTTTCAATAATCTCTGAAAATGAACAAGTATTGAAAGAAATGCACTTATAGTGGAAGCCTAGGGGGCAGCTGTACAGTTATAAAACAGCTGTTCATAACCTTACAGTTCATAACTGTATCTGATAGCATCTGAGTTTAACTTGTATTTAACCTTGAATATTCCTTTACAGATATTTAAACAAACCAGGTTTTATTCATCCACCTGGTAATCACAATAAGTGTGCAGTCATAGCCAAACATTTGTGAACAACTTGTTTTGTTACAATAACACAACAGCAACCACACAATCCTCACTTTTACAGTTATTTACATGACCTCATACCTCATATTCAGCTGAATTTGTCACATTTAGTACAGTATTAGACTCTAGTTAACAACTTCTGAGTGCAACAGTGTTTAGCATTAACACGTAATTATATGCAAAATGTATTCAACAGAATACAGTCTTCTATATAAAGGGTTTGCAAATGATGGCATGACTATAAAGAATAGAGTGCATTAGTGTCCGTACAATTTTTCAGCAGTGTTGGTTTTGGAAGTATTTTTTTTTACCCCAAAGTGATTTTGCCTTTGTTAAAGTGTTACAAGCCATGAGCCAAACCAAAAAGCTACAAGGAGAATTACTACATAACATAAAAAAGTGGCAAAAACACAGGAACAAGATTGTATTAATGTCTTTAGTGAGGATTAAAACTCATGAAGCACCGCGACTGACAATCAATTTAATGATGGTGAAATAAAAAACGATTCATTTAAAGTTTTGGACTGAATCAATAGAAACAGTATATTTTAAGTTTATTTCAAAATTTGCACTTACATGCATAAGTATTTAAGTATTTTGACTCATGTCATTTGCGTTCCCTTCAAGCTCTTTTGCTGTGATTTGTTGGGTGCGACTGATTGGTGTGATTGTCTGCACAGCATCATGGGTAATTGTTCTCATTACAAATTCCACTGTTAAATAAAACTGTCCACTATTTTAAACATAAGCTGAAATAATGAAAAAAGTTGGTTGTAACAAAATAATATACAAACAATTAACAACCTTGCCGCTCCAAAACAGTTTTTACTTCCAGAACCAGACTGCTGGCAAGTACAATATTTGACACAGTTGTTCCACCCACACATGCTCTTGTTTGCTCAGGCACATTTTCACAGTGTTTGGTGCTGCACCTTATTTTTTTATTTAATTTTTTTTTTTAATGCAATGAGAAACCTCAGTCCAACATCCCCTTCCCTTGTAAATGCCACTTTAGAATAAGAAACAGTTAAATGTTCATTTAATTTATATGGACATTTCTAAAAGATTATTTTGAATAGGAATGTTAATAAATTAGAATATTTAGTCAAGAAAGAGAAAGAACGGTGGAGCAGGAAGAGAGATAGAAATTATAAAAAAATGAACAAGCCAGGACTTTCATCAGCCGGCTTTTGAGTGCCTCCAGCATGTGCATGGGATTACTGGATACAAAAGATGAACTGGCATGAATTTTGTTCCGGAACTGCCCTCCACAAGTGACTTAGATGAAACACTTACAGGAGACGGACAGTTATTCTGAGCCAGGCTGGATGGCTTTTCAACATTGTTCTCTGGGACACACACAGAGCTGGGATGACCTTGATGACCCCAGTCTCATGTTAAGAGAACCTTCCTCGTATGGGATCACCTGTCTGATGGTCTTCAGATGCTAAAGCATTTTCACAAATCGAACGAAAAGAACAAGAGAAGTAGAGATTCAATCAAAGCTCAGTCCAGCAGGTTTCAGGTACAGATGCAACTCGTGGCCAGTGTGGTTCCTGTTTTATTATTCTGTAAATTGTTGATTGTATCTTCTTTTGTCCATTTCTGTGACCCGGATCGCATTCTTCCATCTTATTTTTCCGTACTCATGCACCAAGACATCGCTTCTACAGAGTTCTCCACTACTCTTTTGAGTCATGGTTGATGAATTTTTTTATAGTACTACTATATATACTACACAACTGGTTTTAAGCGCTTGAGATGAACGAATGAGCTTGTATTTTGTATGAAAGATAAAATATGATTTGTATCTCGTTTTTTTAATGAACAAGAGGAAATCTTGTCTTTTTGTTCGCCCAACATTACAACCTCTCACGTCAAGGAGTGTAGCCTGCATTTGTTTAAGAATGTGGAGTATGGGAATTCTGTCTGTGTAATGTATTTTTAAATGTGTTGTTTGGATAATCCCCATCTCTAGGCCTTTGATGCATGCCTTCCTGTTAAGACGAAATTGTGTTTGTCTCATTCAGTCACCCTTTAAAACAGTTTCTGTGGTTTCATGTTTATTTCATTTTTGTAGAAGTAATGTTTCTGCTCTGTGTGTTTCACAACACACACACACACACACACAGATTTATTCTCAGGAAGATGACTGGTCTCTCTCTCACCAGTATCCTCTGCCGACTACACACACACACACACACACACACACATACACACACACGCATATATAACGCACACATACACACTTTGCACCGAATAGGAGACCTGTATTCTTGATCACTGTGTCCTGTAGCTATATTTTATATATATATATATATATATATATATATATATATATATATATATATATATATATATATATATATATATATATAATATTATTATTATTATTATTGTGAATGTCAATCACAAAGTGTCAAAGACCTTTCTTCTTTCTGATAATGTACTATTATATTTTCTTTCAACCTGAATTATAAGACACAGATTATGACTTAATGAAAGAAAAGAAAAAAAATAAAGATGGATTTTATTCTTGAAAAAGAAATGTCCCTTTTGATTGGTCTGCTTCAGCGAACTTTATTTCAGTTCAGTTACTTATAAACAATAATATAATATAGGTGAAGACATGCTTTTTAATGTGTTTTTAGTTACATAATTCTGTCTTGACTGCTGTTTTAATTCAAAACGTAGTAATAAACTCAACCTAAACTGTTTTTAAACACACGGGTAGATAAAGATTAACCCGGAAGCTGGATAGTTTGTATTTTTGCAAGCAACGAGACTCACTCAATCTACCAATCCGATCAGATAGTTACGCCTCAGAATTTTTCTATTGCCAGAGATACATAACAAAATACAAGTAAAATAATATAAAATACTTAATATAGATAGATTACAAAAATAACTTATAAGAATGACACATGCTTAGTACTGGGAGCTTTTAAAACATTAAACCATAGACAGTAATGGAATCCTGACGTCGACAAATAGCCGACCAATCAGAACTCTGTTTTAAACGCGAGCCGTGTGTGGGAGCGTTCTAGTTGCGTCGCATTGTAGATGAGCTGTGACGTGCACACTGCAAGCTCAAATTCTGGCCGATCAGGAAGAGGAGTTTGTGAGAGTTTTACCACAGCCTAGAGTTACATTTTAAAAATTAAATTAAATTACATCTAAATTTGTCAAAGCGACAGGAGCCGACGCAAACATGTCTGTTGCCGGACTAAGGAAACAGTTTTATAAAGCGAGTCAGGTGAGTGTTTCCACGTCAGCTGGTAACTTACACGAATGTCAATTTACAGACTAGATACAACAATACACAAATTATATTCCGCAAGTTACAAAGAAACATTTATTATGTCAGTTCAAGTAGTTTTGACTTACTTCACCCGGGGTCTCCACTGCTCTGGTAAAGTAAAAGTTAAAACACGGCTGTGTTTCAAAATGTAGTGAGCGCCCTACCTAGACAGCATATTCAACCATCAAACTTGGGTTTTGAACGCGTTTATGCAGGCGTCTCGTTAGATTTTGAGACATAATCACTGCAAATTTTATTTATATTTAATATTTTTTTATATATATAAAATTAATTTATAATATATGAGTAAACGCTTTGAGTTGCAGCATAAAAGCACAGATGAGTCACCCAGTAATTTGTTTTGCCAGCCATATAACTACATAAGAGCATCAATACAAACACTTTATGACTAAACCAAGCTCATATATATTTCCAAATAAAGTCTTTAAAGTTAGATCTAAAAATGTTTCCTATAAAGATTTTTATAGTCAATAACACATGCTATGACACTCCATATCAAAGAATTAACAGGTTGCTTTAATGGAGAATCATGACTTGAACACACTGGTTCTGACACCACCTCGACCATCATGTGGTTAGCAGTTCAGATGAAATTTAAAATGATATATTGTGGGTTTTGAGCAGGAAGCAGTGAATCACATGTGTTTTATTGGCAGAATACTCATGTTATTCAGCTCGTGTGCCCTACTATCTGCAGATGATGGTTAGTGTTAATTTGTAATGTGCTGAGAAAACATATTTGTCCTCTATATGGTATGAAAACATGTCCAGGTCACAGACAAGAGGTAAAATATAAGAATTTGTATGTATGCAATTGGGATATTGTATTCATGATTGTGCACATTTTCTTCTCAAATTCTCTTTACTTTAATGCAAAAATCGAATTCTCATTTCCATAATAGACATTTTACATTGTCTTTTTATTTTATTTTGTTTTTTAAATACTGTAATACCATGATTTTTATGCTAAAATATAGAAATAATCCCATATAAATACTTTTACAATTGACACAATAGGTTTTAGTTTTTTTCCCATTTTATTTTATTGAACATTTGCAATGTTGTTGTAGAAGGTTGACTTGAGTGTGGTAATTTGATCCAAATGCGTCTTTTTATCTGTTCTCTGTGAGTAATGACGCTGTATTTCATTGTGTGGTTGATAAACATCCCATTGTCAGATACTTCTGAGTCATGTGTACAATTCTAAGCTCATGCCAGGCCGATAAAGAAAGTGTTTTCGAATAAGATTCGTAGATGGTGTGCTTTTACTTATTTTTTAGCTGGATTAGTTTTTAATCCATGTCTTCTACTCCAAAATAATCATGCATTCAATCAGAAAGAGGCCTGTTTATCAAACACAGCGTAGATCAACTTTAGCACATGCAATTTCAGACATTCAGTTGTTTTTAGTCTTGCATTCCTTTACCTGCTTTAGCAAAACAAGTCTGACGTGCACCGACATGTTGCAGAAGAATCAGGTCAAGCATTTTAAAGTCAGACTTACAGTCCCTGAGCTTCATTACAATAAAAACTGAAGCCTGCAGGGTCAAAAATGCAGAACTTCCTGTTGTTCGTAGTTATTAAAGACTATGTCATTAGCTTACTATTTCACCTTTTTGGCGCGTGCCTACAGAGAACATGTTCCATCTCGATCTCATCACCGTTTGAAGTTGAATAGGATCATATTGTCTGTTTACTAGGCCTGAAAGCTGAGATATCTGTTATCAGCCAAATTCTTGAGAAACAAAACATGCATACTGATTCTACTAAAAATGTTCTCACAGTTATAAAGTATTTAGATGGTTCACGCAAAAATTCTAATTTGCTAAAAATGTTTTCACCCCCAGGCCAATGTAGATAAGTTTGTTTCTTGATCAGAGAAACTCTCATTCTGCAGTGAATGGGTGCCGTCAGAATGAGAGTCCAAAACATCATAATAATCCACAAGACTGTTTCTGTCAAAATCTCCTATTTTGGGCAGAAGCAACAGTTTAAGGTTAAAAACCTCTTAATGATGGATTTGAGGTTTTTTTTCCCACACTTTTCAAGCTTTTCACTTCACAAGACATTAACTGATGGACTGGAGTGGTGTGGATTACTTGAGGATTATTGTGATGTTTTTATCAGCTGTTTAGACTCTCATTCTGACGGCAACCATTCACTGCATGGCCTGAGGGTGAGTGCGTTTACTTTTACTTTAAATATATAACAGCAAGATGCAATGCAACAGCCAAAGACGTCCATCAATAGACATTTAAAACCAGCAGACTGAATGCAAATATTCCATCTATTGTGTTTGCCACTTCAGTGTCCGATACCAGCATGCTTTCTAGCTGCAAACTAGTTATCACATTATCAGCTTTGACTTCACCTGCTTGCCTTGAAAAAGTCCAACACTGTACAATATGTGTGTTTACACTGAAAAAGTTTTAAAGTGCTTTAATTTAAAAGTTTAGTTTAGTCGTCAGACTGGATTCTTGTTTACTGCATGCCCAACAAATAGGTCATTTTCTTTTAGGCTCTTCCCTCACTCCCTCCCGCCCTTTTTTTCTTTCATCTTTTTCTTTAGATAGCAGTTTCACTTACGAGTTTTGCTGGGTATTTACTGCACCAGATATCTGGTGACTGGTTGGATCACAGTATCTATGAACTGGACTGTGTTTCCATGCGGGCTCTTGTATTGTGTATTTCCTACTGTCTGATGCCTTTGTTCCTATTTGGTAGAAAAGTTGTCAGATTTGCTCTATGGCAGAGATAATTATGCAAATTGCAAAGCATAGGACTGCCGCATCGTGCAACGCATTATGAAAATGTTTGTAGCACAAATATTAGGGTGTTTATTTTTACTGATTTATTTTTAATTAAATAAAAGGGCTTATTTTTCTCAAGTGTTTAAAGATAATTCCAAGCATACAGGATTAGATGTGATTGCTTTTAAATTATACTGCTTGTTTTAAATTAAAGGCAAAACGAAGTTCACAATAAAGCTTAAAATCAGATATTCAATTATTAAATACAAATTCTACAGAACACAGAAAGTTTGGAATTTTTGTAACCTTGTGGGATATATATAATAAATATTTATAAAACTTTTCATCATTATCAGTTACCGTCCATTATAAAAATTTAGATATTGTAAATAATCAGGATTGGTCAAACATTGACAATGATAATGAGTGATGTGTTTGATCAAAAACACCTGAACAGTTCTGATTACTTTAAGTGAAAACAAGTGTTTTAAGATGAGTCATAAAATGAGACCGACTGTTTTGTATAACTGTATTTCATTTCTCATTTAGGAAAGTGATCTGTTTGATCATTATCAGTGTCCACACCTCTATCTGAATCATGTTAGGCCGTTCAAAGAGCCACTGTATGAAAGGCTGTCAGGCAAAGATGCATGTGTTCCTCTCTGAACACTGGGTGTGGGTTTTACAAACAGACCAGTTATGTTTAATATTTGGCTCATATTCGTGAAAGACAAAGAGCTGTGAAAATCTGTACGGCAGCAATCAGAAGTTTCTTCCACATTTATTATCTTTCAACTTTTAGTCTTACTTGTAAACTTGCTTGTTTGCTTCTGTTTAAATAAACTCTCACAAACACAACTCTGTTGTTTGTGCAGCTTTAGCATGACCAGTTCTGTAAAATAAAAATGACGTGTAAAACATAAAGCATCCTGATACTTGAAAAGTTAGTGAAAACAAAAGAACTAAACCGTTACAATGATTCGCAAGAATGATGATAACTAAGACGTTTTAGAGTAATTATAAGCTTGATGGATTTTGCCTCCTATGGGCTGTGCTGTTTGGTATCATTTGAATATTTTCCTTTGGGAAGATCTTGATAAACAAAAGGCTTCCTGTTTAGTGGAATACAATAGTCCATACTGTCTGTGTTTGTGTTTGAAGAGAGTTCAGCTCATAAAGGAGGAGTGCTTTTGTGTGAAACTGAGTGAAAGTATTTGTGCCGCCCCAACAGGAAGTGTCATTGACAAACAACAGAAAGAGTCCATTCCTGCCCGAATTTCTTTCCTTTGGCTGTTAATTCTTTTTTTCTCTTCTGTACACACAAATGTAGTTAGTAGTTTAAGGCTAAGGAGAAGTGTGATTTTAGGTCTCTAAGTGGTTTGACTTTGAGTTGTCAGCTGGTGGTCAATAAAACTCTTGATGTGGCCTAATAAGCAACCACGAAGAAATGAGTTAAAAATCACTTTGGCAGCTGCATAGCAATGTTTTGGACACCACCTTTTAATTAGATGGATGTACAGTATAGTGGAGAGTGAATGAAATAATTGATGGAGAATGGGAGTAGACTTGGGAAATGTTGCAGAGACTTGAACCTGCAGCACCCACATGAGCAGTAAAGCACAATGTATCAGGAGCAGGGTTATTCAATAAAACTAAAGCAAAACGAAATGCATGTTTCCTGAAGGATGCGATCTCGTAATCGCTTAATACTAAAATAAGTTTGGCTAAATACTTTGTGTAAGGGTTAGGGGGATAGTAAATAGCACTAGCTAAAAAAAAACAAAACAAAAAACACACGTTATGTCTATTGAAAGTCCTTGTACTGATAGATGTCCTGACGTGTGTGTTTCAGATGATGAGTGAGAAGGTGGGGGGTGCAGAAGGAACCAAACTGGACGAGGACTTCAAAGACCTTGAGAGGGTAACACATTTTTAACATTCACATGCCTATGCCAATATTCAAGTACACAAAAAAGCTAAAAAAAAAAAAAAAAAAAAGACTTCCTGCTTCCTACTTTTAGGACATTCTTGTAAGAAATTAAACTGTAAAATGAACTAAAAACTTCCTTAGCACCAACACAAAGCTGTGAATGACTGACCAGCACAAATTCATCGTGGAAAAAAAATGAGCTGTCAAATAATTGTATAGGATTTTAACTATTTCTACTTCCACTTAGCCAATTCTCCACACTTCATGTTCGGATTATTGTTTGTAATAAATGATAAACAAACAAAGGCTTTGTATTTTGCCATTTAAATATAATGTTAAAAGCCCATTATTATAGATTTTATCCTGCAAAATCACTTGTCTGTTGTTTAATTTCAGTGTCATATTGACAACACTGGCTTTAGTAGTTCTTGACACTTATATTGGAATAAAAAAAAAGTGTTTAATACCACTTCCTCCCAAAGTACATCAGTTATGCATTACCGGAAGTTTCTCCACCTTTAGAAGAAGCCCCACCTCAAAATGAATTCTCAAACAACTTTACAGCTCATAACTCACATTTCTACTGCTTAATTCCTGTAAGAGCTTTAAGATTTTTGGTTTAAACAAGTTATTTGCATTAATTTCTGTGGTAAACCACAGCAAGCCACGGTCTATTGAGCCCGCTTCTATCAGTATCAGTCCGCTTCTTGAATGGCTTTTGTTTTAGTAGGTGTGACCGGTTTTGATTGTTTCAGCTCTTTCTCACTTCTTGTCAGTGAGAGACACACACACCTGTTCTCTGACATTTGTGCTTCACAGAAGGCTGAGGTCACCAGTAAAGCCATATCAGATGTGCTCTGCAAAACTGCTGAATACCTGCAGCCTAACCCAGGTGAAAACATGAATACATATTCCCCTTGTGCTGAATTTAAAGTCATATGCAAGATTTATATTAATTGGTTTATATTAAATGTAAAAAAAAAATGTGCATTACATCACTTGCTCACCAGTCGATCCTCTGCAGTGAATGGGTGCCGTCAGAATGAGAGTCCAAACAGCTGATAAAAACATCACAATAATCCACAAGTAATCCACACCACTCCAGACCATCAATTAAAATCTTGAAAAGTGGAAAGCTGCTCGTTTGTAAGAAACAAATCCATCAATTTTAACTTTAAACCATTGTTTGTGGCTTAAGCATATTCTATCCATAGTGCTTTCTTCAGTGAACAGTTCATCTCATCTGAATCAGGAGAGAAATATGCACAAATCAAGCACCATTTACAAGAGGAAAAATTCTTAGCAGTTCTAAACAAGTACTGTATTTTGATGGGTTTTGGTGTGAGAGGAAAACAGTTGCTCAACTTTTTCACTGGAGGAAGTGTTTTTACAGATAATGGACTCGTATTTTTGCCAGCGACAGTGTAAAATTAAATCCGCTTGATGAATTTGTTTCTTGCGGCTTTTCACAAAATGTTAATTGATAGATGGAGTGGTGTGAATTACTTGAAGATTATTGTTACAGTGTGTTTTCATCAGCGGTTCTCATTATGACGGCACCCATTCACTGCAGAGGATCCATTGGTGAGCTAGTGATGTAATGCTACACTGCTCTGTGCTTTGTTTGCTTTGTTTTTTTAAATAAGGAACTATTAGGGTTTAAGTATGTTTGGATATTTGTGCTGGAAAACAAGTTTTTTTCTTTTTTTTTTTTTTTTTCTCTGTCTGTCTTGTACTGCAGCATCAAGAGCGAGGCTGACCATGTTGAACACCATGTCTAAAATGCGGGGACAGGTGAAGAGCCCAGGCTACCCTCAGGCAGAAGGCCTTCTGGGAGAGTGTATGCTCAAATACGGCCGAGACATGGGAGAAGACACCAACTTTGGTGAGAGGACTGTTCTTTCTTACCGGCAATTACAAAAAAACTGTAATGGGAAACCATGTCATTCATATTATTTGCCTAAAGCATAAAAATCTCTCTTACAGCAACATGTATCAGCACACAGTGAAACCGGAAACAAAACCTATTCAGATTTTCAGCATCTTATTATTAGAGACCTGTCAAACATAAACTATTATATTTCACTGTTTAATATAGATAATATAGTATCTTTGTTTTTAAAGGGTTAGTTCACCCAAATGTTAAAATTATGTCATTAATAACTCACCCTCATGTCGTTCCAAACCCGTAAGACCTTCGTTCATCTTCGGAACACAGTTTAAGATATTTTAGATTTAGTCCGAGAGCTCTCAGTCCCTCCATTGAAGCTGTGTGTACGGTAAACTGTCCATGTCCAGAAAGGTAAGAAAAACAACTTCATAGTAGTCCATGTGACATCAATCAGAGGGTCAGTTAGAATTTTTTGAAGCATCAAAAATACATTTTGGTCCAAAAATTTAAAAAAACGACTTCTTTATTCATCATAGTCTTCTCTTCCGTGTCTGTTGTGAGCGCGTTCACTGCAGTTTGTGATATCCGGTTCACGAACGAATCACTCGATGTAAACTGATTTTCTTGAACCAGTTCACCAGATCGAACTGAATCATTTTAAACTGTTCGCATCTCCAATAAGCTTTAATCCACAAATGACTTAAGCTGTTAACTTTTTAAATGTGGCTGACACTCCCTCTGAGTTCAAACAAACCAATATCCCGGAGTAATTCATTTACTCAAACAGTAAACTGACTGAAGTGATGTGAAGAGAGAACTGAAGATGAACACCGAGCCGAGCCAGATAACGAACAAAAGATTTACTCATTCTTGAGTCAAGAACAGGTTGCATCGGCTGTTGGATCACCAGTAGTGATGGGAAGTTCGGTTCTTTTCCGAGAACCAGTTCTTTTGGACAGTTTGATTAAATAAACCAGTTGAAGAAAACGATTCACCGGTTCTTTTGCGCTCGACGTAATGGCATCGTTGGCGATTATTGCCCTTCATTCAAGCCTTCGGTTTACCTGGGCTCATAACATTAGCACAAAATCAGTTCAGAATCATTCACCAAAAGAATCAGTTCAGTTCAGACGCTCTGTGTGTGAGTCTGCTTCACGCTGAATCACACATGCGCAGTATCATTAGCTCCTCGGTTCTCGAATTGGACTTATCTGACAGAAACGGTTGTATTTTCGTATGCTTCAAAAAATTCTTACGGACCCTCTGATGTCACATAGACTACTTTAATGAATCATTTGGAACGAAATGAGGGTGAGTTATTAATGACACAATTTTAATATTTAGGTGAACTAACCCTTTAACAAAACACTTTTGTGCTTTTTGTTTTGATGTTCTCCATCGGATCCATAGGTGGTGCTTTAGTGGAGATGGGAGACGCTATGAAGAGACTGGCAGAAGTGAAAGACTCTCTAGACATTGATGTCAAACAGAACTTCATCGACCCTTTCCAAACTATAGTCGACAAGGACCTGAAAGACATAGAGGTGGAAAACTGCAACCAATTGCACTCTAAAATCAAATGAAAGTTTATTCATTAAATATGTAATAATCATGGGCTAAATATGTGACCATTACATATAATTAAATATGATAATATGCTCTGATTCTTCCTCAGCATCATCTGAAAAAACTGGAGGGCCGTCGGCTGGATTACGACTACAAGAAGAAGCGTCAGGGGAAGATTCCGGATGAGGAGGTCAGGCTAGCAGCAGAGAAGTTCAAAGAGTCCAAAGAATTGGCTGAAACCAGCATGCAGAACCTTCTGGATACGGACGTAAGCTCAGTTCATCCTGTTGGAGTCAGTCTCTGATCATCTTCTTTTTAAAATGCTGAAAGGCATTCTTAACACTGAGGATGTGGTTTATTATTAGCTGTTTTTTAACGGTAATCAGACTTTGTCACAAATTGCTTCTGTAAAAAGCGCCTGCCAAAAAATCTGTTTTAAAAGCCATATGCAAATTACAATTTGAAAAGTACAATTACAAAATTCAAAACATTCTGCTTTGGAATTATTTTGGTTGCTTTCAGGTTGCTTAAAGTAATGAGTAATAGCAACAGTGATGCTTTGCCTGAGCCAACAGCACTAAAATTCTAATTAAATAACGCCCTATTGGAAAGTTTTTATAGTCTGGGACCAGGGAGGGTCGTATAATGGTTACAGTCGCAACAGTGATCCACATCAGTGAGTGCTGGAGATTTTCCAGCCAACACATTTATCGGTCTGTTTTATCGACACTGGACTGTGAACACTTCTGATGTTTCTGATTATTTGCTACAATGGTCACAGAGGCCTGTAATTAAACACTGTCATTAATGTGCGCTAACATAAAGTTCCTCAATGCCATGTATGCAGTAACGGTCTGTTAGTTCAGTGGTGTACATCGAAGTAACATGGAAAGACTGTACCACAAATTTTCATGATTAATATATTTATTGTATTTTGCATATTGCATCTTTAAAAAATGCGAAAGTTGGAATGCTTATTGTTGAAGAAGTGACAAAAGAATCGTATATTGTGCATTTTTTTTATTAAAAAAAAATATATTTTCTAGAACTTTGTAGTGTTCTATGATTTGAATGTAAAGCTCCTTCCAGCTGTTTCCAGGAGCATTTTATTTCAAGTAACGAAACTTGAAACTAGTTTAGTTTTAGTTTTAATTTCTATAATATTCTTGGTGGAAATCCAAAGGTGTGTAGGGTGTCCCATTTGTTATTTCATATATAAGTTAACAACATTTAGTGAGGTTTAAGCTAAAGATAAAATTGTTTACCAATTCTGTAGGAAAAGTGAATTTGGTTGAGATTAAAAGTTGAAGCCCTTGTGAAGTAACAGAAATAGAGATGCAAAATCAGCGAAACCTAAAAGAGGAAGCTTCCAGCTCTTTATTCGAAGGCAATAACATCGTGTCATGCTCTGGGTGTGTGTTGTGTGTGTGTGTTTGTAGGTGGAGCAGGTGAGTCAGCTCACAGCTTTGGTCGAATCCCAGCTGCAGTTTCACAGACAGTCTGTTGAGGTCCTGGAGGAGCTGGCACAGAAAATGAGAGAGAGGTGCGAGATCAACATCCATGATATTTCTCTGTCTTCATCACATATATAAATATTTATCATGTCATTCAAAACCAATTTGAAATTCTTCTTGGATTCATGAAATTTGGATTCATGATCATGGTCATTTTTTTTATGCAGTTATATTGAATGGGGACTAAAGCTTTCAAACTACAAATAGAATGCAAATGTATTGCAAAAACATTATTAAAGAATTCCATATGGCCTCTGCACCATACCAAGTGTTCTCTCTCTCTCTCTCTCTATATATATATAAATATATATGCATTTATTTTTTTTGTGAAATATTTTCAACCTCTGATAGATGGTTTTGCTGTGTGTGTGTGTGTTCATGTTTGTGTATGTGTTCTGCAGAGTAAACGAGGCCGAATCTCAGCCACGGCAGAAACGGATGCCTGCCTCCAAACCCAATTTTGATTGCTTGGAGTCAGAAGACTCTGACGGAGGCTGGAGTCCGTCAGCTGCACCGTCATCACACGTGTCCACAGGTGAGCTCACCCTGTTTATTTACATAAGCCTGTTTCTTTATTAGAGGAATTTAGCTTTGCATAACTTGCTCTCCAATGGATCCTCTGCAGTGAATGGGTGCCGTCAGAATAAGAGTCCTAACAGCTGATAAAAACATCATGATAATCCACACGACTCCAGTCCATTAATTAACGTCTTGTGAAGTAAAAAGCTGTGAGTTTGTTAGAAACAAATCCATCATTCAAATGTTTTGACCTCAAATTTGTTGCTTCCAGCAAAAATCAATAACCCATAGTAATGCTAATTCCAGTGAAAAAGTAATCTCGTCTGAAAAGGGAGAGAAATATGCATTGTTTTAAGCACAGTATGTAATAGAAAACACTCAAAAACCATTCTAAACACATATATCGCTAGATTTTAATGTGAAAGGACAACAGGGGATGGACTTTTTCACTGGAGGAACTGTTATTATGAATTATGGACTCATATTTTGGCAAGAAGCAAAAGTATAATGTTAAAACGCCTTGATGGGTTTGTTTCTTATAAACACACAGCTTTGCTTGCTTCACAAGGCATTCATTAATGGACGGGAGTGATGTGGATTATTGATGTTTTTATCAGCTGTTTGGACTCATTCTGATGGCACCCATTCACTGCAGAGGATCCATTGGTGAACAAGTGATGACATGCTACATTTACTAAACTTTTTTTTTTTTTTTTTTAAGAAACAAACCTATCGACATCTTATTTTTTGGTTTAACTATTCTAAAAAAAAGAATCAACAGCAGAGACGGTGTGTTTTAACACATGCAGACTCAACTGTAAATTGAACAACATTTTCGGGGAGGCCTAGATTTGATTTGAATTTTTCATAGAGTCACAGTCTGAATGGTAACGGTAGATATGAAACACCGAAAGCCATTACGTGTGCAATTGACAGACCTTACTTTAGGAGCTTTCTTTTAGACCTTCCTTCACTCAATTTAATGGCTTTCCTGAATGATACTTTGGCTCACACGTTACAGCTTTTTTCTGAAAATCTTTTTAATCAAGTGCAAGGGTTAATGCAAATCATATTCTTCGATTTATGTCACGAGAAGCTCAACAGATTTCCACATGCTGCACAGGTTCATTCTCATGAAGTCTCTAGTTTTCACGGAGATGACACAAGCAGCACATGTTCTGTATGGAGCGCTGCACGCTGTGGACTGAGTGTAGACTTCATATTTTAAAATGTTGGCTTTCCAGAACCTACACCAGTCGGGCTGCCCAGACACCCGGTGACTTACTAAAAAGTGTTTTGATTTTGTGTAAAATGGAAACCGACTGTCTGAGGTTGTTTATTAAACGGCCTTCCAAGGCACAATAATGTAATATCTATTATTTTTTAACAAATTGAAGTTCGCTTTAAATTTTAATTTAAATAAGCATTATAGCCAATATGCTTATTTCTCGTAAGTAAGTTTATTCATATGCTGAAAAAATAGACTTTTTTCAATTGCTCAGTCAGACAGCATTTGGATTCTTTCAGCCATTTGTTGATTCACATGCACTGAATTCTGGGAGTCTGATCAGTTATGGAGTCAAGAAAGTGATGTTTAAAATCATGCATTCATCAGTGGTAAAGTTCAGTGCATTTCAGTTATTTTCTAATTTACTATTATGGGATCACTTAATATTTTCAATTAGCTTTTTTTATTATTTGGTTTTAGTTTTAGTAATTGCAGTACTTTAACTTAAACAAATAAGATGACAACTGAATATGTTTTAAGTCTAAGCTTTTCATCTATTTATTTTCCTTTTTTTTCAAATAACAAATATTAAATTGCTAAAATTAAGAGCATTGCAGTGTTACATACTATTATAGTATTTATTAATGTCTTCAATCATTTTAATTTTAGTTTATGATTTATGCTTTTGCCATTTTTTATTATTTTGTTATATTTCTGTTTCGCTTTAATTTGTTTTTATTTTATTTTTGTAATTTTAGCACTTCATCTTAAATGTATTTCATTAACTTAGTTGCCAATGTAACAATTTTAAATTGCTCTATTTTTTCATTTTGCTCTTGTTAACAATAACAACACTGATGCATTGCATTGTGGGATATAGTATCGAGGCAGTGTGCTCTGTAGTGTACAGCACGTTCTGGTATAATTCACAGTTCATGTAGTGTGCACTCTGTGTGAAGATGAGCTTGTCGTGCTGTGTGTGTGTGTGTGTGGATGGATGTCTGTGTCAGCTGGTTTCAGTGTGAACTGTGTGTGGAGCCACGCAGAGACTGACTATTGTTTCTCTTTCTCTTACGTCAGCGGCCCACTCTTATAACAGCCCATCTTCCCATCAGAAACGCAGAAGTGAGTCACACACAAACACACACTCGACATAGTGAAGAGCTTTTATTCTATGCAAGTTTTTTCTTCAAGCTTCAAATCTCAGTGAAAATAATGTGAATCAGCCACCTGCTAAACGCACACACACACATAACAGACCCATGATGAGCACAGACACATCACTCGTGTGTGTGAGATGCTCTGTGTGTGAGATGCGTTTAGTTTCCCTTCATAAGATAAATCCAACAAGTGCTCAATCTGCCACGTGTTGAATTCTCCACCAGGGAGCTTGTTTAGCTAAAAAATGAGTCGTTTATTAATATCTGCATGAACAGTTTAAGAACATCTCACAGATACACAAACAAGCTGCCTCGCTGTCTACTGCCTACATAGGTTGCCTTCTAAGACAGCATCCTAATCTATATGGAACTTTATCAGTGACTGATTTGGATTGAGCTAAATAGGCAGCACATGCACCACAATTAGCAGTGATACCAATAAGTTAATGCTAATGTTTTAAGTTAGCATTAAGGTGGTTCAATTTGAAGTGTTCACTGAGTGTTGTCTAGCATGCGGAGGGTTTGGATTGCTTGAGAGCTAGTATTGATCTTTTTGGAGCCTGCGTGTTTGGAGGTAGCAGAACTGTTTTGTTTTTTCTTAATTAAACCAAGGCACACCTTTGCATAAATGCAGTATTGCATGTACATAATGCTAAATATGTTTGGTATATGTCAGTTTTTATTAAAGACATAATTTAATTTCATTGGCACTTTTCACAAGTTGAATACAAATGGCTGTCTCTTCATTTTCTATTCAATAAAGGTACCAGTCAGAGGTTCTTTGGAGAGAGAACTATTAGATATGTTAAATATTGTCTCACATGAAATTAGCACAGTATGGAAAGAAGCTACAACAAATTGTTAGTGTTGACTGCCAAGATTATTGTAAGTAAAATATATTTTCTTAATACCGGTATATAGGAAATACAAGTTTTTTACTAAATATAAACCAACACCTTGTTACTTATTATAGTGTATAAATAATTAATATAAAATATAATATTGTTTAAAATTAAATGTATAATATATTGTTTATATTAATAATATTGTGTAAATGTAAAAATATTGTTTAGAATTTTACAAATGAATACAATTTACAAATGTAATGCATTTATATATTAATATAATGATTTTTTTTTTTATTTGTATTAACCTGGAATTTCATTATTATGGAAACTGCTTGATAAAAATAAGAAATGATACAACCTTTTTTGAAATTGTATTCATGATTTTAAAAAGCATCTTTATGAATAAAGTTTTGCTAATACTTTATTAAATATTTCCAGTTAAAAGGCCCTTTTAATTTGATGTTCCTTATGCGTACTTCCAGTAATCTGTCCTCTTTCACTCGCTCTGTTTACCTTTTCTCCTCCTCCCTCTCTCTGTGCATCTTCATCTTTTTTCTGCTCTGTTCTAATGCAATCTTCTGTCTCCATAGTGACAGATCAGCCATGCTGCAAGGCATTGTATGACTTTGAAGCGGAGAACGAAGGAGAGCTTGGCTTCTACGAGGGTGACGTCATCACACTGACCAATCAAATAGACGAGAACTGGTTCGAGGGAACCGTACACGGGCAGACCGGATTGTTTCCCTGCAACTACGTAGAGGTTATGGTGCCGCTGCGGCACTGATCTCACACAAAACAGGAAGAGGAAGTGCAATTCCAGGTACAGGACAGGGAATAGGGGGACAATTTTGACACTTTGACCTCCTGAAAGAAATGCTGGAATAATATACAGTACGAGTTTGAATGATTATTTGTTACTTAGGCTTCAGGTCAAGAGTTTTAGTTCATCATAGAAAACTCTAGCATTCCCCAAAGTACAATAAACATCATTGAGAAGATGTCAAAGATAAATCTGTTTTGTAAGAGTTCATTCAAATGGATTTTATTTTCATATTCAGTTTCCTATACTGATGTTACAAAGAAGTGTCTTCTGTTGGTAATCACTGACCTCTAGTGGCCACAATTATGTATAACACCTTATTATGCATTAATTACTCATTCAAAGTTGATTCTAACAACAAAACAAAAAGGAAGGTCAACAGAAAAATAAAGCGGTTTCTTTACATGACAGTCAACAGGGATAGCTTACTCAAATAGAAATAAAATTTTAGTGTCTCACCCTCATGCTGTTCCAAATGCGAACCAGAAGTACCAGTTTATGTTTATGTACACAACAATCATTTTTACATTCATTTTCTGCATGATTCCATCCCTCGCTCTCTTTTCTAGAAAGGGGAACCTTTACAAATCTCCTTCTGAACTGTTCTTGTGTTTCTTAGAACTATAGTAGGACACACACAAAAGTGCGTGAACCACTTTTGTTATTGTTTTTTTGTTATTGTTTGTTGTTGTTTTTTTTTTTTAAGTCCAGATTGTTTTCATTCTGGGTTATTATGGCTTTAATCTGTTCCCACTTCCTCAAAGAGGGAAATGCGAAGTTCCTCTAACCACTGATCTTGGTTCAGTTTCTACTTCTCAGGGAAAAGGTTCGTCTGCTGTAATCCTCTGTACAGAGAAACTCACTGGGATTCATTTATAATACTCAACATGTTTTGTTCTGAACATTCTTGCCTAAAGTGCAGACCACTGAAATCTGTTGCCTTGCATAAACCGTACCAAGCAAATGTTTACATGGTTCCTATATCTTTGTATTTGTGAATTTTCCTCATCTTTTCAATGCAATAACGATATTCAACTTTCTACTACTTTATTTTGAAGAAACCGTCTATAATCACTGCAAATATCAATTACATATTTCCAATTTTTTTTTTAAGGACAATGTTAGAATGACAGTCATATGCCATAGTTTTAGATGACAAAAGGAAAGATTTGACTGGTTTAGATTATCTAGCATTTTGGATCGGTTTATATTTCAGATTTGGTTTTGTTTTGTTTTTAACCCCAAACCATTCCTGGGATCTTGACAAGGGAATGGTGAAAACTGGGATCAGGTTGTAATCGGTGTAGAGTTACTGTAGTGAAAAAAGTAGAAAATCAGAGCTGTTGGAAAGCGTAATGATCAATGTTGTGCATCATAATTGGTACGTACTGTAGATCAGGATATACCACAGCATGTTCAGAAAGAATGATTTCAGCCATCACCTCCTTCAATGTGCCTTTTTACTCTTTTATTCGTGTGATCACAGGTACATTAGTCAGCAGATCTGATTTCATGTGATTCAGTAGTTTCATGCCGAAAGGAACCAGTGTGATGAGTTTTTGTGAAGTATAAACGTCATTGTGTTTGGGGTTGAGGGATGCTGGTCCTAGGTTTCAGGTTCGAGTCTTGCTCTGGTAACTCTGTTTTACCTCGTACTGTAGTACTGTACTCTCAGCCTCTTACATGTGCTCTGATGTTGCTGACACTACACTGGAAAGTAATCATATTCTGTTATGTGTAGAATGTATTATATGTAATGGAAACCTTGTTTGTGCCTCTATTGTCCCTGGTTAACCTTGTTCGACCTCAAATCTAAAAAAATATATATTTTTAGAAAGTGTTTCAGAAATAATGCTTCTTTGAATCAGTATTTCCTGCATAATCCATTTGTGATTTATGTTTTGTTATGAAAATGTGCAGGGATAAGAGAACATTGTATATTTTAATTTTAAATAAAGGTGGAAAACTATATATGTGTGTGTTTTCTCTTGGGCAGTGATCACTTTGAGTGGGTTTCTCTCTCCGGTGAGCGTGAAGTAGAACGATTGGACTGGAGCTGGAGTTGAGGAATTACAGAATGCTTTCGACAATCAAGTGGTCAAATGTTGTTGTTGTTGTTGTTTTTTTGTTTTTGGTTTTTTTTTTTTGCTCACTATATCTCAGGTTTTGCGTTACTGGAATGGCACGTTAAAGGATTTGTTCAACCCAAAAATTTAAATTGTCAAACCATTACTAACCTCATGTTTTTCAAAACGTGTGTATGTGTATAAATTATAAAATGGTATATCTTGTTATTAAACATATAATAATAATAATAATAATAATAAATATTTTAATATTATCAATTTTGTTAAATATTAGAGAACCACTATTTTATATCATACTGTTTTAACAATAATTTATATAGGCTTTTTATTTTAATAATTTTGTGTATCTTAACACATGAAAGAGTTTATAAAAACCTTATTAATACAATAGTGTTACTTATAATATAAAAGTTGTTAACGTAATGTTTATATTATAGCTTTAATAATTATATTTCTAATTATATTATTATAATATTATTTATTACCTACAGCTCTAACTGAATTACAGTCGAATGAACTCTTATCTTCGAAATAGACATTAATATACGAGCAGTATTATAATCTTATAATAAAGGAGAGCTTGCTGCCTGCGGGTCATAATGTATTCACAGATGTCTGACGGTCTCGGGTGTGCGGCTGAATGCCATCATCTCTCAGTCTCACCCAAAGAAGGCGTGTCGCTTCCCGGGAAGTCGCCTCATCCAGCAGCTCTTTGTCCCGCTGCTGTGTGTGTGTCAGTCCCGGGCTGAGCTGCTCGAGTCATGGCGGCGGCGCCCGCGAACCCCCGCACCGGGAGCCCGAGCCCGAGAGCGCAGCTGCCGCCCTGCTATTACGAGGGATACCTGGAGAAAAGAGGAGCGAAAGACAAGGTAACGTGTCAAACACTTGATCCGATTATATCATCACGCGCAGCCGCGTATCATGCCCCTGGCATTTGCTGCACGCGCGTGTTGTGTGGATATGGGCGAGGTTTGCATGGATCAGCTGTCTAAACATTATGTCGTTTGTCAAGTGACAACTCAAATGTTGACTGTACATTTTAATTGTAAAGTTAACGGATGAATGAGTCGGTGTAGCACAAATCGTCAGAGCACCGGTGCCTGACAGCTCTTTAAATGCCTGCCATAACCCATATTTGAGCTGCTACTTCTGTTTGGTTCTTTAAATTGTCGGCAGCTTCTCTGTTAATGGACACTCGTTAATGCAGACCACATGCAATCGCAAGTGTGTGATCATATTAATATGAATTTTCAAGCCTTCATTCATTCATGCATCTCTTGCTACATTGCATCTATCATGTTACATGTAGATCCGAGTTCATGCACACTGTTTAATCCTGTCTATTGTCATTTAATATGATATATTGGGATTGAATCATTCAGTCATTAGTCGTGCATGACTTCTACCAAGTGCACATTTACAGATTCTGTTCTAATGTAACTTTGATGCACAAAAGTTAATCATAAATAGTGTAGGTAATAAATCATTAACAAACCGACTTTCCTATCAATGGATAATGCAAATTTTAGTGAAGTGAGTTAATACTGTGCTAAACGTGTGTTTCATTTTATTGACTTCGTTTATATCAGCATTATATCATCCATAAAAATATGCTTTTTAGATATAAGTATATCAGCATTTTCCATTGGTCTGGATTTTATTATAATATTCGGTTTCATCTAATATTTTTGTCACTGAAATTTTTTTTGAGTAACTAAATGATATAGATATGGTGCATTATATTTTCTTATAGACAGATGGATATACATACTGTAAAAAATGTGTAAAACACTGAATGTGCAATACTATTTAGTGAATAAAATGTTATCTTCCTTTGAAGTAACCAAATGAATTTTAACCAAATTGTATTACATAGTATTTTCTATTTTTATCTATAATATATGTACAGTGTTGACAATATGTAAAACTCTGAATATGCAGTAGCTATTAAACAGTGCAATGTACAAATATATTTCAGTTCTAAGCTAAAATATTATCCAAAGCAAAAATGTGTTGACAAAGAGAGAGCCACTTATATAAATGGATCCCAAATCGCATATTCAGGAGGGAATATTCAGAGGGGTTCAGGTGCCCTGTGTATGCAGCGGGGGTGGGTCTCAGATTTAGGACAGCTGTGCTCCGGGTTGGTGTGTGTGTGTGTGTGAGAGAGAGAGAGAGAGCCGTGCCCCGGGGAGCCATGAGCTGCCACTGAGATCAGGATTGAGCCAGACAGAGCAGAGAATTACAGAGAGAAGAACAGTAATCTATGCAGAGATGACTGCCTTTTACTGCACTGTCAGAGTCAGAGCATTAGCAAGTAAAAATATGTGTTCAAGCCCAAAGACATTTAACCAACCAGAAAGAGATGATTTGTCACTTTTGTGTCTTTATATAAATATCCAACTATAATGCAAATTGAGTTCACATAACAGATATGGAAATATGGCTTTTGTTCTCTCTGGATGCAGGTTGCTCTGCGTTTGTGGACCTGCTTATGTGGAAACACGCTGTACTTCTTCAACACCCCTAAGGACACAAGTGTAAGTAACGTCTTCAGGGACTGGCAACCCATACAGCTGTTCATAATTTACAATCATCAATCTGAGGAGCAATAGGATCTAGATCTAGAAGGACCTTTTTCTGCAAATCCCCTTCATGTCTAAAGTCCATCGTAACCTTATCTCAGTACGCGCAGTCAGCCATGGGAGAGCAGACTCTACTTATTGTGGTTACAGTATTGATTTTAATTCTGAACCCATCAGATAGCAGTTTCAACCTCTTTAACCTCAGCTGCGGATGGGGGGGGGGGTGTAACATGCAAAGTTTGCTGAAGAATCACACTGTGTGGGAGTGTAATATTTACATAGATGCTCACAGAATAACGCATGTTTATTCTGGTTATTAATCTTCCAGGAAACACAAATGATATAAGATGTCATGTGATTTTCTAATATATATATATATATATATATATATATATATATATATATATATATATATATATATATATATATATATATCTGTATTTTCCCACCAGAAAAAGTATGAACCATGTGAATTATAAATTGTAAATTGGAGATGATTTTTATTTTAAATTGATTGTTTAAAATAATTTATTCCAAAACAAAAGACCTTAAAGTTTAACATTTGAGAGCAAAATATATACATATACATATATATATATATATATATATATATATATATATATATATATATATATATATATATATATATTCTTATTAATTATTAGTCGTGTAATTTTATTGTGATTAACTGCTATTAATAATAATAATAATAATAATAATAATATTTAAGTCATTTTTACTGTACAATAGTATTATTGCTATATATAATTATATTTTTAATATAATAACAATCATAAAAAGTGTTTTATTTTTTTTATTTAAATGATACAAAAATATTTTACCATTTATTATTATTCAAAATGTATTTATTTTATAAATATTTATGAATATAATTTAATATTGTTTTAAAAATTACATAATAAACATTAGAAATTCTGCACAAAATCTCTCTTTTTTTTATGTTTCACAGAAATCAGTCAGGTTTGGAGAGGTATTTTTGGGTAAACTGTTCCTTTAAATGTCGCTCTGTGTTTTCTGATCAGTTTGTAGAGAAGCTGGACCTGAGTGGGTTTGTGTCTCTGATCGATGACCCAAGTCGTGATCGGAATCTGGAGGCGGCCAGACTGAACCTCCGGATGAAGGATGGAGAAATCAAACTCACTGTGAGTATTTGATGTCTGTCAGTATGCATGCATCTCATTCCTCTCATGCCCTTAATCTCAGTCTCACACACACAGACCGTCTGCTGTGTATTACACACTGAATAGCAATAGCTTTCTTAAAACGATAAGCTCCAGTTTGACTGCCTGGTCAGTCATACTCCATATGCACATCTCAACCTACACTCACTCCTGTATGAGCAAATCTGAGTCTTTCAGTCTTCACAAACATCTCACTATGGAAATTACCTTTGACACACTAAAGAGATTTTCGCTTTCACAGGCCACTATTATACTCATGTTTGTGCTCACCACATCTGATGCAGTTATAACACTTCCACAAAGCTCCAGGTCATATTTCGGTCAGGTCAAGACTAAACCGCACTTACTGTACAGTGAAGGATCACTATCAGCTGTTAAATGTGCTGAAGTCTTTGCTCGGGAAACCCTCGGCTTATTCTGCATCAGAATTAGGGCACATCAGAGGCTAGAGTGATTCTACAGAGATTCCCAACACAAAGAAGCACAAAAACACTGTACTTCGATACTTCCTCTTACAGACCCCATGAGCAGCCCTTCCATAACCTCAAAAAAAGAGTAGATTAAAGTAAGATTTTTTTAATGTTATTGGAAGAAGTCTAACCAAGGCTGTATTTATTTGATAAAAAAAATCAGTAAAATCTAAAACATTGTGAAATACAGTGTTATTACTGTTAAAATGTTTTTATTTAAATATATTTGAAAATGAAATTTATTCCTGGGATCAAAGCTGAATTTTCAGCAAATTACTCCAGTCTTCAGTGTCACATGATCCTTCAGAAATCATTCTGATATACCGATTTCCTGCTCAAAAAACATTTATTATTATTATTATCAGTGTTGAAAACAGATGTCCTGCTCAATATTTTTGTGGAATTCTTGATGCATTTTTTCAGGATTCTTTGTTGAATAGAAAGCTCTAAGGAACAGCGTTTATTTGAAGTAGAAATCTTTTATAACATTATAAATTCTTTACTGTAACTTTTGATCAATTTAATGTGTCCTTGCTGAATAAAAGTATTGATTAAATCAATAAATGTAATGGAGATCTAATTGACTGAGATATTACATGTCTCAAATGTAATACAGTAGTGAAAGGAAATATTGCATTGAATTATAGTTATTAATAACATAATTAATGTCAATGTTTCTCTCTTTCTTCTCAGGCTCCTAATCTGGAGGCGCGTGAGCTGTGGAAAGGTTTTCTCTACTCTGTCGTAGATGTAAGTTCAATCAAACGAGGAAATGGTTTTGTTTTACGGTAGTTGACACACATTCTTTAGTGTCACAGGTGAGTTTATGCTCTTACATAAAAGGGCATAACTCTAGTGTGAAAGCGCTGGCATGTTGTTATTGCACACTAGAAACAGGTCAAGTTTCTATGTCAATAAACACTTACAGTTTCTTCTGCAGAACAATGAATTCTGGTCTGACGTATTATTTTTAGCACGTAGCACTGAATAATCCTGTTGTTCTGTGTTTGTTAGTAAAATCTCAGACTTTTGAACTGCAGGGTTTGAGTTTTATGACCATGTTTAAACAATGCAACACATGCCTTTGTTTCTTTTGGTTTAGGAAGGATTTGGAATGAATGTAACAAAAGCTTTTGGGGAAAAAGGAAGTGGATTATAATGGGCTATTTAAGATTATTTGTTTTTTATTTTATGCTCATTTTCTAGACTATTGTAGACTTTGTTAATTTTAATATTGTTGAGAGTTTTGTGAATGTTTTGTCAGATTTCTCAAGAAATTTTAATTGTAACTTATATTATCTATGTCTCTTTATAATTAAATCAGTTTATATGAATGTTTTTGTTGGACTTTAGACGTTTAGCAAAGTCGATTTCCCATCCATCATAAAACATGACCAGGTGTTATAAAAACTATTTACCAGCATCATATTCACCTGCTCTGCTCACTTGTTTTTCTAGATAAGAGATCAGCGTCCCCATGTATAAAGCGTCACTGTGCACTGTATATTTAACCGTGCAGATTTGCTTTGGGTTTGATTGCAGCTGGCTGTGCCCACGACTCTCACCCTTCTGCCCGGGCAGCTGCACATGCTGAAAGAAGTCGTGGAGAAAGAAAAAATGCGTCGAAAGGCACGCGTGTCCTCCAGAGCCCCCGCGTCACCCCTCTCGCTCCCGCTGGTGGGGGAAATACCTGCGTGAGTATCTGTTTATGTGAGCGAGAGCAGTTTGGGGAAGAAGGTTCATAGATGACATTCCTGACCGTCTGAGTGTTTATACATAACTAAAACAACACTATAAATATTGTTTTTATAGAAGTATACATTTAATCAATTTTGCCTGCCTTGTAAAACAGATGAAAAATGTCATGGATGTGTCCTACCCAGCAATAAAAACAATGTAAAACTAATTTCATATGTCAGTTCGCAGACCTACAAACTCAAATATATGTGATGTTTTTAAAATAATCATATCTTCATTTGGATTTTTATGTTGTATGAAGTGAATGCATTGTGGCTGATATGCTATTTATAACTTCTCATCTATTTACAGACTAATATTGTCATGTTTTTCCATGTTCTTGTTAAATTGACACTCCAAACTAAGGTTTGACTTCTCATTACTCAATCGAAAACTGTGTTTGCTAGCATTATATTATTTTATTTTGTTTTGTTCTCTATTTGTAGATCATCCTTGTCATTTTTAGGCTTTCTTTACCAAAATCTTATCTGCATACTTAACTGGTGTGAATAATCTCCTTCTTAGTGGATACTTGAGACTAATGCTAATGTACGTAGTTGTGCTTGTGTGTTATTTGGCAGGTGTTTCAGGCCTGTGTCTCGTACTGAAGCTGAGGTGCTGTTAGAAAGACATCCAGACTGCGGGAACATGCTGCTCAGACCAGGCCGAGACGGATCTTCACTCGCCGTCACCACACGACAAGACCTGAATGGGTAAAAACACTGAAACACCTCTCTGTCTCTCTCTTCTTCTTTTATTGAGAGCATAGACCTCCAAAAATACACCTTGGCTCTCTTCTAAAATCTTGTAAGTTGTCTTTTGTATGCATATAACCATATTCCTGTAGCTCAAGTGGTAGAGCATTGTGTTAGCAAGCACAAGGTTGGGGGTTCGAATCCCAGGGAACACATCTTAGGAGAAAATTGTTAGTTTGAATGCAATGTAAGTCACTTTGTAATAAAAGCATCTGCTAAATGCATAAATTTAAAGTTTCATACATTTTTAAAACCTCATTAGTGACTATTTAGATGTCCTTAATAGATAGCAGCTCTGAACACCACAAAAATAATGCTCATGAAATGTAGTGCACATGAATAAAAAAAAAAAAAAAAATATATATATATATATATATATATATATATATATATATACAGTGTATACAAAGCATATATAGTTTAAATTTAATATGATCTGATCTGGTAGCTTGAATTATCTTCCACTGAGCTTTGTGTGATGTATTCTTTAGACCAACTCATTATGAAATCACAAGTGCCTGTTGTGACATCATCACTTGATTTCATTATGTCTCCATAAATTATCATAATGACATTACTGCTGGATTTCATTATGACCACATGAATAGACGTGACTGATTTTTCCTTCATTATGTCATTGTTACAGCTTTCCTCTTAATTTCGCTGGATCAGTGTTACTTTGGGGTTATTTATGTACTATTATAGTATTTTATAATATTTTAATTGCCTTTTATTTTTATATTTCAGTTTTCATTTTAATTTAAGTAATTTTGTGTTCATTCTTTACAATATTTCTATTTAGCTTTATTTTAATTAGTAATTTTAGTACTTAAAAATGGGAAATAAGGAAATATTTTATCCTTGGCAACAGAAGTCAAATAAACTTTTTTTTTTATTGGCTATTTAGATTTTTTTTTTTCAGATAACAGGGGAATCATAGTTTTAGTTTGAGTTGAACAATAACAACATTGCACTGGATGTCCCTGGCACACATCAGAACAGACTCATTGTGTTGGTTTGTTCTCTTCTGTTTCAGATCAGTGTTCAGGCATTACAGAGTGACACAGAAGCAGCAGGGAGGTTACATCATCGATGTGGAAAGCCCAGTATGTCAAAACCACTTCCTCAATAAAGGGAATCTGTGTAAAAACATCAGCCTAGGGGGAAATCTCACTCCACCTCTTATTTTGGTCTCTTCCTGCAGATCCCTTGTCCCACACTGCATGATGTCATCAATGCCCTGATGGAGAAAACTGCCGGGACTCTTCAGCCCTTTATATTAGAAGAGCCTTATGAGGAGAACATCAGTACGTCACAAAACGCTCACACATGTACTGCATATGCTCACAGTATGTGCTTCTACATTGTTAAGTTTGGCCATAAAAGAACACATTTCTGAATTCAGTGTTCAAATTTCCCTTTCCTGTAGCGTTTGTGTCGTCCAACGATGAGAATGGAGAGCGAACCCTGCACTCCGCTCTCTCTGGACCTCTTTCTCGTACTCCATCACTGCCACCTAAACAAGGTATCATCCATCTCTTGCTCCACAGCTTCACATCTGCTGCCATTTGTTCATATATTGAGATTGCTGCAACTTCATATGATTAAAATGGTAAAAGAGCTGCTAACTAAATGGTCAAATCGCGACTTTTATAATGAATCATCTGTTATTTCAGTTTCAATGCTTCTGCCAAACAACAAGCAGGAACAGCTGCACTTGAATGCTGTAGTTACTCTTGTTGCAAAAGTATGAAACAAGTCTCAGTCTGTGTGTTTGAGCAATTTGTGGCTTGTAGGAATTGCACAACCCTGTGAGAAGTTGCTGGCTGTCTGTGAACAATACATGCGGGGCTGCCCATACTTATATGTCAATGTACTAGTGAATGCTTTTATCCAGATCAGTGTTCACCTCAGATTCTCTTGACTAAGGGAGTGAGTTTGTATGTGTGTGTTCAGTAGGTGCAGACAGATGGTCGCTGCGGTCACAGACCAGATCTCCCAGTTCCTCCCCAAGATCCTTTTCCCCGCCTGGATCCCCGTCCAACTCCATGAGAAGGCTGGTTCTGTCTCCCTCGCCGCTCTCTCAGAGTAAGACCCCAAGGGCATTTTTTAAATGGCCCCAAAACTGTTTATCATAAAATTTCAAGGGATAGCATTTTAGGGGGTTCTGATATTTATTGTGTTTTCCAACATATTGACGAAAAAATCTTGGAAGGAAAATTTCCATGCATTAAATTGCTTAAAAGTGACAATAAGAATTTTCTATTTCAAATAAATGCAGATATTTTCAATTTTCTATTCATCAAAGATTTGTGAAAAACTGTTTCCACAAAAATATAATAATAAATGTTTCTTGGGCACTAAATAAGCATATCTGAATGATTTCTGAAGGATCATGTGACACTGAAGACTGGAGTAATGATGCTGAAAAATCAGCTTTGCATCATAAGAATCAATGACACATTAAAATATATTCAAATTGTTTAAATTGTTACAATATTTCACAATATTACTGTTTTAAACGAAAAAAATGTGATTGAATAAATGCAGCCTACTTTGAATAGTAGTGTGTATATTGTTTTCAGTGTGCACTTTTGTCTCAGAGACCCCAAACATACAGAAGTAAATCAATATAACAGAACATGAGGGTGTAAATATGACTGGGTATTTAAATGTGACTAGTTAGTTTTCTTGCCATCAGGTCTTACAGACGAGCTCAAACAGAAGCTGGAGAAGAGACGGGCCAGTCAACAGTGATTTCCTCCCTTCGTCGTCTCATTCTTCCAGTGCCTTCCAGTAAAGACTGATGTCCTGTTGAACAGACGAGGACTCCCTGTAATCGACATTCTTCCCTCAGTGTGACTGAAACAATGCCACTTTACTTTGGCATAATCAATAACACAAGAGTCGAGGTCCACCAGCTATCCTGCCTCATAATAATGCTGTCACAGAATGATGCTGTTTCCGTTTAAAAGGGAAAAATCTGTGCCAAGATTCTCGATACCTCTTACACTCTCTGTTCTATTAATGATTAGACATCAGCACGCAGGCTTTGACTGACAAAACCATGTGTCGAGAGCACATTTCCGCACATTTAAGAAAGAAGCACATCAAATTTGTCTTAAAATTAAAGACTTTCATTACTGTTTTTAATCAAACACTAACTGTGAACTGGAGATAATTTATCTATAAACTCAGATTAATGTGAATCTAGTATTGTTCAAGGTAGGATGCAAAATTATAAACTGGTTTTAGCTGGTCTCCCAGCCTAAACAGCGAAAAAAGTAGTTAAAAAACCTCTAAAACCAGCCTGCAAAGCAGCTATTACAAGGCTGGAAGACAAGCTAATACCAGCCAAACTGATATATATATATATATATATATATATATATATATATATATATATATATATATATATATATATATATATATATACATCCTTCAATAGAAATAAAGCAGTTTATGGCCATTAGGAAGCATTTTGAAAGGTGTGGCAGAAAGTTAATTTTTGACCTAGCTTCCTGTCTCAGTAGATCTATGTTTTGACATTTGTATGATGCTCTTGGACACATTTGCAAGAGAAACGTCCAAGTCTATGGAGCAGGTTTTGCGCACATAAAAAAAAAAAAAGGTATTTGAATATAAAGGACAATTAAGCCGTCTAGAGGTGAGACTTTGTCATCAGGCTGATGGGTTGTAAGAGACGGTTGCATTTGTGTTCCTGATTGACAAACTATCATTATCTGTTTTATGAACATGCGTGGTGCTACTGTGACTTTGTAGATATGTCATGTGATGTTAAAATCATGTTTTGTTATTTAGAACTGTGATATTTATGGGAATTAAAGGGAAGGTTTTGTAGAATTCACCCACTGTTCTAGTTTTATATGTTGTGAACTGCGTTTCATCGTTGCCAAAAACTGAAAACGTGCGACAGAAAACATAACAGTCGGTCCTCTCTTCTCTCTGTGGTGAGCACATAACGTTACCTTTTGACTAGAAGTTCAGGATAGTCTATTTAAAGTAAAAAAAAAAAAAAGAAAGAAAGAAAAAAAAAAACATTTTTGCTGGGCCGGTTGATTTTATGTTACTGTATAATGGACGGTTTTAGAGGATGGTAAGCTAATTTACAAGTAAAGCAGAACATACTTTAAACTATTTTTTTTTATTCGCTAAATATCCGGTTGTTTGGCAAAATAAATATAATATCGCAAGGAGTTTATCGCAAAATAAATCTCTTCAGGAGAGGTGAAGCTGAATCATCCTGTCAGGAACACCAGGGGGCGTCACTACTCTTCAACTTTGACCTCAGCCTATTCCTGTCAAACGATTCATAATACACGGATTATGATTTATTTCACGTTATTGTTATTGGATGAGAAATGCTTCATAAAACAAAGTCTGTATTTAATATTGAAAATGCTTGTACCCAGCCAGCTGTTGACCAGCCTGCAACATTGAAATGTGGTTAGGTCAATAATTGTTTTTCAGGCTGCTAATGTAAATTAATGTAAAAAAAAAAAAAATGTTTACAAAATCAGTGTTAAAGTTTAATTCACCCATGTTGAAACAACACTGCAATATCAACATATGATTTGCAAAATAAAAACAACATTGTGCAGTGATTCATTAAACTTTGATCCAGGCCGTTGATTCATCCGAGAAAAACTGTGCCAGTATAGAGCAACTTCATCCAGATCTTGCACTTCATCTTGATTATGCAAAACAATTATTATTATTGTTGTTATTTTACAATTTATATCATAATGAACATAGCTAATTTGGATGTAAGCAGAAGCTGCAATGAGCAAATGACCCTTGCAAAGAGCTGAGGTGAGAAAACCCTTAAAGGAACACTCCACTTTTTTGAAAATAGGCTCATTTTTCAAATCCCCTAGAATTAAACAGACGAGTTTTACTGTTTTTGAATCCATTCAGCCACTCTCTGGGTCTGGCGGTAGCACTGATGGAATTTTTATTATTTTTTTTCTGAAAATGAAATGAAAATGAAAATGAAAAACTTTCTAGGAACTACTCCGGAATGAGAGTATAGTTCCTAGGCATATCAGCCTAGAAAATCACAACTTTTCATTTTCCATCAGTCTTAGTACACGATGTAACTACAAAAGAATCAAGTTTTAAATAGGAAAAATATTGAAACTCTTCGGTTATTTTTGAACGAAATGCTTATGGTCTAATCAGATTCAATAATCTAAGCTAAAGTGCTGCTGCTAGACCCAGAGATCGACATAATGGATTCAAAAACTGTAAAACTCATCTGTTTAATTCTAGGGGAGTTGGAAAAAGAAATATATTTTTTAAAAGTGCAGCGTTCCTTTTAAGTCTTTTTTTTTTTCAAGAAATCTATATTTTTTGTTTACTAAAGCACTAGATTTTCTTGAAGATCTGATAAGAAAACACAATACAGCCTCTCCTACACTCCTCTTTTAACAACACACACACACACACACACACACACACACACTTGTAGTGACTTGTTTGAGATTGAGAAGTCTCTAAAAGCATGTTCTCTCTCTCTCTCTCTCTCTCTCTCTTCTCCAGTAGAAGAATGTCTTTGACTTCACACTGCAGGATCTGAGCAGTTTAATGCTTTCACACACAAAGCAGAAGACACCACGAGATCCATTCACTGCAGAGGCATGACTCTCACACTCTTCTGCCTTTGAGACTTTGTCAACTTTCGATCTGTTTTTCACTGGAGGGCTGCAACTGTGTGTGTGTAGGTTGGTGCGTGTGTGTGAAGAGGAACCACTCATGCAAGCACAGGAGAACTGAGATTCTAACTGAACATTTGGTTGCATGGTGAGTTGCTGCTGACCCATATTTTACATCCATTGCTGTATTTAAAATTGTATTTTCAGAGGAACTGAGAACAGTTTTGAAATGAACACTGTGGAAACAGCTGATATGCTTTCACTCTTGTGAGGTTTACACAGACATTCACTGATCACACACTTTTCTTTCAATGTGTTAGTTTTTAACTTGTGGACTGGATTTTGGTATTGTTTGTGATGCCCTTATGCTGTCGGCTTATGGTATTCCAGTGTTATTCAAGTATTGTGTATATACTTTTACAGCATTTTTTTATTTTGAATTTTGTAGAATAAAATGTGAAAATATCTTCAGCTTTTGTTATTTCAGGCATTTAGCAAAGATTAAAAAAAACTGACGATGGAACTGGAAGTTAAAAAAAAACATTCCGGTAGCATGTTATTTATGATAAACTACTAACATACTACTCTTATTTGTTTTATTCCTAGTATGCTATTCAGAATGTCAGTCACTGTTTTTGGCATAGTGGCACAAATAAACACAATTCAACTTGTCAAAAGTGATAAAATACATTGTATAAGTAAGTCCCCCAATGCCTTTCATGGTGTTTTGAAGTAAGAAACCTGTTTGAGGGCAGATTGAGCTAACCTGCACATTTTCTGGAAATAATTCCCTATATGGGTGTCCTTAGACATAAAATGATTCATTTAAGGTATTAAATAATATTTGACTCATGTTGTACCTTAAAAACTCCCATAAGGCTGGTAATGAGTAAGGATGTGGTAATTATGATTGGCCTATATTAGCAGCTAGTAGACAGTACCCATGATGATTTAAAAATAAGCTTGTGTGTACATGTGCGTGTTGTGGTGAAATATGAGTGGTATCTGATGAGGTCAATACTCATGCTACAGCTAGTCATGAAATAATCATGCTCTCAGTCAGCAGTGTGCACATATGCCATTGTAATTAGACTGTAAAATGCACCAATGAGCACTTGTGTTTCCAGATGCTGGAGGCTTGCAAAGGTTGTGTATTGAGTGTGCATTCATACATTGGTTACAATTAGCAGCTCTGTCTTTACCGACAAAGGGTTACTGGTTTCAGTAGAACTTCATGCATTTCCATGTCTCTCATTATTATATTGTACAGTAGATCCAAGTAATACATTTAAGCACATAATTCTTTCTGCACCTCCAAAAACACATATACATTATTTATTATTATTTGTCTGAAAGAAAATAAAATGGATGGCAATTGACTTGCATGCCACATAGAGAGGTTTTGGGTAAGTAAGCAACCACCTAGCAAACGCAGGTTGCAAAATGATCGTGGGTTTGTCCTCCTGTTTCTTCATCATGTCAGTTAGCTAACACCAGCTTTCACACAATACGCATTTCCTGGGAGTTTTTATCAATCTGTCGTTTTTAACAAGAAGGGGAGCTTTTTAAAGACTCTTAACTTTTCATATTGCGCTCGTGGAAACTGTTGTTGTGGTTTGTAAGACATGTCATAGGATGTGGTGGGGCTTTTTTTGTGTCATTCTGTGGCTTGAAAGCAGAACTGTATGTCTCTGTCAAGGTCCTAGAGCAAAAGCTTTCATCCTCCACATTAGCATCACTATAGCAGTGACAGAAATACTGCTGCCAGCACCCCTGCCTGTTCACTCTCTCTCTCTCTCTCTTTCAGATGGCCTCACTGGGTTCTTTACTGAAGAGCGTTCTTTGCAGCTAAAGTCATATATCTCAGTATGGAAGCGCTCCAGACTGAAGCGAGGGAGAAGCAAGGATGAGGAAACTCTGACAGACAGACGACAGGAATCTAGCGCTCGCACATCTTTAGACCGGACTGATTATTTTACTGAAGCGCTGTATGATGTTTCTGCTGGCTGTTCTGTGCGTGTTGTGCGTCTGGAGTACAGCAACTCTGACCGGCGGATCGGAATCCACTCCAAATACCATACCTCGCAAAACTGTGCCAGTTAATAGTAAGTTGACTTTAGGATCATTATTTTTGGACATCATTACAAAGTACCATGTACTCGGATGTTAAGTGGTCTCAGAAAATATTTGGGGTCATAAAAATGTTTAAATTATGTGCATTAGATACAAAATGTCAAACCAAAAGGCGGCATCTGCAAACTATTTGTGTTAAAGCTATGGTATACCCTGATGCTTGGTGTTAGATTCACATGTTCATATATCAAGGTGCATTAACTAAAAGCTAAGGTGCTCTTAAGAATATTAGGGTATTGCTGACTACTAATGTGTCCAAAATAATGGAATAAAGTTACATTTATTTATCTAAGTATTTAAAAAATAAAAAATGGTGTGTTTGTATTTATGTATGTATGTATGTATATATATATATATATATATATATATATATATATATATATATATACTGTATAGAGAGAGAGAGAGAGAGAGAGATGTTTAGTTGTTCTGTGTGTGATCTCCATTTTTGGCAAACGTTTGCTACTCCTGCCATTGACTGGTGTTCTTTATTTGTTGCTAGGTAATGGAGGACGTTTGTTTCGTCAGGAGGGTGTTTGGAACTACACCACTATGCTCCTGAGGGAAGATCTCAACATGCTCATCCTGGGTGCCAGGGAAGCCATTTTTGCCCTTGACCTTGATGACATTACAGTCAAAAAGGCCATGGTGAGGCCTTAAAGGCATATTTACAAAAACCTCTTGTGTCACGATTAAATTAGTTTGCTAAGCCATTAAATATTATTCTGCAGCCTGTTTTTTTTGGTGGGGGTGGGCTGTATAAAGAGATGATGTTAAATTGTATTTATTCTTCACAGGTGACTTGGGCAGTCACAAATAGGGAGCAAAAAGAATGTTTCAGTAAGGGAAAAGATGCTGTGGTGAGTTTTCACATCTTTTGTGCTTTTAATATACGTTTTTATCGTGAGTGGGCAGTATGCAGTTAATTAAATACATTATTTGATAAAATGTTGAATATCTTAGCAGAATGTACTTAAAATGACATTTTCTAAATAAGAAATGCACTCTTTTTATGGGATAATCTTAATTTTTTTTACATAAATAGAAAATGTGCATTCTGCATGGATTTGCTCTGCATGAATTTCATATTTTATGCAAAAAGTTTACTAGATGTTTAAGGATGTTTTAAGAGCACCTAACCAAATCCCCATGCAAGAAAGTGATTTCTCTTCTTACTGATAAATACAGCAGATATCAACACATAAAAACCAAATACTAAGTAGAAGCCAATACCAATGAAAATGAAGATTCTAGGAACATGCAGGAAACGGAGGTGTTTGGTTCTGTTTGGTCAGATTTTTTCACATCACGTCACAGCACTTATTATTTCCCCTTGGTCACATTTTTTTTTTTTTTTTCTTTAGAATGATTGCAAAAATTATATCAGAATTCTTCATAAAAGAAACGATGACAGAATGTATGTTTGCGGAACCAAAGCCTTCACCCCAACCTGTGACTATATGGTGAGTCTCATGAAGTATTAGTGACTACCAGTGTAAAATGTGCAGTATAAAGTGTTTTATGTTGTGTTTGTTGCATGTTATTCTCTTAGTCCTATAGAGATGGTAATCTGATTTTAGAGGGCAAACAAGAAGATGGGAAAGGGAAATGTCCCTTTGATCCTTCTCAGCGATACACATCAGAGATGGTTGGTACGTACTGCTTCTTCATTTATAATATTGCCAGTTAAAGTTCTATTCTTATAGACCAGAGTGTGACCCTAACAACACCAAGGTCATGGATTCCAGGAAAAGCAAGAAATTATAAATGTACATGTGAAACTTACAGTGTCACTTTAGATTTGAATATTGAATATTTACTATACTGAATCTCACTGTTTCAAAAGTATAACCATAACATATAATGGAGGGTTACTTTGGTCCTAGTAGTTTTTAGCATTCGTTTTTTCTCTTTTGCAGATGGAGTGCTGTACTCTGCAACTTCACTGAACTTCCGTGGTTCAGAGCCGATTATGATGCGCAGCTCAGAGGAATATCTACGAACAGAGTTTTCAAGCACCTGGCTCAATGGTGAGATACAACAACGATCATGCCTAACCAAACCTCCAACCCCAGTAGGGTTAAAAACAGCATAGCACAATATGACTCATCATGAATTAACACATCATAGTACCCTTGCAACAAACCATAACAGGTTTTTACAGGAAAACACTACTACATTTTCTTTAAAAAAATGTCAACTTTTTTTTTTCCCACATAATTTTTTTTAGTCAAAGACCAAGTTGTAATTTATTTTATATTAGTTTTATTTATTTATTTTATTTTTTGTGCACTTAATTACATTTTTTTAGGTAACTAGAGGAGTACTAATATACTATTTGTAGCATTTCCATTAGTTTTTTTGGTTGGTGCATTCAATACCTTTTTTTACCAGCTGCCATGCAATGTACCATATTTTGCTTGCAAAAAAAAAGATTTTGAATTCTACTTTTCATCAGCAATAAAAAATGCCCAAAGAAGTTTTTTTTTTTTTTTATGCCATCTAATTTGCTAAGCAATCAAGTCCGGGCACTGAAGTCCAAAGGCTTGATAATGCAATTATCTAACCAGCCAATCATGTGACAAGAAGCCAATGTGTAACAGTGGACCGGTTGTCATCAAAACAAGTGTGTAATTGAACATAATTTCACTGTGGAGTGGACTGCTGGTTTGAGTGTCAGCTGATGAAAATGCATCATCACAGACAGGATAGTAGTGTGATAGTAAGTAAAATATATTTTTTTTCTTTTTTTCTTTTTTGTCATTTAAGAACCGAATTTTATCCACATGGCCCATATACGTGAAGGAGATTCAAACCCTGAAGGCGACGATGACAAGATCTATCTGTTCTTCATCGAGACAGCAGTGGAATATGACTCGTACACCAAGGTGGAGGTCTCTCGAATAGCTCGTGTGTGCAAGGTAAGCTGCCTTGGAGTAATATTTTTTGTGAATGAGCCATATTGAGAAACATCACAGTATTTCCTGTCTCTACTACATATTATATCAATACAAAATGTCTTTTTTTCTCTCTCAGGGAGACTTGGGTGGGCAGAGAACGCTGCAGAAGAAGTGGACTTCATTTCTAAAAGCAAGGCTCGATTGTCCCATTCCAAACAACAACCTGCCCCTCCTGGTCCAGGACGTGTTCCACTTGTGCCCCGGAGACTGGACCACCTGCGTGTTTTATGCTGTCTTTACCCCACAATTGTAAATTTGTGATCTTTTTGTTAAACTTTGAAAACAGAGCATCCTTGAGCATCTTACTGCCTCAAACAAATCTTATGTTATACCAGTTAACTTAATTGATGGTGTCAAGTCACCTTTATATATATATATATATATCGCTTTATGCAATACAGATTGTGTCAAAGCAGCTTCACAGACAGTAATAAACAGGAAAATATCAGCTTAAGACAGTTCCTTTTTGATTCAGTTCAGTTTAATAATAGTGTCAATGTTGTACATTCATTATTCATAAAAACATTGTGTCTGTTCAAAAGAGAGTCTTCTCAGTACTCTGCGGTATGTGCATACAAGATTGAAGACATCCAGACTGTGTTCTCAAAGGGCAAGTTTAAGGCTCCTGTTACCATTGAGAAGTCGTTCGTGAAGTGGGTGATGTATTCAGGTGATGTGCCTGACCCCCGACCCGGAGCAGTGAGTCTTCTGTTCAGCACTCGTTCAGTAATACGAATGATTCCCAGAGTTCACTAACCCTCACTTTGTTTTCAATTACAGTGCATTGATAATCATGCCAGAGGAATGCGTCTCAACAAATCTCTGGATCTCCCAGACAAAACCTTGCAGTTTGTTAGAGACAAGCCTCTGATGGACCAGGCCGTCAAGGCCAGTGAAGAGAAAGCCCTGCTGGTGAAGAGAGGCACTGCTTTCACCAGAATTGTGGTGGCCACTGCGACAGCCTTGAACGGGACCAGCCATCAAGTCATGTTCATCGGCACAAGTAAAGATGCCTTTATGTAAATCTGTAGTGTTAATAATCAGTAAACCATCCAAAAGTAAATATAATATTATATATTCAGCTGTCTAAGTACGTTTAACTGATTGTGTTCTGTTATGTATCAGAGAGCGGCTCAGTGCTGAAAGCTGTGAATTATGACGGAGAGATGGTCATTATGGAGGAGATTCAGCTGTTTGAGCCCACAGAGCCAGTGAAGATACTGCGACTTTACAACACCAAGGTAATAAGCAGATGTATTTACTGAAGTTTATTGCTCACTTAGCAACATCATGAGTTATGTGAATCTGTTTTGTTTCAGCAAATTTAATTTTATTTCTTTAACTCAAAATACAAAGTTTAAATAGCAGTTAACAGCAATTTTCTGTATACATTAACATTCAAATAACAAAAAGCTGAATTATCAGCATCATTACTCCAGTCTTCAGTGTCACATGATCCTTCATAAATCATTCTGATGTGATGCACAAGAAACATTTCTGATTATTATCAATGTTTTAAACTGGAGATGTGGCTACAGAAATTACATCAATACAATTTAATGCATTTTTGCAGAATAGAACTATTAATTAAAAAAAATCTTACTGAACCCAAACTTTTTAGCAGTAGTGTATCTCCACTGTGCTGTTTTATAGGAATCATTTATATGTATTCAACTGAACCAAGAGTCAAAAGTATTGTGATCTCTATTGTCTATAGTGATGTTATGTTAAGTAAAGTGTGATGTCATGCCAACAACAGCTGTACGTGGGTTCGGAGGTGGGCGTGGTTCAGCTGTCCATCAGTGAATGTGGGCGGTACCACACGTGTCTGGACTGTGTTCTGGCCAGGGATCCGTTCTGTGGCTGGGACCTCAGTGCTGACCAGTGCTCTACAATAAACAGCACTCACAGAACCAGAACCAGGTGAAAAGACAAATAAATACATTTACTATAAGTAAAACAATAAATGTAAAACCTCCAAATCGAGAAATTATATCTTGCTTGAAGAAAATGAAGCCTGTTCATTTTAACACCATTAAAATTATTGGCATTTCCACATTATTTCAATAAGAATTAAATTATTTTGTGATATAAAAAACAACAACAACATTGTTTTACTGTAATAAAATATAAATATTATTATTAATATTTAAGTAGTAAATTATGAATACATCATGGTAGTTGTGTGAATGTCTGATGCTTTATTGTCTGTATTCTATTAAACTTGACAGAATAAATTAGAGAAAATTACCAGTCACACTTTAGTTTGGAGACCACTTCTCACTATTAACTGACCATTTACTACAGTATGTCTTTTGCATCAATAAACTTCTAATTTGTTGCTTATTAATAGTTAGTAAGGTATTACTAAGTTTGATTATGGGGTAAATTTAAGGGTTCTACAATATGGCCATGCTAAATAAGGCATTAATATGTGCTTTATAAGTACTAATAAACAGCCAATATGCTAGTAATATGCATGCTAATAAGCAACTTGTTAACAGTGAAAATTGGTCCCACAACTAAAGTGTTACTGAATCATCATTTTATGTTTTTGCAGTTCACCTTATTCTTAAAGTAAAATATCTGCACACTTTATGGTAATGGGAATTTCATAGGAAAATGTTCAACTGTCATAAATATGTATCTAGGAATGTGTTCTTAATGCAAACTTTTTTGTGAATGAAAATTTATATTGGCATATTGCTGATTGCTGTAATATTATTTCTTCGTCAGCACTATGATTCAGAGTTTGAGTAATGGTGACGCCAGCCGATGTCCACAAACAGGTATTTGCATTATATCCTGTGTCTTCATACTGTATGTTCTTGAAGAAACACTAAAAGTTACATCTAGACCTTGTGTTACAGATGACAGTAAGTCAGTCAGCGTCTCATTTTTCCCCGACAACACCGTGAAGCTGTGGTGTCAGCCTTACTCCAACCTGGCTCAGGTCCAGTGGCAGCTGAACGGACAACCGATCAAAGCCTCAAACACCTTCCAGATCCTCTCCGACAGCCTGATGATCATAAACGCCTCCGCAGACGCCAGCGGCCACTACACCTGCAGTTCTGTAGAGCGCAATTACAAAACCCAGCATGTAGCGTATGACCTAAAGAGCTTTAAAAAGGAAAACACACTGGTGGCTATGGTGGTGGTACTGTCACTAATTCTAGCTATTCTAGTAATTTGGAACCTGTGCAAAGGGCATTTACCTTTGCCGTTTTGCCTCAAGAAGGTAAAGGACGCGGAGAACAAGACCGAACAAAGTCTGTATGAGAACCAGCCTCCAGAACATATTCTACCATCACCAACAGAGAACTTGAACAGCAACAACAACCACGTGAACGGCCAGAGGTATTCCAGCTCTCAACTCTCAACCACTGGTGGTTTCTCAGGTCAGATCTTACTGAAACATAAAGACAGTGAATCTGAGATTTGAGATCAGACTATGATCAGATTATGAACAGACTTGCTAATGCAGCTAATCGTCATTTATATGGCAGACCAAGCCCACTGGTGCTGGTTCCTCTTTTGCAGCTGTTAACTTTTGACTAAACCGCTGTTTTGACCCACTTTTTATCATTGATCAGTCTATACATTCACTTCCAAATACCATCATTCAACCATCATGTGCCAACATGTCCAATGGCCGAAAAAAGACACTGAATAAGACATTTCTGCATAAAGTTTGTCTACATTGGATCTTACTTTGGCCAAGAATCACCCAAGTACTTTGAAAGGACAGTCAAATCACTCGGTGGCCATATTTTCAATGCCAGCAGGCAGCTGTTTCAGTCATACAAAACCTACTCCTGTCTGCTTGATTGGGGAAATAGTGAAATCTAGAGAACTGCTTGGCAGTATTTCAAAATTCTAACATGAACCACCTAATACATCCTTTTTCAGACATTAAAATAGGGTAAAAATGTAACATTAAAATGCATGTACTTAACGAGTCTTAGGACACAACCGTTTTTGTGTGGACAGTTGCAATTGGTGAGAAGTAGGCAGTTGGTTCAATGTAAAGACTGCAAGTGTGGGTTTTAGGAAAGGCCCATTATAATCTTATAGGAAATGACTGTCTTACACAAGAACGGCGATCATGTGAAATAGGTACCACAATAATAGCCCTAAGGTCCCATTTCACACCAAGAATGATAACTATAACAATAAAAACCATATTAGCATCCACACAAACAGAAGATAATGTTCTGGTTGTTCTAAGCATGTGATGCAGTTACATTGTCTGTCACTTTAAAGGCTCGCTCGTTACATTCAGGTTGATTCTCATTGGCGATACTGAGATTGCAACATCATTTTCTGTTGTTATGCTTATAGCTGTGGTGTGGACTTCCTTTTCTCATAGAATTAGAATGATTATGAAAAGTTTAGTCATAGGTCATGGGTACCATCCTTGGGGGTGAATTGGCCAAAAATACAGTTCTGCTAATCTGCTTATGAATATGTAGTTTACTTTCTACAAAAACTCATGCCACAAACAAACCAGTGATTAGTTCTAGCTCACAAGTTATCATTTTATCAACCTGCCATCTTGTAAATGTGATTTTGTTTCCAGGTGGACTGATTAAAAAAAAAAAAAAAGACATTTGTAATTCCATTTAAGGACAAAAAGTGAGACATGCGGTCTTGTTAAAACCTGCCGTGGATGTTGCTTCAATCCAAGTATGTTGCCTTTCTACATGGACAAGAATGAACTTCCTGTATCGTCAGGATGCCAAGACAAGTGTCAAATTCTAACGTAACTTATATTGTTGCTTTTTTGTTTTGTTTTTTTATGAATGTACTACATAAACCTAATTTTAACTTTAATACCATATTTGTACCTAGAATGTTGTAAAATGTCTTTTTAAAAGCCTTTTTCTAATGAACAAACAAAGTGTCATGGTGTAAATATTTTTTAAATGAGCACAAATGAGGACTATAAACAGTTAACAATAAGCAAGAAATCTTTAATGTATCATCTCAAAAACAAACAGTACAAGAATAGCATTTTTCAAGCTCACCAACAAACACGATTTAAAAAAAAGGAATCGAATGCAAGTGAAGTGCCTGCAAACCAGAAAATGTACAAAACTGGATTTTCCGAATTGAAAACCTGTTCTTCCACTAACAGAAGACACGGATGACATCAATAAACAGTTTGTACTACCTTTTCTAGATTTACACCAATTTTACAGCACTTGAAGATGAACGTTCAGTGTTCCTGATAACCATCACTTTGCTAAGACAACTCCTCATCCTCTTCATCGTCTGTAGCGGTATCGTTTAAAGTGGAACCACAGCTGAAAGATTCCATTGGCGAACTGGCAGCGGAAACCATGGCGATGGGAATATTCCCATTCCCGGTTCACGATTTTAAACGCGATATCCTCGTACGGCGGTCCGGCGTGGAAGCGCAACATTCCAAAGTCTTTGTTGTCGGGACAGGGCTCGAGGAAGTACTGCGGAGTCGAGCGCTTGTCGATGAGATCGGGGTAGAAGATGTTGAACTTGTAGCCCTGGACGATCTTTGGCGGCGGGTTGTCGAAGTCGTAATGCGTCTGGTTGTATTTGTTCCACTCGAAGCCGGTGTGGACGCGGTTGAAGAAGCGGGGCTTGCGTGGACGGTATTTGTCGGCCCAAAGGTACATTTTTCCAGTCAAAGGCATCTCAACACTGAACTGGGCCTCGTCGCCGGCCATGCCCTCTTTAGCGCGACGAATGAATGCATCTTCAGCGCTTTCACTTGCATCGCCTGTTCAAGAAAAAATATTAGCATGAGTGAAGCAAATGTAGACTAGAGTATTTTTATGTGAAAGTGGGATATCGCATAAAAACACTAGATGGAAACAGCAAGATGCGCAATCCAATAAAGAAGACGTGCATAAACTACGATGCAAACTTCCTTGAAGATGTGATTTTGCCTCAACAGATTATTGGACCAATGGACCAGTGGACCAATCACATTGTAGCCTACACTATCTCAAATAACGTTTCAGTCATTCTGAAATGCCTGAGACAAAGTCTGTTATAAATTAAATTGGTATAACTGTCTTGCATGATTGTGTTTCCAAACATGAAAGCATTTATTGCATTTCGTCGGGGCACTCTGAGGTGCAACTAATTTATTATGAAGGAAAAAAAGAGCCACAATGGCTTTTCCATTTTATTATTGATACTTTCCCAGGAATAGACCACGGTGTTCTCTTGAGTGCATGGGATGGAAAAAGTAATTAAATGTTTTATGGGATATTCCAAGTTAAATTCACAACTTTGGATGAAAACCTGTAAATATCTCAGGTTAAACATGTTCTTCTGTAACCATCGGGCCATTAGAATGGAAGCTTTAAAGATTTTTTTAAAGTTGAATTTAAGTGCTTACTTGAGTCAATTTCCCGTATTTCTGCTTTTTGTAACCCTCAAATTGTATACAAATTTTCAATGTAAAAAAAAAAAATCCATCCAAATTTTTTTTTACTCTTTAACTGAATTTAGGTATGTGCCTGAGTCTACTTCCTGAACTTTCATCCCCTTTATACAGCAGGGCAGTTACAAAATGAAGGGAGGAAAAAAAGTATGTGCCTCCTTATGGCCAGTGTTAAAATTACATGTTACATGGGCACCCAGTATGCAAGGAAATTGTGAAAAAGAATTGTGGAAATAAGTTACACCATTTTTTTGTTAAACAATGCAGAACAAATAGGAAATAGAGTAGGGGATATAACAGAGTGGAGATAAAAGAAAAGAAAAAACATTTATAAATAGTTTCAAATAATGAAGGTGCAAATTTAATATCAGAACTTTTCTCCTGCTGCACATCTAGTACTGAAATCTTAATGCATGTGGTGTTTGTGTAAGCAGCAGAGCGATACGCACCGGTCACCTGCAGCTGTGTCCGGGCCAGCACGAGTCTCTGCAGGTCTTCCTCCACGTTGATGGTGTGTGTGTCCAGAGGTAGCTCTGAGGATTGCAGGAGGGTGGGACTGTAGCGGCCGGAGTCGTACTCCGCCTGACTCTGCTGGATCAGATCCTCCTCTGTTAACACGGCCTCCGATGCTTCATCTTTCTCTCTCTCCTCCTCCTCCCCTTCCTTCCTCTCCTCAGGACTGCTTCTTCCAGACCGCTCACCCTTTTCTCCATCCAGCCTCTTGGTCCGTCTGTCTCTGTCGTCACCTTGCTGAGAGCTACCCGCCTCCTCATCTGCAGACTCAGCCGCTCTAGTGCTACTAGGAAACAAAATGGACAAATCATACATGCATTGGATATGTTTTTGAATGCAATTCATTTCATTGAATTATTCAGTCATTTGTGATAAGATAATTTATATAGAATTTATACAAGTACGTATTGTATATGCATGCTATTTAAAAAAAAATGCAGAATGCAAAAATTACTTCAAATTGTAGTAAACTACTTCATTACACGAATGCACAAAGTTGCATGTTGCAAGGTTGTCCAGTTAATTTTACACTATTTTAGAAATAGTGTAATTTAGCATTTATTAATCATCCAAATCTGAAAATTATTTTGTTACATTTCAAGAATAACTTTAGTAATTTGAGATCTTTAAAACTAGAAAGAAAATCTTTTAATCGTATTTTCATTGTATTAAAATGTCTGATATTAACAGGCCCAATTATGTTAAAATTCCTGAATAGTTGCAGGTTTTCTATCACCATGAAATACCTTGAATATTAGTATATATTAATGATACGTAGTATAGACTGTATGATGCATATAAAAAAACTGTATAATGCATATTTTATATGTGAAACAGAATGCAACAACCTTTTAAAATGTAGCATGCTACATAGTCACGTGACTTCACTGTTGCAATATTTAATTTGGCAGGATCAGGCTGTGTTGTGTAAGCAGTTCAGCACATTGGAAATTTCAATGCTCATTTCTGTCTGAATGTTCAAGTAGATGTGACATCACTCACATGGGCCGCTCGGTCTCGCTCTCTTCTTTGATGATGGGGAAAAGCGGTTCGCTCTCCACACCCTGTTCCTGCTTGAGTTTATACAGCTTCTGCCGCAGGACGTCCTGATGCCGCTCTCTCAGCCTTCACAAACACACACAGACTCATGAGGTAAGACATCACAGAACTCTAAAAATCCCCAGAGGTCCTGTTACAGTTGGAGTCTGACACGCACCTGGCTCGTGCCATGTAGACCCGCACCTGCTGCAGGAGACTCTCCCAGTAGCCGACGTCCAGGTTGGAGCCTCCGGCCTGGATCTTATTCTCAATGTTCATATAAAGAGCCTGAAGCTGACTGTACGTCTTCCCTTTAAACACACTCTGCACATCTGTGCTGACCGATGTGTTTATGCCCTCACGACGGTCACCTGACATGAGACCAAAAACAGAGGTGAATGAGGGGTTCTCTTTAAATCTACTAAATTATAATGCATTGTAGAATTACATAATATTCATATATACCCCATATAACATTTTCATTATTAAATATATATTTCATTTGTATTGTTTCATGAATTGACATATTTTAAATTAGTTCATTGCATATATTTAGTGAGCAGGGTAACTAGTAGCCAATATATTAAAAACTGTAATAATAATAATATACTATAATACATTAGTAAAATATACACAAACATTTAAAAGTCTCTTTAGCTCACCAAAATTGACAAACCATTTACTCTGAAATGATTCAACTGTAAACTATATCAGGGTGTAAATGTAATGGTGCAGGTGATCACATCACCTGGTCCTTTGCCTGACACTTCTAGTTTGCGCAGTTTGCTGATCTCGTCTTCAGTAATGGTGGTCATGTCCCTCCAGAAATCCACGTTCTTGCCCTGTTCCAGCTCCATGTACACCTGCAGCCAGAAACACAGCTGTTAAACACACTAAAACACCAAAATCCCCACAGAACCGGTGTACATTTGAATTCTACTTTGTGTAAAAAGTGTTCAGGTGATTTCTGATCTCTCTCATCACACACCTTGATGTCCTCCAGCAGGTCGTCCATGTCTGTGGCGGTGAGTCCGTTCAGGAAGGTGTACGGTTCATGCATCTCCACCGACAAATCATCGTCTTCAGCGCTGATGTATTTAGCCAGCAGGTCGATGGGTTTCGCTCTGCCGTCACGGATACGAATCTTAGACCTGCATCACAAAATGGTGTTACAAATGGTCCGTTCACACATGTATGTTCAGAAACACTACACGTCTGAAGAGTGTGACCTCAGTTTGGCCTGATGAAGGTGAAAGTTGTCCTCCTGTTCCGCCCATGTTTTGAAATGTTCGGCTTCTTTCTCTCTCTGCAGCATCTCCAGCTCCTGCTCACGCATGGACTTCTCCCGCTCTCGCTCCAGACGCAGCTGCTTCACCTGAACACACACATCTCACACCTTCAGTTCAGTTTGTCTACATTTCATTTCACAAATGCAATATTTGATATAATATTGCTATATAAGATATAATATTATGTAATATATTACATTATGGTTTCTCCTGTTAACTAGATACTTGAAAAACTGTTTTGTAATTTATCAAGTATACATAATTTTTCTGAATTCCAAAATCAAAATCCTCCTAAAAAAATCTAATTTCTATAATTTTTCAGTGTTCATAAATGCTAATGACTATCAAAACTATTTTAAAATACTATAACTTTAGTTTATGGTGCCTCTTGTCAGGTTAATTAAAAATAATAGAGTTAAACTGACAGGTGCACAGTAAACAAAAAAACTATATTCCAAATTTGTTTCACTAGTAGTTAACACTTCATTAACAACTTTTTAAGTTTTTTTTATTTTTATATTTTGAAACTGATTTAAGAAAATATAAACTTGAATCTTTAAGTATATATTATATTTTTCTTTAAATTAAATTTGTAACTCCACTTGTTTGGTACCTTTTGTAGTTCCCTGCGGTTCTCCTGCTGGATGTGTTTATTTCTCTCCTTCAGATTTGTTTCTGACAAATGCCCGATGCCCTTCTTCTCCAGAGCCTGAGAAACACACAAACACACAGTTAAGTGACATTTATTTCAGAACCAGACTTTACGATGGAACATCACTGCAATATCAACACATATCTAAAACATCTCTCTGACCTTCTGCCATTTGAAGGTCCCGAGCAGGTTGTTATCTCCAAACGGGTTGTCGGCGTTGGTGTAGCCCATGTACTCTTCACTCCAGCCCATCTTCTCCCTCTTCTTCCTCTCTTTGGCCTCTTTCTTGGCCAGACGTCTGGCTCTCTTCTCCTCCGGGGTCTCCAGCGCCTTCATCATCTCCCTCTGTTTCTTCTTGTCTTCTTTGGTGGAAGAGGTTCCCTGTGTCGTCTTCACTGCCTGATCAGAATCAGCGGAGGAGCTCGAGGAACTCGAGGATCTGGATTCAGAGCGTCTACGTCTGTCTCGATCTCTCTCTTTGCTGTTTCTACTCCTTCCCTCCCTCCGTCTCTCCTGACTGAGGCTCCTGCTCTGTCGTCTCCTGCCGTCTCTGGATCTGTTTCGCTCCATGCTGGACTCTGAGCTGGAACTCCTCCTCCTGCTGCTCTTTTCATCCTTGTGTTTCTTCTTCATCTTATGCTTCTTCTGATTATTGCGATTATCCCCTGAAGAGCTTTAACAATAAAGAAATGAAAAAGTTGTTTTTACAATCATGATTTTCAATCTTTAAGTGAAGGTTTGGGAATCACCCTAGATATTGGGTGATATCTTGGTGATCCCCAAATATCATAACCCTTGTGCAAATTACCTCAATCCTAAAATTTAGAAGCCATATATTAATTTCTTGTATAAAGACTCATTTACACTGTGAAATATTATTAATTATGTTTGAAATATTATTTGGGGGGAAAAATTATATATATATATATATATATATATATATATATATATATATATATATATATATATATATATATATATAGTGAAATACAGGCAAATACAATGCAAAGAGAACAAGACAAATACAAAGCATTGTTGTGCAGTTCAGATTGTGTTAAATAAATAATAAGAACAACAAATATACAAAGCAAAAATAAAATAAAAATAAACATTATAATTTAAGAAACTATATATATTAATATAAAAATCTGTATTGTTGATTTTTATATATGTTTATGGAGTTATTTTGAATATTTGTGTTTTGTATAAACATTCGTTCGTTTATTTCAATCTTATTTTTTTATTCATTCAATCAATTATACTTATATACATAACTTTTGAAACTGTTTTTCTCTCAACTTTTCCACGGACCCCTCGTATTATAAAAACTGCCATAATGCCATCCCTAAAGGATTGTTTTGTTTGTAATGGTTTTCAGTACCTGTGTCCGTCCTTCGATCCTCCGTGTGATCGCGATCTTCTGTGTCTGTGATCGCGGTCAGAGTCGCTGGAGCGGCCGGACTCTGGTCCTCGGTGTCGGCTCGGTTCTGCGGAACCTCCGCTGCTCCTGGAGCCGTCGCTGTCAGACCGCCCTCGTCTGCGAGAACCTTTCACGGGAGAGCGGTTCCGAGCATGTCTGTCCTCGGGCGAGCGGACATGTCTACGGGACTTTTCTCCAGAACGGGAACGCGATCGGCTCCTACGAAGCTTCTTCGTTTCCATGTTTTCAGGTCCTGACGGTGTCGCGTCGCGTAAATAGGTAGTTACAGTGTTTGTAATAATAATAATAATAATAATGTCTCTCAAATACATTTTTCAGTGATAATCCTTAGGGTGAAACGATATGACTTCATATCTAAAAAACAAAATGCTTCGTTTGATTAGTAACCGAGCTTTACACAAATGTCCGTATAATTTCTAGCAGGCGGTATGAAGGGTTTCCAATGGGGTCCTTTTTGAGTCGCAGTGTTGACGGAACGTTTCTTCGTCACTTCAATTCTGGTTTTTTTTCTTCTGATTTTAGATTCTTTCTAGATCACGCTCGGCAAAACCCAGCACTGCATACTTCCAAAAATGTGTATTACAATTTCACCAAACATTAAAATCATAGACTGTATTGAGAGTGAGGAGTCACGTGCCGATTTGGGTGGTAATCAATGTATTATTAAATACAAATAAATCTATACTACCAACACTTTTATGCTTTCTCAGTCCCTTATATGTTTTTCGAAGGAATATGGGGCTGTATAATTTTTTTTCTTTTCTTTTCTTTTCTTTCTTTTTTTTCACAGAGATTCCAAAATATTAAGTGATCTGTTTTGTTCTTCAGGGTTTTTTTTTTTTCCAGGTAAAGTGCGACACACATTTTTATCTAGTTTGTGCTTAGGTAATACAATTTCTCTCAACAATACATTGTACAAATATTTTTGTAAGTAAAAATTTTCAAAATGTAAAATAATAACTTTAGAAAAATAAACATAGTGGATTGTGCTATTGAGTGTAAACTCATAAACACTTACTGTTTATGGATTTAAAACACTTCACCAACAGAAGCATTAATGTCAAGAATTATTAAAGAACTCCAACAAAAGTACAAACGTAAAGATTAAAACAATCTAACAGAGGGACAAAAACAACGACAGTAGGTGGCATTTTCTGTAAAACAAAACAATTTACCACTTTAAGCAATTAATTATTTTTTATAATTTATAGGATTTTCCCACTTTAGCTGAATGCAACTGTACCAATTTAACATTTTAAGGTAAACTGGTACAGTAACAAAACTTGATATTTAAAAAAAAATGAATAAAATAAAGTTCCACATCATTGCATAAAATTGAATAATCACATGAACACATGTAATACTAGTAATGTCATTTATATTGTAGATTGAAATACTGTTTGTATTGGAATTTAAATCTTATAAATTTTAACATAGACTTAAACTATATGCTTTCTGAGACTTTCCAGCGTGTGAGCGGTTCACACCCATATGATTTACATTTGACCAATCAAATTCTGATATTCAAATTAAATACTGTTATTGCATAAATTTAACAGAACCCTTTATTATCATTTCTTTTAAAGAAAGCTTATTTGTCCCCTTTTAGCTGGTGTCCCACTTTTACAGATTTCACCATAATGAGTCTGATTCAGTTGCTTGCCAAATTCCACATTACTTTTGCATGAAAAAATTGGAACAATACCTCACGGTGATTAAATCGTCTAAGAACAAAATTTTTTTTTTCCTGTTTTTATTGTCAAAACCTTTTTTCCAATTTACACCACATTCAGTCCCTTTCAATTTTTATTTTTTATTTTATTTTCTGTTTTTTTTTCTTGTTATTTGAAACTTGTTATTGTCTTCAGTGTAAGTACCTTTATCTGTCTGTTCTCTTTTTTCAGTATTCACACAGAGATGTAATTTTATGTAGGGTTATGTGCATTTTAAAATGTCCTTTAGTCTAAATATGATTACATAATTCAGGTTGCATGTACTTCATTACTGCCCACTGCTGGCTGCAAAACAACTCTATGCAGGAAGATGATCACTTTTTTCATCATAATTTTAATTGTAATTCTTTTGAGAGAAATCCCTTCCCACTCTAAATATCTTACTTCTTGATTTCTGCAAAATAGCCAGAGACCGTAGACCACAGAGTGTTAGTGAGTGTGGTGACACTACTGATCTTTCCTGACTTCTATTTTCATTTGTTTCATCCTTAGCAACAGTCATTACACAATGGTCTGTGTGTGTGTGTGTGTGTGTGTGTGTGTGTGTGTGTGTGTGTGTGTGTGTGTGTGTGTGCAGTAAAATTATCGAAATATAAAAACCAACCATATGTGGATGTTTGAGAATGTTCTCTTTTGGGAAAACAATTTAAATGTATATTTAGTATTTAGTAATTTATTATTAGGCTACCTGATGAGTTTGTGGTGGGAGAGTTATAAAGAGGCTCTTCGAGGGTCATTGCACACATGATCAACTTCCTGTTTTAAGAATACACCATCAGCCATCTTGATGTTTGCTACGATGGCAGTACATCACTTGTTTGCGTCCTTCATCCTTCTCCTTATCTCAAACACAGGTAATAAACTCAGTTATTGAATGTATACAATAATTACAATTTCTATCTATTCTATCTGTTTTGTTATTTTCTAGTGGTTTATGTGTGATGTTTGTAAAAGCAATTATATTTAGTTTGCCATAGTTCCACATCTCATCAAGGGGATCTTATTTTTAAATATCATCACAGAAACATATATTTTATATCCATGCATTGATTCCTTGTCTCATGGTCTAGAGAGACCACATGTTTTAAATTGTAAAGAATAATCTCTGTTACATTAGGAATGGAAGAAAAAAATGTTTATCTGACTAGTTTTTTAAAACACTGTTTGGGAGTTAAAGCACAAAATGCTTCTATAGCTACAGACAGGGTCGTGCACGGGGAGTGGCCTGGTGGTTAGAGCCACTGCACACTTTGCCCTCATCGGCTGAGTTGCCCCTCACCAATCCCCCATCAACCCCAGCTCAAAACAATCTGTTCCCGCTCTGCTAAAGTTCTCGCTCCGCAGCATTTCTCACAATCTGTGTGTGTGTGTGTGTGTGTGTGTGTGTGTGTGTGTGCTCTCTGGAGTGGACAGCACAGTTACAGTTGCATTAAAATGCATTAAAATCCACATTTCAGTTGGATGTCGGATTCGCTGTATTAGTAATTTGATAGTTTGCTTTTCTATTACTGTCGGTAATGATTTGCTCTTTTTAAAATTGATAACAACAAAAGTGGTGTTGGCACACTTTGTAGACAAAAAAAAAAAAAAGCAAAAAAGAAGACATACAGTAGCTACAGAGAGAAGTAGTGAAGGGAGGCTGCTAGAGGTGGCTCAACATTACAAACATGAATACAAATCTCCAGCAAGCGAGCAGGAAAATCTTTAGCAGTTTGTCACAATTTAATTCTTGTCATTAAGTATATTTCCTACTATAATCACTTGTCTTGATACTGGTAACCTATAACACATTTTATTAAACCATATTAATAGTAGGCCTATAAATGGTTAAAAAAATTATATAAATTTTCTAAATTAGTTGTTTATTAGTATATTACATAGATTTGTGCCGTAAAATATTAAATTAAATGTCTAAATCTTATAGGGGCGAGTGGGCTAAGATTAACAAATTTTTCAGATAAAATGATGCAGAAGTATAATGAAAGTAATTTTTTAAATGAAAGTAACTCCCCTATAAGATTTAGACATTTAATTAACCTATCCTAATAAAATTATTCCTATCATTTTAAATGATCAGAATGTATGACAAATGGTTCTAAAAATATGGTTTCTTATTTTTTTAAAGTTTGCCCAGGGTTTGGGGTAAGTTGACCCGAGTTGAGTCAGTGGGTGAGATGCACCATGTGGGTGTAAAATGACCATCTGACCAAATCTGATTAAAACCTATATGAAATAAATAATAATTTAAAAACTTAATAATTTTCTTATTCAAACAGTCATATTTATTTTCATGAACAACATAACCATGATAAGTTTACATTTGAATATTTATTGTTTGCATTTCTGAAACAATATGTTGAGCACTAAAGTTGTAGCCTTCCTAAAATCAGACTAAACAGAGAGTTTGTTGGCCATTAGAGACTACAGGTGGAAATATATATCTTATAATAGATTATAATTCTATGAAAAGCATTTTCTGGTTCTCATCAGAGACTGATTTGGTGAACACTGTTCCTATTAAATAAACTACAAAATATGTATATAGGATTAACTAAATCAGTAATATCACATTAAAATACCAGTTTATAATTCAGAGGTTTAACTTAACTACAGTGCTTTATGGTGGGGTAATTAAAATGTTAATTTGGATTTGGCTCACTTCGCCATTTTGTAAAAAGCCTCAAATTAGTTTTAATGTCACTATTGATGAGGATTGTATGATCTTTGAATAATATTTAGATATTTAAAGTGCATGTACCTAAACTATACTTGCAGTAGTTTCCACTTTCAACACAATCAAATATAGTTCAGAACTACTTTCTTACAATTAAAGTGCATTAAATTATATAAAATTTTGCAGACTTCAAGTATACCAGTATATTCAATATATATATATATATATATTCAAATGTATTTGTAGTATACTTTGCATGAAATGTATGTATTTCAAATTTTCATTTTGGCTGGGATAACTATTTTAATAAAATAATCAAATTCAAATTAACTGTGTGATATTTTATTTCACCACAATGGATTGTTATTTGTTTTAAACTCGGTATAAGGCTTTATTAATTTTTTCATCAGATCCACCCATGTTTTTATACATGAAATGGAATGAAACATTGGTGCCAAAAATCCCGGACAGTAAGCAGCAAGCATGAAATCCATGCAGGCCAGAAGTGGGCCGGTTCTGGGCCGAAACTGCTTGCTGTCTGGGAAGGTGCATGTGACTTAAAAAAAAAGAAATGAAATAATAATAATATTATAATAATAATAATATTAATGTTAAAATAGTGTTCAATAATACATGTGTGTACAAATTATTATTAAAATCAGTACACAAAGTCAGATCAAACTATGGTAAATTTTTGTTTTGGCCCTCCAAAAAAGTTGGTGAAATGTCACTTACGACCTTCTGGTCCTCACCCCTCGTAATGTACATTTACAATAGTACATTTACAGTATATACATGTGCTGTTTATTTTTAATGTCGTCTGGAGTGTCATATAGTGCCAGAAATCAGCAAACACACATTTAACTTTTTCAGAATGGCTGCCAGTGGACAATAAAAATGTAGGTTGTTGTCTAACAATAACAACAATGATAAACCAATGTGTGACATGTATGTATGCATTGCCTTTGACCAAGGACATTTATTTTACTGTGAGTATAGCCCTAACGCATTGCTAAGATAATGATGCTTATGATTTATGTCACTGAATGTGAGACAATGAGACGGAGTGAGATGGAGGTGTAAAATGTTCTGAACTGTGTGTTTCTCTGTCCTCAGGGTCCAGTGCTGAGATCTCTGTGTTTGTTCAGACGAGAGATTCTGTTCATCTGGAGATACAGACACAAGAACTACCAGAGTTTGATGATTTATCATGGAGTAATGAAAAATCAGAGAATATAGTTACATATACAAGTGAAACTAAAAGAGTTAGACTCTACAAGGACAGAGTGGATTTCAATAATAAAACCTTCTCTCTGACACTGAAGAACACACAGAAGACAGACAGTGGACTCTACACAGCAAGAACAACTGGAGAATCAAACAAGAACATTGTTACATACAGAGTATCTGTTATAGGTGAGTCTCGTTTCTTTGTGAGATTTTAAATATTTAAGCCAGCTTGTGGCAAATGTTTATTACAAATTAATCAGGTATTTCTGTAACTTCAATTAAAGCAAAAAACAAAAGTTGGACTCCTTCTCCCAGCGATTTTAACCTTTCACACAGAGAATGCGGATAAATAACATGGTTAAAGAAATGTTTTTGAATCATGTGCGTACTTTGCATTGTGCTTAGATTTTAATGTACAGTATAAAGCAGTATAAAGTCTTTATTTAACAAAATAAATGTTTAAACCTTTTTAAAATAACTAGGCTGTGAAACTGTGAATGTGATGGTGATTTTAAAATAAATGTGTTTCAGACGCTGTGGAGGCTCCTGTGCTGACTGTGAACTCAAACCGGTCCAGCAGTGACTCCTGTACTGTGAACTTCACATGCAGAACTCATGAGCTCAAGATTGACTCTAGCTATCAGAACAACAGATGCTCTCCACAGGAAGTGACATCACAGATCAACACTATCATCCTGGACTGCAGTGAGGAATCCATCATCTGTAACCACAGCAACCCTGTCAGCTGGAAAGAAGACAGAATAAACATTACACAGCTCTGTGAAGGTAAATATCTGTTTCAACATCAATAACTAATCTTAATCTCACAACTCAAATCTCTGTTCTGAGTTTACACACTGCAAGCAGCATTTTCAAAATTTTTATTAAGTCATTTATTACGAATAAACAGATTTTTATGGTTCTTCCTCTTTTACTTTCCAGATAATGAAAGAAGATTCCCACTCTCCTATGCTTCGTCTTCCATGACTGTGCTCATTATTGTGTGTGTTGTTGTGGCAGTGATAGTGTTTGCTGGTTTGGTCCTTTATTGTTACTGCAAAAATATAAAAGGTATGTCCATCTTATTAATACAGAAAAACTGATCTCGTATTTCTACCTAAAACAGTTTCTTTAGTAGGCTTTTCTTTAGTAGACTCCTTGCTATTTCTCTAAATGCACAAAATTATCTTGTTCTGAAAGAGATTTAAAAAAAATCTTTGCTTGTGTTCTGACTGCACTAAATCTTAGTTGTTGCCGACAAATACAATGAGAAAACATGAAAAAAACTCACCTTTTTGAGTCTTAAATCTGACAGAATCAAATGCAACCAAACATTTCCACACAAGCTGTAATCTGAAAGTAAACTTATATTCTGACCTCTCAGGTGTCAAACAGGCTGAAGATACAGACTACGATGATGTTGAGGTGAGATCAAATGACTGTTCATCTCCATTCCTGCAGATGTCAGATAATACATGTCATGTCAAACTCATTACTGAATATTTACTGTGTTTCACATGACAGTCTGTGATGGTTTGTTTTATTTCTCGTCAGACTCTGACCCAGAAGATGACAGGAGATACATGGACCACTGTCACCTACTGTACAGTAGGACAGTAATACAACCCCTGTCAAAAAGTATGGAATCACCCCTCTCAGATGTTCATTCAAAATTTCAAATGTTTAATTGTGTAGAGAAAAAACCAAGCACATATATGCCACAAAACAATTTTCACTCAACAAAACAATATTCTGGCTGTATAAAACACTTAAAAAAACAACAAAGAAAGATTACTTTAGTCAATTACAAGTGTGTTTACAGATCAAACAGAGGAAAAAAATATGGAATCACACAAATCTGAGGAAAATTATATGGAATCACCATGCACTTTGCATTTCTAAAACAAACACCTGTATCTGATGTGTTACATACAACTGCTAATTAGTCTGCAGTTAAAAAAGAGTGCTTGCACACATTAGTGATGTGTTGAACCAAGATGATAGACATAACTCATGGCTCCAACACGAGAGATGTCAGTTGAAACAAAGGAGAGGACTGTCAAACTTCTCAAAGAAGGTAAATCTTCACGGAATGTTGCAAAAGATGTTGGTTGTTCCCAGTCAGCTGTGTCTAAAATCTGGACCAAGTACAAATCAAATGGAAAGGTTGTAAAAGGGAAGCGTACTGGTAGACCAAGAAAGACATCAAAGCACCAAGACAGAAAACTTAAAGCAATATGCCTTGAAAACAGAAAATGCACAACAAAACAAATGAGGAACAAATGGGCAGAAAGTGGAGTTCATGTATGTGACCGGACTGTAAGAAATCGCCTAAAAGAAATGGGATTAACATACAGAAAAGCCAAACGAAAACCATCATTAACATCTAAACAGAAAAAAACAACAAGGTTTCAGTGGGCTAAAGAAAGACAATCTTGGACTGTGGATGACTGGATGAGAGTTATATTCAGTGATGAATCACGAATCTGCATTGGGCAGGGTGATGATGCTGGAACTTTTTTTGGTGCCGTTCCAATGAAATTTATAAAGACAACTGCCTGAAGAAAACATGCAAATTTCCACAATCATTAATGATATGGGGTTGTATGTCAGGTAAAGGTATGGGAGATATGACAGTCATTACATCTTCTATAAATGCTCAAGTTTATGTTGAGTTTTTGGACACTTTTCTTATTCCATCAATTGAAAGGATGTTTGGTGATGGTAGCATTCTTTTTCAGGATGATAATGCATCGTGCCATAGGGCAAAATCTGTGAAAACATTTCTACAGGAAAGACATATAATGTCAATGGCATGGCCTGCAAATAGTCCGGACCTCAATCCAATTGAAAATCTGTGGTGGAAATTAAAGAAAATGGTCCACGACAAGGCTCCAACCTGCAAAGCTGATCTGGCAACTGCAATAAGACAAAGCTGGAGACCGATTGATGAAGTATACTGTTTGTCATTAGTTAAATCCATGCCTCAGAGAATTCAAGCTGTTATAAAAGCCAGAGGTGGTGCAACAAAGTACTAGTAGTGTTTTTATTTGGTGATTCCATATAATTTTCCTCAGATTTGTGTGATTCCATATTTTTTTCCTCTGTTTGATCTGTAAAAACACTTGTAATTGACTATAATCTTTCTTTGTTGTTTTTTTTAAGTGTTTTATACAGCGTTTTATACATTTATAATATTGTTTTGTTGAGTGAAAATTGTTTTGTGGCATATATGTGCTTGGTTTTTTTCTCTACACAATTAAACCTTTGAATGAACATCTTCTGAGAGGGGTGATTCCATACTTTTTGCCAGGGGTTGTAGCTTCATCTGCTCATGACCGCTGAAGCTCAGACTGAACTGAGTTAAAAACACTCTGATGATTAACTGCACTCACAAACAGAGCTTCGAGTCTGAATCTAACCAGCGGACTCAGTGACGCTTGTTGGAAATGTACAGGCACTCTTCAGTCAGTTACTGCAGAATACTTCTGGAATGTAGTCATGCACATTGTGTTTTTATGCTATTTGAACTTGGGTTTCTTGGCTAGGATTTAAATGAATAAGAACATTTTAATGTAGTATTAAAAAACCTCTCCCCTTGTTAATTACAGGTTATGTTTTATAATACTTTACAATAAACTCGTTCTCTAATGAGCTCTGTGATGCCTGAAGAATTCATACCATCTCGACTACATTGTTCTCTTGTTTCTTTAAAAGGTATCAACTCATTTAATTCAGTCAGATAGTGTAGTTTCAACATCTACCAGCAGGAGCTGACAAAGTCACACTAACCAGATGAACTTATGACGTTATAGCTGTCAGTTTCACAGATGTAGGCTACTTGTGATCTGTTTAAGTCTAATTTAAGTCTAATTAGAAATGATTTCATCATTCAGATAACGTGATTTATTACTGCTGGCCGCAGAAGAAGCTTTTCCTCTGACACAAATCTTTGTGAAACCGAAAGTGAAACTGAGAGAAATCTTAGAGTGAAACAGTGTTTCTTGACTATTGCAAACGGACACTTCACTGAGCTGTTTGCGGTGGGACATTTACTCGAGTGTCACTGCACAGATATATTCAACTCCCATTTTCAAGAACACAACATCATCTGTCTTGATTTTTGCTACAATGGAAGTAGATCTACTTGGATCCTTCATTCTTCTCCTTATGTCTAACACAGGTAAAAACGAATTCAAATGTTTAAACAATAATCGAAATTTTGTTATACTATGATTGGTCATTCCCAGGTAAAAACAAGAAATGCACTTTAGTTGTAGGCCTACTGTCTTTTTGTAGTTTTTAGATGACATGAAGTGACGCGAGGTCATTGAAAAAAGATGAGGGCTCTTACAGCTCGCGATCGAGGCGAAGTTCGCTGGATTTCTTCCACAAAATGAGCACACATTATTTTATAACGAACACCCAGTATTTTAATAGAAGTTCTGCAAGCTAACTTCGTTTATGCAATCATCACTGTAAAATCTAAAGGTTCCTGGAGACACCTTTTGTGGTTCTTCACTTTGCCACACCGGAGGAACCCTCCATTTCCTAATTCCAGTTCGTTAATATTAACCCCCCCCCCCCCCCCCCCCCACACACACACACATTTTAATAATAATAAAATAAAGTGAAAAGCTAAAGAAAATGCATATAAAACTTCGTTTATTGATAAACAGCAACAATATCTATCACAATCCCATTCATGGAAAGATCAGTGTTAACTGTTATAAACAAAAAATAACACATTTACACCTTGACAAAACTGTAAACAAATAAATGTGACTCAAATATCTTTGTACATTAAGTACATTTTCTACTCAAATACATTTCATGTACCTAAAAAAATAATACAATTGAAATAAATAAATTCAATTACAAATTTTAAGAAAATTTGATGTACAATGCAGTCAATAGTAACATTTTCTTTCCTGTTCTACATGGAAGTCACTGATTGGGAAAATTCACACAGGACATTTTAAGAAATTGATAGGTCTCAAGATAGCTGTATGTAGTTTAATAAACCTTTTCCAAGTTTCTTAGCAGCGGAAGTCATCATAGTTGGCTAAACTTCGAGAACAGTGAATGGGAGAGTACTACAAATATATATATTTTTTGCATTCTCATTTGCTCAAATAGTAAAAGAAAAACTCTAAGTGAAGTGAAGTGACATTCAGCCAAGTATGGTGACCCATACTCAGAATTCGTGCTCTGCATTTAACCCATCCGAAGTGCACACACACAGAGCAGTGAACACACACACACATTTTATATGTATACACACATGCAACAAACTCAGACTTACATCATTTATCATACACAGTCCAGCACAGCAGGATCATTGTGTAACAGTTGGGGCAAGGCGAGGATTTCTCAGAAGATAATAATAAAAGAAGAAAAGGAAAAGAAGATTAATAAATTACGAATAATTGGATGTTTTAGAAGGGTTTCTGATGTGTCTCTGCAACTGTTTACTTATTTACAGACCTCCAAAAGATGGGGTATGTATGTCCAGAGAGGTCTTTTTTTATTTTGTCAGGCAGCAACAGCATTTGTAACTGTCCACTGCCTCACATCTGAAGTGTCCACTACAGAACCGCATTTCTTTATTAACTGCTGAATAAAAAAGAATGCATGGATCATTTTGTAACTGTTTTATTCAGTTCAGTGTAACAGTGTAACAGTGAAAAATGTTCATGATATCTACCTTTTAAAAAGAAGGGTGAATCACATGTGCATTACATAAATATTTAAAATATATTGCAGTAGGTCTACATTACAGGTTATAAATAAGATACCTACTTTAAACCTACTAAAAGAATAATTTTACTACGTTCTCATACAAAGTAAACATAAGATACTCTAAAATTGAAATATGTATGTTTTCTGTAAATACACTTAAATGTCACAAAAAGTATACAGTACTTGTGTTTTACCATAAAGCGTAACTATCTATTATTTATTATCAACATACTTATAGAATACTTTTCAAAAATATATTAAAATTCTATTTAATACAATTTAATACACTTCAAGTATGTTATAGGATTAAAATTGTGCTGTAGATATAGTGTGTGAATTTCAAGTACATTTTTACAATTACATTTAAGAGTATTTTTCCTCCAAGGTTTTCCAGTGTTTTATCTTTAATAATGTTTGTAAAAAAGCCATAACATTTAGTCTCCTTTAGATCTTATTCAATTTATTCAACATGTCTACTTAACATGAACTGAAGTGAGATGGAGGTGTAAAATGTTCTGAACTGTGTGTTTCTCTCTCCTCAGGGTCCAGTGCTGAGATCTCTGTGTTTGTTCAGACGGGAGATTCGGTTCAGCTGGATATACAGACACAAGAACAGTTTGAATTTTTATACTGGAGTAATGATAAATCAGAGAATATAGTTAAATATACAAGTGAAACTAAAAGAGTTAGACTCTACAAGGACAGAGTGGATTTCAATGATAAAACCTTCTCTCTGACACTGAAGAACACACAGAAGACAGACAGTGGACTCTACACAGCAAGAACAAGTGGAAAATTAGACAAGAATATTGTTACATACAGAGTATCTGTTATAGGTGAGTCTCATTTCTTTGTGAGATTTCATGTGTTTCTGCATAGCAGAAAATTCATAAGCATAATTGTTGTACATTTTTCATTTATTTTTTTACAATTTGCAAATTTAAACCAGCTTGTGGCACATTGTCTTTATTGTAGGATTTTGTCTGCTATACTGCATATACTGAAAAATAAAAAATTGCTCATATAATATACCTGCATGTTTATGATGTGTGTTGTGTTTAGATGTGAATGTCTACTGCATCACTGCTGTGATTGTGATGGTGATCTTGGAGTAAATGTGTTTCAGACGCTGTGGAGGCTCCTGTGCTGACTGTGATCTCAAACCGGTCCAGCAGTGACTCCTGTACTGTGAACTTCACATGCAGAACTCATGAGCTCAAGATTGACTCTAGCTATCAGAACAACAGCTGCTTACGAGAGGAAGTGACATCACAGAACAACACTCTCATCCTGGACTGCAGTGAGGATTCCATCATCTGTAACCACAGCAACCCTGTCAGCTGGAAAGAAGACAGAATAAACGTCACACAGCTCTGTGAAGGTAACTAATCTTTATCTCACAACTCAAATCTCTGTTCTTGGTTTAGACACTGGAAACAGCATTTTCTAAATTTTTATTAAGTAATTTACTACGAATAAACAGGTTGTTACAGTTCTTCTTTTTTACTTTCCAGATAATGAGAGACGATTCCCACTCTCCTATGGTTCATCTTCCATGACTGTGCTCATTATTGTGTGTGTTGTTTTGGGAGTGATAGTTCTTGCTGGTTTGGTCCTTTACTGTTGCTGCAAGAATAAAACAGGTTTGCCTCCTCAAATTTACTGAAGTAAATAATCTAATATTTAAACCTGATACAGATTATGTCGTACTAAAATATTGTTTAGTACTTAAAGGGTTAGTTCATCCCAAAATGGAAATTCTATCATTAATTTCTCACCCTTGTGTTGTTCCAAACCCATAAGACCTTCCTTCATCTTCAGAACACAAATTAAGATATTTTTGACGGAATCTGAAAGTTCTCCGACCCTCCCATAGACAGAAACACAACTGTAATGTTCCCAGATACAGAAAAATAGAAGGACATCGGTAAAACAGTCCATGTGACCTCAGTGGCTTAATTTTCGATGACTGAATTCCCTGAATTCTCTCATCATAATAAACAAAGCACAGATGTGCGTACAATGTAAGTAAGGGATTAATTTCTTAGTGTGTACAGTTTCAGTGATTATAATGATACTTTTGTTTGTTTTTTAGAGTGTGATAGATCAAAGTTAGTGATAATGTCATCTCTGTACATAATTTATTCACCGTTTGAATAACCATGGGAAGGAAAAGTAAGGCCTTTATAATGATCAATTTCTAGTTTTAATTAAATTACGAACACATTAAATACAAATTCAGTTCCTTTAAACATATTTTACTAGCCTACATAACATGTCTGGTTCTTGTCTAGAAAGACAGGTTTATGATGTTTGTAGTTAATACATTTGGCTGCTTTTAGCCTTATCCTGGACTTGGTTTACCCTCAGCTTATAGTCAGAGAGCTCTCTGATTTCATAAAAAATACCTTCATTTGTGTTCCAAAGATGACAGAAGGTCTTACAGGTTCGAAACGACATGAGAGTGAGTAATTAATGACAGAATTGTCATTTTGGGGTAAACTAACGCTTTAATGATTCTCTTTAATGATACTGTTCAGGCTGATATTTGATTGGTCTGAAGGATATTAAACCAAGATACATCATTGTGTGTTTTGTTTCACCTTATTTGATAGATTTAGGTTTATAATTAATTTTCAACATAAATATGAAATTTAAATGCACAAAATGACCTTGTTTCAAAAAATATATATTTTCACATCTGTACACTATTTGTACTTACTAAAGTAAGATTTTACTGTTGGCAACAAATACCCAACTCGTGATTTGAAATTTCATACAGTTATTAAAATTCAAATTTTAACCAAGGCTATTCCACCATGATCTCAAAAGTATTCCTATGTGTTTTTATTTTTTAATGCAGTTATGTTAGACTTCTAAAATTTGCATAGCATCTAAAAAAAGAGTCTATAAAGAACTTAGAGAAGTACAAAAATGAATCCTTATTGAATCTACAAACACTGAATATCTATGAATTAATGTAATTAATCTGTTGATTCTATTGTATTTTGTATGTTACAGCCCTTCCCTGGTTTACAAATGAGAAGGGCAACATTAGACCAATATTAGATTGTGGGTACATAGGTCTAACCACAGAGAATCATTGTATTGCTGAAGAAATAATCTTTAGAAACTTTTGGGAATATTTGTGGTCTGCTGAAAGTAATTTGTTAATCCAAATTGTTTTCCTTTTAATGATCGATGGTTGAAGGGTGAGTACAACATCACTTGATTGTACCTAGTTTTTTACAGTTTACAGAAGATAATGCCATAATTTGTGCAAAGTGTCATGAAAAACTGTCACTGTATGTTTGTCTGCCTGTTATGTTAGGGTTAAGAGATCTAAAAAGAGTAAATATGGAGCCTCAGATATATTTATGATATAATAGATTTTATGTTTATACAGCTGTTAATAAGTAATGTTTATGTTTAAGATGCTGTCAGTAGCTTCAGTGTCTATCTAAATGTACAAATATTTAGGCTATGCTTTTATAACTTCAAATGTTACTTACAGATACATATTACAGTGAGATCAGGGTGCATATTCATATTTGTCATATGTTTTGTATGTACAGCATTACCTTGTACACATTAACATTCTTTCCAACTATACTTTTTTATGGCACTGTATTTTTCAGCTATGTGCAGAGCAATTCATTAAAAGGCTTCAACTTCATCTAGGCAAACTGAGAACTGTAGATTTTCTTAAAGAACCACACAGATGGGAAATCAAAAATTACCTGTATTACAGTGTATGATGTAGCTGTCCATCAGTGTAAACAATGTGCAAAGTAATTAAACCAAAAAGTACACGATTTATAAAGTTATTGGCTTCTAAAGTAAGCAGTAGACTCTGAATCGCTGAAACGAGTCGTGATAGATTTCAAATATTTTGCCCATCTCTATGTACGTCACTAGGAACACTTTGCATAATAATCTCCGCCTACCGTGTTGGGAGAAACGGAACTCTGACCTGCCCCCCCCCCCCCCCCCCCCCACACACACACACACACACACACACACACACACAGACGCTCTGGTTGGTGTGATAGCATCATGTCGAGGAGACAGTGTGTTTTTAATTGTAAAGGCAAGTTTGTTTTATTTTCACTGCCAAAGAATGAAGATCAGAAGAACCAATGGCTAAAATTCATTTTCACCACAATACCAGAGCAGTATAACAAATCACTTTTGTTGTGTTCACAACATTTCACTGATGACTGCTTTTCTAATCTCGGTGAGTACAGCGGGATTTTCAAAGCGTTTGGCCATAAAAGATGGGTTCATTACCAACTTTATTTATAACAACGAGCATCTCCGAATCACAACGCGAAGTATGATTATGAAGTTATGTGTCTGTTTTCTCCCGAGCGTCTTATCAGCATGTGTGCTGTCTGCGCTGATCTTCATTTACAAACACGTCATTAAAATGAATTGTAACTCCGTGAATACTCAACGAAGAGATATCTATAGAAAGCTTGACATCTCTACTTTAAAACTAAACAAGTGCTGCCGAAAACAGAAATTCTGTGATAAAGTAATCCATATGAAAACAATGCGATGTCTGTTTTTCATGTCTCCCTTCGTTAAATCTAATGTGACCACGCCCCCGCGCTGAACACGCTATTCAGATTCAGGCTTGAATACACCCACACAGAAGAAAAAGCAGCGAGACTGTTCAAGTTTTTTATTTTACTGTTTGCTTCGCGGTGAGAGGAATAAGACATAATTCACCCCAAACAGATACTAACGCATAGTTTACCGTGAAGGTGTGTGCGGAACAACCAATCAAAACTATGTCAGTTGACCAATCAGAACACAGTATGCTACCGAAAGGTGGGGTTTAAGGAAACTGAATCTTTTGAACAGCTTCGCGCGAACCGTTTGGGGATCTCTGAGAATTGAGGTAATTTTAAAATGATATTTTGACAAAATGACAATGTTTTTTAACCTTGGATGGATTTAAACCTAATGTACATGACTTATAAACAGTGATAGGAAGCTTAGAATTTTCATCTTACTGGTTCTTTAAGCCAATTGTACAATCACAGTCCCAAGAGTTTTATGCAGAAGAGCAGCTGGCTTCAGTTTTTCTACAGAAATTGCTGATGATGGACTACAGAGCAAGATACCTTCAGATAAAAGAGAATAATGAACAACACAAACTTTATAAGCCCCACTTGTGATTATGAGCTCGACTAATTCCAGCGGTCGACTTCATATTGCTTTCATATGCAATTTTAACTACCACTTTCCTATTTACAATCATTCTGGAAGCACATGAAAGCAGCATCAGTTAAAAATACAGACAATGGTAGCTTTTTGCTAAAGCCTTACAGAGTGCATATGAAGAAATCTTTCAGAAAGGCAATTTGGAAAACTAACGCGTTATACTTAATTCTTCTGGAGGTGTAGCTAGATCACGAACGGTTGGCACTTGCCCTTGAGCAAGGCACCAAACCCCCAACTGCTCCCTGGGCACCGCAGCATAAATGGCTGCCCACTGCTCCGGGTGTGTGTTCACTGCTGTGTCTGTGTGTGTGTTCACTGCTGTGTGTGTGTGCACTTTGGATGGGTTAAATGAAGAGCACAAATTCTGAGTATGGGACACCATACTTGGCTGTATATCATGTCACTTTCACTTTTTTTTTCAGAGCACAAATTCTGAGTAAGCCACAAGTCATGTCACTTTCACTTTCACTTTAGAAAAAAACTGATCTTATATTTATATATTTTACCGTTTCTTTAGTACTAAAAGAATGTTTAGGAAAATGAATATGGAGAAAAATTAGCTACAAGGTATATATTGAGAAACAACGCAAACATGATTAATGCAACACAGAAAAAAATGTTATTGGTCAATAGTATATTAAAACCAGATTCATCATCATTGCGTCTAGTTCTGAGCACAAAATAAAGACTCTTTGCAATGCCCCTAAATGCACCAAATAATAATAATTATTAATTTATTTTATTTATTTTTTTCAAAAGATATTCCTTTTAAAATCTCTGCTCGTGTTCTGACTTTGTATTTGTATATGTAGCACTTTTTATGGTCAGACCACTAGGTTTCTTTAAACTTTATTTTCCACAGAGAAAAGAAAATCAACACAAAGTCTAAATTGTCTTTTCATACTAAGAACAGTCTAGTCAATCCAGAATACTGATCAATATTAAACTTGTAGGCTGCAGTCTGTTACATGAGATAAATCTTATCTTTTTTAGGTTAAAATCTGACAGAATCAAATGCAAACAAACATGTTTCCACACATCCTATAATCTGAGCAGTAATCTTACATTCTTACAGTCACAGATAAATGAAACTTCAGACAATAAGAAATTAGAATTACCCAACTACTCTGTGGTGATCTGTGATGGTTTGTTTTATTTCTCTTAGACTCTGACCCAGAAGATGACAGGAGATACAAGGACCAACGTCACCTACTGTACGACAAAACCAAACACCTTCATTTCCTTCTGATTGCTGAAGATTACACTCTGCTGAGTTAAACACTTTGATGATTGACTGAACAGAACTAAAGTCTGAATTTAACTAACTGAGTTCATAACTCATAACTTTTATGCTGATTGAATTGTCCATTCTTGACTATGTTTCTGTTGAACGAGAGATTTTAATATCTCAGTTTGGGTTAACCTAATAAAGGTTCAATTTCACAGCCTACTACTGTTCAATAAATACAATTTATAAGTCCATAAATATTTTTGTAACAATTATTATTATTATACTATTTATGGTGCCTGTATAAAAGTTTAATGATTTAATGCAGTTCACTAAAAAAAATCATACTATGAAAAATAGTATAGTAACCATTGCAAATAGTATATAGATCAAAGCAGTATTATAATAAAAATATGACTTAATTTTTTTACAAAAATAAAATACATTTGCGAACATAAATAGGCCTACATACCTAACTATTTTATAATCTAATTAATGTTCCTCCTCAGTCAATGCAGTATTGAAAATTTGAATTTAAAACCAGTGAAAACTACAGAATTGTATCCTCATATTTCCTTAGACCCAACAGTGAGTAGCCCAGTGAGTAGTCTATGGGTCAGGAAAGGAAAACTCACTCCATATTGCTGTGTATTCTTATTAGTGTAAGTCAACCTGTATTCTGCTGGCAAACCATTAAAATATCTGGAGAAGGCATCCGGATGATTCATGTGGTAAAAATTTTAGCCGCTCACATCTGACTACTTCTGCAAAACGGTCACATTCAGACAACAGGTAGGTTCCACCCACAAAACACATCATCAGTAGTTTTTCTAAATACCAGAATAGTCTATTCACTTTATGCTTATACATGTTGTATTTGTCTATGTATATTGTTTAAAACTGTGATTTTCTTTTCTTTCAGTTTTCATAGTTTCTACTCGCGACTACATGCAGGTAAGAAGCTGTTTCTTAAGGATCTTTATCTTACCCTTCTCTGCTCACTTTTATGTATGTTAAGTGTTTTCTCATAAACATATGCTACACAAAGAGCAAATCACATACAATAAGGAATTAAAGGTGCCGTTTAGAAAATTGTAGAAGACACCTTATGGTCAAATAGAACGTTTTTTTTTTTTTTCTTTTTTTCTTTTTGTTGCTGTTGTTTTTGTTTTATGTTTTGGAACAGGAAATCTTTTACTCTAAACTTTACTCACACTTTCGGTTTGTAGTTGCTCCATCAGTCTAGATGACATGCTGGATATAAGAACGGTATGAGTTGAGGCGGTTAGCTATATGATCAAATGAGGCTGCCTGAGTAAGAATTAAATCACACTTTATTTTCACCAGCAGTGTATTCTTGAATGTATACCTGTTCAGCTTTTCCACTGATTGACTGATTGATGTTTTAGTTTGTCAGTGTTTCGGCTGTTTATTCACATGGAGATCATTTATAACATTCACATGTATGTATACTTTCGTTCTGTCAAAAATTTAGATTTTTCTATAAATTATCTGAACCAGTGTCAACAGGTTTCTCATTTTCTTCAGTATTGATACACTGATACTACTCTCTCTTTGCACCAAGTTTACGCACACCGCAGAGTAGTGAGAAGCATTTTTAAACTTGTTGTGCAACAAAATACTCAAAACCCTTTTTATAATGTAAGTCGAGTGTTTGAAATAACTTCCTTGTGTGATCTGATGTGGCTTCTTATCACAGAAAAAGGCAGGAAAAAAATACACTGTTTGAAAACCACTGTTTTATACTGTGCTAAATTATCTGTTGATTATTATTGCATTATAAATCTACTTTATTCTTATTAAAATACCCGAGATGGCTTAAAGAACACAGATATGCCAAATGTGTTAGCAGTTGTGTGTTTATTGCATTAAAGGGTTACTTCACCTCAAAATGAAAATTTTGTCATTAATTACTTACCCCCAGGTCGTTCCAAATCCATAAAAGCTCAGTTTCTCTTTGGAACACAATTTAAGATATTTTGGATGAAATCCTGGAGACTGTCCCATAGACTGCCAAGTAAATAACAGTGTTAAAGGGTTAGTTCACCCAAAAATGAAAATCATATCATTAATGACTCCAAATGTTCCAAACCTATAAGACCTCTGTTTAGCTTCTGAACACAGTTTAAGAAATTTTAGATTTAGTCTGAAAGCTTTCTGTCCCTCTGTTGAAGATGTTTGTATGGTATACTGTCCATGTCCAGAAAGGTAATAAAAACATAATCAGAGTTGTCCATGTGACATCAGAGCGTCAGTTAGAATTTGTTGAAGCATCATAAATACATTTTGTTCCAAAAATAAAAAAAATTATGACTTAATTCAGCATTGTCTTTTCTCCGGGTTCATGAAATCACTGCATTCACGCAATAAACATACTCTGTCTCAATGCTCATCACTGCAGCATTTCATGTGATGGGAAAAGATTTGCTATATGCTATAATCAACACTTCTACGATTCTTTAATCTCGACAACTGTAATAGTAAAAAAAAATCAAAAATGTAGTAAAAGTATTTGAGAGGGGTTCTGCATTTCGAATGCAAAGATGTCAGCCAATCACAACAGTTGGCGTTTACTCTCGAGTCTCACAGCAGACACGCCCCTTCAAACAGAGGGCTAAAACCAGGATATAAAAATGCCTTTTATTTCTTAAATTTAAATGTAAAAATCTTACTAACAATGTCAGTACACTTCAGGAAACATAAAAAAACTTTACAAAAAAAATAAAAATAATAATAATCCACATCATGGGACCTTTAATGTTACATGTATTTATATTAGGGGTGCAACGGTTCTCGGTAAAAGACTGAACCATAGCATTTGCCACCCTCGCTTCAGTATGCATTTGTACCGCAATTAATTCCAGTTCTAACAAATGATGTGGATTATATGTTTTGGCGAAAAAACAAAGCTTCAAATAGACATTTAGAGAGACAACGTTTGCTATTGCACAGCACAGACGTTAATGTCTCTTCTTGTTTCTTGTCCGTGTGTCTTTCTGCAACCATGAAATCAAACCGCTAGAGGGCGCTGTCGACTTCAGGAACAAAGCACAGCAGAAGAAGACGTTTGTTTATCTCCATTGTTTATCGCCCGCTGCTTTCTCCTTCTCCAAAGTGCTCGGGCAGTTGCACTCCTGAGGTCTCTGCTTTTGCTAACCAACCATGACCATTGCAGCACTGAAAATCGCTTGCAATAGCTCTGCTACTAAATTTATTTCAAAATGGCAATCCATATGTAGCTATGTTCAGGGGTGTCAAAGGGCCCCAAAGGAAGAGAGGGCCCTTGAAAAGTCTGGAATATATATTTTCATAGGTGGGGGGTCTATTAGGACTGCCTATGCATAGGGCCTGGGATCTTGTGCAGCGCCCCTGGCTATGGTCTGCTGTTCCTTCATCTTGGCTGAGCTTTCAACGTTGTAACGGGAAAGGATGAAGTTGATTGGTTAGTTCTTGTCACATGACCTGCGGTGCGCTTGCGGCTCTCTGAAAAGTTGAGATGTTTTTAACTCGATGCGGTGCGGACAAGGGGGGCAGGGTTTCATATTTTTTTGAAGCACCCCTGGGTGCTGACCGACGCCTGCTGTTAGCATTCCATTGACTCCCATTCATTTTGGCGTCAATTTGACAGCGAATAACTTTACATCTGAGGCGTTTAAAGACTCCATTTGTCCATTAATTATTTCTAAAGAAACACGAAAATTTATAAAAGGCTCAATTTCCTTGTATCTTACGTTATGGTCCTGTAGAAAGTTTTGTAAAAAATAGGCTAACGATTGCGTCATAACCTGTGACTCTCTGTCGTGCAGTAGAGAAATTACCGTATGGACAGGAGGAGAAGCTCGCAGGCAATCTTTTAATGTATATGAGTCTATCGGGGTGACGTGGAGGCATAAAGTAAAGGGAGATAATTAATCAGAATACTTACCAAATTTTGCTCCTGTTCACGCTCGTCTTCTCTGGAAGAGCCGGTGGGTGATTCAGATTTCTCTTCGCACAGCGATTAGAAGACTTACAGGTTGCTCACGTGACATCTAAGTCATCAAGCTCAGTTTGAGTCTGCGCAGTACGCCCGAACCCCAGGAAGTGCGTGCTTCTAATTGACTTCACTTGTCTCCGCTGAATCCAATAGGGTTGCTGTGTCCATTTCTTTTAAAACAAGCGTCGCACTGCGTGCGCGGTCGTGACCACGTGCTTCCATTATGAGTGCGCATACCGCGCGCCTACATAGGAAATAACGAACATGAGCACGCAAAAGACGCGATATGTGAACGGTTGACCGTTGCGCGCTCAATGGCCCCTTAGACACAGGCAGTGTGTTTGCGAGCATCGACAGCACATGAAAGGAGAGATGGCGAGGAGATGCACTTTTGGTTGTGGTACTCACAAAACAATTTTCCCATTTCCTAAAATTCCCTCGATTTCAGTTGGACTTTAAGATCACACACACACACACTCAAACAGCTCGTTCTAACACGCCCCCACATCTCTACCTCCCTATGTGGGAAGATTTGCATAATGCCGCACAGATGTTCACGCAAAGAAAGAAGGGGTACCTTTTATTCTCATTGTAGTATTGTTGTTGCCACCTCCACCATGTCGTATAGACGCTGTGTGTTTCACTGAAAGCGAAACTACTTTGTTTGGCCTTCCAAAAGAGGATGATATCCACTTCATCATTCCTGGGGCTGATCCGTGTTGGTCACTGAGGAAATACATCAACTTTGCATTGTGTATTGCCAGATTGGGGGAAGTCATTGCCTAATGGTTAGAGTTTGACTCCTAACCCTAAGGTTGTGGGTTCGAGTCTCAGGCTGGTAATACCACAACTGAGGAGCCCTTGCGCAAGGCACCAAACCCTCAACTGCTCCCCGGGCACCGCAGCATAAATGGCTGCCCACTGCTCCGGGTGTGTGTTCACGGTGTGTGATGTCATGGATAATCCTCCACTTACACATGATGGAAAATATACAAATTATATTAAATTCAGTTATGACCCAGACTCAACGAATAAAATAGAATTTCATATTCTGCTAACTTCAAGTCCATTCACAATCAAATCAAGCCAATTTTATTTTTTATTTTTTTGCTCTTGCACACATGTAGAAACATACCTGGTAATAGCAAATTGATTGGTTGTTCTTTCTCCAGGATCAAGTGAAACCAGTGAATAATGTGACACCAGCAGAAGGGAGTAACTCTAGATCTGGTGGTGGTCATGCAAACATAAGTGTAACACCCAAACCCTCAGACTTCAATGATACATCTCACAGCAACATGGGTAAGAAGTGAGAATTGCTACCATACCAGTAAGAACAACTGTTAAATTATATTTTATTTTATTTAATTTTTTATTGTGGTAGTGTTCCTATTGTATATTTGAGAACAGTGATCCCAATTTTACTGTTGCATTATTTGGAATACTCTTAACTTGGAGAAATAAAATTTTCCATGATTTTTCCAATACAAAAGAAGATATCAGAACATTGTGTCTCAGTGATCAACATTATTGGCTCACATGAGGTTGATCATGAACCTCTTGATAATGTTATTGGTCAACTAATGAATAAAAATGAAATAAACATAAAGACCTGTTAAAAAATAAAAAAACGTATGCTTTCTATTTTTTTTTCTGTGGTATATAAACTGCATTCAAATTGGTTTATTAAAAAATAATGAGGTACATAAGCCGACTTGGGAAATCATTTTATTTGATGGACATAGACAGAGAAGCCGTCCTTAGCATGGTTACCCTTCAGACATTACTGTTTTCACAATACAGCACAGCCTTTTGCCTTTTTACTTACTCATAAAAGCATAATACTATTGAAATATACAGTATATACCGTAAAATCAGGCTTTGGCATTAAAGTTCAAAGCAGTTCCAAATCCAAATTAATTGATAACACTTTATAATAGGGTCTTATTAGTTAACATTAGTGCATTGACTAATACAACCAATACAACATTTGATCTTAAAATAAATTATGAGTAAATGTTGGACTTAACATTAACTAAGATTAATAAATGCTGTCATGTAAGTTATTCATGCAAACTAATGTTGTTAACTAATGTTAACAAATTAAACCTTATTGTAAAGTGTTATCAATTAATCTTTGCCTCTTTTCTTGAAATCAAGACACAGACACAGGAACAAGCAAAGGCCTAAGTGACACTAATGCACAGCTTTTTGGGAGCTTTACCCAGACTGAAACTGAAGCACAAAAGGTAAGAACTAATAGATATATGAGCAATATCATATGTTGTATCAAATCTATCAGTGATACTTCAAAAGATATGCCCAAGCCACGGGTGTGTTAACAGTACATTGCAGCTGATATGAAAGTGATATATACTGTACACATGAGCTGGAAAAAGACAAGCTTTGTTTCCAAGTGGGCAATAAGTAAAGATACTGTGACAGTAAACTTTTGTTAGTATAGGCACAATGAAAATGTCCAAACTGTATTTGAAATCTGAATGAAATATAATAATCGCCTATGTCAATATATATATATAGTTACTCTTTAAATCTCCAGCACAAACAGCATATTTTTAAATGATCAAGACAAATATGGTTACATGCACTTTATGGTGATTGCCTTCCATTCAGTGTTTTTTTAATAAAGTTGAGCAGTTCTTAACTTTTGAAAGTTCTTCGCCAATCATCAACACTTCTCTGCTGTCTGTCTTACAGTCAATCACTTAAGAGTGTTGATTGGCTCCTATAAAATGATTTGAAAACACCCGCTCTGTTCTACTGATTCAGTCATAAATATGCCATCACCTAGTTGTGTAACAATATAACCTGCAATGAAATCACTGAAAAATCATGATATTTTTCAGCTTGCAGCAGAGCAACTTATTAAAAGGCTTCACCTTGAAAGCAAACACCGACTCCTGAGAGCTGTTGATTTCCTTCAGTCAGATGTACAGTCCCAGTTCCCAGAGTCGTGTGCAGAGGATGAGCTGCCACAAATTTTTCTACAAAAATTGCTGATGATGGACTACAGAGCAAGAGACCTCCAGGTTAAAGAGAACAATGAACAACATCACGCACACCAAACAGACAGTGACTCATGTAAGGATGTTGGTGATGCCTATGATGATCTTTTTCAAGAAACTGCAAAACCTGCTGATGAAACAAACAAATCAGATCCTGTCCACTTGATGGATGTTCAGATGGCTGTGTTTCATTGTGCTGATCGTTTCCTAAAGCAGCTCATCGTGACTAAACTCTCACAGTGTCAGTATGCTCTGCCTCTTCTTGTACCAGATCCATTCACACAACAGATTGAGTTCCCGCTCTGGACATTTCGACAAATCAAAAAGAGCTGGAAGACATTTGATGATACAGGTAAAATTTCTGGCAAAATCCAGCCGGTCTACAAAGCAGAAACCCCAATGGTGGCTTTCTTCCGGTTTGGTCCTGCATCCTCATCCAAGTCTCAACTAATGAACAGCCTGATCAATGAGAAACACAACACATTCTTCCACAGGAACTGCCCTGGCAGCAGCAGAACCAGAGTCCTGATGGACGGAGTGGTGGAGATCGCTTGGTACTGTCCATCTGGAGAGAAAACAGACAGATTTAATCATTGTGTTGCGTTCTGTAACCTCCGTGGTGATGCAGGAGCGCATGAAAAACAGCTGGGTATCCTGACTGAAATGGCCTCTTTAAATGTTGCTATTTTACCACAGCTTGACAAGAAAGACAAAAGCATGACCAAGATCCAAACCTTCTACAAGGACTCAAAGCCACTCATCTGCCTTCTTACCGACAATGATTCAGCTCTGACACAAATGCGGAAAGGGAAATACAAAATTGGTTTGAAAGGCAGAAATCAGTCAGTTGTATCTGAAGTCAGAAGAGCTATAAATAATGTGCTTTTATCAACTGAATCATGTTCCTTTTTCAAGCCTGAAGACGTGGCTAAACACTCATATATCAGAGTAGATGAGGTCAGTGATGATGTTTGCAGGAAAGGAAAAGAAGCAGCGCTACAGATGATAGATTTACTGAAGGATACAGATCTGACTGAAATCAAAGAATCATTCCTGCAATTTCAGGGGAAACTATGGCATCAGTGGTGCCAGAAGAATAAAGAACTTCATCGACCTACATTAGGAGAACTACATAAGGGAAGCAACATTGAAAAGAACAAAAGTTCTAAAAAATCAGAAATGCAGAAAATCCGTGAACTGCAGCAAAAATCTGTCTTAAGTCAGTTTATCCACATCTTCATCCAAAAACTGAATTCACAACTAGGAAAAGAGACGATATATTTTCTTAAATGGCTTGGTATCCTACTGGATGATTATACCACTGAGAGTGTCTCAGTCCTTCATCATGAGTATCATGAAAAATGGTCAACAGTCCTAAATCTTAAAAAGAAACATGATAAATCACAGCAAATGGCAACTGCACAAGTCGAACTTGAGAGACTATCTAAGAAACTACAAGCTGCAACCTTTGGCTTGGAGCACATACTGAGAGAGATTGGTCAGGTATATGAATCATGTTCATCTGTAAAGAAAAACAAAAAAGACCTGAAGTTTAACTTCTCCTCTCTTCCAAGTCTTGCAGCAGAGTTGATGATCTCTGGATTTCCACTGGAGCTGATGGATGGCGATGCAGTCCATGTTCCTCTGATCTGGGTTACTGCGGTTCTTGATGCACTCATCAAGAAACTGGGAGACCAGAGAGTCTATGTGTTGTCAGTTTTAGGGATTCAGAGCTCTGGGAAATCCACCATGCTGAACGCCATGTTTGGACTGCAGTTTGCCGTCAGTGCTGGCAGATGCACCAGAGGAGCTTTCATGCAGCTGGTCAGAGTCTCGGAGGAGATGAAACAACTGCTGAAGTTTGACTACATTCTGGTCGTTGATTCTGAAGGACTTCGTGGCCTAGAACTGGCCGGAAGGTCAACAAGAAATCACGATAATGAAATGGCCACATTTGTTGTTGGTCTTGGAAATATGACATTGATCAACATCTTTGGAGAAAACACAGCTGAGATGCAGGACATTCTTCAGATTGTTGTTCAGGCCTTCATGAGGATGAAGAAGATCAGACTGAATCCAAGCTGCTTCTTTGTGCATCAGAACGTTTCAGATGTTACAGCCGGAGAGAAAAACATGGAGGGAAGGAGACGACTGCAGGAGAAACTGGATGAGATGACTGAACTCGCTGCTAAAGAGGAAGATTGTGATACAGAGTTTTTCAGTGACATCATTGCATTTGACGTTCAGAATGATGTGAAGTATTTTGCACAGCTCTGGGAAGGCAGCCCACCAATGGCACCACCGAACCCCAACTACAGCAGAAATATTCAGGAGTTAAAGGACAGCATTCTCTCAAAAGCTTCCAAATCTAATGGCATTACACTTTCTCAGTTCAGAATGCGTGTTAATGATCTGTGGAATGCACTGCTGAATGAAAACTTTGTGTTCAGCTTCAAAAACACACTTGAGATCGCAGTATACAGAAAACTGGAAACTAAATACAGTGACTGGACGTGGAACCTCAGGAGCGCCATGATGACCATTGAAGACAAATTCTACAACAGAATTGCAAATGGAAACATTAAGGTTCAGGAAAATGACTTGTTGACTGAAATGAGAAAGACAAAAGAGCAGGTAGAAAAATCTATGGTGTCATACTTTGAGGACAGAGATAAAGACATTCTGTGTCAGTGGCGAGGAAGATTTGAAACCAGAATCAAAGATCTTCATGATGACCTTGTGATGGGAACAAAACGAAAGTTAGATGAAGCAATTGAACAGAAAAAAGCCAGGGAGCAGCTGGAACAAAGAAGGACAGAGTATGAAAATAAACTTTTTTTTCAGAGCAAGGAACTAGCTTTGAGCCTGAGAAATAAAGAAACAGAGGGACTTATGCTGAAGGAGGAGTTTGACATGATGTGGAGTAAATGGGTCACTGAAATGACGGAAGATACTCCTCCACTGGAAGACTTGAACTTTTGGGAGGATGTGATGCAGATCCTATCGGAAAACCATGAACTGACCTTTGTACATGAGCGATTAAATCAGAAAGATTATGAACTGATAGACCGCCGGAGTGATTATTGTGACTATATTATGCTAAAGAAGGATCCAGAATATTCGGATGACACTGCATCTTCAGAGGAAGATACAGAGAGCTCAAAGAAGGGCCTAAATGCTGAATGTCAATCTTTAATAAGGAATCTGATTCATAAAATTATTCAGGAAACTGAGAAAATAACAAAGAATTCACCAGTTGGAAGACGGGGCTATAATGATAGTTACATTCAGGAGATAACAGACTGTGTTAAAAAGTCTGTACAGCAACATCAATCAGAGAGCCAAAATTACATCTTGAAAAAGGAGTTTACCATAGATCTCAGTCTTCATGTGTGTGACACTGCAAGACAGGAGTTTACTGAGCTCCACAAAGAATTCAGAGAAGCATATGACCCGAGACTTTATCTTGAGAAGCAAAAAACTCAGTATTGCAATGTATTTATGAACTTCTACAGAGGCACACCAGCAATCATACAGAGTGAATTCATCTGCAGCAATCTTGAACCGTCCATCCTACAAGCTGTTTACAATGAAACTGCTATTGGTTTGGCAGCACAGATGCGGTCTGACATAGCAGCGTTTTGTGAGAACAGACCAAATCTGGAGAAACACATTCTGAAATTCCTTGCAGAAAAGGAGGACTTCAAGCATTACATAAAATATATTCATAATCCCAGATCATACTTTAAACTTTTCATTAAAAATGAAGTGAAAAGATACTTCACCAATCAAAACCAAAGAATTCTAAATGTTTTCAAAGGAAATCTAAAACAAAAGGAGCAGACTGTAAATAATGCAATGAAAGCAGCTACAGTGGAGGCCAAGAGTAAGAGTGGAGACGGCGACATGTGGTTCAGATGCTTCGTCACAACACTAACAGATGAGCTGAAACTCACAGGGAACTCATGTGTGGATCTCAGTGAAATTAAAGACTTGGATTTTCTTGAGAAGCTTTTAAGTGACAGTCTGAAGCAGAAGATGAAAAATCTACAGAACAGTTTTAAAAGCATCAATGACATAAAAATGGAAAATTGTAGAAAGGGACCAGATGAGATTTTGATTGAGCACTTCTGTCAGTGCTGCTGGGTTCAGTGTCCTTTCTGTAAAGCCATCTGCACCAACACAATGGAAGACCATCCTGGAGATCACAGCGTTCCTTTCCACCGTAATATTGGACTGAATGGGTGGTCTTACAGAGAAACAACAAATTTGGCTGTTGAAATCTGCACAACAGCAGTATCGAGTGATCGATATTTCTCTCCGAATTCTACAGATGATGCAGTCCCCTGGAAAGAATACAGAAAAGGAGGTTTTAATTATGCTAACTGGAGCATCACCCCTGACTTCAGTGATCTGCTCTACTGGAAGTGGTTTGTGTGCAGATTTCAGGAAGATCTGGAAAGGTACTACAATAAAGCATTCCAGGGAGATGGTGAGATTCCAGATGAATGGAAACAATACACAAAAAAGGAAGCTCTGGAGAGTTTGGATAAATACATGTAATGGAAAAGTAATCACATGACACCCATTCAGGTCCCTGATTACAGATGATATTTTGACATTCTGTTTCACACAATACCAGGGGTATCTAAACTCGCTCCTGGATTGCCACCATCCTGCAAAGTTTAGCTTCATGTTGCCTCAACACAACTGACTGGAAGTTTTTACATTGTGCTTTAATATAAGATTTTTTTTTTCTGAAAGTGTTTGTATAAATACTGTCACATTTTGTTGTGAACACTGCTGAGCTTTTTATAAACCATACATGCGTTGATCAGTACTATCAGAATTCAGAGAGTAAAACATGTGATTGTTAAGCCAGTGGGAAATGTTTAATGATGAAGTCAAAAAACATATCTTCAGCTTATAAACATAAATTGAGAACAGATGTTTTTTGTGACTCTTTTTTTTTTATATAGATCTGATGTATTCTAGCAAATTGATGGATGTGATGATGCAGTGTTTTTCTCTTCCTCTGATAAATTAGACCATTGTTTAATTTCATATTGGACATAAGTTTGCAAACAGTCATTTTGCTTGTATTTTACATCTACTGAACTCTGGATAAAAACCAATAGTTAACAGATTAAAAAAAAATCCAACAATCATTAAAAAAAAAAAAATTCACCATGATGATTTCCTATGTTAATCATGTTAATCTTTTGAAAGCATTCATAGTACATAGTCAAATATTTTTGATTTGTACTCATGGTTATCTAGACATGTTGCAGGTTTATAGGTTTTATTATATTGTGTGATGATGTAAATTCTGAATAAAGCCTGGTAAATGAAATTAAGCTTGATTTTCTTTTTTGTTTGTTATGTTTTGTTTAATGCATAACTCATGTAATAAGAAAAAAAGTGGAGGATTAAATATGGTTTGTTCATATGGAGATTATATTGTGCATGTACCAGTGTTATATTTATAAAGGTTATTTATACAGTAGGCTATTATATTTTTTAAATATATTTGAACTTGTGTTATGTCATGTGTTTTTTGATGCCATTTGAACTATTTTAGATTTAAAATCATTATCTTATGGATCTGAAATCTAAGATGTCCATTTTCTGCAAAAATCCGAGATGGTCTTCACTGCAGCATGATAAGGGGGTTAAACCCATAAACCCAGCCATCTCCACCCCCTAGATCTGGATCCCACCACGCCCCCGGGATCTTCTGTAGTGAGGGGCTACTGAAAAATCCAGCCAGCAATCAGTGAACAATCAATAATGTATTTAGGTACACCGCAAATGTACTCAATAGCGGCGTCTAGTGATAGATCTCAACAGGCCAACAAACACCGGCTATCTTCCGGAAGTGACGCATCCCCTGATTGTCAACATGCAAGATGGCGACGCTTCACAGGCAGAACGCTGCTGGACGGAGGAAAGTCCAGGTAATAATTTACAGAGAATGTCTCGTACTTTTAAAAACATGTTTTATGGAATTTATATACGTTTACTTATTTCAGGAATTTGTTGCCAATATAGCGTCCGTAATATTTACAAACCGAAACATTACCACCCTTACAAGAATCACTGTGGTGTTGTTACTGTAGTACAGTGAGGAGGTGTAACGCAGTGGCATTCAGTCAATTTTAAATGTGTCTGAATGCTTTTTGGACCACTGTACAATTGTCTGTTGACTGATTCGCTTTATTTGATATGAAAATAATTATACCTTTGGTATAACATTGGTATTTATTAACTGTAAGTAGTCTTTGATTGTCTTATAAACTGGAGTTATTAATAACGATGTGTCTCCAGGTTTCTTATGTGATCAGAGATGAGGTGGAGAAGTACAATCGTAATGGTGTGAACGCTCTTCAGCTGGATCCTGCTCTCAACAGACTCTTCACAGCCGGCAGAGATTCCATCATCAGGATATGGAGTGTCAATCAACACAAAGTACAACCGGCGTTTTTCAGGATTTGTTCATATTAATGCCCTTATTTTGTTCATGTGCGACCACACCTTCCATTTTTAACTTCACATCTCCCTCTGTGGTCAAATGTTTCTGATAAGTCCAACTAACAGCTGTTTACTTGCAGCAGGATCCTTACATCGCTTCAATGGAGCATCACACGGACTGGGTGAATGACATCATCCTCTGTTGTAATGGAAAAACATGTATGTCTAAGCACCTCATATGCCTTTTACAGAAACTTCAAGCTCAAACCTAATCAAATACTGTATATGACATTTACATTACATTTAGTCATTTAGCAGATGCTTTTATTCAAAGCGGCTTACAAATGAGGCTAATGGAAGCAATCAAAAACAACAAAAGAGCAATGATATATAAGTGCTATAACAAGTCTAAGTTAGATTAAACACAGTACACGTAGCAAGGGCTTTTAAATAATATAATAAATAAAAAGAAAACATATAGAATAGAAAAAGAATAGAGCAAGCTAGTGTTAGAGGTCTTTTTTCTATAAAAATATACTGTATAATCTGAGCTTTAGTTATCTTCAGTGGATCGTTCTGTGTTGCAGTGATATCAGCCTCCTCGGACACCACCGTAAAAGTCTGGAATGCACACAAAGGGTTCTGCATGTCCACATTACGCACACATAAGGTGCTTTTCTTATTATATTTATCTTAGTTTGTTGTTTTAATTTTGTTAAATTTCCATGCATATGATGGAAGTCCTGCATTGCCAGACATTTGACTGTAGACAACCAATTTGGTAATTTAACAACTCCAGGAATTTGCATATAAAAACAGATTATAGCTTGAAATTTTGAAAGTTCTTACCATTTTGTGTGCAATATGATTATGAGACAAAGTGATTATGTTGATTTTGATTCATTCTTCAGGACTACGTCAAAGCTTTAGCATATGCAAAGGAAAAGGAGCTGGTGGCATCAGCCGGTCTGGACAGACAGATCTTCCTGTGGGATGTGAACACACTGACGGCTCTGACTGCCTCTAATAATACAGTCACCAGTGAGCAAACTCTCTTATTCATTCTGTTTGAAACGGTCTTCCTTCTGAGTCATCGATTTAGGGTTGAAGCATGTAATTAAGCAGAAGATTATGAAAACCCATTTCTTCTGAAATGAATGCAGCACTGCAGCCAGTGTTATTATTGTATCACTGAGATACGCTTACAGTTTTCATTAAAAGTTGGATTTTGGATCTTTTTTTTTTTTTTAATAAGTACGTCAAGTTAAACTGAAAGAAAATGAAATGTTGCCTTGGTAGCTTAAATAAGTTAATTTTTTGTATATTTTATTTCAGTTAAGATTTTTTTTATTTCAAAACTTGATGTATATTTATTTATTTTTTAAATAGTTGAGTGTAATAACCCTGATTGCATCCATCATGTCTGTGATAGCTTCGTCACTGAGTGGAAACAAGGACTCCATCTACAGTCTGGCCATGAATCAGACAGGAACTGTGATCATCTCAGGATCTACAGAGAAGGTTAGTTTTCTGGTTTTAGGTTTAAAAGAAGGAAAACTGTCATTTCAACTGCAGGTTCAAATAAAAAGGTTTTGTTTATTGGAAATTTGTTTTTTTTTTCAGGTTTTGAGGGTCTGGGATCCACGGACATGTGCTAAGCTAATGAAGCTGAAAGGCCACGCTGACAACGTCAAATCATTACTGTTAAACAGAGACGGCACTCAGGTAGGACTTCAACACCGATCCAGAAATATTAGCACATTTTGTATATCACATGTGCATCAGATCCCAAAATATGAAGTAAATATGTTTGGAATCCGGCCTTTCGAACTGAGATGCAGAAAATCGTATTAAAATAAGGTTTGCAAACATCAGTCTTTTTTGTTGTTGTTTTTCAAACAGCTAAATAGATATGTATATCTATATGATATGGCAATCTTTTTTTTTTTTACCTGTCTGAACACAGCCATAGTTACTCTAACTTTGAGGTTTTCCATCACGTTAAACCTGCACTGTCTCTGTCTAGGCTCTCTCTGGTAGCTCAGATGGTACGGTACGCTTGTGGTCTCTCAGTCAGCAGCGATGCATTGCCACATACCGAGTCCACGATGAGGGCGTATGGGCCCTGCAGGTGAACGAGGCCTTCACGCACATCTACTCGGGTGGACGTGACCGAAAAATCTACTGTACGGATCTGCGTAACCCTGACTTGCGTGTGCTCATATGTGAAGAGAAAGCTCCCATCCTGAAGGTAAACTTGAGCTGCTTCGTGTTTGAAATAATTTAGAAATTAAGTCATTATCAAATGTGACCATGGAGCATAAAAGCAGTCTTAATTCGCTGGGGTTTATTTGTAGCAGTAGCCAAAAAAAACATTGCTTGGGTCAAAATTATTGATTTTTCTTTAATGCCAAAAATCATTAGGATATTGAGTAAAGATCATGTTCCATGAAGTTATTTTGTAAAATTCCTACCGTAAATATAAAAAATGTATATTTTTTATAATCAAATTTTTTTTTTATTATAATATGCATTGGTGATTTTCTCAGTATTTGGATTTTTTTGCACCTTCGGATTCCAGATTTTCAAACAGTTGTATCTCGGCCAAATACTGTCCGATCCTAATAAACCATAGAACAGTGAAAAGCTTTTTTAGCTTTCAGAATCTCAACTTCTGACAAACTTGTTTAAGCTGGCTGCTCTTATATCTGATGGTTTCTCTGTGCAGATGGAATTGGACAGATCAGCTGATCCTCCTCAAGCAATCTGGGTGTCCACAACTAAATCATTTGTAAACAAATGGGTGAGATTTCTACACAGTAGTGTAAATGTACAGTTGAACTGAAATGCATTGAACTGAATGAAAACATTCTTTCAGCTCTTCTCTGTCTGTATTTGTTTATTTGTCAATCTCAGTCTCTAAAGGGCATGCAGAACGTCAGAGCGTCCGGAGACTACGACCACGACTGTAGTGCCCCTTTAACTCCACTGTGTACACAGCCAGAGCAGGTCATCAAAGGTTAATAAGCTAACTGTATAAGGAACTTATTAAATCACTGGTTACTAATCTCTCTTGATCAAAATGTGCTCGACTGTTTTCTATAATTGATTTCATCTTTGACTGAGATCTTGAATTTCATTTCAGGTGGCACCAGCATCGTTCAGTGTCATATTCTTAATGATAAGAGGCACATACTTACCAAAGACTCCAATAACAGTGTGGCATTCTGGGATGTCCTCAAAGTAAGAGCAGATCATGAAAAGCTTTTTTTGCATCTTAATGGCAGTTGTTATTTAATCTCACTCTGTGGTTTGTAGGCATGTAAGGGAGAAGACCTGGGAAAAGTGGACTTTGATGAAGAAATTAAAAAGAGGTTCAAGATGGTCTATGTGCCGAACTGGTTTTCTGTAGATCTCAAGACTGGGGTGAGTATTAGCAGCTTGTTTTCTAAGTTAAAAATGAGGATGAAAATGAAAGATAATGAATGTTACATCTGTTCTTGCTGTTTTTCAGATGCTGACTATCACGCTGGATGAAAGTGATTGTTTTGCGGCGTGGGTGGCAGCTAAAGATGCTTGTTTCACAAGCCCAGACGGCTCTGATCCAAAGGGTAATATCTTCTTCTAAATGCCTAGTGTTGTTTTGCTGTGACTAAGTTTTTTTAGCTGAATATCTAATGTTTATGCTGCAAAAATGACATTCTTGAGGCAAAAGACAATTCAATGGGGGCTAGACTATATGTTTGCTGATGTGGCCTTTTTAATTTTTTTGAGTAATTTATTTGAAGAATTATTTTATTTTGTTTTATTTTTTTTGCACACTTCACCTTTAAATCAAAATAGAAATGCCTTTGAATTTGAAATTTTTAGTTTTAGTACCTTTTTGATGTAAGGACATTTAGAAAACAAAATGATGAAATTATTGTTTGTTTATCATTCATATTCTGACTGTACGACTTAATTTGACAGGAAGAATTATGTAACAACTATTCTTTGTGTTTCAGTGAATCTGGGTGGGCTGCTCCTGCAGGCGTTGTTAGAGTTCTGGCCCAGAACTCATATAAATCCAGTGGAAGAGGAGGAAATCGAACTCAACCATGGTACACTTTTTTACTTTTTTTCTGTAAAGGAGTATTTTAATAAAAAAAAAAGTTGTATTATAAAAAATAAAAAAAACTGTTAATAGTTTTTAGTTGTGAATCAAATTTGATCTGTTATTTTAGTTCATCCTAGAATTATTTGCAATGCATTCTGGGATTGCCTAATGCACATGAATGCACACAGTTATTTTGATAGTGGTTTCTGGACTTTTTCCTTTTTTTAAGTATAATGGCTTAGCTTAATAGTTTGCCGTCTATTTATCATGTAGCAATTCAGTAGAATTTGCCTTTATTCTAATAATTCTGCTATTAAAAGAATTACTATTTAAAAAATGTATTTAATAATAAATTTTTACTGAGTTCTTTACAATGTACATTGACATTTCCCTATCAGCAAAGAATGTGTGGAATTATTTCTGTATTTAAGCAAAGCTTGGTTTGTAAGTTAATGGCATTCATGGAATTCATGGAAATATGCAGTTGGTTTCTTTTTTAGTAATTTTCCGTGTGTATTTCCCTGTAGTGAATGGTCAACAGGAGAGCCAAATTCAAAAGGGCAATGGCTACTTCCAGGTTCCTCCTCACACTCCTGTCATCTTTGGTGAAGCAGGAGGAAGAACGCTGTTTAGGTCAGAATAACAGTGTCCAGAACTGATGAAGACGTTAAACTCATCTGACTTTCCTTCCTGTGTCTTGTCTTCATTATAAGCTGTATTTCCTTCCAATTCCAGGTTATTGTGTCGTGATTCTGGAGGAGAGACAGAGTCCATGTTATTGAATGAAACTGTTCCTCAATGGGTTATTGATATCACTGTAGATGTGAGCGTTTCATATCCCGCAATCATTCCATTAAGTGTCCATGACATGGACTTGAAAAATGTTTTTGACTGTTTATTGACTGCTTTTCTTTTCTGCTACAGAAAAGCATGCCAAAATTCAACAAGATCCCATTCTACCTCCAACCTCATTCATCATCTGGGGCCAAAACACTCAAAAAGTATGCTGTGTTTGTAAGATATAGTATATAAAGAATGTTTTCTGTGACAAGTTTAGTTAGTTAAAAGTCATACTGGACTATGCACTTGTCTATACATGACTGGACTATACATTACATTTCCATATTTAGTGTTTTGATCTTCAGTAAACCGATTATTCGTCAAAATCTGTTGTTTTCAGGGACCGATTGTCCGCTAGTGACATGCTGCAGGTGCGGAAAGTGATGGAACACGTCTACGAGAAGATCATCAACATCGACACAGAGTCACAGACCACCAGCTCCTCAGCCAATGACAAACCAGGAGAGCAGGAGAAAGAGGAAGACGTGGCCGTGATGGCCGAAGAGAAGATTGAGCTCATGTGTTTAGATCAGGTTAGACCTCCAGACATATAAAAAATACTAGTAGAAATACACCTTCATCACTCCAGTGTGCTCATTTTTCGCTGTTCAACAGCTTATTTTCCCCAGATGTTGAAAAGAATTTAAATGAGGTGACCATTCTTTAGTTTTGATTGGTTGTTGGTTGTTAAAGTTCAAACATCTTTAGTGACACCAGTAACCCTTAATAATGAAATGACATGTGTGAAACATTGATAAAGTGGCCTTAACCTCAGTTAAACAGTGTGGAATGAAACTTGAACTTTAGTAAATCCTAGTTTTGGTGACTTTCGGCTACATTAACATTATTTACATACTTATTAATGCTGGACTGCATTGAATGTTTCATGTAACATTATATAATTTGCATTGTGCTTCTAATTAGTAAACAAACAAAGCTCATGTTACAATGTTTGTTCATGGTCTATTGTTCATGTTTGCTGTCTCCTTGAAGCTTTTGGATCCAAACATGGACCTCAGGACTGTAAAGCATTTCATCTGGAAGAGCGGTGGAGACCTGACCCTTCATTACAGACAGAAAGCCACGTGAGGAATCCCCCTGACCTCTGCATAGACCCTAATCTCCTTCAACCCGCATCACTTTGACTTCCAGAAGCATCCCAGAATGCCCTGCTGTCCTCATGTCTGATGGTCACCCAGGAGGAATGTGTTTTCTCTTTGCAGTGGCTTAAAGAAGAGCTAGCAGAAATATCTGAGCGGCAGTTTAAAGATAAAGACTAAAGACTGACTGCTGATTAATGCAGATGTTGAGACGTTCTGTGAACTACAACTTCATTTTATTGTCTGCCTTTATTTCATTGATTTATTTTTTTCTGTATGTATATTACTGTTGTGTTTAGAGCTGTGTCTTGTCCAGCTTAACACGAGTCATGATGATGATGATGATGATGATGATGCACACACGAGTACTTCCGTTCTCAGACATCCCAGAGATGTTTTAACTAGACCAGATCCAGATTCTAAATCAGTTGCTCTTTGAAGCGCTCCGTTTTGCTTTCTTCCAAGTAAACAATGTATCTTTATTTTCTAGATTTAATTTTATCATAATTTATTTGAAGCCATATTTTTTTCAGATATCAAAATTGTCTAATGCGGAACAAGAAGTGCTGTTTCAGCTCGGCTAATTTTATTGCATACGTGTGTGAGACACTTTCCAAATGTATATTTCTCATCAGTTTGTTAGTTCATTTCTGTGGATCAGTGCACATAACCGTGTTACAATCATCAAAAAACGGCCCTGCCCTTGTCAACTAACTGACATTTTTGTGAATAAACGTTGAAACTGTGCAACTGAAAAAGTTAATATTTTACTATTGAAAAGTGATTTATAAATGCTGGATTTCATCTAAATCATATTGTAACTCAAAAGATGGAAAAAAAGGTAACAATACAATAATGTTCAGTTTTTAGCAGTATTAATGCATTATGTATCATTAACAATGAACACGAATTTGAACAGCTTTTATTAAAGCAGTCATTATTAGTTTTATTTCTTATCATGTTAAGTAGTATTTTTTTATATTTTATAATAATATTATTCATAAATAAATTGATTATATACCTATAAAAAATGATTTTGTGTATGTAAAAATTGACTAAAATAAGAAACTGATTAATAAATGTTGTAAACATTGTAAGTTCACAAAAATATTTAGCATTTAAACAACGAAGCCTTTTTTGCTTCAGTTTAACAAAATTAAGCATTTACACCTAACAGATTTCTGTAACATACGGTAAAGGGAAAAAAAAAAATTATTTTATAATTCAACAAAATACAAACCATGTTAGTAGTGATTTTTACTAAGAAAATCTTGTTATCAGACTTCTGATTTGCACTTATGTTGATGTGCAGATTGAGCTGCAGAAAACTAATTCCATAAAGCAGACACAATTTGTTTATTAACTGAAAACACAAATATGTATACATGAAGACAAATGTAAACACTGCATATTAGTTAGACACGAAACATTTCTTTCCCTCTCTGTATGCTTCCCAGACAATGATATGTGCATTTTAATTTGCTTCTTTCAGTGCTTTCCCAGAGAGAACACAGATAGGAAAGAATGACAGTGACACCACAGCACGAATGATAAGAAAATCAAAGCATGTATGAACACTTACAGAGCTCATCCAGTTTTCACAGAAATATCAAATGTCAACAGAGTAACTTAATGTTAATATGTTAATGACATGATGAATAAAACCGAACAACAGTCCATAAATATTTTACAGTGCTCTGGAGGTTAATTTGCCTGTAACAGGCTTCTGAAATGTGGTGCAAATGTGCTGCACTAAAGCACAACTCACATACTAAATACCAACTCATCTACAAAACTGTAAAAAAGTTGTCAGCAGAAATCACCCCTTTTTGTCGAATAATAAATTAGCCATGTTACATTACATAGTTTACAAAATAAAATAAAGGACTGAGCTGTTCCTGCACATCCTGATGTGGTCCACATATACACAGAACTATTAATTACATTAACAAATTAAAAACTTGAAACTTTATGCTGATGTAATCACTGCAGTTTTCAAGACAAAAAAATAATAATTTAATCTCAAATATCTGTCAAGGTCAAAAAAGGACATAAAGAGTATGATAAATCTAGTACTTTTTTTGTGAGGAATAGAACACATAAGTCATACTCTCATGGTTGTTTTTCTTCCTCTATAGCTTAAAAAGAATGGAAGCTTGTTTATACATGGGATAAAAAAAATATATATATATATATATATATATATATACACATACATTATATATATATACATATACATACACACATATACATATTTTTTTTTTTTTTTTTTTTACCAAAGGTTCCTTTGACTCAGAATTGTGAGATGTACATACAGAATTGTATAAAAGCATAAACTAATCTAAATTGCTAAATAAAAAGTCACAATTCCCTTGAATTGATCAGCAAACAGATTTTCATTGTTAAACAATTCAAAATGTCATTATTTTAATATTACTTTCCACTCTAGTCATCCGTCTTTACACCACAGTCTACTTTCCACTATTCCACACAGGGAAAGACTGCACTCATGCCCACAGTGGGCTAAATGACTCCCTTCTTCATCTTTAGAGAAGATGCAGTGTGGAGAGGTTCAGCTTCAGGCCTGAGTGTGTTCACTGAGCTGCTGGATGCGGTCCGCCAGCTGCAGACAGTGTAAGATCCTGCTCCTCTCGTCCTGGAGCTCCGCGGCAGACACGTCATCCTGCAGCTTCCGGCTGAACAGCACCAGATCCTGCATGAACAGCCCGACCGGCTCCCGCTGACCTGCAGGAAGCTCCGTGATGCTGGCGTCCTGGAAGCGAAGGTCTATGTGTTTGGCTCTGCCCAGTCCTGGACCCCGCTCTTCAATCCAAGTCAGAGGCCTGTCAGAAACAACTCAGGTTAACCTGGGATTTTAGTGTCACAGATGATATAATAAATAAATAGAAATACCAGATGTATGTTTATTCATTTATTATCAAGTAAAAACCTTGAAACGATGGTGAGCAGTGTTACTTCAAAGAATATTAATTAATTTCAATACAATCATTCACATTTTAACTTAACATCTTCTTGTGCATGGACATTTATTGTTCAGCAATGAAATTTAGGAAATTGTGTGTGTATATATATATATATATATATATATATATATATATATATATATATATATATATATATATATATATATTTTTTTTTTTTTTTTTTTTTTTTTTAAACACATACACCATGTTAATTTCAGCTATTCATTAAAAAAATAAAAATGAATGAATAAATAAATAAATAAATAAATGACAGCTGATAATAGGTTATGCTGAAGGAAGGACTCATTATATCTAGGGATGAGTTTTGTTCATGGGATCTTTCCACTTGCACCAGTAAGCAACCATTTTTCTTCATTAAAATGTGTATGTTTTGAAGTATGTTTTCAAATTAATTTCTCACTCCATATGACAATTTAACAGCAAAAAAAAAAATAATTACGGCACATCTTATATATTATGTGGAAAGCTTGAAGAAATGGTGACCTGTTTCACTGCAAATATGCATTGTCTGCTTAAATATTTATAATTATTTAACTTTAAATGAAATATAAATATGTCCTGAGAAAAGAATAAAAACCTAAGAGAGAAAATAATCTTTTTGAAAATCGGCCTCTACATCTTTTAATAATTTTAAGTAATTATAATATATCATATAATAATAATATATAACAACTTCAATTGTGTAAATTTATAATATATATATTAAAATGTGTATGTTTTGAAGTATGTTTTCAAATTAATTTCTCACTCCATATGACAATTTAACAGCAAAAAAAAAAATAATTACGGCACATCTTATATATTATGTGGAAAGCTTGAAGAAATGGTGACCTGTTTCACTGCAAATATGCATTGTCTGCATACATTTATTTACATTCTAACCACAAATCTTGGTTTTATTTGTCAGCTACCCACTAAACAATATATAATAATATATATAATTAATAATGTATACATTTAAAA